>NC_090937.1:182414058-183018293 GCF_040938575.1 Ambystoma mexicanum | reverse complement strand
TGCGTGGGAATGACTGAAGCAGGGACCCACTCCGAAAAGACCAGAGCTACTCCACCTATGGGTCGGTTGGTTCTTGGCTCAGAGAGGATCTTGTAGCCATCAGGGAGGAGAGTGTCAAAACTTGTGACAGAACTGGCCGTAAACCACATCTCTGTGAAGGGAGGACATCAAGGTCAAGTTCTTCCAGGAGGTGGCAGATGTCACAGGAGTGTTTGACAGCAGAGTGAGAGTTGAGAGTAGCGATGTGGAGCAGGTCACCACATTTGAAAACCTTCCCGGGTGGGGTACAGGCTTGAGGTACACCCAGCGGAAGTGGTAGAGGGGCCCTAGACTGGGCAGAGGTGGTAGCAGGAGGTGGCCTAGTTGCCAGAGAGGAGGAGGAAGGAGCCAAAGAGGCGGCAGAAGAAGGAGGTGGCAGAGGAGCCAGAGAGGTGCTAGTAGGAGACGGAAGGAAGTTGATAAGGCACAGGAGACTCCCATCGAAAAGAAGAATGGGCTGAGGGCCCTGGACCGAGACGGTACCATTCAGATAGACATTAATGATGGTCTTGGAGGAGGGTAAGGAGGCCAAGAGGACCTCCCACTGAGTGCCACCATTAATGGGAGAGGAAGAGATAGGAGAAAGAGCCCACACCATATGAGGGGTTCAGAGGTCTGGTGAGGGAACGACAAAGAGGATGTCTATAGGAAGCACTGATGTAGGTATCGGCGATAGGGAGGCCTGGGTTGGAGACCAGGATGTCCCTCTTGAACTTCTTCTATCCAGATTCAGTGAAAGGGATAGGATAGGAGATAGAGTAGCAATTAGAGAAGATGGGAGAAACGGAAAGCACCATAGAGGGTGCAAAGAGGAGAGTAGGAGGAAAATCGAGTGAAAGAGAGGAGAGACGCACAGCTCTGCGCAGCACACCACAGGATGAGCAGGGGGGGCACTGGTCACACAGTAGGGAGCACACAGGGGGAGCAGACAGGTGAACACAACAGGACAATAGCAACCACAATAATCGGGACCCAGAGAGTGGGAGGGAGCCTAGTGGGACACAGATGACAGTAAAACATAACTACAGAGGGGGACCTAGAGAGTGGGAGAGAGCCTAGTGAGACACAGATAATAATATAAGGGTAACCACAGTGGGGTGGGGGTACCAAGAGAGGGACCCAAAACACAAAGTATGGCTAACCGCTAAGGGGAGAGCCTAAGATTGCGCAGAGACAGAGTATGTTATATCAGACGATTAGGTGGAAGTACATGCAAAGGCCGGGTAGTTTAGTAGGGAGCAGTAGTGGCTGCTCCCCCTTCCTGCACCTTTCTTACCTTTCGACCGCCGATGGTCAACGGCTGCACAGCATACTCGCACTCAGCGCTGCACCCCTTTGTCGCCAAACTTCTGCATCGCACAACACTGCTGTCATGCCTAGGCGGCCTGCATGGTCGCTGTGGGGCAGGTGGAGACATGTGGGTATACACAGTTTCTCCTCAGCTAAGATGGCGGCGGGTGTGCCGTGTATCAGTATAGTCTTTCCCGACGGCCATGTTGGTCTGGCTCTACCCGCAATGAAGGAGGATGCTTATCACTGTTATCCGCCCGCACAGAGTTTCATTGCTTCTCTTATTGATGCCACGCTCCGTAAGTTTGCTTAGCTTTCCATACTATCCCTATCTTGGATTATCTACTAGCGCCCTTCTAACTCTCTCCCATTCTTTCCTTCTGATAGTTGTGCATTCTGCTTTCCGTGATTCTGACGGTATCGGGTCGCATCATCTGATCTATCAGAGAGATAGAGAGACTATGCTTCCTTCAGTACGAGCTAAGCTTACCCTTCTGGAATTAATCAGTGTATACCGATCGTATCCTTACCTTTCAGTTCCTTTAGTTCCCATTACAGCACGGCTACAGCCGAGCTCACCCCGCTTCCATCCACTACCCAAAACTTCTGGTTTTGATTCTCTGACCGCAACAAGCTTCCTCTGTCTGTGGTTCGCAAGAAAACGAAGCAGTAGGTGCTGTCCTCTGTTTCTTCCCTCTTCACCCGCAACATTCTATCTCTCACGCCTCAACTCTTACTCTTGTACTGTGCTTGCAACTGTAGCCCAAGAGCCCTGCACAAAAAAACAGATAACCACAAAAAGAATTCCCGCTGATCAACTATAGTGCTACTTCCATCAGCTATCGGTTTCTCTTACAAGAGGTTATTTGTAAACTTGCTTCTACCAAACATTGACACTGGTTCTCTATTTACAGCTTCACTGTGGGCATCCCCATTTTTTGAAGACCGAGTGAAGCACGCTTTCAACTCCTCCACTGAGAAGGTCTTCCTGTTCATTTCGACTAGGGTTTTCTCCCTAAGAGGGTTTCCCTGGAAGCTTACCCCCTCTTTGCCTTTGTAGCACAGAGCGGGAGGGCAACTAGGTAAATTCTCCCAGCAACTATCCAACATCTGAAACCGGTCGGTGAGCCTTTTATGTTACCCATTAACTGTGTTCACCATGAAAAGTGATACTATTTATTACAGTAAGCAACGCCCAAATAACAGTAGGGATAACTGACAAGCTGCCGACATGGAACAGATGCAACAGTTAGTTGCAGCAGTCCAATCCTCAACCGCAGAGGTCCAGAATCTTAAACAGGAGAATGCTGCTTTAAGGCAGCGAATAGGGCGTTCTCCTCATTGTTCAGAAATCCCACCGGGTCCCCTGCCTAGAGGTCGGTTCAATGGGAACACCCATAAATTGAAGCAGTTCTTGGAATCCTGTACAGTACAATTCACCTTTTAAGGCAGGGTTTTTTCCCACCGATAGGGACCGTGTGGGGCATAGGATCTCCAATCTAAATGGGGCAGCTTTTGCCTGGGCAACTCCACTTGTTACCACAAACAACCCAATCTTAGATTCATACCCCACCTTGACTAACAGTCTGAAGATGATGTTCAGACATCAGGAGATTACCATCTCCTCTCAAGAAAGACTTTTGGATTTAAAACAGGGAAGTCGAAGACGCCCTTATTACTCTATTTTGCCGAGGGATTAATGAAGACCTCAAGGACAAAGTCTCTAGAGTCCTGCGATCGCCTAACCTAACTGAAATGATCGCACTTGTGATGCAATTAGATTATAGATTGCATAAAAGACATTTAGAGAAGAACCACCGCCCCTCACAGGCTTTCACAGAATCTCTTCATTCACCTAGCAAACAGTCCACTTCCGAAGAACCCATGCAATTGGGTACAGCTCGGGGTCCGTTGTCCTCAGAAGAACGAACCCACAGAAGAACCCTTGGACTCTGTATGTATTGCGGGTCTAAAGAACATTTGGTGTATGAATGCCCTCTAGCACCTCCTCGGAAGCAGGGAAACTCATCAGTCTGATCGTAAAAGGAACCGACGATCGGAACCCTCCCAAAGTTTGCTCTACTACTTCCATCTCCTTCCAAGGCACAGATACTCCTGATTCTGCCATGGTAGTTCTTTTACTTATATTTTCATGGGACAAGCTACAGGTCACTAATGCACCAGCCTTGATAGACAGCGGGGCGGCAGGCAATTTTATTGACAGTTGGGCAACCAAGCATGACATTCCTCGTACGCCAAAGACCATGTCCATCCCTGTGGAAAGTGTGGATGGAAATCCCCTCCCTTCTGGCCCTATAGTTGAACAGACCGAATCTCTTCAGGTTAACATTGCTTCTTGCAAGGAAATAGCAACCTTCAACATAATTAAAGCAGCTCACTATCCTGTAATATTAGGTTTATCTTGGTTAAGGGTCCATAACTCATACATAAACTGGACAGCTGGAACTTTTTTTTTATGGTCGGAGCACTGTTTAGAACATTGTCTTCCTCAAAGGAGCGGTGGGATTTCATAGCCCTGCAGCTGTTTTATCAACCCCTGCTAGCCCTGCTATACTCAATACCGTTCAGGGACTACCAGAACCTTATCACCAATACCAAAGTGTTTTTTTCTAAAGCTGAATACTCTGCGTTACATCCACATCGCAGGGATGATTGTGAAATTAAGCTAATCCCAGACCAGCCATTACCCTTTGGGCGAATGCACATCCTATCGGCCTGTGAAAAGGAAGTCCTGAAGGAATACCTTCATACTAATCTGCAGACCGGTCTCATAACCGAGTCTACTTCACCCACAGGATCCTCGCTCTTTTTTTATTCCTAAAAAAGATACCCATGAGTTAAGGCCTTGTATTGATTTCCGTGGGCTTAATAAGATAACGATCCCAGACCGATCCCCTATGTCACTCATAACCGACATCCTAGAAGCCGTTCAAGGGAAAAAAAAAGATTTACACTAAATTGGATTTGAGGGGTGCTTATCTCATCCGAATCAAGCCTGGTGATGAGTGGAAGACGGCTTTTAGAACCCCGTTTGGGCACTATGAGTACAGGGTCATGCCGTTTGGACTATCCAATGCCCCAGCCGTCTTCCAGCGGTTTATGGACCATCTCTTTTCTGACCTTCTTCTCCATTACGTAATAGTATTTCGAGGGGATTGGGTCCTCCGACGTATTCCATATCTGACATGTAATTACCACAGCTGTGCTGCTTCGGAAACTTTTTTCGGCGTCTGCGTCCTGCGTCGATGACGTCGATGCGCCGTCCTCGAGGACCTCCTCCGACGTCATCCGATGTGATAAGTAGGACGCACGACGCCCGTAGCCTCAGTTCCGTTTTTTCCGCGAACGTGTTGCTTCGTGTTTCTCGGTTACACGCCTCGACTCTTTGGAGTTCTGTTCTTCTCGGTTCTTCGAACCTGTTCGTTTTGTGAAAATCCTTCGTGTGAAGATGTCTTCTACTTCGTCTTCGACCCCGCGTCTGGGTTTCAAGAAGTGCGGGTCCAAGATGTCGGTGACGGACTCGCACGACGCCTGCCTCTGGTGCCTCGGGGAGGCCCACGACACGGATGACTGTATCGACTGCCAGTCGCTCACGTCCAAAGCCTTACGCGAACGTAAGAAGAAGTTGTCGGTAGGTCGGGTGTCCAAGCCCCGGAGGTCGAGGTCTGCGGGGCTTTCGACGGATGATTCGAGGGGTGACTCTCCGCGTCATCGTCGGAAGTCTCGTGGGTCTCCTTCTAGGAGTCGGTCTCGCCACTCCTCAGCCTCTTCGAGGCATTCTCGGAAGCGCCGACACCGGTCGTCTTCCAGGTCCTCTTCGGAGGACTCTGCCCGGCACGTCGCTTACCCCACCAGCCATGCGACGCCGGAGGAATGGGCTTCCTTCGGGAAGAAAATGCTGGCGATTCTTGAGTCGCAGGGTACTAAGCCGTCCGCGCCCCCGAGTGGGGTCGGTCGTGAGAGGTCGAGAGACACCGCTCGCAAGAGTGGTCGGCACGACTCACGGGAGAGGTCCCGTTCGGACAAGGAGACTCGTTCTCGACGTACCCGTTCCAGGTCCCGGTCCTCGACGCGTTCGAGACCGTGTGCACCTGTGAGGTCTTCGAAGAAGACATCGACGTCTGAGGCGTCGAGGGCGTCGACAGGCTTTCTCGAGGCTCCGGCTCCGAGGAAGTCGTCGAAGCCGTCGACGCTCAGGTCGTCGAGGGACAAGCTCGGGGCTCCGGCCTCGAGGGCTGTGTCGACGCCGCCGATACTGGAGGCGCTGCATCTGATGTCGACGCCGATTTCCTCGACGCCGATCCTCTCGGCGCCGATGCCGGTTCTCTCGACGCTGGCGCCGATTCGCTCGACGCCATCGACGCCTTTCGTGTCGGAGGTACCCCGTGGCACGGGTGAACCCCCTAGGAAGGCTCTGGTTAAGAGCAAGCACTCTCGGGAGCCGCCTTTTCGCCACCTGGACTATATTTCAGAGGCGGATGAGGATTCTGATGGCCTGGTTCCTAGTCAGGTTCCAGATGAAATTGTCTCGGGCCATAGTCAGTTTGACGATAGATAGAGATTCATCGACACTACAAGTGAGACCTTTTCATAAAGAAACAGATAAGAATTCGATGTTACTATACTCTAGTTTTCATCCCAAACACACAAGACAAAATTTACCATTTGGACAATTTCTGCGGATGAAACGTAACAGCAGTAAAAGAGGGGATTTTGTGAGAGAAGCAGACAATCTAAAACAAGACTTGATTTTGAGGGTTTATCCGAAAAAGATTGTAAAAACAGCATATAAAAGAGCATCCAACAACCATAGAGAGGCTATCTTGGAATATAGGCAGAAAAAGGTTAAAGATGACAACATTGTGTTTGTTAGTACATTCAATCCACTATCCAATGCCATTACTAAGATTGTGAGAAAAAACTGGCATATACTTGAAAAAGGTGATTGCCCACTATCAGTACCCAAGTGTGCATTCCGTAGGAGCAAAAATCTTAAGGAACTGATAACAAGGAATGATGTTGCATTGAAAACAAGTGCTCAACAAACCTTGACTGAAAGTTGGGGGCTACCTAAAACCACAGGTCATAGCCCTTGTGGCCATTGCAATTGCTGTGCCCAAACTTCTCATACTAAAGACATTGATTTAGGACTGGAAAAAAAGTGGGAACAAAGAGTATTGACCAATTGCAATTCTATGATGGTAGTTTATGCCATCTGGTGCCCATGTAAGAGACTCTATATTGGGAAGACAGAGAGAAAAATTAAAGTTAGGATAGGCGAACACAAAAGTTGCATCAGGAACAATACCATTAATGCACCTCTGGTAGGCCACTTTGTTAGCCAAGGACACAAACCAGAAGAACTGAAATGGACAGTGTTGATGAAAATTGGACCTACACAAGACCTTTCTAATGACAAACACACTCTGAGTGTACAAGAACAAAAAATGATTTTTTTGACTAAAAGCTATCCAGAAGGGCTTAATGAAAATATAGATTGGATTGTATTCATTAAATAATCCAATTATGAGTTGTAACGGCTCCGTTAGAGCCTTAAAGTGTTTGTGTTCTAACCTGTACCTAGCCATTTCTCTATTTATATCCTTATCCCTAGCAACACTAGCTGCGTGCACGCGCAATGCATACACACTTCATTAACACCTTAGGGTGTTTTTCTTTTAATAACATGAACCCATCCTGTACATCTTATAAAAATCAGAACAACATGTTTTGTCCTTCCATTACCTCGGAGGATGTCTGTCTCGAGCGCTTCCAGAACCCTTTGTATTTCAGGCACTTAATAATGCCTGACAACTGCCGTCTCTATAAACAAATATATTTACTTTCCAACTGTGCGCTTTACCTTACTATCAGATGACAATCCATGGAGGGTACGCACACTAATTCCATTTATATCCATTTATATACATTAGTCGATTTATCCAATCCATTCTTTTTTGGGCTCCAGAATCTGTTATTTTATATGCTTCATATACTCTATTTGAGTCCCAGGCAGCCACATTACTCCAAGGACTGCGATCGTTAGTCCACATCAGCCACTAAGCAGCTCCAGTAGAATAGCGATTAGCATCTTAACCATTGCGCATGTCAGACACTCTGTTCTCCAACTAACGGTGCACTCGCTTTTTCTTTGTATTAAGCTAATAGACGCTATCTATTAGCAGCTACTTAGCGATAGCCATAATTCCTCAAACATACGATTAAAAACGTACCCAGATTTATTCTCGAACAGCATTTTATATCTTGATATCTTCACGTACACGGCAGTACAGACGCTAGTCACTTGACGCATGCGCAGCCGCAGACACATATCGGATTGAGTGAAGAAGAAAGTCACCTCTTCACACAGCAGCTTTCCTTTCCGATCGCCATTGTGCGATTCAGCCACACCACAATGAAGCACCTATGGACCATCCATTTCAGGTAATCCATTACCTAGGGAGGAACTACGCCACAAACATGTTTGAGAGTAGCGTTAATATAGTTTGTAAATTCAGCGTTTTCCTTCGATTTGGGAGCAACTGAACTCTAGATAATCGTTTTCCAACTTTGCTATTTGGCAACAAGCTATGAATTGGCGCCTAAGTCGTTCCACCCGAGTTCTGTTTTACCCATGGAAAGATAATGTTTCCTAGGCATCCGGCTGCTATCTGTTGCCAGATTGCTTTATGTTAGTAACCTACCTGGTAGCCATTTCGCATTAGCTCTGGTTTACAACTAGCCAGACAGAGTTTTGAATCTGATAGTCCCATATCTTATATCCAGCTCCCCATTGCCTCCATTTTTTACAATGTATAGGTTTCCTTCATTGATGAATATATTTAACTACTATCCTCGACTATATATTAATATGGGTTCCACTTTCTAATTTACAGAATTTGGCACTAAACCCTGTATGCCTGTACCAACGAGATTATAAAAGGCACTCCAATTCTTCAACGACTTTTCCAAACACATGAGTGTGGCTTTAAGTAATTTTTTCTAACAATATCTCTTTTTTATATATAGCCCTAATCTTTTGGGCCTGACAGGAAGGTATGTGTTTTTGTATCTGTATATCTATAGGGACCCCATTGGAGACTGCAATACTGTGACTCCAGACAGTACTCACGGGCAGCTTACTAACACCAACAGATGGTAAGCGCCTACTCTAAGTGCATACTCTAATTAGAATTGAATATTGATGTAACTTATCGAGCAACCACACTAATTAATATGTGGTTTTTCTTGTGTTTTGCTTGAATAGGTGTGGCCAGGATCGTTTTTCTTGTACTTCTAACAAGATAACATGGACACTATCTCTCAGAATTGTCTGTCAAGAATAATTGAAAAAGACTTCTCACTTTAACGACAGCCAGACAGTTAATATTTGAAGCTAGGTTGGGAGTGCTCCTTGCCCCAACCCCTACACACAAACAACTCCTTTTCCCCTGAAGAAGTTCCTCCCAATAATCTACAGGACTATAGGAACGAAACATGTTGGGCTTTAGACAGATACTAATGCGAAATATTTGCTTTATAGATGCACTTTTAGGTATTCTTTGACCAAGGCATCTGAATTAGAGACACCCAACAAAGAAGATCTCTATCTCTATACTTTGTGTGGTTTCTTTGTTTGTTGTATTGTAATTGAAAGAGTGAACTAGACTTATTTCAAAAAAGATAAAACAGCCTACAATTTTGTATGTACAATTGGAGCCATGTATGATGCTTGTACCTTGCCCTTTTGTAGCCAGATGGCTAATAGCACTTAGCACTTTGTGTTGTTAACACTAGTCATTTTGTCAGCACGTATACTAGATTTTACATGTTAGCTCTACTAAGTTGATTTTAATACTTGCATGTTTTTTATTAAAATTTCTATGTGAATCGTATTCCCTAATGAGGCCAGGTTGTATTTTCCTTAGGCTTCGTTTTTTGTACTGTCTTTTAATTATCCCTGAGTGTGTTCTCTTTAGTGATTTAGTAAAACGCATGCTCACAGCCACATTAGGCGCGGGAGCCCCAATTTTGCTTTTTGACGATTTCAGACAGTCACTGCATGATGCCAGTGGACTGGACACCTCTCCGGAGGTGGAGTTTTGTAGGCCTGAGCCTGGCTCTCATGCCGATTCCTCGTACCAGCGCCTTATGGCTAGGGTTTCTGAGTACTTGGGATGGTCTGCTCCCCCAGGGGAGTTTGTGCAGGATGATCTGACGGACATCCTTGATGTTGGTCCCCCAACTGACCCGGTACTGCCGTTCCATATGGCTTTACAGAGAAGGGTGGCGGCGGCTTGGACTGCTCCGGAGAGTCTCCCGGCGGTGGGCAGATCCTTGTCGCGAAAATACCGTTCAGCCAGTAGCGACCCCTGCTACTTGACCAGGCACCCCACTCCGGAGAGTTTGGTGGTGCAGGCGGCCAAGGCCCCGCCAAAGCAGGCGTCGTACCCTACCATCCCTCCTGATAGGGACGACAAACGTTTTGATGGCTGGGCGAAGAAAGTGTTTGTTTTCTTCTGGTGGTATGGCGCTTCAGGCGGCCAACTCCATTTGTGCCTTGTCTCGTTTCACGCACACTCTGTGGAACTGTGTTGCGTTAGCGGCTGAATATATTCCCGAAGGGGACGTACGGGATGGTTTCCTTGCTATGGTCCAGGATGGTAAGGATGCCATGTGTGAGTCCGTTCAGTCGGGTTTGGACTTAGCTGAATGCGTCAGTAGGTCCATGGCGGCGAGCACCGTGATACGCAGGTTTGCGTGGTTGCGGAAGTCGGGGTTTGCTCCTGATGTGCAGTCCCGGCTCCTCAACATGCCCTTTGACGGTGAACACCTTTTTGGCAGCAAGGCTGACGAGAGCCTTGAGAGGTTGCAGACCTCAAAAGCTGCAGAGAAGTCGTTGGGCGCTGCAGTTCGCCAACCTCCGCCTTTTCGTCCTAGGGGACAGCAGTAGAGGGGTGGTTCCTTTCGCTATTACTCGTCCTTAAGTAAAGCGAGAGGAGCTGGCAGTCAAAGAGGCCAACGCAGGGGTACCAGAGGTGGACAACAGGGTACCCGTGGTGCCAAGGCCGCTCGGGCAGTTGCCTCTTTGCCCTCAGGTAACGCCACAGCCGCTCCCACTCAGTCATGAGGCCATGTCCCATGGTTCGCCGGTTGGGGGAAGGCTGGCGCAGCATCTTGTAGAGTGGCAAGCCATTACTTCAGATGTGTGGGTTCTGGAGATCATAACCCACGGCTACTGTCTTCCCTTTCGGCACAGGCCTCGCGACAATCCACCGGGGAACCTCTCTTTGCAGAGTCCGGATCCGCTCCTTGCGCAGGAAATTCAAGCCCTGCTGGAGAAAGGCGCCATAGAACTGGTGCCTGTAGCGGAGAGGAACAAGGGATGGTATTCCCCTTATTTTTTGATTTCCAAGAAAGACGGGGGATTGAGACCCATCATGGACTTGCGCAGTATGAACAAACTCCTCAGGAAGGACAAGTTCAAGATGGTTACTCTCTCTCAAGTCCTCCAGGCCCTTCAGCTTCAGGACTGGTTGGTGTCACTCGACCTCAAGGATGCTTACTTCCATGTGCCGATCTATCCCAAGCACAAGAAGTACCTGAGGTTCGCGGTTGGCGACTCGCACTTTCAGTTTCGGGTCCTGCCGTTCGGATTGACCTCCGCCCCGAGGGTTTTCACCAAGCTCATGGTGGTGGTGGCAGCGCATCTCAGGCAAGGGGGGATTCACGTCTACCCCTACCTGGACGATTGGTTGATCAGGGGGAGCTCTCCCGAGCAAGTCCTGGATCATCTATCCGTCATCTGCCACTCCCTTCACAGGCTGGGCTTCTCCCTCAATTTAAAGAAGTCCCATTTGACGCCAACACAGCGGCTCCAGTACATCGGAGCAGTGCTCGACACTTCCCTGGGGCAGTGTTTTCCTCCCCAGGTGAGGGCTCTTCACATTCAGCAGATGATGCACAAGTTTCAGCATGCCCAGACGCTCCCAGCGTTCGAGTTCTTGAGGTTGCTCGGCCTCATGGCATCCTGCATTCTTCTGGTGCCAGAGGCTCGCCTGCGGATGAGATCTTTGCAGTGGGCATTCAAGACGCAATGGTCGCAGTCCTCCGGCAGGATGTCGGACTCGGTTCAGGTGCTGTCCTCGGTCGCCCGGGACCTTCTGTGGTGGGCCGTCGAAGGCAACTTGATGAAGGGGGCTCCATTTTGGCTCCCCTGGCCGGAGGTGACGATCGTGACGGATGCATCCCTCACGGGATGGGGAGCTCATGCCAACGGGCTGACAGTCAGCGGTCGTTGGTCTCCGTCGGAGTCCAGACTCCATATCAATCTGTTGGAGCTGAGGGCCGTCAGGCTAGCCCTGAAGGCTTTTCTGCTGACTGTGCGAGGGAAGAATGTCCTGATCCTGACGGACAACACAGTGGCCATGCACTACCTCAACAAAAAGGGGGGGGCAGGGTCACTTCCTCTGTGCAGGGAGGCGATGCAGCTCGAGTTCTGGGCCATCCAGCAGGAAGTTTCGATCTCGGCAGTTCATCTGGCAGGAGACGAAAACGTGACGCGGACGCTCTGAGCAGGCAGAGCGCGATCTCTCACGAGTGGGAGTTGGCTCAGGAGATTCTCCTGGAGATCTTCGCCCTTTGGGGGACCCCTCAAGTGGATCTCTTCGCCTCCAGTGTCAACCGGAAGTGCGAAAGGTTTTGCTCGCGGGAATTTCCTCCAAAAGGAGCCTTAGCCATTCCCGCTGCTGTACGCGTTTCCTCCAGTCCCCGTCATCCCGCAAGTGCTGCGGAGTTACGGAAGTTCGGTTCCCGGATGATCCTCATTGCTCCGGCGTGGGCTCGGAGGACGTGGTACCCGGACCTTCTCGACTTGTCCATCTGCCCTCCACGTCGTCTTCCCTACCGAGACGATCTGCTCTCACGGGAGGGGGGTCAGGTTCTCCATCCAGAGGTCAGATCCCTCAACCTTCATGCTTGGCTTCTGAGAGGTTGAGGTATAAGGATTGGGACCTCCCTGAAGACGTGATGGAGGTGTTGCTTTCAGCCCGAAGGCCAGCAACAAAGTCTCTGTACCGTTGGCGTAAGTTCTGCGACTGGTGCAGAGTTCAGAATGTGGATCCTTTTGCATGTGACATCCCCATGGTTCTGTCCTTTTTACTTTCTTTGGCCCACAGGGGCTTGCAAGTGGGTACCATTAAAGGTTACCTGGCGGCGCTGTCCATCTTTAAGCGCTCGTCTGAAGAGTGTTCTTACTTTAAAATCCCTTTAATTTCACAGTTTCTGAAAGGGCTCACTAATGTGTTCCCTCCGTCACCTTTCCTGGTGCCCTTGTTGGGATTTAAACCTTGTTCTTAGGTTTCTTATGGGTGCTCCGTTTGAGCCTTTACATTCTTGCCCTTTGAGGCTGTTAACTCTGAAAACTGTGTTTTTAGTTGCGGTTACTTCCGCTCGCAGAGTGAGTGAGTTACAGGCACTTTCAGTTAAGCCACCCTTCACTGTATTTCACAAGGACAGGGTTGTCCTTCGAGTTCGTCCTTCTTTTCTTCCGAAGGTAGTGACGGAATTTCATTTGGCCCAGAAGGTTGTTCTTCCGGCATTCTATCCTCCTCCGCATCCTGGTAAGGAAGAGGAGAGGCTCCATAGGCTTGATCCTAGGAGAGCTTTAAGCTTTTATGTTTCACGCATGTCCCGGGTCAGAGTGGACGATCAACTCTTTATTGGTTACGCTGGGAAGCGTTTGGGGCAAGCTGTGACGAAACAGAGTTTGTCTCGCTGGATTATTTTAGCCATCTCGGAGTGTTACCGCTTGGCGGGTAAGGACCCACCGGCTGGCTTGCGGGCCCATTCTACCAGGGGTGTGGCTGCATCTACTGCCCTGCAGAGGGGTGTTCCTATTCGCAACATCTGTGATGCAGCCACCTGGGCTTCAGTACATACATTTGTACGTCACTATTCCCTCGATTCCATCCGAGGGCAGGATCTGGCCTTTGGCAAGGCGGTCCTTTGCTCTGCTATTTGATTGGCTATTCTAAATTTTGATTCTAAATTCTTTCCCTCCTCCTTGCTCTGGTACTGCTTTGGGAGTCTGTCATAGATATGGAATACGTCGGAGGACCCAATCCCCTCGAAGAACAAGTTACTTTCTTACCTGGTAACGTTCTTTCGATGGGATGGTCCGATGACGTATTCCATATCGCTCCCGCCCTGCCTTCCCCGCTGCAGAATTTCTTTTGCGATTGCAGCTTACGTTCCGCAAGGCTTTGTGTCTGACTGGCAGCTGACCTATGTCACACGTTCTGAGGGAAAAAACTACAACTGAGGCTACGGGCGTTGTGCGTCCTACTTATCACATCGGATGACGTCAGACGTCGGAGGTCCCACGAGACTTCCGACGATGACGCGGATAGTCACCCCTCGAATCATCCGTCGAAAGCCCCGCAGACCTCGACCTCCGGGGCTTGGACACCCGACCTACCGACAACTTCTTCTTACGTTCGCGTAAGGCTTTGGACGTGAGCGACTGGCAGTCGATACAGTCATCCGTGTCGTGGGCCTCCCCGAGGCACCAGAGGCAGGCGTCGTGCGAGTCCGTCACCGACATCTTGGACCCGCACTTCTTGAAACCCAGACGCGGGGTCGAAGACGAAGTAGAAGACATCTTCACACGAAGGATTTTCACAAAACGAACAGGTTCGAAGAACAGAACTCCAAAGAGTCGAGGCGTGTAACCGAGAAACACGAAGCAACACGTTCGCGGAAAAAACGGAACTGAGGCTACGGGCGTCGTGCGTCCTACTTATCACATCGGATGACGTCGGAGGAGGTCCTCGAGGACGGCGCATCGACGTCATCGACGCAGGACGCAGACGCCGAAAAAAGTTTCCGAAGCAGCACAGCTGTGGTAATTACATGTCATAGATATGGTATACGTCGTCGGACCATCCCATCGAAAGAACGTTACCAGGTAAGAAAGTAACTTGTTCATCTAGACGATACACTGATATTCTCTTCAAATCCCTCTCTGCATGAAAAACATGTCCAGGAAAACTTGAGACGCCTACAACATAACCATTTGTTTTGCAAAATAAAGAAATTTGAATTTCGTCAGAAGAAAGCCGCCTACTTGGGTTATATCCTTTCTGAAGGGGGAGTTGCAATGGATCCCTGGAAAGTATCAGCTATCATGGAATGGAAACCGCCTTCTTCGGTTAAGGAGATTCAGGGTTTCCTTGGATTTGCCAATTTTTACAGGCGTTTTATTCCTGCTTTCTCCGAGATAGCTAGACCACTAACCTCCCTCCTTAAAAAGGATGTGCCTTTTCACAGGTCAGTCGATGCTCAGCGGGCCTTTGAAGGTCTCAAACTCCGATTCTCTTCTGCCCCTATCCTGATTTCTCCCGACCAGAACAAGAGGTTTATTGTAGTATCTGCGCTTCCCACCATGCTATAGGAGCAGTCTTCTTACAAGTCGATGATCAGGGGTTAGAAAGACCTGTGGCCTATTTGTCCAAGACTCTGAACACCTCTGAAACCAATTATACAGTGTTGTAGAAAGAACTTCTCACCATTAAGCAAATCGTTTGAGGAATGGGGACATCTGTTATTGGGAGCTAAACACCCAGTTGAAGTACATACAGACATCACAATTTACGTATTTTACAATACGCTCAGACTCGCAACAGCCGCCAAGCCCGATGGGCGCATTTCTTTTCTCCTTATCGGATCATTTTCACCTTCATCCCCGGCCGAATCAATCTACGAGCGGATGCCCTTTCACGTAAAGACACAGTACAGTGCTCCCTGTTTCGCTCGGAACCTCTTTTCCCAAAAGCAAAATTTATACATGTTATCTCGGACTTTCTACATAAGAGAGCAGTTCAGTCCAAACATTTAGACTCACAAGAACCGCAGGTAATCTTGCAGTACAATCTCACCAAATCCCAAGGCTGTTACTTTCATGAAGACAAGATTTGCATACCTTCGGGAGGTCTTCGCCGCGAAGCACTGCACATTTGTCATGATGCAGTATCAGCAGGACATTGAGGGGTACACAACTCCTTGGAATATACCCAGAGACACTTTTGGTGGTCCACAATGCAAAATGATGTCAAGGAATATGTAGACTCCTGTGCGGGGTGTCTATAATCCAAGGCTCCTCGGCACCCACCGTTGGGTACTTTAACTAGAATGCCCCTACCAACCAAACCCTGGCAAAGGATTTCTACCGCTTTCATAGTAGACTTACCTCCCTCTCCAGGCTGTAACACGATTATGGTTACTATTGACTATCACTCCAAACTAGCACACTTCCATCCTTTGCCTGGCGTACCTTCGGCTTCACGGATGACACGTCTCTTCATCCAACGCATTTTTCTGTGGACCCCAGTACACTTCCCGGTACTGGAAGCAGGTCTGTGCCATTCTGGGCATCAAACGCGCCCTGAGCTCCGGTTATCATCCCCAAACTAACAGACAGACGGAGCGGGTTAACCAGACACTCGAAGGAAATCTTAGCTGTTACACATCGGCCGCTCAAGACAATTGGAAGTCTTTAATTACCCTTAGCAGAATTTGCATATAACAATGCAATCCATTCCTCCATCAAAGGCAGTCCATTTTTTTTCTGTACCTATGGGTACCATCCGGATACCTTCCCTACCTTGTGCCCTTCTGCTACAGCCTTTCCGGACATCGATTCTCTGATTACTCAAATACAGCAGGGTCATAGAACCGCCGCTGCCGCCTTGAAAGCTGCTCAAGATCAGATCAAGCTTTTTGCAGATCGTCATCGCTCCCCAGCTCCAGAGATCAAGGTGGGGGACAAGGTCTGGCTTGCTTCTTGATTCCTTCCGCATCAACTAGTTCCCTCTAAGCTTTCTCCCAGGTATTTCGGTCCTTTTCCTGTGCTCGCCTTGAGAGGTCCCTCGGCTTTCCTTCTTTGCCTCCTGACATCCTGGCCCAGGATTCACCCAGTGTTCCACGTCTCGCAGCTTAAGAGGGATGTCACTAGTTGTGTCCATCCTTCTCGGTCAGTCCTGCCTCCCCCAGTTGTCACCCCATCGGGTCCTGAGTATGAAGTGGCCGGTATTTGCGACTCTCGTTATCACAGGGGTGTGCTTCAGTACCTTATCGACTGGAAGGGTTATTCTCCTGCGGAACGTACCTGGGAGCCTGCTTCGGCGGTTCATGCTCCGCGCTTGCTTCAAAGCTTTCACCGCCTACACCCGGGGAAGCCGGGTTATGCTGCCCTTCGGAGGGTGCATACTGTCATGCCTAGGCGGCCTGAATGGTCGCTGTGGGGCAAGTGGAGACATGTGGGTATGCACAGTCTCTCCTCACCCAAGATGGCGGCGGGTGTGCCGTGTATCAGTATTGTCTTTCCGGACGGCCATGTTGGTCTGGCTCCACCCCCACCGAAGGAGGATGCTTATCACTGTTTTCCACCCACGCAGAGTTGCGTTCCTTCTCCTATTGATGCCATGCTCCGTAACTTCGCTTAGCTTTCCATACTATCTCTATCTTGGATTATCTACTGGCGCCCTTCTAACTCTACCCTGTCTTTCCTTCTGATAGTTGTGCATTCTGCTTTCCGTGATTCTGGCGGTATCGGGCCGCATCAGCTGATCTATCAGAGTGATCGAGAGACTCTGCTTCCTTCGGTACGAGCTAAGCTTACCCCTCTGGAATTAATGAGTGTAAACCTATCGTATCCTTAACTTTCCGTTCCTTTAGTTCCCATTACAGCACGGCTACAGTGGAGCTCACCCCGCTTCCATGCACTACCTGAAACTTCTGCTTTCGTTTCTCTGACCGCAACAAGCTTCCTCCATCAGCAGTTCGCAAGAAGACGAAGCGATAGGTGCTGTCCTCTGTTCCCTCTTCACCCTCAATATTCTCTCTCTCATGCCGCAACTCTTACTCTTGTACTGTGCTTGCAAATCTAGCTCTAGAGCCCTGCAAAATACACAGATAACCACAAATAGAATTCCCGGGGATCAGCTATAGTGCTACTTCCATCAGGTATCGGTTTCTCTTCCAAGAGGCTATTCATTCACAAATTACTTCCCAATGCTTTTCCAACTGTATTCCAACACACACTGAGTAAGGTCGGTAGTGAACATGAATGATTAATAAATGTTTATATAAACACATTTGTGAATAAATAAATTAAGAAAAGTTATCGCCCAATTTATTGAACTTGTATGCCAATAGATAATGAGATGAAAGGATTGGATGGAGTTTTTGTGTAATATTGGTATAGATATTTTGTCAACTTTTCTATTATGCTACAATTTACACATTTATTTACATTTTAGATGTTGTCCTTGAATAAATACCCACTTTTGGGATGCACAAAAAGTTCACTGCAATGTGAGTCTTTCTAAAAACTTGAATATCAGTATCTGTAAACGGGTTATTTTTCAAATGTAATTATTACAATTACTGTCATTTATATAGACCACACTGATGGAATTCAACACTGTTACCTCTGAGGAAACGACAGACACCTCAAATATCCAAACGATGAGCCCTACTGACATGTTCATAACTGATTTATATTGTATTAAATGGTCTATTTTTTATGACTAATATATCTTTACTATTGACCATTGTTATGAATATATAAATTGAATAATGGAACAAGCTTCAGGTTTTCTGGAATCGACATCGAGCTCACTTCCCTTTGAAGTAATATTTCAAAATGTATCTGGCATGTGCAACTATTGTCTGGACGTTTCAGGTCTGCCTTTTCTGCTAACTCAGCGAATCGGGCCCCCTTGCAGCTTCGAGGTTTCTTGATGTCTCCTATTCATTTGAGCATGGTTGCACTGTCCATCTTGTTCGTTTTTTTTTTTTTTTTTAAACCTTTATTTTTTGCTGACACGTATAGCACAATCACACAGACCTCGGGAGTGATTCTAACAGTTACACAGCGAAATAGCAGTTGACTTTACCACTTACATGTCATATATATAACATTGTCTTCGAGCATTCATGAAGAGTCCTCTGTGCCACTGTCCAAATTGTCTCTGAGATATGCTCGTAAAGGAGCCCAAATGTCTTTAGGTCTGTTGGTAGGTGTGACACTGTTAACATATCGTTCCTTGGTATCCTGGACATATAATAGGTCCCGCAACCGTGCTTTGTGTGGGGGCTGCTTTGGATTTCCATGCCTATGATATATTTCTCTTGGCCACTGCACATGCAATAGCAACCAGTCTACGGGTCTTAACTGATGCCTTCCCTATGTCCCCCAGGAGATATTTATGTGGGATAGCCGGGATATGTCTTCCCATAATATCACTTATACTTCTTGCTACTTCCACCCAGAAGGCTTTGATAGGGGGATACTCCCAATACATAGGCATTGAATTCGCATTGTGGACATTACATTTGGGGCATGTCACCTGGAGGGTAGGGTCAAATTTGGTGACCTTTCTCTGGGTCATATGTAGTTGATTTAGTATTTTAAACTGAATTGACCTAAAGATAGTTAATCGAAATGGATTTGGTATGCTGGCAATATCTGGCCCATTGGGCATCTTCTATGGTAATGCCAAGATCCCGCTCCCATTTTTGTTTCATGGTGTTCCCAGTTGGGCATGTCCCTGAGCTGCTCCATACAGTCTAGATATAGTTCCCGTAAAGCCACCCTGTGACATAACCGCAGACACGAATTCATATATCGAGGGGGGGCATCTGTATATAATGAGAGCAGCTGGGAGCCCTCCTGATTCGGATGCCCCTCCATATGTGTTCGTGTCTGACCTTACCATGCCCTCTATCGTAAGTGCGAATATGAGGGGGGACAAAAGGCAGCCTTGCCGCGTGCCTCCACCCAATGCAAATAGAGATGCTATAGTGTTGTTGGTTCTTACCATTGCAGCCGGGTTCTTGTATAGCAGATGAATATAGCAAATAAACATTGGACCAAACCCCAACTTCCCATCATTGAAAACATATAATTCCATGATACTGAGTCAAACACTTTTTCAGCGTATAGAATGATTGCCACTGCTTTAGCGTTTGGGTTCAGTTGTGATGTAATCGCGAAAAACCTCCTCAAATTCAGCATTGTCGATCTGGTAGGGATAAACCCTGTTTGGTCCGTATGGATTAGTTTGTTCATGTGTGGAATCGGATGGTTTGCCGTTGCCCTGGCGTAGATTTTTGCGTCCGAGTTAATCAGTGACAATGGGTGGTAAGAGGCAGGGTCTTGAGGAGAGTGGGGCTTAAGTAGGACAGTTATCGCCTCTCTCATAGTACTCGGTAATTCACCCCTTCCAAGCGCCTCTTCCCAAATCTCCAGCAGTCTCAGAGCCATCTCAGCTTTAACTACCTTGTAGAAGTTGAGTAGGATACCATCCGACCCAGGGGCTTTACCTGCATGTAGATCTGAGATTGCTTCTTCAATTTCCTCGGTCGTCAATGGAAGTTCCAGCAGGGACCTTTTCGCTTCCCCCAGTTTAGGCACTGGAAAAGAATCCATATAAGCTTGGAGTTCTCCCGGGGTCACTGTGCCCGCATTAGTATACAATTTGGCATAGAACAGCTTGAATACTTCATTAATTGCTCTTGGGGTAGTTTGCACTATCCCGGCTGAGTCATGAATGCTAGTAATATGTCTCGTTCCCTGTTCTGTCCTAATGAGGGTTGCCATTGCCTTACTCGCCGTGTTCCCCTCTCCGTACTTTCTTGCCTTCATTGGTTGGGTTATATAGTACTGTTCCTTTTCTGCCAGGGTCTTAAATCTTTCCAGTTGTTCTTGTATTTTTTGTAGATGTACCCACCCTGCGACCACAGGCTGTTGGAGCTGAAGGTCCTTAAGTTCCTGTTCAGTCTGGCACAAGTCCTTTCTGATGTTTCTCAGGGCCCCATAGGTTGTCCCGATCAATTTGCCTCTCAGCCATACTTTGAATGTTTCCCATATTGAACTCTGGGTCCGAACTGTGCCTGTTTTTCGCTCAAAGAAGTCCTCTATTTCGGTTCTGAGTGGTTCTATCACCGACTCATCCTTCAATGGTTCAGGAGGCATGCGCCAGGTTCGGGTAGAGTACGCTCCATATCTTTTAGGCCCAGCTTCAGGAGGACTGGGGCGTGGTCTGACAGCGTACGCGGGAGGATTGAGCACTGTTCTGTCTCTGCGATCAACCCCGGGGAACATAGCCAGTGGTCTATACAGGAGCTGGATCTGTGTACCCCTGAGTAGAATGTGTATTCCCTTTTGAGAGGATGCAATTCCCTCCATACATCTTCCAGGGGTAGTATGGTCATAGCTTGTCTCAGTACTAGTGCTGCTCTAGTATATTGTCTGCGGACTCCAATCGATCGGTCCAATATCACATTGAGGTCCCCTCCCCATATTACTGTTACCGTTCCCAGAGGTGATATCAATTCCACAACACGTAGATGGAACTCTGGGCTGTTTATGTTGGGGCCGTACGTGTTGACCAGTACGACTTCCCTGTTGTACAGTTTCCCCCATATAATCACGTAGCGGCCATTGTCGTCTGTCAGTGATTTGGACATTTGGAAATTGACACGCTTATGTACGACTGTGAGTACTCTCGCCATTGAGGAGTAAGTCTTAGCTACCTTTATGGGGCCCCAGTTTCTTGCAAATACCTCTGTGATTTTCTTAGTGGCATGTGTCTCTTGCAATAGGAGTACGTCGATCCTATGTCGATTTGCATACGCAATTATCTTCCTCGCTTTTATCAGGTGTGCCAGGCCCCGTTTGTTCCAAGTGAGCAGCCTAATTTCCTGCATGTTCGGCAACTTTAGTAGTGGTATCGTGGGTATGTTGCTTCCTCCTATTCATCTCCTGAGGCGCCATGCCATATGCGCCACACCGTCAGTGTTTTTGTTAGTAACATTCCTCTCCCGCTCTTGTGTAGATTGTGTAGATTCGATTCCCATATCAGCCTGCATGTTCGTGGACCACCTTTTGTATGGTGGCTCATCCCTTGCAACCAAAGGGCAACTGGCCCAACTTCCCTCCCACCGCCCCCCTCCCTCACCATCCCCCCAACTGGACAGTGTAAACCCCTCAAGAAACATCAACCTTTGAAAAATTGGATGGCTCTGCACGGTTATTCTGGTCTTTCCGTGTGCCAAACAGACCGCCCTATACGCCGCTGCACCTGTTACCTTGGGTATCCAGGAGTCTTGGGTTAAGTGTTGTCGTGCTCTCAGTATATCTTCATGTACTGGTCCGGGTAGTGGGTTCTTATCCTTTACCGACTGCGGTATATTCCGTTCGATGTACCCCATGGCCTCTTCAGGGGATTAAAAAAAATGCATCTTCCCAGCGTATTGCAGGCGTAGTTTAGCGGGGAACATCATTGCATAGGGGACTGACCTTGCCCTGAGTGCTCATTTGACTTGGTCGAAATGACGGCGGGCAGCTTGTACTCCATTTGAAAAGTCAGGATATATATGTATTCTAGTAGAGTCATAGACCAGGGTATCTCTCTCTCTCTTGGGAGAGAGAGAGAGAGAGAGAGAGAGAGGTAGAATCATGTCCCTATCGCGGTCATTTAGGTGTCCGGCGATGACTGTGTGAGGCGGTGCCTCAGGTTTAGGATGAGATGTCAGGGTTCGGTGGGCCCTCTCAATTAAAAACTGTTGTGATAGATGTGCGTCAGGGAGGACTGCTCGGATTACTTCTTCCACATACACCTCCATTGGAACATGGATTTGTTTTTCTGCTAGCGCGACCACCCTGATGTTGTTGCAGCGGGATCGTGATTCCAAGTCTTTGCACTTCATTTGAACAAGTTTCAGGTTCTTTTTAATGGTCTCCATTTCCTTAGCCTGTCCTGTCACAGTGTCCTCTACAGTGCTTATCCAGTTCTCTGCTTCAAGTACTCGTGCGTTGACCTGTTGGAGGTCTGCTTTAATGGACGTTATAGTGCTTCCTATGTCGTCTAGTTTGGTGTTGACTGCGGCAAGTCCTGCCTGTAATGCCACCATATAGGGATCTGGTATTTCATCTGTTGCGGTTCGTGGCTCTGGTGTGGCGGGCCGTGACATTCCGGCGCTTCTGTCCTCCATGGTGGCGTTAGTAAAAGCGTCCATGGGTCCCTTTTTAATTGTTTATTTGTTTTATTGCCTCTGGGCATGCTGAGCATGGGCAGTATGTTAAAGTGGTCAGTAGCCCCAAGCTAGGGCTCAGCTAAATGCTTTCTGTATGTTTTATGGACAGTACCAGGCCCCATGGCACTTAACCGTGTTGATGTGGTCACGTGGTTGGTGTTGGGGATCACTTCAGTTTCACTTGCCACACTTCCAGATACCGCGGTTTATGGCAGTGTAGTCGCCACAGGCTGCTGTCCGCTAGGGTGTGTTGTAGGGTCTCAGCCACTGCGTTATACGTTCCGGCCCCCCACTGTAGTATGTGTGCTCCATAGATATCAGTATGTCAGAGGGGGGGTGGCCTGAATCTCGCACCGCGGGCTCGCAGCACTTTTCCCCTCGCCCAGTAGCCTCCTTTGTTCGGCAGCCGACCCTACTGTAGCAGGTATGTTGATGGGGTCCCGGCGTCATATAAGCGGCGAGTAGACACTCGCACACAACTATGCAATCATTCCTGAAGTGTGGAGGGGGGCTCACCCTCAACCCGGCCGGCCAGCCGCTCGCTCACAGCGCACACGGCGGGCTCCGTGGAGGGGAGGCCCACACCTCCCACTTACTTGTAGTGATTTCAGGAACTCTGCACCATCACTGTTCCCAGCCCGCACCAGATGACTTGATGACTTTTGTTCGCTTCTCCCCCTCTGCTTACACGCTCTCTTCGGGTCGTACGCGGCCACTTCCTGATGGTGCTGGAGGGCCGCAAGTTCGCAGTGGGTGGGGGATGGAAAGCGGCCACGTTAACGCTTCCCTTCCTGAGGCTCTGCCGGCTGTTCAACACGGTTTTTCACTGTATTTGCTGGTCTCTGTATCCCCACAAGAGTGTCCGCCGGTCCTCCGGTGCCTCAGCTTTCTCGCCCTTTGCAGCATGTATGTATCGATTCTATGGATTTGCAGGATTTTATGAAGGATTTCTTGCGCACGGCACAGCTACACAATTAGGCGGCCATTTTCGTTGGTGTCCGGCAGCGCCCCCCGCACTGTCCATCTTATTTAACATGGCCACTTATTCTTGTTGCGTTAAGCAAGCTTAATATGTATTCTTATGTGTCTTGCATTTCTGTGTCTATGTGGAGCATATGTTTTCTAGTGTCAATTGGATGCAAGCATATTCTTGTCAAAATGCAGTCTTATCTATTTTTGTCTATCTTTGTGATGGAAGCGTATCTGCTTTGTGTCTAATGCGCCTGTGTGTAACCGGTCCAGCAGTGACTTCATTTGCTTTCATCATTTTGATTACAACTTGTTCATATCCTCTATAGCTTGCAAATTCAGCGTCTCTTCGATCCCCGTGGGGTAGGGTTGCCTTAATTAGTAGCACCTCTCGCATTTGCAATATGACGGTGGTGAGGGGGCAGATGCCAATATCAAAATGGGGGAGAGGCCAATGTAATGAATAACACATTTATTTGCCTCTGTTCAATACCACGTTCTCCCTCGACAGTCCTCACTTTTCCCAGAGTGGGGGTCTCCACCAATGGGATCCTCCCACTAAGTACTACCCCCAGGGGGGGACTGTCGTGTAGCAGCCTCACCTCCCTGGACCCAATATGAAGGGTCCTCCTCCCCGGGAGGAGTGACGACACAAAGGGATTTGTCACACAAGGCGGAGGCATCGGTTGCCTCAATCACTGGAGAAGAGATGCAAAGAGCGATCAATAGATTACCTAGGGGCCAGGGGCCAGGCAAAGATGGATACATTATTGGATTATCTAAAAAGTAAGCAGGGTGTTGCTCCCTCACCTTGTTAAGCTCTTTAGTAGCATTCTTGAGACGGGGAGGGCACCGTCATCATTTAGTAAATCACTGATATCTGTCATACCTAAGGAGGGAAAGGATCCGGTGCACTGCCAATCAAATCACCCAATTTCGCTTTTAAATGTGGACAAGATCAATATGAGAACTCTGGCAGCCAGTTTTAAAGGTTGGATGCCCTGAATGGTACATTCGGACCAAGTGGGGTTCATACAGGGACGTCAAGGGGCAGTCAAGGGGCAGACACGCTAAGAAAGAGATTCAATCTCATGGAGTTTACCAAGGAAAGAGAAGAAGATTATATATTGCTTTGTCTTGACGCTGAATACACTTTTGATAGGGTTGAGTAGAGGTTTCTGTTCGCGGTCCGGCCAAAATTAGGTTTAGGAGATGGGATGATGAGGGGTTTACTGGCTCTATATAAGGACCCGACTGCCCAGGTTTTTGTGAATGGGAAGAGCTGTCATTCTTTTCACCTGTGAAGGGGGACTAGGCAGAGCTGCCCGCGATCACCATTATTGTTTGCCCTATCCATTGAGCTTTTTGCAATCAAAATTCACCAAACCAAGGAAGTGCATGCTCTTATGGTAGGGGATACAGAATATAAGATTGGTATGTATGCCCACGACATTCTCCTCCACTTGCATAATCTGGAAATTCCAATCCCAAGGGTCCTACTTCTTGTGGGAGACTGGCAGATTTGCAGGCCTCCAAAGTAAATTCAAACAATTTAACAATTCAATCCTCTTTCCTAATGGAAGCGATCCGGGAAGTTCTGTATGCGATTTGTATTTGTTGAATATACCCATGAAGAGATAAAATACTTGGGGGGGGGGGGGGGGGGGGCAGTAGCCACCAGAGACCTGGGTTACCTATATAGGGCCAACTATCCTCCATTGCTGAATGCATTATTTGCTGAAATGGCAGTATGGTCTAAGCTCACTCTATCGTGGATGGGGAGATTAAATTCAGTTACAATGACACCCCTGCCAAAGATCCTATACCTATATCAGATGCTCCCCATAGACATCCCATGAGAGCACTTTGCAGAGTTGAAGCGTAGGATAGTGCGGTTCATTTGGCAGGATAGAAAGCAAAGAGTGGCATATACCACCCTGATAATGCCACAAGATCAAGGGGAGTGGGACTACCGGATACAAATTTAGCTTTCTAGACTTGTAGCGAGGGCCCTACCAGGCGTTATGGGCCCTGAAGACTGAGTTAATGGCTCGAGCTTTGCTCAGGCCCTTTAACGCGGTATGAGGGACCATAAGGTGTTAGGCAGAATCCTGTGCAGTTCCCTTGGGGAACACTGCAAAAAGATTAGGACTACAGGAGTAAGCAGTAAACCCAATTGGTAGCAGTCTGTACCACCCAGATTTACCTGGTAGCTGTGGCTGAGCAGTCAGACTTCTATCAAGATGAGTAGGGCAGTATACAGAGGATACACAATAGGGCCAAACATACAGTGGAGCAAACCAACACTAACCAGAGCTTGGTATCAAAAGTATATAATTATTTATTTAAAACACACTTTAGGAAATACACTAAGCACTATAGATCAAAGCAAGTTCAAACACAATCAGAAAAAGTATACACACCTCCCTTTAATAATTATTAGACAAGTCTAGGTCAAAACACAACTAGCTGTAAAACAGATGCGAGCGCTTAACTTAGATGGCACTCCAATAATTAAGTTAGAGGGAGAGAAAAAAACAGGTCATGAAAATAAAACGGTTCCCAACACTTCAGCAAGCTAGTGAAGGCAGAGTCTACTGTAGAGCCAAAGTTCATAGGCCAGGGCCACTTTAAATGGAGCAAGGCAAAATGTGCCCAAGATCACACAGTTAAAAAATGCCCTCAAGTCTTTGCAAAAATGTTCAAAAGAGGTTGGTTTGATGCGAAGGATAAAGTTAGAAGGTCTGGGTGCCAACCCAGTTGGAAAGCCAAGGATTTAAGGGTCACCTTTAGCAATCCGTGGAAAGGGAGGCCAGGTGGAACACAGTACCTTGAAAGTTGAGGAAGCTCCAGCGGTGGCAGTTGTTCCTGGCAGCGGGTGCAGTTCGTGGTTTCGACCAGGGAAGGAGAAGATCTCGTCGAGGAGGAAACTTGGAGTCGTTGCACTGCCCAGGGATGAGACTAGCCGCGGAGTTGCTCGATTAAAAGGTGCGTTCCTTTTATTCGCGGTCCTGCTGGACTGAAGCTTGGCTATCCGGCTGCCGGGTGCTTGGCACTGGCGATTTGACCAAGGGATGTCCTGAAAGGCGAATGTCGAACTGGTTGTTCCCACCAGCTCAGAGGGAGAAGACTCTTGCAGCAGAAGATCTTCTCTTGTCGTCTGGGAAGTGGTGAGGTCGTTGCAGCAGGGCTCCACTGGTGGTGTCGTTGCAGATGGCTCAGCTTCTCCCCTCTTCAGATTTCTCAGGTCCAGTGGCGACATCTGAAGTTCCAGTCCCAAAAGCCCTGCTTTAATGCAGAATAACCCCCATTCAACAGCCTAGCTGTCACTCGTACATGCTAAGTGGTGAGCTGGGCGGCTCACCACTGGGCCAATCAGAACAGAGTGCGACTTGGGTTGCTAAGGCAACACAGTCCAGGGTGCCAATTCCCCCACCCACACATCCTATGAATCCCAGACAGAGTGGCACCAGTTGGAGGGCTTCTGTGGAGAAGCCTGCCAAAAAGTGGAACAAAGGGCCAGACCTTGGTTGGAGTTACAGAGACGGACACATACGCCATTTTGTAAAAGAGTTCTGGCGAAAAGACCCAACCAGCGATTTTTTATTAATTAAATAAACCGGCGGTATCTAAACAATG
This sequence comes from Ambystoma mexicanum, assembly GCF_040938575.1. Lineage (NCBI taxonomy): Eukaryota > Metazoa > Chordata > Amphibia > Caudata > Ambystomatidae > Ambystoma > Ambystoma mexicanum. The sequence continues at coordinate 182,991,233 of NC_090937.1, read as the reverse complement.
CACCAGAAAAGTGGTGCGTTTAAAATGAATGGGAAAATCCCATAGGAAATATTCCGGTGGAATATTTTGCGTGGTAACCACTGCCACCAGCCAGAAACTCGACAAGGGGGGACTGGACAGTGCCCCCTTGGAAACAGACCCAGGGGCAATCTAATTAACCCCTTCCAGTACTTCCACAATATGATGGTTTGTACTGGTTCTGTTCAGAATTTTGAACTAATAAAGCCAATGGTGACTTAACATGCCCTGGGAGACAGTAGTCCGTCCCAGGGTATAGAGTCTGTTTGGGGGTCACTATGACACCCCTGTGTTACTGCACTGAGGGTGCTGTGTAACACATATACCAAAACAGATACCCTATGGAGTAAAAGACCCCATTCCCATAAGCACATACCAAGTCAAAGACATACCTCAAATCATGCCTAAGAGTGGGAAGGAAAGAGTCTCACTCTTAGCAGGAGAAAAAAACAAACCCCAAAAATCCAGCAAAGCTGCTGGGGGACTCACTAGGTTTGGGAAATTAGCCTTATAAGAGAATTCTCCCTAACATAAGGCCCGGTACGGCCCGAGTTGCAGGTCTTTAAAGCTATTAGAACACCCGCAGTATTTAATTAAGTTAGAAAAAATACAAATGATTAATATATGCTACATACATTATTTTTATTGGGAAAATGGTTGCAGGGTAGAAAAGGTAGTTCTGTAAAGACAAACCTCTATTTTAGGTTCAAATGTGTGGTGCCATAGAAATTGAGGCTGCAGTTAACAAATTCCCTACCAGTGTTTTTCCTGGTTGTGCATTTTTTTTTATATGGTTGTGGGAGGTAATTAGTAGTGCGTTGGTGGAGTATTTAATTGGGGAAAATGCAGGTGTGCGTTTTTTTTTCAGGTATGCAAAAGTGGTGCCAAAGTACTTACACATTACTTACAAATAAACAATAAATACTAATTTTCGTGAACATTTAGCATGTGGGTATTGGTATGCTGGTGTGCCCACTGTTCGTCCCCAGCCCTTGGGCAAATGCTGTGTACAGGTTTGTAATAAATTTAAGCGGGGTGAGCAACAGCAGGTAAAATAAACGGTATGCCTGCCAACAAAACGCTGGTTTGTACTAACTTGAAGCCACAACCCACAGTGAAAATGTCTACTCCATACCCAATCTTGGTAAAAACTACTAGCCGGATGCACAGAAGACATTACCTACCAATTAATGTGCCCAGCTGTGCGTGAATGTATACTTGTGCATGTGTCCAAACAATAGCATCCTTTTAATTCCCCTGCACACACTAGAGAACAAATAATTCTCCAACCCACCAATTGCAATGCATTAAATCCTTGTGGCACGGCGACCGTCCAAGGGACATCATTAACATTCCCAAGTAAATCCCCATGCAGCATGGCGACCGCCCTTGGGATAAAAAATTAAATGAAATAAAAGGATGCCTTACCGAACAAATCACTAAGCTGTGCAGTGAACGCTGTAATTAAGTTAAACGCAGCAAGTGTGTTTTGAAAGTAATGGGCGGCCACAGTCAGCATCAATTATTTACCGTGCTGTATTGAGTCTGCAGGCTTTACCAGTTTGTATAGCCCGCCGATTAGCCAAACATGTTTGTGGAAACACCACTAGGGTGTTCTAATAAGTATTATAGAGTGGCTCAGTTACACTCAATCGTCCCAGGTTTGCGGAATTGCATGGATAAACAGTGGGTAGCTTTGCAAAACTATTTGCTTTGGCCGGTCTCAGTTGGAGAATGGTTATGGGTCTCCAAAAAGGCTCTCCCTTTAAGAGGCACAGGATATTGGGTCATTTATGTACACTGGGCGGGGAGCACAGAGATGTGTGGGATCACCAGGTGGCCTTCGCTACTGAGCCATCTCTGGGCCCCGCCGATCCGTGGCGATATAGTAGATCCAATCTGAGTCATGGTTTGATGCAGGATTGGAAAGGATTGGCCAGCTACTGAAAGGCCAAGTGTTCATTGCAATAGAAGAGTTAGAGGAGGGGTTACATCTAGGAAAATTATCGGTTTTTATGTATTTGTAGTTGAAAGGAGTCCTGATGGCGGATAAGTGGAAATCCGAGTTACAAAGGGATTTAACTGATATGGAACAAATTCTGTCCACTGCAACCAAAACGGGGGTACTAATTTCAGGTCTTTATTGGTCCTTTTTGCTAGCAACAGGAGGGGGTGCAGAACCTTACAGGAAAAGAGATTTAGGGATAGACCTGCATGACAGGAAATGGAGAACCCAATGTCTCAATGAACACAAAACATCAATCGCATGCCATTATAAATGACGTGGCTTGAAATTATTGTATAGCTGGCAGTACGACCCAGTGCGCCTTTTGAAGACGTTTTCGAGGTGTTCACGCTAGCTGTTGGCGAGGGTGCAGCGAGAGGCAGCATACTGGCACATGTGGTGGGCTTGCTCAAAGGTGCAATGTTATTGGAAAAAAGTGCTGTGTTGGATTAGGCATTTAGATGGGATTGACCAGTGTTTAGACCCTTTACTGATGTTATTTGGAGTCGAGGAGGTGTAAGCGGAGTGGAGGCATCTACCACACATGATCGCCTTCTCCCTGGTTGTAGCCAGGGCGTGTGTTATAGGATGGAAAAGAGCATTCCTTCCTAGGGAAAAGATGTGGGTTCTGAAGGCTAGGGAAATCTATGAAATGGAACATATCATGGGGCGCTGCACGCTTTACTGCCATCTAGGGAAATTTAGTAGTCTGATTTTCTTCAGAAATGTGCCACTTTCCCAGTAGTCAGCCTTGATTGAAATGTTTGCAAACACAATTATGTGATGGGATTAGATATGGGTGCATAGTAGTCCACTCATCCCTGAATAGAGAATGCTGTGAGTACTGCTGGAGTTATATTTTATACAATGCAAGGTTTCCCCCGCCTGTTACCATGGGTGGGTGGGAGGGTGGGTTTGAATATGGGGGTGGTGAAGGGGGATTGAATTAGGCGGGACGTGCATTTAACATTGACAAGATTTGTTGATTGTGATGTTAAATATGCTGTTGTAACACGTTAACAATATACATTTAAAAAAAATGTTTTTTTAACAATAATTGATTTTGAAATGTACCTGTGGAACTTCACTAGTATCACAGGGAATTTGTGTTAGTAAGCTCTATACTGTCCTAGTTCAAAATTAAAGTGAATACATTATTGACACCATAAATATGCTGTATTATGGTTTTTCACTTTTTGCAATTTAGATGTCCAACAGTATATTAATACATGCATAGAACGTTTAGAGAATAAAAGATTGTGTACTTAATCTACAGTACTAGTTTTTGGAATGGATTATTGTTAATGTTGCATCTAGGAAGTTGACTAACACTACTACATTGATGATTGCATGCATTCAGAAGTTTCGACAATGTTAATACTTGTAAACAAATTATCATTTGTTATTACTTGTGATCAAAATATCATTTATGTTATTACTTGGAAACAAAATATCATTAATCAACAATCATTAATATAACTCAATAAAGTATCACATGTCATACCTCATACGCCTGACCGGTTGAATTAGAAGAAGAGTATGTTGCTGCAGTGCTGTCATCCTGTATATCATTTTTTTTAACAATTATATTGTTCTCTGAAGTTTAGCAATATAAATTAAATGAAAAGAAAATAGATATTGTAGTAAAAATCAACATTCTAATTATTATCAATAAGAAATATAATCCATAACAATTAGCAATTTTTTTTTTTAAAGGTAAGGTTGAACTTCTACATTTGTAGTGTAGCCTCAGATAAATAGAATTGAAGAAAATATTACTTGAACCATAAGTGAGCTTGATGTTGATTCCAGGAACCCTATTGGTGATGAAGCTTGTTCCTTTATTCAATTTATATATTCATAATAATGGACAATAGAAAAGATATATTAGTCATAAACAGTTGACAATTTAAGACACTATAAATCAGTTTGAGCATGTCAGTAGGGCTCACCATTTGGATGTTTGAGGTGTCTGTCATTTTCTCAGAGGTAACAGTGTTGAATTCTAAAAGTGTGCTCTCCATAATGAGTCATTGTGATCATTATATTTAAAAATAACCAATTTACAGAGACTGCTATTCACGTTTTTAGAAAGGTGCACATTGCAGTGAACTTTTTGGGGATCCCAAAAGTAGGTAGGTATTCAAGGACAAACTCTAAAATGTAGATACATGTGTACATTGTAACATAATTGAAACGTTGACAATAAAATAACTATACCAATATTATACAAACTCTAATTCTTCTATCCCTTTTCCTATTGGCACTCAAGCTCAATGAGTGCTCATTTTTTTCATAATATATTTATACACAAATGTGTTTATATAAACATACATTAATCATTAATGTTCACTACTGACCTGAATCAGTGTGTGTTGAAATACAGTGGATCAGCATTGGGAAGTAATTTGTGAGCGAGTCTGGGGACGACACTTTTTAGTGAACTTTAATGGTTCGTACCATGAAGTGCATGCTGCAGATGCGGAATCGATTGCACCTCACGTCCACCAAGACATTCTTAGCTCGGCTGTCAATCTCGGATACTTGAAATCCACAATTGACCAACCTTGTTTGTATCAATGACATATCCTCATAAACAGTCTCCATGATACCCTAGGCATCACAGACCGGGTACTGGCGTGGCTTACCTCCTTCCTTTCAAACGGACCATCCCAAGTGCAAATGGGGCCTTTTCTCTCTTCCACCTCACTCTCTACCTGTGGGGTCCCTCAGAGCTCTATCATATCGCCATGGTTTTTCAACATCTACCTGGCCCCTCTGGCCCACCTGATCTCCACATTTTCCCCTCATTTCCAGTGTTATGCAGACAACACACCGCTCTCTTTCGAGCTGCCATCATCTACTTCATCCTCCTCCTTCATATCCGATTGCTTGACTGCTATTCAGGCATGGTGATCTGCCAAGGATCTCTGCCTGAATGTCAATTAAACAGGGATTCTTCTCATTGGGACGCCTGCTCCCTGTCCTCCCCGGCCCCCACTCTGTGGCCAGACTCTTTGAGTCCCCTACCCTCACCCACTTGTGAGGCAAAGAAATGGGGGATCATCTTTGTACTGAGTACTCACTACGGTGAGTAACTTTAATTACTCGTACGTCCTGTCCCCTTTCCTCCATCCTTGTGGGTGATTCCACTGAACAAGAAACATAGGGTGGAGCTATGGTGACATGCCTCATATCTAGGACGATGCAAAAAGGTTCTTCATAACAGCCTGACCAAACACTGTTTCGCGCCTGGAGCTGGTGTCCAGTGAGTAGTGCTTACAGAAGGCCGACGGAGTATCCTATGTAGTCGCCTCGCTGATGACATCCCAAGAAGCATGTTTCTGAAAGGCGACGGCCGTGGCCTTGGCTCTGACCGCATGGGCATGAATTCCCTCATGAAATGTTATACTCATAGCTGTGTGTGACTCTGAAATGGCCTGAACCATCCGACGAGTGATGGAAGCCTGAGCGCCGGGGGAGGAGCCCCAAAAGTCACAAACGATGCCTCAGACTTCCTGAAGAATTTTGTCTGAGAGAGTTAAAACTGGCCCTCTTGAGGTCCAAGGAATGCTGGGCCCTCTCTGCCTCTGAGTGCGGGTTCAGGAAGAACACCGGCTGGCAGATCTCCTGATTCAGATGAAACGGAGAAACCACATTGGGCAAGAAGTAAGATTACCTTGTTGTGAGACGTGGGAAAGTGCTTGAATGAGGACAATGCCTGCAGCTCACTAACCCTGCGCGCAGAGGTGAGAGCCACCAGTAAAACCTTAGTGTAAACAAGCTGATGTCCACAGAGGCCATTGGCTCGAAGGGCTTGCGCTGCAAAGCTGCAAGAACCACATTGAGGTCCCCAACTGGGTGCGATCTATGCACTGGAGGAAAAAGCCTAGACAACCCCTTAAGGTGGGCCTTAACCACCAGATTGGCTGCCGAAAACACATGCTCAGGGGAATTCTTGTAAGCCCCAATGGTCGTCAAATGTGTGCGGCAGGTATCCACCTGAGGTCCAGAATGAGGCAGGTGTGCTGAAAAGGCCAGTATGTCATCCAAAGGACAGGTGACAGGGTCCAGACCCTTGTCATGAACCCAATGGCAAAACCTAGTCCATTTGCTCTTATACTGGGACCGAGTCGAGGGTCTCCTGGCCTGCTGAATGATGTCCCAGTTGTCATCGGACAATTGAGCCTGTTGAAGCCTCAGCTGATCAGGAACCAGGCAGCCAGGGGCAGTTTGGCCGGGTCCGGATGTTCCACTGCCCCCCTCTGCTGTGTCAGGAAGCCCCTAGCCCCTGCTGGGGATCGGAAGATGTACAGGACTCCGGGAACACAACTGCAGCAGATCCGAAAGCCAGGGTCTCGAAGTATAGTGGGGGGTAACCAGGGTTAGGCTGCAACCCACGGAGGACCAGAACTTGAGAAGAGTTCGTTGGAGCAGAGGGGTGGTCGGGAACGCATAACACCTGCGGCTGTGCCAACCGATCTGGAAGGCATCTCCCAGTGACCCCTGACCTGCCCATAAAGCAAACTGGGGGCACTTCGAATTCAGCGGGGATGCAAACAAATCCAGGTCTGGGAACCCCCAATGCTGTAACAGGGGCAACAAGGAGTTGTTGTGCAACTCCCACTCGTAGGTGTTGAACCTCAACTGGTCCGCTTCTGCATTGGTGTCCCCTGGCAGTGGACTGCCGAAATCCAAATACCCTCCGTCAGGGCCCATTCCCAGATCTAAAGCGCCTCCAAGCAGAGGTGTGGGGAACAAGTGCCACCCTGCTTGTTCAGGTAAAACATTGTAGTAGAATTGTCCGTCCTGACCAGAACCAACTTGTCTCTGATGAAGGTCAAGAACGCCTTGAAGGCCAGGCCCACTGCCATGAGCTCGAGCAAATTGATATGCTGGAGGGCTTCCGTCCTGGTCCATGAAACACGTAGCCCCCTGACCCGAGAGAGGGGAGTCTGTCGTCATCACCAGGGTAGTAAAGATCGGGCAGCAGGAGCAGTGGTATTGGGATCCTGTCCAACTGAGCCCCCGTCTCCTGATCCCAATTGGCCACCAGTTGGAGCTGGAGGCGCCTCATCTTGAGGCGAGCATGCTGTACAGTGAGCATGCAGGTGGCCATCGGGCCCAGAATGTGCTGCGGCCACCATGCCAAGGTGATTGAGTTGGCCTGTAAAGGACATAACTGTGATTTCCTCTGGTTGAGGGATAACCCCAGCTGATGAAGGATATTCGCCAGTCGTCCAAGGGTATAAATGATGGTCCTCCAAGAGGAAAAGGTCGGCCACTGCGTTCATCAACTTTGTGAAGGCATGAGAGGCCAAATTCAGGCCGAAGGGGAGCACCTTGTACTGAAAGTGGTACAACATAATCATGAACCGCAGAAACTTCTGATATGGTTGATAGACAGGTACATGCAGGTAAGCATCCTTGAGGTCCATGGAACCACATCCCCAGTCCCTTGCACACAAAGACTCGGCTATGTGAGCGGGAGTAATCCTCTTGCAGCGCTCCAGCGGTAAAGACAGATTTAGAAATGACGGGTCCAGGACAACCCTCAGGCCAGCCTGTTTGTTCTTGGGTACCGCAAAAATCCTGGAAGAGGAACCGGTTCTATCGCCTGTGTCTCCAAGAGAGAAAGGACCTCTCGTAAACGTAAAAGAGCCGGGAACTCGATCTGCGAATAGGAGGAGAGGAAGACTGAAGCCCATGGATACTACAGATAAGATCCATGGGTTGCTGAAAAAACACTTCCAGCTGTCCTGCAACAGAGCCAAACGGCACCCCACAGGCGAGCTATGTTCCCTGACCTTGTCGTCACTGCTTCTTGGTGTCGGAGGTGGCGCCATGGAGGGGGAGCGGATCCCACACAACATCCTCTGCTGCTTACTCATGTTGTCGCTGGGCGACCTGTTAGGCCTCTGTGTACCGCCGTCCCCAACCTCTTGAATCCGGAGAAAGCGCTGGGCTTGAACTCGGTCGTGCCCTGGGACTGAGGGAAGGATTTTTTACCTGGTTTTGTCAGGATGGCCAAGGACTTTGCGGTTTTAGTGGAGGTTTTCTTCTTGGTCACTCATCAGTTGATGAATGAAAAAGATCCACGCCCTCAGAGAGCAGATCCAGGATCCGCTCCTGCACATCAGAAGAAAACCTTGTGGCGTGCATCCACACCGTCCTTCTCATGCTGGCTGTGTCGATGTGGGGGACCGAAGACTCCATGAGGTCCTACGCAATGGCCCGGTCATCTGCCAGAATGGCCTTAAAGGAGGCTTTCTTGCCTGAAGGGAGGTCGGACCGAAATCCCCCACGCGCCCGCCACAGCTTATGGTTAGCCGCAGCCAAGAGGGTGTCCGCATTGTCTTGCCGCAGATGCAGTCCTGAGATTGAATAACAGTGCTTTCCCAAAGATTCAAGGACTTTGTCCTCCTTAGAGAGGCAACTGGAGGTGGCTGCTGTGGAGGAAGACGACAAAGCCGATGGTTAAGAATACAACAAGGCCACTTCCACCACAGAGGAATGGGGCTGCGGATGGGAGGGTAGGAGGATTGACTCTCATTCAGTCAGCCTAAACCTGCTGTCCAAATTCTTATTCATCTGGGCGTTGGCCCTGAGTTTCTCACAGACCTTTTGCTCCACCTGCAGGACATCCTTCTGGAGGGGGGGGGGGTGTCAGAACAGATCGTAGTGCATTTCCCCAAGACCTCTGCTAGCATACCAGACTCCTGGGGGGCTTCCTCAGGAAGAGGGACCCCCAAGAACTCTGCCAGGCCCTGAAGGCGGTCATGAAAGGCCTTAACGGATGCCGAGGGCTCATCGTCCTGGGTGTCATCAGCATCATCTTAGTCATTGCCCCCCCCCTTTTCACAGACATAGGAGAATCTGGGCCCTGGGACACAGGTGCCGGCGGGGTCCTCCCCCAGGTCCAGAGTCGCAGACAAGTCCAATGGGTGTTGAGGGGGAGGCGTTGGTGGTACAGGAGGAGGTGGAGAGGTCAGAACGACCGGTAGGGCCTGAACGACCGGTAGGTCCTGAACCGTTGGAGGGACAGACACCGGGAGTGCAGGAGGAAAGGAAGGGGTACCCAGCGAGGGGGCCAGGGTGGTGCCACCTACGGGATGACCTTCACAATGTCTTTCAGGAGCCCCTTCATCTGAGGGGAATGCAAGAGGAAGCGTTTGAAGAAACGGTCCTCACAAGCCGGTGGGTCACTAGGGGCCTGGCCCTCCGAGGCGCTGGGCCTCCGCTTCTGGTCAAAGCGCTGAGGCACCTGGTGTGTGTAGCCGTATGGCTGTGATGGATAGATGTATCCATGAGGGGACCAAAACCCTGCAACGTAGGATCCGATGGGCGAAAGCACTGGCGGGCCCCGAGCTGGATCCAAGATTGCCGCCTGTCTGGCAGGTTCTGCCACGTGCCGCTTTGCCATTTTGGAGCCTTGCACCACACCCTGGGCGGGAGTGCGCAGAGGCTCTGAGCCAAGAGAGGCCTCAGACACGAGAGGATACATACCCGCAGCAGAGGCGTTGACCTCAGAGATCACTCTGGTAGGGGCTGAGCCCTCAGCCGGACAGCCAGCAGTCTTAACGCCCTGACTCATGACCTCAGAGCGAGCTCTGGTAGGCTGGACGCCCTCGGCACCTGTGCCTGTAGCCATGCTGGATCTAGCCGAGGACAGACTCTTGGAGGTGGCACTCAATGATATCTTACCCCCTTGGGTAGAAGAAGAGGATGAACTTGATCGCCCTTCCAAAGACAGCCTGGTAGGGCCACTGAGCCCTTCAGCTTGGGAGCCAGTAGCTAGGACGGTGTCATGACCCTTGCCCCTGGCCCTCACTCGCAAGTCAGCCTTCCAGTTAGGGCCAGGTCAAAGGCCTTAAAACCTCATCCAAGACTCTCTTGGAGTCAGTCCAGGCGCCTTTGGCGCCAGGCTCATAACCATCATGAAGACCAACATTAGAATGGGACTATTTACTTGGGACTATTTAACTTGAGGGGGGGGGGGGTTCAGCCAACATGGAGGCACACATATAGCTCAGTTACAAGGAACTGAGCTATGCGGTCTAGTCTTTTGGGTGTGGCAGGCCTGGGACTACTTTACCTGGACTACTTTGGGTGTGGCAGGCCTGGGACTATTTTACCTGGACTACTTTACCTAAGACTATTTAAACCACACCCAAGCAGCAGAACATGCTTTGCGTTATTCTGCTGTGGGCAGCGTAACAGTCACTGTGTCCAGTTCTTTGATGCCAGCTTACCTGAAACCAAGGACCTGCAGAGAGAGAAAGAACACTACAAAACTTACCTGGAACAGTATCCTGTCTTCAATCCATCGCCGACTTCAGTTCCACTCACCTGAAGGTACGAACGCCATCATCCGGCACCTCATGCATCCTGGAATACCATAACCTGGAAAGAGGAGAAAGAAAGACAGCATTAGCAAGCGTTTACTCACATTTCCTCCCGAATGAAGAAAGCCACACAATTCTTACCTGGGTAGTCCTCTCTTGGTCAGTATCATTGCTGGAACATTATGGCGCTCGGCGAGGAACATCGCAACCTGCAAGGAGAGAAAAGACACAGGTTAGCAATATAAAAGGCCAAACAGCGCCGCGCATTACTCACTGGACAGCATCGCACACACCGTGCTGTCACCTACCAGCCCATGCTCATCTTCAAACTGCATGACAACACCAAAATACCTTTCCATACCTAAAAGGAAAGAAGCAAGACATTATTGTTCGAACTAAGAGGAACATAAGAACTGCATATAAAGAATGTAAAGCAGCAAACCTACGGAGTCGCAGCAGGCCTGGATTCCCACAGGGGGGCTTGCACCAGTGAAGTAACTTGGTTGCTGCTCGCCCCCCACATCTACGTGCCCCTGCCACAAGGAGCAGGTCGGAGAATCCACCATTTACAATATTAAGGTGAGGAGAAGGCACAAGGGGAGGAAGGAGTTGAGGCCAAGGGAGGTGGGAAAACATAAAGACAATCTTGTATTGAATCCAGCTCTCCTATATTGCAGACCCATCTTTAACCAGAGGCCTTACCAAGGGACTGGGAGAGGGTTCGAGAGTGCAAATCATCCAACCAGGGCTGGGCGGCGTCCCCATGGATACCTGGTGAGCGTAACAGACGGCCTCAGGTCTGTCCCCAGAGCCGGTAGCATTGGAGGCCTAAGTCCCACCAGAACCTAAATCCGAGGATCCTCGATCTCTGGGAACCCTGGGGAAGGAGTCGCCATGCTGTGGAGCCATGCGGAACAAATGGCCTACCTTGTCTTGACGAGAGGTTCTGGAGACAAAGTCCTTAAGATGGGGCGGAGGAGAAGCAATGAAGATCTCCCTCCACCGCAAAAAACGATTTTTAATGCCCTGTGACCGAGAGCACTGCAAGCCGAACATGTGTCCCAGCGGTGTTCGGGCCTCAAACACTGAAGAAAGAGTGCATGGGGGTCCGAGGCTGGGAACGAGTGGTCATATGAGGCATGTATCATGACTCCTCCTTCGGCCGACATGCGCCGGGGGAGGTGGGGCACCAAAGGAAAGTTGAAGAAGATTGAAAAAAACTAACTGGGAGCAAGCTGGAAGCTAAAATCTCTGCACTAGCTGCCAGTTCCGACGCTGTCCGTGTGGAAAAAGGGACTGAGGAGATGCGCCAGTGGGCGGGGCCTCTGGGTGGCGTTCCCACGCCCGAGGCCGCGCCCTAGCACGGTATACTAAATTTAAAGGGTCCACTCAATTTTTCAATGCCAAAGGTTCCGGTACTGTCCCCATGTTGGGGAACGCCCACAAGGATGGAGGAAAGGGGACTGGACATATAAGTAACACCTACAAGCATTGCATCCCTCATCATACACAATCTCCTCCTAGATGTACTACAGTGTAATACATTTGGTTTAAAGTAAGCAGCACCATATAGCTAAAACTAAAAAGAGCTAAACACCTGACCATGAGGGGATGCAAAAAAGGAAGATAGAGAAAATGTATTGCCTTCTCCAGCATGGGGTCTGGCATGGATTCACATGTTCATGAATATTCCCTGTTGTCAGGCTGGGATTCCACTGTTTCTAAACTATCTTTCTCCTAAAAGCCAGTCACTGAGCTCTAGGTCATACTGCCCCAGCCAATGACTGCCTTCTACCTAAGGTCCCACCTCTGGCAGCCATCTTCAGATTTTTACTGCACGTTCAAGTGTTGGGAGTCCTCGTGCTTAGTTCCAAGAGTTTTTTGCATTTTTTCGTGCTTTTCGGTAGAAAATTCTTTTGTTCAATTTAGCCCATGTGCTCCATCATCTGCTCATCCGATTAACGGGGATCAATTTTTTGGCATCTTATCACCCCTCAAGGGCAAAATCGTCGCGTTTTTTTCTTCTTGGAGGCTTCTAGAAGACCATCAGGCCTACACCGCACTGGACCATGACGGAGGAGGACAGCGCTTCCCTCTTCAAGCTCTGTGCCAGCTGCGGTTTGCGGAATGTGTTCACGGATGACCAGCATTCCCAGTGCCTGTGTTCCCCGCACCTGACGCACAAGGAAGAAGATTGTGAGATCTGCCATGGCTTCACCAAGCGCACGTTGAAGGATTGACACGTCCGGCTGGCAACATGGCTTAAAACCAGGGCCTCTACACCGGGTGGTTCACAGGGGCAGGCCGGATCCAGCCAGCCCGAGTGGGCTTCTAAGACCTTTGAGGGCGCTCAATCCGTGGGGGTCCAAGACAAGGCCAAGCAGCGCGAGTCCCCTTCCATCAGGGTCGCCGCGCAAGCGGGTCCTGCGATGGACAGGGCGCGTTAATCGTCTCTGTCTGCCTCGGTCTCCAGTCACTGCTCCAGCTCCTCGTCCAAGAGAAAGTCAGCTACCCAGGGGAAGCTGTGGGAGAAACCAGTGTAGGCCAAGCAAGAAAAGGCGGCCGACCTGCCCTTGGTGGCCCAGGCCAAATCGTCTTCCTCAATCAAATTGGTGGTGACCTCACTTTCCAAGGCAAAAGGGGCTGACCCAGGCCAGGGTGCCCTGGTGGCGGCCAGAATGACTCTCCCTGCCAGGCGAGTGTCTTCGTTCAGGCCAATAAAGAAGACTCCGGAGAAAGGGATGCCAGACCTCAGCCTGAGACTGACCCCTCGGGACCCAAAGAAGGGGGGCGGTGAAGAACTCCAGGGCACCGACATTTCTTTGTCCGATGAGGAGGAGATAGTCTTCGTCCACACCATCCATGAGGAGAACGTCAAGGGGACGCGCAGCAATGAGAACGTCAATGAGATGAGGACACAAGCGCTGATCCCAGTGGCCCGATCCCCCTGCTAATGCAGAGAGACCTCTCCCAAGATATCCTCTCAACCCTCCACATGCTGGTGTCAGAGATTCAAAAGAGGATGCTGATGGCACCCCAAGCAGCACCACCAGCAGCGACCCCGTTGACACCAGGGCCACCACCGCCGAAGAAAAGGAGGAGGCACCCTACCAGCAAGCCCCACTTCTCCCCCTAGGGGAATGGACACGACGACGGATACTGATGACGGTGGAATGTCCCCGCCACCGTGGGCGTCCCCGCCGGATGCAGTGGGATCTTTTCATACGATGATCGCCCGTGTGTTGGAGCTCTTCCAGCTCACCCCGGAAGAGAAGAAGAGAGAAGGTTTTCTGTACCAGTGCCGGGAGGCGAAGAGGAAGACCATTCTGTTGGTGCCGCTCCTGGACGACGTCTGGGACGAAGGGCTGTCTCTGCTGAAGAACCCCTCCTCAGCCCCAGCCAAGAGGGTCCGGCTTCAAAAGAGGTATCGGGTGCCTGAGTCTGCGCCCAAGTGTCTGTGGTCCCAACCGTCGCCGGATGCAGTGCTCTCGGCCGCTGCCAGGAAGAGGTCGGCAGGTTCGTCGTCTTCATCTACACCCCCGGACAGCAAGGGGAAGAAAAGAAGTTGCGTCCATGGGTAGAAAAGTCATCTACTCAGAGGTGACACCAGTCAAGGCGGCCAAAGCCTTAGCGATTGTGGCCAGGTACAACCGGGAGCTTTTGTACAAGATGGCCCCGCTCCTTGATTTCCTCCCTGATGACAAATGGGTCGAGACGTTGGAGATCCTCCAGAAAGGTGAGGTGGCATCAGATCACGCCATCACCGTGTCCCTGGACATTGCTGACACGGGTTTCTGGCAGGTGGGAAACAGTGTTTGCCTTCGTTGTCGTGGTGGGCTCACGGCCACCAATTTCATGCAGGAGGTCCAGACGAGGGTCCTGGACATGCCACTCGATGGAGACAACCTGTTTGGGAAGGCTGTTGATGAATCCCTCCAGACCATCAAGACCGACAGACAACCCATGCCCTGGGCATGCTGCAACAGCACCGTCCGTCCTTTCGATCCTCACGAGGGAAGTCTAACAGGTCCTCAAGGGGTTTCGGCAGGGGCTGGTCCTCTTACTGCCAACCCTCCCGTTCCATGACCCAGAAAACCAACAGGGGACGCTCCAAGGTCTTTGGAGGTGGCTTCCGTCGTCGTCAAGGCTCTCACGGCAGCGCACCAGTTGCCAAGCAAGACTGAACTGGCCAAGGCATCGGGCCCCCACCCCTGCACCCCGGTGGGCGGCCAGCTGGCGAACTTCATCAGCGTGTGGGAGACCATCTCCACCGATCAATGGGTGCTGGACTCTCGCCCACGGACACACCTTGGAGTTTCAACGAAAGTGTCAGCGGATACCACCGGTGGCCCCACAGGAACAACACATCCCTCAGCTGCTCCTGGAGGTTCGGGCCATGTTAAAAAAAAAAGGGGGCGATGGAGCTAGTTCCAAAGCGACTCTGGGGCTCTGCAGTCTACTCAAGATACTTTCTCGTAAGAATAAAGACTGGGGGCTGGAGGCCCATCCTCGATCTACGACGACTCAACAAGTACATAAAGTCCCAGAAGTTCAGGATGGTCACGCTGCAGCATGTGCTCGGCCAACTGGAGGAGGGAAGCTTTCTGTCGTCTTTGGATCTGGAGGACGCTTACTTTCACGTCCCCATCCACGAGAAGCACCACAAGTTCCTGCGCTTCATTGTACAGGGGAAGTATTACCAGTTCAAGGCTTTTCCCTTTGGACTGAGTCAGTGCCCAGAGTCTTCACAAACTGCCTGGCTCTGTGGCAGCCCATCTGCGACTACAGGGGATTCATGTGTATCCTTACCTCTACGACTGGCTCATCTGGGCCAAGTCAAGGGACATCGCCGTCGATCACACGGCGACGACCGTCCGGCAGTTGACGGACATGGGGTTCTCAGTGAATTAGGCAAAGTCTTGCTTGACTCCTTAGCAGGACGTGCTGTTCCTGGGATCCAGGCTCAACATGGTGTCCTGCCTGGCGGCACCATCGGAGGAGAGGATAGCGGCCATCTTGGGCAAGGTACAACGGCTGTTAGCAATGAAGATCGCTATGGTGCAGACCATCAAGTCGCTTCTCAGCATGATATCGTCATGTATATACTTGATCTGACTCTGCAGGTTGCGGATGTGTCGGCTCCAGGGATTCCTAGACGCCCTTTGGATCCTGGTGTCCAGAGGCTTCCAGGACAGGATTGCGCTCGACGAGGAGTTCCGTCGAGCGATAAGGTGGTGGGGTGTGCGCTCCAACACAGCCATAGCCACAGGCACGGACTTCCAGAGGCCCCCTTACCAAGAGACGGTCACGACGGACACTTCCCTAGAAGGGTGGGTAGCCCACACTGGGCGTCTTCACGCCAGAGGCATGTGGCTGCTGGAGGAGAAGACGTTCCTTCCGTCCCTCAAGGGCAAAGTGGTAAGGGTTTTCAGAGACAATAACACCACAATTTTACACCCGGAAACCAGGGGGAACCAGATCCCCAGCGGTCTCCAAAGAGGCGCAGGACTTGTGGCACTGGACGGTCGCCCAGGGGATGGTCCTCATTCCGTTTCACCTGGTAGGAGTAAAGAACACCGTCGCCTACTCTCTCCGCAGGGAGCTGCGCTCTTGCCACAAGTGGGGACTTCGGCAGGATCAAGTGGATACCCTTTTCTGCAAGTGGGGCAGTCCCCAGATCGATCTGTTTGCGACGGCAACGAACACCAGGTGCCATAGGTTTGCCAGCATGGGGGATGCATTCTCCTTCCCTAGGGAATCCCTGTTTCTGTATGCGTTCCCCCGTTGACTCTACTGCTGCGAGTAATCAGTCAACTCAGACGGTACCGGTGCAGGATGATCCTTGTCGCACCAGCGTGGCCGAGGCAGATCGGGCTCCCGGGACCTTTTCAGCATGTCAGCATCCCCTCCAGTCAAGCTGCCAGTGGTCACAGATCTTCTCGCCAGGGAAGGAGGCGCAATTCTGCTCCACGACCCAGGGTCGCAGATCCTGAAGGCCTGGCTCCTGCAGTGTTAAGAGTTCAGTGGTTATGAGCTGCCGCCGGATTATAGGGAGGTCCTAGCTAGGGCCAGGGCATTGTCGACTTTGAAGTGCTACGGACATGAATGGAAGCATTTTACCCATTGGTGCCGGTCGCAGAAGATTAACCCTCTGACGGTCACGGCCCCCCAAGTCCTTCCGTACTTGCTGTTGTCTAAGTCAGGGCTGGCCCATGCCTCCATCAAGGCGCACCTGGTGGCTATTTCACGCTACACCCATTCTCCAGGATGATCTTCCCTTTGTTCGCACTGTCTCGTCAAAGAGTTCATCAAGGGACTGTTCCATTTGTTCCCGCCGGTGAAGGCTCCGGCTCCGGCTCGGCGTGGGAACTGAACGTGGTGCTGACCAGGCTCATGGGGGCCCCATTCGAGCCTCTGCATCAAGCTCCGCTCAAGTTTCTGTCTTGGAAGACAGCTTTCCTCGTGGCCATCACCTCTGCCAGAAGAGTAGGTGAGATCCAGGCCCTGTCCTGCAAGCGGCCTTACTTGACTTTCCATAAGACGAGGGTGGTGCTGCGGGACGCACCCCTCCTTCATGCCCAAGGCTCCGTTGGAATTTCCTCTCAACGAGCCCTTGGTGTAACCTGTGTTTTTTCTGACTCCTTCGTCGCTGGCTGAAAGGACTTTGCACTTGCTGGATGTGGCTTGAGCGCTGAAGTTTTATGTGGGCCGCATAAAGAGTTTCCGGAAAACTTCTCAGCTGTTTCCAGATTGCTCTCCGGCTGCATCACTCATTGTCACCGGTTGGCAAACCGACCGCTGCCTAGCCATCCGAGAGCCCATTCTATCAGAGTGATTGCTGCGACAATGGCGTTCCTATATGGTGTGCCCCTGCTGGACATTTGCAGGGCTGCTACGTGGAGGTCGACAGACACCTCCACAAAATTCTACTGTGTCGACAGGGATTCAAGAGAGGAGTCCATAGTTGGCCAAGCAGTGCTGAGCAACCTGTTCGCTTGAAGGTGAGCTGGTGAGGAGGTAAGAGTAATTGCTTCTGTTGAACTTTGCAACCTCCTGTGATTGTGTAATGTTGTACCGCTGTGTATTCTTTATTCATGGGCATGTGAATCCATGCCAGACCCCATCCTGGAGAAGGAACAAGTTACTTACTTGTAACTATTGTTCTCCAGCATGGGTCTGGCATGGATTCACATGCGAACCCTCCCTCTGTCCCCTCTGTGGCTCTTCTTGTTCATCTTGCCACTTTATGTGCTTACCGAGTCTAAAGATGGCTGAACAGAGGAGGGGCTTAGGGAGAGTACTGTCATTGGATAGGGCAGAATGACCCAGAGGACAGTAATTGGTTTATAGGAGAAATACAGTTTGTAAGTGAAAGAGTTTTTTCTTTTACCAAGGATTCCCAGCCTGATGACGGAATATTCATGAGCATGTGAATCCATGCCAAAGCCATGCTGGAGAACAATAGTTACAGGTAAGTAACTTATTCCTTATTCCTGAGCCAATGGTTTTTAAACACTCAGCGTTTGTATGGTTAACTTTCCATTCTGTGGTCTTTTTGAGAAACAATAGTGCTTCGTATACATTTGCCACATATCTCTTTCTTTCCTGGAAAGCTGTTTGTATTTGTGATTCTTTTGCCTACCGCAATAACCTAGCTCACAACAGACCCTCATTTGGAATGTTCCTTTTAGTGGCCAAACCACTCAAGTTCTCACCCTCCACATATATTGTCTTTTTTTTTTAACATTTCAATGGAAAGTTTAATTGGGACCATCATTTTAATTTCACAAGAACGTCCTCCCATTTTAGGCAAGTGATGATGTCAGGACCTGAACGGGTTGACGAGCCTCTCGGAAACCAGGAAACATGCACACCCTAACCCCAGAGTCACAACCCCACAAGCAATGCTGAAACGACTGTTGACCGTGACCCTGAGGCAGGAGTGCTGGGCATGCCTCCTCAGTAGTACAGACCCTCAAAACGTGAGGTTACCTCTGGTCCAGGAAGGTCAGCCTTGACGGTTCTAGAGTGGCTGTGGTAGTACAGTGCGTGAGACGAGGAGTAATATATGGAATAAACATATGTTTCCTGGGTCTATAGTAGCAGCCAGGACTTGAGAAGGTACATAAATGCAGAGTAGGTCTAAATACTGTGACGGTTCTGAATTGAGGGAATTAATCTGTTCTCCCCAAGAGGGAGTTCTGCCCCCACTCCTCCTCTGTGAGGCTTGGGAGGTGAGCCCGCTATGCAACACCCTCCTTAGGGGTCGAGGCAAGTGAGACCTCACCCAGAGAGACTCCCCCATCGGTGACAGGGACTCCAGTTCTTGTGAGGAACTCCCTGATGCCCCCCATGTGATAGCCTATATGGAACTATCTAGTACAAGTACACCAAACCATTACAAGTTCCATGATTGAGACGAAGATAGTGACTGTATGCAGTTATCAAAGGGAAAGAGAAGCTGTCCCCTTAAATCACAATCACCAATGGACTGTGCTGAGTACATTGAAGAGAGAGGAGACGCCATGGGAAGGCGGTGGAAGGAAGAGGCAGACTGGGGAAGCCACGTGTATGGAGAGGACCTGTAGGAGGCAGGGCTGGCGGGGATGGCGAAGCCTGCATAGTTCAGAACTGCTTTGAGTTGAAGCAGGACACGCTGGAAGCCCGGCGTACCAGACAAACGGGCAGCCGAAACAGCTGGACCAGAGAGCTTGGTGGTGGCGTGCCCACAAAGCAATCATGGTGGGTAGGCTGTCCTCTCAAAGACGCTGACACCACCTCGGAGAGGAAGCAACGAACAAACTGATTACCCGCAGCGGTATCGAGAAGCCAAGCAGGAGACGCACACGAAGCGGACATTGTGGAAAGCGAAACAAGAAGCATGCCCAAGGAAGGAAAAGGAACGAAGTACCTACAGGCACCAGAGAGGTTCCCCTGCAATATGGAAGGTAACTGGGAGAACGGAAATACAGAGAAGCCAAAAGGGACTCGTTCTAGAAGTATCTAAACTCGTCCTAGTACAAATGACAAAAGTGTGGAAAACAAGTTGATAATGTCGAACTATATTAATGTGGTAATGAGAAATACAGAGATCACAAAGATTGAGATGAATATAAGTGGAGCATTGCTAAACACAGGGACTATAAAGAGTGAAAGGAATAGAATTGGAGTGTTGATGGCTTGGGAAAACGGGAAGGATCACCCAATATCCAAGAGTCTGACAGTGGGCCACTTGGGAATTAAATACCGGAGAGGTCCCTAAGAAAAGACCACTTTGGGAAAAGAGGAATCATAAACATTTGGATAACAAACTCCCCCCTCCCCCCAGAGAAAAGGACACCATACAGGTACACTCGCAATCCTATAATAAAGAGGGAAGCATTCTGACAAGAGCAAGGAAGAACCCTAACAAAGAGGAGAAAAATATAATCAGCCCCTTAAGGGAGTTGAAGCAACTAATACAGAGAATAACATGAGACTATTTAAGGATTGTATATTGATCAGATCTCTGGAAAGAAGAGAACATAAGTGTAAAAGCACAACTATCAAGAGAAGGGAGTCATTCTACTGACTTTAGTTGATTAAAATAGTGGTAGGGGCAGTTAGGTTAGCTTTGGACAGCAGACTGATTCTTTCAGACATTTATTCACGACTGAGGAGCACCTTATTAAAGTAGGCAATAAACATCCCATAGTAATAGGGAAAGATAGACCTTCTTTTTATTCTTTATTAAATTCATGCCAAAAATGTACTCAAAGTCTGTGTCCTCCTCCTGACCCTCCAGATTACCCTCCTAATAACAGGAGGGCTATGGATACAGATGAGTGCCTGAACAAACGCCTTTGCGCAAACGTATAGTTGGGCATCTCTTGTGGCTTCATGGTCTCCCGTCCTTGGATTCTGACATCATCGTACTCCGTTACGCATGTGCCGTCAGAACCGAGGAAGGGACCCTTCTGCTTGCATTGTCATGGGCTTCCTTGTCTTTTTCCAGAGGGTGCCTTGGGTGCCTGCGATGACGGTTTCCCATCCTCCAAGGTAAGCAGTGGGGAGGACAAAAGTGGGGATCATGAACTATAGCCATGTGAAAAGATCCATTAAGATAATTGATTTAAGAGTTACTTAAATGATTCAGTGTTTTAAATTGCAGAATAAAATGTGCAGTGTGATATCCGCCTTCTAAAGACTGCTAAGAGGCATCCCGGAAAGAGGACCCATATTTTAAGAAGAATGTTGATAAAGAAGGGGACTTTGAAATGCTTCCTTATATTTTATAAGGGATCCAGCAATCGAACTAAAACAAGTTGGGGTATAAAATTAAAATAACATGAGTGGTTTAGTGACTCTTGTATTTTCCTGTATGTCATATGTACTGCAACAGCTGCCCTGAACTTTGTGGATGTAATGATTTCAGTATAACATTTTGTTTTTACTTTGGTCATCTAGCCATGTCCATCTTCATGTGATCAGCCAAGACTTTGATTCTCCTTGCCTTAAAAACAAGAAGCACTGGAACTCATTCACTACGGAGTACTTCCTAGAATCTCAAGGTGAGGGTTTCTTTCTTTTGTTCAAATACATTTCACTACAGAGGAAAATAATAAACTGTTTTCTTCTGCCTCCATACATCCACACACTCGTAGCATTTAAGGCCATTATTCATCATGCTACCAGATCAGAAACCAGCCAACCAGCGTGTGAAGCTCTACTCAACTCCAGCTTCAGAACCTTATTAGTATTCTCCTAGTTAAAATATATAACCCAGCAAGTCTCGGCCGGCAGAAATACTACCTCAAAGCCAGTGGAATCAAAATTTGGGGCATAGAAATTGACTTAATAGTAGCCTCTGATTTCTCACCTAATTACCACTGCCTTGCAGGTCAAAGGCCACTTAGTCTAAGCGAAATCCCAGTAATATGTGAATGTGTGTAATTACGGTTGTTACTGCTTGTGTGTGCTGAATAGTATGTGTTGATCCCAGCTATGTGTCAGCCCATCATGTTCTAATCAAAAAGGTGGCATAGCTACACCAACTGCATCCATGTCAGTTAAGCCAGTATCTTAAGATGCCTCTTATTGTTTAGCCCTTTACAGATAAAGCACTTTATAAACCTCATAGTCACAGTAACAACCTCATAGCCACAATAACATCCCCACAGAGCTGTATATCCGACCAAAAAGCTTTAAACGTGTCATTGATGGAACTTCAGTGGTTTCCTATGTAAATGATGACATGTATTTAAGGGCAGTGAAAGGGTTCATCCCCAACTCAATTGAGCCCTACCTAGTCCCAAAACCATCATGTGATTCAAAATACCCTCCTGTTGCTCTTCCTGATTAAACATAACCAAACTGAACCAGCAGTGAACGTCCAATAAGATTGCTTGGTCTTAGGCCAGAGTGGGCCTCCTCTTGCGAGACCTTGCTTGCACAACCTTCCAGAACTCCCAGACTCTTATCGCTGAGTCAGCGCTTGATATATATGTTCATAGATCACAATTCAGTGACAGCTGGCAGGCCTAATGATCCTGCCGTCTGATCACCCGGTCCCAGTAGTCCAGCGACAGGCACACTGGTCTCATCGAGTTACATCCTCAGGCCAGGCCATGAGCGAAGGTAAGTCTGTTCCATGCCCATTGTATCATATATCCAGATGTCTGCTTTGCAGGGTTGGCCAGTCTACCATTGCCCATATCTGTCCCAATCCAAGCCAGCAACTGCCTCTGTCAGCCGTCGGTACCTCATTCATTAAGCTCCTGAGCACAAGATCTGATACAATTTACTTGGATAGAACTAGCTTTCAAAATGGTTGTGCCAAAGAGGTCATGTCCAGCTCCTGGGTACGGCCTTGTGTCATCCGATTTACCACAGAACTGTGACTCCACTGCTGCAAATGAGCCGGCACATGTGAAGGAAGCAGGAGGGCTATGGAAAGGATGGCATCCACTACACTGCAGCCAATTTACATCTCTGACCCTCCTGTCCAAGCTTCAAGCTCGGCAGTCACATCTCTGTAACTGGTAAATCTCCTCGCCAGAATAAAGCGGTTGTGGATTCCATAAGGGAAAACGTGATCTGTTGCCCCAAATGCTCCATCGCGACAAACCCACTTGTAATAATATTGTTTAAAAATCAGCAACACACTGCTTTGGATAATGGGAGCCTAATGTTGGATACGTTTGCCTCCTTATCAACTCGTCCCACACGAACACTGCTGTTCGAGCCAGACCACATAGCCTCTCCAGATGAGGCAGTGTCAGTCCTCTGGCTTCGTGGGTGTCCCGGCTGCAGGGCTATTTTAGCATTTGTTCAACGTAGTCTAGAGCAGTCTTGGGATCAGTAAATAAGCGTGGTCCATTTCCATGCATAAGCTTGTTTTGTAGTGGGTAGATGGTGTATTCACCAACTTTAGCGGGTGTGCCTTCTTGACTTCCTAGCACATTTTCTGGCCCTTTGCACTGTAAGCATCGAGTAAGGATGAAAGCTGATCATAGATTCTACTAGCTTGATGCTGTCACTGTTGCGAACAAGTCACAATAGGTAAGGACTTTGGATTTGTCTCTTTGACAGGGGAGGCAGGGAGACAGGGAGACAGGCAGTGCTCCAGATGAGATTTTGAAATGGGAGTATTTTACTCCCTATTTTCTTTAAAGTTGTGAATAAAAATATAAGTCCAATTCCCAATGTGATAAGCAAGTAAATATATTTTAACTGGAAAACAAATGGTTTTGTAATCATTATTCCTTTGCACCTAGTTATTCATACACATTAAAAGGTTTATTTTTTTCATTCAGACAGTGATACTAGTAGTTTCCTCCTGTGGTGCTATGGGCACTAGTGGTCCAAACATATCCATTGAGCTGTGTGGGTGAAAGCAGGGGCACAAGGTCCTACATGTCCGTTTCCTATTTTTTGTTGGGAGTATTTTGACTCCCTATTTCTATTTTTTGGGAGTATTTTCCTATTTTTAGGGAGTACAAGTGGCCGATATACCCCTTATCTATAGGACTGGTCACAGGTCCAGAGCTCATGTGCCCTACTAATGATGAATCCCCATACGATCTGCAGTTTACACAGCAACTTTGCATAATTATAGACAACTTGTTTGACACTTCAATTGATTAAGTGTCAAATCCCTGACACTGACAGTCCATTTACAGACTCTACAGTTGCCTGGCCGAATCGCAGGTTCTGTGAACTCATCCAGTGCATTTTGGTACCATTGAGCTTGGGTATATCCTCTCATTTATACCTTGGATATAGTGGCTTACATACACAAGTAGCAACCACACATTTTTTTGTGTTAAAATGATTGGAACTTAATAGCATCCAGCTACATATTTTTGTCTCAACGGACTCCTCCGTAAAAAGTTGATAAGGAAAATCGAATTGTCAACTCAAGATCAAGCATACTGAACTATCTTTTACATTTCAAACTTGTGAATTTCAGTGATCTATTTATGGGCCTTGAAAACGACCGTTGGTCGAAACACGTGTCGGCTGTTCTTCTTTGATAAATTAAAAACATTTCTCTTTGAGAATCACTACACTGATGGACTTCTTGGATTCACGTGGCTTTATTACAGAAAAATATAGATGGTTGACTCATTGTTTAGAATTTCTGATCAAGTGTGTGGTGTGAGCGCGAGATATCTTCCCGAACCAGAATTTTCTTTTACATACACAAGTATGTTTACATCTTCCTCCTGATGAAGACATTGACAAAACCAGCATTCCACGTCGAAACCGGTCGAGAAAATTTAAAAGGGATGTGATCTTTTTAATCTTGCTGTTTAGATCCACCTTTGCGATAGATTTTATGTAATAAGTTCTATTGCTGTCTTTAAAACACAAAAAATAATAAGACTGTTTGTGGGGATAACTTCTAAATCCCTCTTCTCAATGTTTTTGGTATGTTTTTTAGTAATTGTTGTATGTATGATTGTCACTGTGTGTTGAGTAATGGCTGAATGTTGCACTATGAATGTAAAGTGTGCTTGACTTTTAGCTATTTTAGGCAAATCCATGCTGTCTTGCTATGTTAAATAATGATGAAGTGTATAGTAGCATGTGATTGACAACTTTTTTAACATTTTTGTATCATGCTAAATAAATTTTGATACGCCATTTATAAAATAAATTTGTCCTCTGGATAATTTTTTTCAGGTTTTTGTGTTACAATAATACTCTGGTCCAGAGTGTAGAGTTCCCCTGCGTCTTTCAGTTTTGTACTACTAATGATGATGACATTTGATAGGTGAGCAGGGCCTTCCAAATAATTTTCTCTGTATATAGTCCCATCGATTTGCACAACGTGGTCTTTGAAACCAAGAGTATACAGAGGTTGCCCAAACTAGCCCTGCCCCCCACATTCTTGTAGTATCACTGTGACAGACTTTAGGTGGTCAGAAATCGGGATTTCTCTTCCAGGGCTACCAACTGGTCTTCTGTGACTCTGATCCGGGTTTCTGCCTTGTGGTCCTGCCCAACGGCTCCACCAGCAACTGCTACATGGAGTTTCGGATGAACAACCACGGGAAAGGGGGGCAGGCACCCGGAAAGCACTGCTGGATCATAGAATCATCGTTTTAGTAGTAGTACTTTATTTATCAAGCGCAAAAGTAATTGGCAGTAAAACTAGTTTCAAGGCACCATTTACAAAACGCATGCAAACAACAACAAATAATAATAACATAAGAAAACAGCACACGATTTTCATCATATCCTACTTGCCATCCACTCCATAGGTAGCTAGAATGCCACCTCAGGCTGTAGCAAGTTTTGTGACAGAGAATAGTGCTTTATCTGACGCAAGTCTCTGGAGAGAGTTGGATTTCTGTGATTAGTGCAAGAGAAACCACTAGCCCTGAGCACTTGACAGGTTTACTATTGGACAAACATGTTTTTGTGGGCCTACCTTACAACATGTAAGAACCATTGTTTAAATTATTAGCATTAGATGTCCTGTGCTGTTTTAGCACTAAAACAAGCATTTACACTTGAACTAAAGTGCCTCTTTGTACTCCAAACTAGAAATAAACAAAGAATATTCACTCTTTTATTTAACATTTATGCATATTTTTTTAAGAGATATGAGCATTACAAATTGTCAAGCAGTACGTCCCCAATATTAACAATGTAGTTCAATATAATCCTAGCATCCTACTACTCTCCTATTCACTTGTAGAAATCAAAAGCCTACAACTAATAGAGTATAGCCACCTAAAATATTGCACGGTAAAAGTTACAAATATATTCTTACTAGTAATCTAAAGCCATGTATTCAAGTGCAGGTTAAACCGTTAAAATACAGCTTCTGACTTTCTCCCTGCATACGTGCATATATGGATCCACTTATCCTGGCTAGGGAACTGCAAGTAGAGCAGAGGCATCTGAATGCACTTTGCCCAACCTTAATGTAAACCAACATCTGTGTACATCCACAAATCGGAGAATAGTTGGACGCTAACCTAAACAAAAATACACAGTGCCACCTAGTGGCTATTTACAAAGTGACACATTTATCCCAGAAAGCATGTCGACTTACTCTGTATGGTAAGCCGAGCAGTGATACAAATGACTTTTCAAACAACTTTTAGTCATCCAATAAGCTCCATGCTGTACCTAAAAGTGCAAATGTCAGGATAACAGAAAATTGGTCTTGTTACCAGAGATACTTTCTCCCCCTATTGTATCGGGTTCCCTAGCGTTGACAGGTCCTCGTCTTCCCTCTGCAGACATCAGAGAGTCCATAAACCTAGTTGAACAACAGAGATCCAAGCGATTGGCCAGCTCAAAAGTTCAAAACCTACCCTTCATTAGTCCATACCTATTGTAAATAACATGTAATCACTTGCTTATTTAGGCTACTGAGTCTGGGCCCCCTTGCTGCCCTCTCTGATTCCACCTTTGCTCCCCCTCTAGGTCTTTTCTCTGCTCTGTACCGATCAGCGGGCATATCCAGTGTAAAGGTTTCCATATAAAAGCCATCTTTACAAAAAGCTGCCAGAAAAGGGCTGTGGTGTGACCCGCCCAATAAAAGTGTCTCCGTTAAACCAAACAAGGAGAGCAGGGGTTCCGGGGGTGTCCCCCGCTTCCATTGCATGGGTTGCGGGGGCCACAGCACAGCCTTTTTCCGGCGGCTTTTTGTAAAGACGCCTTTTTAAACGGGGACATGTTCACATGGAACCGCAGCCGGATGAGCCTCAGTTACTATTGGTTTCTTTAACCTGGGTCTGTTTGTGACCCAAGTGTTCTTTCAGTGGTCAGGGTCTTTCCTCACCCGTGACGTATGTCAAGTCCTGGCTCCAACAGGAGTTGTGTGTGATTTAGACTGCCATCTTTCACACAGTCTTCTGGCTCCTCCCAAGGCTTCCTCCCCGGATTGTAGAAATACACACTATGGAGATGGCAAACGACCTCTGTCTCTGGTTTGTTTGGTTCTGTTGGCTACCTCGGGTCCAGGTTTCCATGTGACTGAGTGTTGCCTTAAATTACGCAGATGGGGAACATGCCTAATGAACATTACCGTCTTGTCACCCAGCCCCAGTAGTCCAGCAACAGGCACAAGGGTCTCTGTTACATCCACCCGCCAGGCCATGAGGAAAGATCAGTCTGTTCCTTTCTCATCCTTTCATATATTCATAAGTCTACTTCGCAGGTTACAGGGTTGACCTTGGATTGCATATCTTTTTGAGTCGGTCCTTCACTAGACTTTTTTGCGTTTTTTCTCTTTATATGAAGACTTCCGAATCTCTAGTCTTACCATGGATCTCCTTTGGACCTTGGCTTTACTTGGACATCACGTTAGGTCTCTTCATAGAACTCAATTCTTGCCTTCACAATTTGGTTTCAGGTTTCCCAGTATGCCTCTCTCACGAGCCTTGGTTCTCAGGGTTCCCAGCAGACCTTTCTCCCTAGCCTTGTTTTAGAATATACATCAGGCATTTTAGGCCTCAGGGCCTTGGAACACTTGCCCTTCTGCTATGGCCACTGTATTTACCTTGGGTTGCCGGTGGAGTTTATATGCCCTAAAGCCTCCAATTTCCGCAAATCAGAGGTATTAATTTTCACTGTTTGGTGCTCGTGGAATACTGACTCTCCTTCTAGCAGATCCCTTCAGCGGGTGGGGGGGGGTTCAGCAGCTTCTCCCAGAGACTGGACAAGCTCCATCAACTAATGTTATGCAGAAACCTGTGCAGTTCCCTTAGGGACCACTGCAAAAAGTTTAAGTTAAGACTACAGGTGTTGGCAGTAAACCCAATTTGTCAATTTGTAGCAGTCTGTACCACTCAGATTTACCTGGTAGCTGTGGCTGAGCAGTCAGACTTTTCTCAAGAAGAGTTAGGCAGTATATAGAGTATACACATTAGGTACAAAAATACAGTAGCACAAGCAAACACTGACCAGAGTTTTGGTATAAAAGTATATAATTATTTAAAAACACACTTGTAAAAAAAATACACTGGCACTAATATGTCAAGCAAGCTCAAACAGTCATTAGAAATATATACACCTCCCTGATTAATTATTCGACAAGTCTTAGGAAAAGAACACCACTTATT
The DNA here is from genome assembly GCF_040938575.1 of Ambystoma mexicanum. Taxonomy (NCBI): domain Eukaryota; kingdom Metazoa; phylum Chordata; class Amphibia; order Caudata; family Ambystomatidae; genus Ambystoma; species Ambystoma mexicanum. The sequence goes on along the minus strand of NC_090937.1, from coordinate 182,963,301 downwards.
ATCAAATACAGAGGTGAGCACTTAACCAAGATGGCACTCCAATAATTATTTAAAAAGGGAGGGAAAAGGCAGAATTAGAAAAGCACACAATACCAACACTTTTAAAAGAACCACAGCAAGTCAAGAAAGGCAGAGTCTACTGTAGAGCAAGAAAGTTCATAGGCCAGGCCCACTCTTGGAGAGAGCAAGGCGGAATGTGCCCAAGATCACACAGTTGAAGTACACTTTAAAAGTCTTTGCAGATAGTTCAAAAGGAGTTGGATCAGTTCAAAAAAGTTAGTTAACAGGTCCAAGGTCACCCCAGGATAGAGAGTCAAGGATTTACGGGACACCTTGAACAGTCTGTTGCAAGGGAGACCAGGCGGGACACTACCTGAAATGGTGAGAAAGCTCCAGCGGGGGCAGTTGTTCCTGGCAGCGGGTGCAAGTCGGTGTTTCGTCCAGGGGAAGAGAAGGTCTCGACGTGGAGGAAAGCTGGAGGTCGTTGCACTGCCAGGGAAGAAACCAGCTGCAGAGTTTCTTGGTTAAAAGGTACTACCCTTTTATTCGCGGTAGTGGTGAAGCATGGTTATCCGGCCGCCGGGGTGCTTGGCACGGGCGATTCAACCACGAGACGATCCAGAAAGGCGAAAAGAGGGCGAACTGGTTAACCCCACCAGTTCAAAGGAAGAAGACACTCCAGGAAGAAGATCTTCTGTCATCGGGAAGTGGTGAGGCGATTCAGCATGGCTCCACCGGTGGTGTCGTCATTGCAGGTTGGCTCAGCTTCTCCCTCTTCGGATTCTTTAGGTCCTGTGGCGACTTCTGCAGTTCCAGTCCCCAAAGCCCTGCTTTTATGCAGAAAACCCCCATTCACCAGTCCTAGCTGTCACTCGAACATGCTAAGTGGTGAGCCGGGCGGCTCACCACTGGGCCAATCACACAAGAGTGCGACTTGAGTTGCAGAGGCAACTCAGTCCAGGGTGCCTATTCCCCCTTCCACACATCCTGTAGACCCGGAAAGAGTGGCACAACATTTGGAGGCTTCTGTGCAGAAGCCCGCCAAAAGTGGAACAAAGGGCTCGACTTGGGTTGGAGTTACAGAGGCGAACACAAACGCCATTTTAAAACCGTGTCCTGGCAAAAAGACCCAACAGGGGAATAAATATTAAATAAATAACCCGGCGGTATCTTTAACATTGCTCCAAAAAAGTGGTGCGTTTAAAATGAATGGGAAAATCCCATAGGAAATATTCCGTTGGAATATTTTACGTGGAAACCACTGCCACCATCCAGAAACTCGACGAGGGGGGACTGCACAGAGCCCCCTCGAAAAACAGACCCAGGGGCAATCTAATGACCCCTACCATTACCTCCAGAATATGATGGTTTGTACTGGTTCTGTTCACAATTTAAGACTAGTAAAGTCAATGGTGACTTTACATGCCCTGGGAGACAGTAGTCAGTCCCAGGGTATGGAGTCTTTGTTTGGGGGTCACTATGACACCCCTGTGTTACTGCACTGAGGGTGCTGTGTAACACACATCCCAAAAACACATGAAGCCCTATGGAGTAAAAGACCCCATAGCCCATAAAACACATTACAAAGTCAAAGGACATTCTCAAATCATGCCTAAGAGTGGGAGAAAAAGAGTCTCACTCTTAGCAGGAGAAAAAAATAAACCCCAAAAATCCAGCAAAGCTGCTGGGGGACTCACTAGGTTTGGGAAATTAGCCTATACAGAGAATTCTCCCTAACAACTAACCTTCTTAATACAAGTTTCCTTCCTCTGGTTCTCCCCTGGCCGCAAAGGAGTAGGGACTAACATATCTGTATCCCTCGGAATATGCTCTTCATCTGGGCTATGTTGGCCATTGTCATACTCCCTTCTGCCTGGGTTTAGGGTCTCTTGACATAGGTTTTTCTTTCCTTGTGTTTGGATCTGCAACCTTTTGGTTAGTCCCTTCATATAGGTAGCTCCCCCCTCTTTAACCCTTCTCAGCCTTGGGCTTATATTAATTAATTACCTGAGGGTCTTGATTGGCCATAGTCAGTCTCCCAGAGGAGTTAGTGAGCCGCAGCCCTAGGTGCCATCTTGGATTTTACCAGGTTGTATTGCGCCATTCTGCCTTTCCCTGGACAGATCAGTCCAGCATCCTTTCAGTTTTGAGGATGCATTATGCAAGTATGTTTTTGTTTCTTCATACTTCGTCCTGATAATCATCCTCTGTGGTCTTGAGGCTGTCTGCGAGCACCGCTGATATGCGCTTCACGGGTTTTGCCATATTCTTCCATCTCCTTCCAGAAGCCTGCAGTGTTCTTTGCAGCTTTACCGGTTCCATAAGAAATGGTTTCCAAGTTTGGGGAAGGTACATGGGTGGATTGACCTTCACCTCTTGGATCCCATCTCTCGGTGTTAATGACCGGTATCTGTTTCCATTCGGGATCAAATGGAACAAGGGTGTTCTGGGACTTGTAGTCCCTCCAGATCTCCAAGGACTCCCAGGATGTTAACTGTGTCTCCTGCAGACCAGGTCCATGGGATCCTACCTCGACAGCCTTCGAGGAAACACATTGGGTAGTGGCCATCCCAACCCTATCCCTAATGATACATGATGAATCTTGCAGAGTCATCACTGTACCCCAGCCTAATATCTCCTCCAATATGGCCAGGGGATGGCAGCCGCTACCTGATCCTAACCCCGGGGGGTGTTATCATGCAGGAGGATTGCGTGGGAGGAGAAGGCTGTCGGGGGGGCGGGGGGGAGGTGGAGGGGCGAGTGGTTACTCCTTTGGGAGAGACACAGTATTCATCTTGTGAGAATGAATGTAAGTATCTGATTGCATGCTGTCATTGCACAAGTCCCTCTCATAAGGAAACCCAAGAAAATGTCTGTGAAAGGTTACCTAGACAAAATAAGTTGCACCCCTTGGGAGTTCCCAAATCTAATGTAATATCCTCCAATAGTCAGGATTCTGTCTTGTGTGGCAGTCCTGACCCTGACATGAAGTCACACATCAATTCTATAACATTTCCTAACTCTGATGACATCCAATTCAGTAGTCCCATAGCAATGAAAGGATATAAAAAGCTCAAACCCATTATGGACTTTAATATCCATAATGACTGTGGTATTGAGATGAGGAAGAAGAACCGGGAGTCAATGAGGTTCAGAAATGCCATTGAAAAGAATATGCGGTCCACTTGTTTGGATGCAAGACACCCGAGCGGGACCTTTAAAATTGAAGATGAAGAACAGCTGTGGGTAGTGGGAGATGGAAGCAGAAGAAGAAGTAGAGACTCTGCTCTCCGAGGCTGCAGCTTGGGACCAAAGTGTGGGTGGGGCATCAGGTGTAAAGAAGAGCGAGGAATTGTCAGAGACGGTGTCCACAAGGAAACGGGGAGATCGGGAGAGCCGTGGTTGCAGGAAGCTGATCAGCTGAGGCTCCCAGATGGAGAGACACAGACAGCGTGAGAACCAAAGAGGTCCCTGAGATGCCACCAAGAAGAGCCACCGTACCGCACAGTACCTAAGGACATTGAAGCCACCAACAGTAACCAGTGGGCCTCAGAAGAACCACAGGGCACTGGGGCACTTCATAATGTTTTCGGCTACCGTGAATAAGCTATGGGTAGTCTGAGAGCGAATTAACAGAAGGCGGGGGGCAAGGACAGATAAATGAATGCCTAACTAACACCCCTTATTGGAGAAATATAAGAAGGCAAACAGGGTGCAATTTCCCATTTATTAGAAGTCAAATTGGGGAAACCTGTAACCCTCATTGCTAACAGCCATAAGGCTGTCTAGAAGAAGGAAAAATGCAAAAAGGGAACAATTGTCCATTTATGAGACGTCAACTTGGGGGGAAAACTGTAAACCATATTTCTTCTACAGAAACCAACTGTTGTGGTAGGATTTCTCTTACTGACAGAAGAGGGAACCATGAAACTGACCTTTTAGAGTTAGTCCTGGCAGGCAAGTAGACCAGGAGAGAAATAGTTGATTGAAAGAAATGTGGTTGTGGTAAAAGGTGTTGAAGAAGATACCTTGAGAATTGTTCTTTTGACAAACTGTTGCATCACCAACAGTGGTGGGTGTGCTATGCTGACAAAAGCATTCCATTGCAAGAAGCATTGTGGTGTGTTAAGATTTACTTTGAAGTCTGAGAAAGACACTATATGGAGAAAACAATTGCCTTGGTTTATGAACTGGTATTTGTGAAAGAAGAGCGCAATTGCTTTGGTTTGTGAACAAGTGTTTGTAAAGAAGACATTTGCTTTTTGAAGTGGAAAGACGTAACGTATGTGAACACATTTGTGTTGAACTGAACATATTTTTGTTGAATCAGAACCTCTTTAAGGCTACTCCTGAATTTATCCAGGTGAAGGGGGTCCAACCCTGGTCACAAGGAGTACTTTCAAAAACATCTAATTTTGAGCTTTTGCATTGTTTTGTTGAACTGAAGTTAGCCAACTATTCTTGTCCATTTGTGTTGCATGTATTACTGTGAGTGTCAGAAACTATTGGGCATTAGGTCATCTTTCTTCAGTTTTAGTTTGCTAGGTAGGGATACTCTTGTTAGGATAGGCAGTGGTCCCAAACCTTATGTGCGCAATAAGCAAAATGTGTCACGAACCGCCGTCCCTGGAAACTATGGTGGAAATGGAAGAAGGGCTACTGAGTGGAAACTAATGCAGCGCTCTAGTTGTTTACGGCGCGTCACGTACAAATACGTGTCACGCCTAAGCGACGATGCGTTGCAACCCTCCTTCTTTGGGTATACACGCTTGTTCTCCGTCCACTGTTCTGGTGGTTCCCGCTGCCTTGCCGCCTTCCTTGCTTTGTCTTCTCCGCACCTCCTTCCTTTCTTTCTCCTAGCGGTTCGTTCTATTCTTCCGACCGCCATTCTGCCCCTCCTGCGCTCCGCTTTCCTTCGGAGCGTCCTTCCACTCCGAACCTTCCTTACTCTTACCTTGTGTTTCTACAACGCATCTGTTAACACGCATTTGCGTATCCTCTTCCATACCTTCTGGAAAGACGGGATACGCCATTTTCGTCTCACAAAGTCGACTGCATTCAAGAACCGCAGTTTAACATCATCCCAGGGTTTTTCAGCTTTGCTTTTCCCTGGCCGTGGGGCGGTCCCCCTGGAGGCCCCCACTGCCAGGCTGGCTGCTAGTAGGCAGGAAGGCCTCCGGCGGGGCTCTTCCTAAGACTCGTCCAAAAAAGCCAGAGCACGCCTGGAGGAGCCAGAGGGAGATATCTTCAGAAGACTCATCCGAGGAATCACGGACAGGTGAGGAGGAAGGGGAATCTGGGTCAGAAGAATTGTTCTTGGATAGTTTACCCCACATTCCTGAGAAAATGTGCAGATCTAATGAAATGGTGAGCAACATTCATTTTTCGATGGAACATCCCAGCACTCAGTTGGCGGACAAATGATTGCAACACAAATTAGAAATGTGATACACTGAAGACTGCTTATAGAACATCTTAATTTGCAGCACTTGGTAATCTAGACCACTTGCAATTCTAGAAAAGTGAATTTGCATGGCCTTTGAGCTTCATTTGACATTAAGTGGTTGTTTACAGGAAATGTTGAGGACATTGAGTGGTCAGTAGTGCATTTTTAGACGAATGGGTCCCGTTAAGTCGTTAAAAATATAGTACATTGGTCAATTCACAGGACTTCCAAGAGTGGGGAGATACAAGTTTACAATTGCATATTAGCCATATGCTAGCTGCATGTCAAGAAGTGCCAAAACGTATTTCGTCGTAGGGACTTTTTCAAGGCATGGCTGCGCAGGCACAGTTGGGTGGGTAGCTGGTAAGCTTTGTGTATGTTCGGACCTGGTAGGTCCTGGGGGTGAGTAGCTGAGTAGCTTCTAAAGCCCGGCTGGACTACGTGTCGTGGAGCGGTTTCACAGCGATCGTCAGTTTTTGCAGCTAGCATATGGCTAATATGCAGTTGTAAAATTATGTGTCTGCCCACTCTTGGCAGTGCTGTAAATTGACCAATGCACCATTAAAATCCGACGAACTATAAAGATCCAACTGTGTCCAACAGTTTCCCAAAAGGTAGCAGGCGCTCCTCTCCAGAGAGAACATGACATGATAACCTGTTCTGAGATGAGTTTGCAGCACACATTACAAAGTCAAAGGACATTCTCAAATCATGCCTAAGAGTGGGAGAAAAAGAGTCTCACTCTTAGCAGGAGAAAAAAATAACAAGCTTTTTGCTCACTGTACCTTTCACAGATGGGAAATATCCATTTGCATATCAGTCTTTGTCCCGCCCACATGGGCAGTCCAGCACCGAAATGCTATGGCAATTCCTCTCTGAACAAGAGTAGCAACAGCAACCCCATACACGTGTTTCAGCCTTGTTGGGCCTCATCAGTGAGATGAAGCTGTGCCTCTCTGAGCACAGTGAGCAGGGAGACCACGTCTGGTTGCCCCCAGGTAACAAATGTGGGCGGGACAAAGAATGATATGCAAATGGATATTTCCCATCTGTGAAAGGTACAGTGAGCAAAAAGCGTGTGCTGCAAACACTCAACTCAGAACAGGTTATCATGCCATGTTCTCTCTGGAGAGGAGCGCCTGCTACCTTTTGTGAAATCTGTGTCCAATAGTTATTGGGTATGTAAACTAGGTACTACCATACCTTTTGGCAACTGCCATCTCCAGCACCATTACAAGCGAGGTTCCAAACCCAATTCCCCAGTTTCAGACAGAGGAGCTCTGTCCCACTGGAACCTCAACACGAGGCAACAGAAAGAACTGTAACCGACCCAAGAGAACAGATCAGCACAGGGGTCACACCTTTCCTATAAGTTCCTACCCTCTCAATACAAATATAGTAGGACTAAATAAACATTAGCAGTGGTTTCAGGCTCTCTATCAAAATAGTTTAAAGAAATGTAGTGCAAATGTTTGGACCGTAAAATTGGTCACAAATGGAGCACTAAGTTGCAGGTGTACTTTCGGATTCTGCCTGGGTATTTTCTGGGATCATTAGGGGCAAATGGTGCACTCCTAAGCATACACGATCAGCAATATTGTTCCACAGTCATTGATTACTGTATTGTGGATTTTATTTTATTCTGGAATATTATTACATTTTGCAATTCTGATTGAACAAAGAGTGAACACTAACCTCTTGATTTAATTTTCCAATGGCCAGGATAGGCATCACAAAGAAGTCAGCCAGAGGCGCTGGTTGGCGATGCCTAAACTCGTCAAGGGGACATTGAAAAGAATTACAAAATCACATGAAATTAAGATATTCTCACAAAGGAAAGTGTTAGTTTGTTTGAGTCTTTGGTTGAAAATATCTGGGACAGGGGTATTGACAAACAGCATCCCCAGGTTCAGGAGGGCCGAGTTATAGAAAGTGATGCCCCATTGTTCGATGCAGAATGTCGAATTTCTAAAACAACACTGAACCATTATTTTATGAGTGGTGTGCACATGGCTGCTCAAATTTATAGTTTCAAAAGGCCATATAGAAATTGCCAAAAGACACAAAAAAAAGAATTTCTTGATAAACAATGGGAGCTTTTCGAAGGACACCAAATTGTTTCATGTTTAGTGCAGTTGTCGAGACACGCATGATGCCATCTTCTTGGACAAGTAATGCTTGGACCACCAGCCTTCCACGGTTATAGGCCATCCTCACTGGGCATCGCCAGTAAGATATTCCCCAAACGTTTGTTGTTCAGACTGGACAAGAGGACTCAAAGTAACAATATCTTGAAACCCTCCCAAGCAGGTGTCAGGAGAGGGCTTAGTATAGTTGGCCACTGCTTCACTCTGCGCGCCATCATGAAGAAATGCAGCAATGTTAAGTGAGGGAGATTATTTGGGGCTTTTTTCAGATTTAGAGAATTTGATTTGATTGATAAGAAACAATGTGTCAGAATTTACATTTGATTGAAGTCCCTAATGTTTTATTGAATCTTATCCAACTGTGATATGCAGACATCTCAGCCTCTGTCCATTATACAAGATCAGGGAGTTATACATTGTTTTCCCACACCAATAAAGGTGAAAAGCAGGGCTGTCAGTTGGTGCCAATTTATTCTTTTCAGGTGTTGATTCAAGTACTTCTCTTAGGAAAGTTAATCCACCCTCTCCGAAGGGTACATTTTATAGCATGCTTTTTAATGCCAAAGACACAGCTATTTTGGGCTTAACACCGGCAGGTCTCCAGCAGGACCTGCTAATTACAATTTACATTTTTGGGAACTATAGTTGGAAATTGAATTTGATAAAAACAAAAATGATGGTATTTGTGAAAAGGGTGAAACCTTGCAGCTAGTTTAAAATGAACATACAGACGAGGGGGCAGTCTCATTTTCATTTGAACCTACTCGTCTCAAAGATCAGTGCTTGGGTCATTCATTTTAAGAAGACAGACGAAAGTGCATCATTAAGGATAAAATGTTTTTTTACATTTTTATTTTAAGATTGGGGCATTCTGATTGGGAAAGTGCCTGGAGGTATACAAGGCAAAAGTCTGTTCCATGATTTTTATGGAAGTGGAATCTAGGGTGATTCAAACTGTTATGTCCTGGAGGGGTCGAAAAATAAATGAATGTACCAAATAGCACGTTTCCCTGCAGATACAGCTAGTTGCTCCTTATGAGCTGAATGGGGGATTTTCACTTTAAAGGGGTGGGGCTAGTTAAGATTTTGTACTTATTTTTTAAAAGCACATCTGAGATTTTCTGCAAATTTTAAAGATAAAGTGAATTTCAGGGTAAGTTATATTGCAGCCTCCCCTGTTAAACAAAAATACTTGTGCTACAATGGTTTGTAATGCACTATCTATTTGGATAGGGGGTGGGATATATCTACATTTAGCACATTAAATCAACTCAAAATAGCTTTTAAACCAAGAGCCTGTCCGATGGGCAGAGGCCGATGTCCAAAATATGCATAGGCTAAACTCTTTAGCTGTGTATACAGACTTATGCACACATATAAGATGGCAAGGAGAAATCTGTGAAATAAGACCCCCAGAATACAGGAGGCTGATACTAATGGTATGTGTAAATGTACCCACCCCTCATTAATTTATGATTTTATATATAGCTTGTTTGAATATGTTAAAACTGTTTTTTTATTTTGAGCTTGTTCTATGTGACTTTTCTGAAATATGATACAATAAATATTGATCGAGTAATACTGGCCGTTACATGGTAGGCTTTGACGATCATTTCACTGGGGCTTTGGAGGTTACCTCCTAAGAATTATTTTGGCATGTAATGGCAATTAGTACCCGGCGAGGCTCAATGAGCTTGTTAAAAGCAAGCTCATGGGCCCTCGCCCGGGTCTTACCTGCCTGACAACGCTCTGAGGATCTGGCATCCGGGAGTTCTTTTCCACGAGTGGCCACCATGGAAAGGAGAAGGGACTGCGTATAGTCCCTTTGCCCCTTCCATGGTGACCATTTTGTTTGTTTATTTTTTTCTGTTCATTTTAATGGCCTCTATGGAAAGGGAGAAGGGACTACATGTAGTCCCATCCCCCACGATCCCTGGTGGCCAATTTTGTTTTTCTCGAGTCGAGAAACGGTTGCAGTGCTGTTTCTCAACTCGAGAAAAATTTCTCTTAGTACCCCGGTACGATATGCCGGGGTGCTAATGGCAATATAACCCTTGGAGGGGGGCATTACTGCTAGGGTAATGCCCCTGGGGCTTCGTTTAAGCCCTCGCTTTGCTCAGGCTTCTAACTATGGCCTCAGGGGCATTAACCTACCAGTAATGCCCCCCTCCTCGGGTTGTATTGCCTAAAAAGTGCATTTTAAAGCTCCTGAGGCCTCTTACATTGGTAAAAAAAAAAGTGGCTAGGTATAAAAATAAGTTTTCTGAAGGATTTGGAGCCTCTTTTCTCTACGCAAAATAGATTTTACACACGTCTTGGTGGCAAACATTGGTCAAAACTCAGCATTTGATGACCACTTCATAGAGGGGTGTGGTGTTAAGTATTTAGCTGAATTAATTGGTTTGTTAAATTTATTAACACTTTAACTTAATTGGATTTGAATATAGGGCAAATTAACTAAGACAAATGTTGCATGCATTTACCTATCTGTCTATTAGCCACTGGCCAGATGCATCTTTTCCACTAGGACAATATGTAATAATATTTCTGATGTTTGTTAATCTGCTTAGAATCACATGCTGTGCATAGGTCCGACATCCAGTGGTCACTGCGGAGTATTGCATTTTGTTTTTCGTAGTCGAAAAGGGGACGTCGACAAGGCGTGTCTGTAACACACAATCCCTCACGCGTCGAGGTCCCTCAGATTGTTTTTTTCCGCCCAGTTTCTGGTCGCCTTTCGCGGAGCTCCTAGAGAGACATTGCTAATACTTGCCACGGACCTCGGTCCTTTGTTATACTTAATATATTGTTAACGATCCCTCCCCTCGACGTTAGCTGTGAAGCTGTTTCTCCGCCAAACAGATTTTCGACGGAGAGGAAGAGCGGAGGAGATCCTTCGGCGCTGCCGAACACGTGGCCTGGCCTCGACGGCCAACATACAGTAGGGAGAGTGGGGGTTCGAACTTTCATCTTCTCTTTGAGAATGTCTTTCTTTCTCCCCTTTCTTTCCCTTGGGGTTGTTATCGCCAGCTATTATTGCCTCAGCTATGGAGAGGACACCTTTTAAGTTCTGCCCACGCTGCAGGGGCAAATATACTTGGAAGGATAAGCACAAGCTCTGTAATCGTTGCTTGCCCCTCGATCACAAAGAGGACAGCTGCGCAGCCTGCAAGCTCTTGAAACCTAGAACCCTTAAAGAGCGAAGGGTTAAGAGGTGGGCGGACTACGCGATGTCGAAGTCAGTTTCCTCACCCGCTGCCGCTGTTACTGAAAGTGACGAGGAGGGCGATAACTCGACGTCCGTTACGGAAGTCATGAACCCCCAGAAGGAGCGTTCCCGCTCCTCGACGTCCGTCCCCGGCCCCAACGGGCTCGGCTCACGCCCTGCTTATGGGGATGAACACCCCGGCGACAAGGACGCACATAAACCCCATAAGGCTAAACATACAACCCACGGCTCTTCTTCGTCGAGAACGAAGGATCCATCAGCGCCGAAGGGGACGCAGGGCACTCCGGCGTCTACCGCAGACCGTAAAGGTCTCAAGCCCCACCCGCAAACGCAGCCGCGACCAGCGATTGGGCTTTCATCTAACACGGGCGCTACCCCAAAAACATCTGACGTAACGCTCCATAGAGCGGCTGTCGAGGTACAACGCGCAACGCACACAACGTCGACACCAGAGCCCTCGACTGACAAACTCGTTGTTGAGAGCCTAGCGAGAATTGTCTCCGAAGACAAACGTGTGCGGACGACGAAACAAACGTCGAATACCGTGACGAAAAAGCACAAAGGTAGCCAAGAACTGCCCCTTTCATCGAAGGACGCTTCTGAACTACCGGAGGGCTTTTCAGAAGGAGACGGAAACCTCTCGTCGACGTTGTGGGAGCGTTCGAAGCGGTTCGAAGGTGAAAACACAGATTTCCCCCCTCTAGACTATTCAGGGGTACCCCATGAGACCCTTGAAAGACTCCATTCTTGCATGGAGAAAATGGAAAGGTTTCTAGGAAACCAAGACCCACCCACTCACAAAAGACAATGGCCCCAGGATGACCCTAGAGTCAAGATTCCTAGGCTGGTTCCCCCTTCCACAAATGTATATCACCTCACTGAGGAGGAGCAATACCTTCAGGAAGATGAGGAGTGTTTGGGTGGGGAAGAAGAAGAACTTGAGGAAGAGGGGTTCGAAGAAGATCCTTACACTAATTTCGAAGAGGATACAGCTACCTCGCAGCCCTGGCAATCCCCGTCAGTGCAGCCTTGGCAATCCCCATCAGTGCACTCAGACCCTGATGCCTTTCACCCTTCTCCTCTCAAGGATTCACATATTGGGAACTCATCTCCCATAGATGACCAACCTTCCCTCAATGCACTATTGTGCAAGGCAGCAGCGCATTTTGAGATTGACACAGGGGAAACTCTTCCAGACATAGACTTTGTAGAAAGAGTTATTAATGAAAAAGCCCCTGTTAGCCAGTCTATTCCACTCCTGGCTTCTATTAAGATAAGAATTTCTCCTTCCCTTTCTAATCCAGCTTTAGTAAGAGGGGTCAACCCTAGAATAGAAAAGCTCTTCAGCCCTTCATCCTCTGACCCTTTATACATCAGAGGACACTCTATTCCGGACTCCCTTGTAGTTACCAACACAAGAAAAAGAGCAGGGGTACCACTATCCACTAGTGAAGCACCACCTGACAAAGAAGGCAAGAAGCTTTACGCACTTGGGAAGAGAATCACGACCTCCGCCGCCTTCTCTACTAGAATTGCTAATAACAACTCCCTATTAGCTAGCTTCGCAGATGCACAGTGGAGCAAGCTGCGCAGCGAGGCAGAGGACGCACCTGAACCCCTGCGGTCACGTCTGCTAACTGTAATATCAGAGGGAACACTTGTAAACCAGGGCATCGTTAAGAACTCCCTAGATGCCACTGAGACTGCTGGCCGCTCCCTGGTTCAGGGAATACTTCTCAAACGACACGTTTGGCTACGCAATTCAGGTTTTAAACCCGAAACCCAAGCCTCCCTCATAAATAAACCCATAGAACAGACGCATCTGTTTGGGAAGGCAGTTGATGAGGCACTAGAACATGCTAAGAAAGAGTTTGATACCATCAAGACTCTTGATCAAATATCTAGACCCCCTAACAGGCGAGGCTATGGTAATAGACGCTCCTTTCGTGGCCAAAGACAGCAGCAAAACCAACAACAATTTTACTCTGCTACCAACTGGCCCTCTAACCAGGGTAACACCCAGGTCAGTCAAAGAGGCCAACGGCGTGGCAGAGGAAGAGGTCGTGGCTCCAGCCCCAGAGGTTCCATGCCCAATACCAGCAAATGACGCGAAGATTCGGGTCCCCTCCCATGCATCACCGGTCGGGGGCCGGCTCACATCGTTCCTATCAGCATGGGAGGGAATATCGTCAGACCGATGGGTATTATCAACCATAACCCACGGATACTGCATAGAATTCAACGGTTACCCGAAGTACAAACCCCCACGAAACCAACGCAGATCACCGGAGCACCTCACCATTCTTTTACAAGAAGTAGAAGAACTACTGAAAAAAGAAGCAATAGAAGCTGTCCCCCTATCTCAGGTAACAGAAAGTATTTATTCAGTGTACTTCCTTGTACCCAAAAAGGACTTAACCATGCGCCCTGTATTAGATCTGCGCCCAGCGAACAACTTTGTCAAACCACAGAAGTTTCGTATGGTGACCTTGCAGGAAGTAATCCCACTGTTATCACAGGGGGATTACATGACAACGCTAGACATGAAAGATGCATACTTTCATATTTTAATGTTGCCAGCACACAGAAAATACCTCAGGTTCAAGATAGAGAACAAACACTACCAATTCAGAGTACTACCCTTCGGGATAGCTTCTGCTCCAAGAGTATTCACAAAAGTACTGGCAGTAGCAGCGGCCCACCTGCGAAGGCTATCCATCCCAATATACCCTTGCCTCGACGACTGGCTCATAACCGGGGATTCTTACGAAACATGCTTCTCCAATACCCAAAAGACCGTAAACTTTTTGTACCAACTGGGCTTCTCCATCAACGAAAAGAAGTCCAGCTTAGAACCCAGCCAAACCAAACAATTTTTAGGGGCTCTAATTCAAACAAAGGACGGCCTCGTCTTCCCCTCCAACGAGAGGGTCCAAAACATGCTGTTTCAGATCCCCCATTATGTAACAGGTCGGGAGGTGACGGTACGCAAAGCTATGCGCTTGCTAGGGATGATGGCGTCATGTATTTATTTGGTACCTCACGCGCGTCTGCGCATGCGCCCAATGCAGGAGTGGCTCAACAGCCAGTGGTGTCAGGCCAGCGGACAATGGGACGATCTAGTGGTGGTCTCGCAGGCCTTAGTTCTTTCGATGAGTGGTGGACAAAAGAAAACCTGCTAATAGGGAAGACTTTTGCCACACCCGCGGTAGAAGCCACTCTAACCACAGACGCATCCCTCACAGGATGGGGGGCTCACCTATCCCATCAGACTGCTCACGGAGCGTGGACTCCGAGCTTAGCATCCAAACATATAAACCTGCTGGAACTTCTAGCAGTGTTCAAGGCACTGAAAGCCTTTCAGAAACACCTGCAAGGAAAGACAGTGATGGTCCTCACAGACAGCACCACAGCCATGTACTACCTCAACAAGCAAGGGGGCACTCACTCTCCAGGACTGTCCAAACTGTCCCAGAATATATGGAAGTGGGCTCTCAGACACAACATGTTTCTACTATCACAACATGTACCAGGGGAACTCAATCTGCTAGCAGACAAGCTCAGCAGAGACTTCCCACTGCCCGAAGAGTATGAATGGCAATTGCACGTAAACATCGTCTTAGACGTCTTCACGCAATGGGGATTTCCGGAAATAGACCTGTTCGCAACTATGGAAAACTCACAATGCCAAAGTTACGCCTCCAGGTACCCCCAGAACCAGTCCAAGGGGAACGGTCTGTCGATTCAATGGTCAGGGAAATTTGTTTACGCCTTTCCCCCGACTCCCCTTCTCAACAAAGTGGTGCACAAGATGCACCAGGAGCAGGTTACCATGATACTAGTGGCCCCAATGTGGGCCCGGCAACCTTGGTTCGCTCACTTGATGGAGATGTCTCTATCTCCCCCAGTAAAACTCACCTGCCCGTACAACATGCTGTCTCAGGACAAGGGCAGGACTCTGCATCCATGCCCCCAGACCATGAACTTAGCAACCTGGCTCCTGAGATCGTAGAATTTGGCCATTTACAACTCCCTCAGAGATGTATGGACATCCTCAGGAAAGCCAGAAAACCGAATACTCGCCACTGCTATGCTAGCAAATGGAAAAGATTTGTCATCTGGTGTAGAAATAAGAGCATCAACCCAATTGACTGCTCTCCTACTGACATTGTCCTATACTTGACCCATTTACTGGATTCAGGTCTAGTGTTCAATTCTATTAAAGTCCACCTAGCGGCACTTTCTGCATACACCACTTCCCAACTTAAAGTGTCGTGGTGGAAGATACCAGTTATCAAAGCCTTCATGGAAGGGGTAAAAAGAATACACCCTCCAATAGCTAACCCAGCTCCCGGATGGGACTTAAATGTGGTACTTTCTAGACTCATGGGCTCCCCTTTCGAACCCATGCACAAAGCAACTCTCAAGGACCTCACTCTTAAGACTGCTTTCCTAATAGCTATCACCTCCATTAGGAGAGTAAGTGAACTACAGGCTCTTTCTGTACTAGACCCCTTCGTAACAGTTCACAAAGATAAAGTGGTTCTACGCACACACCCAAGGTTTGCACCAAAATTCATATCAAAATTTCATGTAAACCAGTCTATAGAACTACCAACGTTCTTTCAAAACCCTTCCAGCTTGGGAGAAAAAAGTCTGCATACACTAGATGTACGCAGAGCAGTCCACTGAGAAAGACTAATCAGTTCTTTGTCTCTGTGGCAGCAGGAAGAGAAGGAGATGCAGTTTCAAAGTCCACTATATCTAGATGGATTGTTCAATGCATCACTCTCTGTTACACTCTTGCTAAGAGAGAACTACCCTTCAAGCCAAGAGCACATTCCACTCGAGGCACTGGGGCTTCCATAGCATTCATTGCAAATGTTCCCCTTGAGTCCATCTGCAAAGCGGCTACCTGGAGTTCTGTGCACACCTTTACAAAACACTACTGTCTAGATACACACTCTAGATCTGACTCCCAGGTGGGACAAGCAGTATTAAGACATCTTTTCTCTACTGTTCCTTCTCATAACCCACCGCCAACTCCGGGTACTGCTCGCTAGTCTATGCACAGCATGTGATTCTAAGCAGATTAACAAACATCAGAAGACAATGCATTACTTACCGTAAAAGCATTTCTGATGGTTGTATCTGCTTAGATTCACATGCGCCCACCCTTCCTCCCCGCTCGGATGGAAGGAACATAGACATCCTTTTATATACTTCTCTCTTTTCTGTACTCACTCACGTCTAGAAGGCTCCCTCAGGGCAGAAAAATACAAACAGAGGGACCTCGACGCGTGAGGGATTGTGGGTACAACGCACGTCACTATAGGGATAGTGTTACAGACACGCCTTGTCGACGTCCCCTTTTCGACTACGAAAAACAAAATGCAATACTCCGCAGTGACCACTGGATGTCGGACCTATGCACAGCATGTGAATCTAAGCAGATACAACCATCAGAAATGCTTTTACGGTAAGTAATGCATTGTCATATATAGGTGACACCAACATTAATTTTTCCAATAAATATAATGCATGGTGGCATCAAACAAACCTCACTTCTAAAAAGGATGAGTTCATGCAAATTATTGAATAAAGGAAAGTTGGGAATGCATGCCACTTATTTGTCCATTATGCTCCTACAAGGAACAGATTATGACAATTTTCCCCAGGAGACAAACATGGTTCAATTATTTTACTCATTAATACCTTTGGCAGCTGGGAAAAGTATCTGAATATGACAGGGTTTTAACATTAGCAAAACAAAAGAGGTGATGGCTGGAAGGTTTGGAAATAATCTTAACGCCTGGTGTTGCTTTGGGCAACCCTCCAGACCATCGTTCTTCTCCTGCTAAGCCATTACAAAAGGGGAAGACCATATGCAAATCAGCCTTGGGCTCACCCCAAAATGGGCAGTTCAGTCCAAACTGCTCGGTCGCATGCCTTCTGCATGAGCCCACAAGCATCTCAAACATGTATTGGTTTATCAGTGACACTGCTATAACAAGTAAATACATTTACCGAAAAATAATTAGCATGGTGGCAACAAACACAAATCGTGCATGTATAAAATATAAAATGCAGCTGGAACCACAGCAGGCTCATTGGCCAACATTCTCACACTGTCTAGGAGTCTGTCCTGGATATATTGTACTGAGGTCTCATCTCCTCAGCACCTCCTTCTAGGCCTCCACACCATGGCCCAGAGCAACTGGCGAGCAACAATTTAGGGTGCTGTGAGCAACATGTTGCTCCCGAGCTACATGTTGGGGATCACTGCCTTATCATATCCTCTTTTCAAACTTTGCACTCACCTCTTTGCAACCTGATGCCTATAATGCATAATGCAACGAACAGTAAACTCCAAAATGATTGGCATTGCCAATGCGTGTTAGCTTTCTGTTGAAAATTATAGTCACTGCAATTTTTACGAATCCGTATGAATTCCCATTATGGGATATTTTTAATTACATGTCTGTGATGTAGACTTATTGCAAATAAGGACGAATTTGTAGTAGTGGGTTTATGATGGGGTAAAATGCATCTTATCTACAGTATCTATTTTTAGATCTTGACACTCTGTTCCCATTTTACAGTTATTATCAGTAACTTGTGTGTGTTATTATTCAGACAAAGTATGAACTTAGTGTTTGAATTGCATATCAAAATAATGTAGTCTATATAGTGATTCGTTTCGAATATTTAGTAGATGCTAATGTTGTTGTTAATTAAGCAATATTACCCGAGCAGGGTGGGCTTTACCGAGCATGTTAATGTCCCAAGCCAGGTAGAAGCCTGAGCGAAGCAAGGGCTTTACTGTTAGCCTGGTACATTACCAGGCCCGGTAATGCCCTCCCTCCCTCTGCAAGGGTAATATTGCTAGTGGTATCCTGGCACATTTTATCGGGATACTAATAGTGGTTCTCTTTTTGATATATCTGATCAGTGAGAAAACAAAATTCAGAATGCAAAAATGTCATTGTTTTGTTTATAAAAATATATTTCTATTTTTTATTCTTCGTTTTGTATTCTTTTCATGCAATTATATGCAGGGGGAGACCCCCCATACTCCCCTTATGTAATATATTACCCTAACCAACCCCCATATATAATTTCAGCGATAGCCCTACAGAAACGTTCAGCATTTTTGCATACGCAATTGTAAATGTGTGATACCTTTCTATTTTTTAAAAAAAGTTGAGAATGGATGCACATGCCGTTTTTCAACTTAAAAAAAAAAGCCACCATGTATCTTGGGATAAGGGACTACAGCTAGTCCCTTCTCCCTTTGCATGGCGAAAAGTCACACGTCTGCATGCACAGGGAACACTACTGTTACCAGTGCCGGCGAGGGACGTGGAAGCTGAACTTAAGTGGGGCAGGGATGGGAGGGGGTGAAATATATGGAAAAGAGGGTGATGGCGGGGGTAGAGGGATGGGGATACGGGGAAACACCTTATTATCCGGCAGGGGAAGATGGCGGCCTCCCGCTCTGAGGAGGCTTTGAGCTGGGTCTTTACTGTGTGGTGAAGCCCCCCATTCTGAGTCTCCTCATTGGCAGGGAGGCCAAGACCACACCCCTGCGGTGTACTAATCATAGATATGTTGGTGTTCCAATTGTCCCCTAAACAGATTTACCATGCCATGATGAAATGTTTTTCTCATGGCCGTTCCCCTCATTTGAATATACATTTGGGGTGGGGAGCGGCAGGTGAGGAAGGGGCAGGTGGGGGAGGGGGTGAAGGATTATTATTATTATTATTTGATTGTCCTAGCTTGCTCCCATCTGTAGATTTAGGTTTAGATAGGTATTTTTCAACCCCTTTCGAAAGTTCAATAAATACCTGTGGTCACTTGCGTCTATCTTACTTCGATACCATGCCTTCCTTACAAAGCAAGAAGCAGATTTTAGCTTAAAGCTCTACTGCTTTATATTACCTAGGATTCCCTGCCTGACAACGGGGAATATTCATAGAATGTGAATCCATGTAAAAGCCATCCTGGAGAACAAGTTACAGGAAAGTGACTTGTACCATCCCCTGAAACACAACCATTGCAGACTCGAAGTCCTTTTTCGGCAAACAAGGTTCCCTGGTTTAATGTATTCCCATGACTGGTCTTGAAAGGCTTTACCCACCCCAAAAGCCAGCCGTGGTAGCTTAAATATAGACTGATATGCTGGCGGTTCCAATGAAATCAATAGTAAAGCTGGAAAAACAAAAACGTTCCCGAACCCGCGCTTAGGCCCAAAAATGATTGAGAAGTATCTATACTGAGTGTGTCGGAAATGCTGGCTGTAGTGAGTGTGTCGGAAATGCTGGCTGTTTCACCATCAGTCAGAGTTAGAAGTCCATGTTGACAAATTCTTAATTGAGTATGTTGATCTATTCTTTTTGAGTGATCACACTAGTTTTGGTAGTTTGTGAGAGAAAACATGTTTTAATTAAAAGTTTCAGTAAATTTAAATAAATCAAAATATATTATGGCAAAATCTACAGCAGTATGTCAGACAAAACAGTATTTTGTGCCATTTCTATTGGCAAGATAGTATTTTTTTGTTGAAATTATTTCAGATATGGTTCCGTCTTAAAAAAGTTCAAGGGGGATCAGGCAGTCCGTGGGGCTCAGATCACTACCTTCCCTTCCCCAAATTCTCCCCTGCATGGAAACCTGCAATTCACTCCGGCTGCCACCCCCGCGCTGAGTTTCGATCCATGGTTCTCAGGGGGATGTAGGATGCTGCGAGACTTGCTCGTTGAAGGCGAGGTGAAAAGCTTCGAGCAGTGCAAGAAAGACTTTGGTGTGGGGGAGCAACAGCGATTCTCATACCTCCAGTTCAGGCACTGGATCTCCCACCCGTCTGTAAGACGCCCGGGTTCGCACCCTCTTACCCAATTTGAAAAGTATTTAGATAGCAACTCGGGGGATAGGGCAGTGGTTTTGTCTGTTTATAAGCTCATAAAACGGGAAGAGGCACTACATTCCAGGTCCTGCATGGGTAAATGGGAGACTGATCTAAGGGCTGGCGTAGGGGAGCAGGAATGGCTTAGGCTGTGGTCCCAAATCCCGAAACTCGCTAGGTCTATTCAAATCCGGGAGATGTGGCTGAAGCTGCTACTTAGATGGCACTGTACCCCGCTTAAGTTAAACAAGATGTACCCCACACACTCGGCGCTTTGCTGGAGGGAGTGCGGCGAAGTGGGATCCTGGGCTCACATTTGGTGGGAATGCCCGAAACTGGCTGCCTTTTGGTCTTTAGTTCGGCAGGCGATAACTCAGGTGCTGGGTCCTTTGCAAGATGGAGGTGTGGGGCGCGACGTAGTGGGCCTTAACGGAATGCTTGCCACCCTGTCCACCAAAGCTGACCGCAAACTATATGTAATAATGTCGTCAGCGGCAATGATCCTGGCCAGGAAGTGGAAGTCAAAGGACCCGCCGCAGGAACACGAGTGGGTGGCGAAACTGTGGGCAACGGTGGCGATGGAGTGGCGCACCTATGCGATTCAAGGCATTCACTTGAGGTTTTACTCGGATTGGGCCGCCCTGTTGTCCTTCTTAAAGACGGGACCCCTCCGGGCCTGGTGCCCCAGGGCGATGGAGCTGTTGGGCATAGTTAGCCCTCAAGATGAATCGGACCTTCAATGTTGAAGTGTGCTACCCATTTTCTTTCTCCTACTTGTTGAAATTGGCTGCTCAGAGAATCTGTAGAATCTGGGTGGGTGGGAGGAAAGACAGGGGGTGGGGTGGAGAAAAGGGGTTTTAGGAGGTTCTGTTTTTTTTTTTCTTCCTGTTAATGCTCTTTGTTGTATGAATCACAAATGGTTAATAAAAACTTATTGGAAAAAAAAAAGTTCAAGGGGTCTGAAACGCGTTTGATGTGGCAGTGACTTCACCAAGATATTTTGTTTCTTATCGACAGGTTTTGGAGAGGAATACAATTCCAAAATCTGTCATTGTTTATTAGTGATAAAGTAGTAATATTGCTAAGAAATCTCATTTGATACTCACAAAATTAGAGAAAATTCAGATTTTAATATTAATGAGCCCTTGTTTCTTCATGATTGTTTTGTACTTGGGATGGTGGATCAGTAATATCACCAAACAAAACTGTTAAATGGTATTTTGCAACTATCGTATTACTTTGAAATGAGTGAAATTGATATATTTGTAATCTTTCATACAAAACATTAAATCACCCTTCTGCTGTGCTTTTAGCAAACGGTTATAAGGATCTAGTGCCAACCTAGCCCCTACTTTCTTAGGATCAGTCAGAGGTATAGCACCTAGCTGCTGCTTTGCTCAGTTTTCCTTCACAGGTGTATAGTGCCCTTATTACTATTTGGAATCTAGTCCAGGAGGATGGTGCCTGGCTTCTTCCTTCTCCAAACAGGTACGGTCCAGCCCTTCCTAAAGGATGTAGTTTCCCAGGGGATACTATGCCCTGCTCCCACTTATTAAGAGTTATGCTGCCCTTATACCTCTAAAGAGATATTGTGCCCCTCCCGCTGATAAAAGTGATAGAATGTATTTCCCTCTGAGGAATAAATCCCCTTCTCTTACATGCAGTTCAGTCTCTTCAGTAGCCTCGGGTCTCTCAGCACTCCCAGACCACTCTCCTGTTTCCTGCTGGACTGCTATCTCAGGCCTTTGCTCTCCCAGTCGCTCTGCTCCTATACCTCCAGCTCCTCCTGCAATATTGTTCACATCTCCCAGAATGTCTGACCAGAGCCCCTTTTATAGCGCCCAGTCTGGTAGCATTTTATTTGCAGTTATAGGTTTATGACCAGTTACATCATTGTCTGAGGTTTGGTGGTTTTTGACTGAGGGAGAAAGTCCTAGGGGGGCAATTTGAATCTCCACCATGTGCTCCCATTGTTTGTTCGGTCTGCAACCCTAGTTGCTCCCTTCCTGCTTTGCTGTTTTGTTTCACAAGTTTCCTGCATCTGGATGTTGGTGTACTGGTGCTGTGAAGGCATCATGAAGTATGGCACAGACAACAGATTTTATTTTCTAAAATAAAGTGGTTTATTTCTTAAATGTCAGGATGGAGTAAGGCCTACCTTGTCCTATACTAAGATGGGATTTCCCTACCTAACGAAACTAAGGATAGTCTGTGTCATCAAGTTCAACTCAAAAGCCTGTCTGTGTCCAGAACCTATACTTGCCCTCACAACTAAAGATATACAATGTGTAGGGATGTCAGCAACCAAAGAAACAGTGTTCAAAATACAGTTTTGAGCTTCTTCCAGCTCCTGGCTTGCATTTCAGCTTCCCCTTCCCCAAGTTCAAAACAGTTCCAAAGCCCTCAGGGTTCCTTTCCTCAAGTTCAACATAGTTCCAAAGGCCTTAGGGTTTCTTTCCCCAAGAAGCCAGCTCTTCTAGCTTCAAAATCAATCAATTCAAATCTCTTAACCTTCCATAAGTATTCCAAATCAACTTTGTAACCTTTCAGACTTTTCAACAGTTCACATAACTAGCTCCTTTCTTTAACCACTTTGACATTTGTAAGGCACAACAGCTTCAGTATCTTGACTTTCCTTGGTTAACTCCAAGTAGGGGTTACTCAGTCTAGGCGCAGTTGTTGGACCACGCGGTCCACCCATTACAGTTCATGCAACCGATGACCCTTGGCGCTTTGTTGTGCTTCTTATTCGACTTCCTTGCCAACACAGGCTTCCTCTCTGAACCTGTGTAATTAGTCCACTTTCAGTTCATTATTTCTACTTGCAGTCTCTTGACTCTGCCACAATGTAACTTTCACACAGTTCACTTTGTGGTATTTATCCCTTGTCACCACCTTGCTTTCACACCATCCAATAGTGCTTATCATTTGCATTTCACTTACTTTACAAGCCCTTATTACTGGCTTTCATTTGGCTCATGTTTTCACATTGTCCATAAATGCTTATTACTGATTTCAGTGTTCATAAATGCACGTTACTTTCTTTTCACTTGTGCAGTATTTTTCATGTACTTTGCATATCTTTTCCTTAGTTCGGTATTCAAAAACTCATAAAGTACTTTGCAGTTTGAGCGGTATTCAATAATCTTCTATTTGGTCTCTAGACCCATTCATTAGAAGTGCTTGTTCGAGCAGCATCTTTCTCAACTCAAATCCAGCCCCTGGAACGCCCCAGCAGGAGTGTTCCCTCTCTGTCACTCACCGGTCTGCGGCCGCTCCCCCGAGTGCCTTCGGTTTCTTCTCCAGATTTCTCTCGCTTCCCCTCCACTTGTCTGGTGCCTCCGAGAGCAGCGCTCGCCTCTTCCGAAAACCTGCTGATGTGGTCTGCGACGTCCTGGAGGTTTGTGTGTCCCACAGCTCTGTCTGTGGACACACAACTAAGGGATCTGCAGTGATCTCCCCCTCTCGTGGCCCATTCTGGCCTCAGCTTCCTTCTTGCTCTTCTGCACCACTCAGCGTCCTTTTCAACCGACCACTTTCCAGCATGCTCTACGTCGGATTGCTGCATCCTCGTTCCCAAACGGGTTTCCTCTTGTGACTGATAATCTACAACGGCATTGCTGAGGGTAGGGTGCATTTTGACAAGGCGAAAGGGGGATACCATGCCTCGCCTGTAGACATCCTCTCCCTACTCCCAAAGCTGCCCGCACCCAGGTGATCCTCCCTTGCATAGCCACCACCAGGGTCAGGATCACACCGTGATGACCTTCTCCTGGCCACTTGAGAAGAGGATCCAAGGGGAGTAAATGGGAGGATGTCCTCAGTTTCCTCACAGTGCCTCTTGTTTGCTCTTTTCCCAGTGAATTTAGAGTTGGGTTCCCTTAGTGCTTTAGATGTCTGTGTAAGTGTTCATGTATGTAAGGCCTGCTACTGAACGAGCGGTTTTCCTTCTGAATAAGGATGACATACTGTTATTGCGTGAGGGGTTTGCAGGGATAGGGGTCTCCCTGTCGATAACTGCGCTCTTGAGTTGAAAATAAAATAAAGGTTCTAAAAAAAAAGAAACGTAGTGTATCTGGGAGGAAGCACTATACAAAAACATTGTATAATGGTTCTCCAGCATGGGGTCTGGAATGGATTCACATGCTCATGAATATTCCCCGTCGTCAGGCTGGGAATCCGCGGTAAAGAAAAAATCAGTATTAGTTTCGTTTCTGATCTGTCTTTCTTAGTAGTAATCAAAAACTGGTCTCTGGGTCATACTGCCCCCAGCCAATGACTGCCCTCTCCCTAAGCCCCGCCCCTGGCAGCCATCCTCAGATTTTTACCGCACGTTCAAGTGTTGGGAGTCCTAGTGCAATAGCTCTCGAGCTTTTACTGCGTTTTGCGTTTTTTTCAAGGAGTTTTATCTCATTTATTCGGTCAATCGAGCCTCAAGCTCCACCATTTTTATTTCCGATCAACGGGGACCCGTTTCGGAATTTTCTACGCCCCTCAAGGGCAAAGTTTTCGTCGAGTTACACTTCTTGGAAGATTCCGGAAGGTCTCAGTCCTACCTCGTGGACATGGCCCAGGGCAAGGGAAGCTTGACACCCGGATCCAAGCTGTTCAGGAACTGCCCTGGATGCGGATTACAGAATGTTTTCAAGGAGGACGAGCATTTGAGATGCCGCTACTGCCTTCACGAAGACAAGACACACGTGGAAAAGGACTGTGCCTTTTGCAAGAACCTGTCGGAACGGACTATAAGGGATCGTCGGTCCCGCCTCGCCAGCTGGCTGGAGAAGGGCCCAGCAGGGAGAAGAAGAAGTCTGAGCGGTCTTCTAAGTCCTGTGAGGGCGCCCCAGCGACGGGGGCCCAACAGAAGGCAAAGCCTTGCGAGTCCATGTGCACCGGGAGTGCTGAAGGGTCAGGCTCCTCGGCTGCCAGGTAGGGTGTACTTTCACTGACGCCATCAACCACAAGCCAACGCTCTGGCTCGGGGAAGAGAAAATCCGAGAACACGGCTAAGTTTCTGGAGAGGCCCCGGTCGATCTCGAAGGGATCAGCTGAGGGGGAGCGAGGCGTTGACCCCTCGCCCAAGTTGAAGGCCTCAAGCGCACCAAAGGTGGTGAAGGCCTTGATTCACCCAGTGAAGGCCTCTATTGCGGGAGTCGCGACGGCCCTGACGAAGCCTGTGGAGGCTAACCCAGTGGAGGCGACCTCGGGGCTTAGTTTCCCTGCCGCCACGGAGGGAATCCTCTTTTCAGCCCATCGATAAGACCCCCATGAAGACCCCGGTGGAAGAAGAGAGGGGAGGCTGGTGGCGGTCACGGACACGGATACAACCTCTGAGGAGGAGCTGGTTGAAGTCGTGAAGGGCCTCCACAAGAGGTTCGAAGAAGTCTGGTCCCACGGGGGAACCCCGAGGAGGCGGACGAAGAGAGCGAGGGTGGCGCTGACGAGACTCCCGTGGAGGAGGAGCAATCATCGCGCCCGTTGCAGCGAGTGCCCGAGCCTCAGGACAACTCGGTGGCCATTTTGATGGCAATCCAAACCTTATGCACGGAGATAAGGACGAGATTGCCCCTCACCCCAACGGATGACCCAACAGAGCCGGCCTGTCCCGGGGGATGACACGGAAAGGGATACGGCCACGACGGGGACGGATGACGACGCTGGTGACGGGACGGGCCTTCCATCATGACTCCCGCAGGCCTCCCCGCCCGACGAAATTGGCTCCTTCCACGCCATGATTGCCAGGGCATCCAAGCTTTTTCAGCTCTGCCCTGAGGAACAGAAGGAAGGTTTCAGCGGCGCAAGGACAAGAGGAAGACGGTCCTCACGGTACCATTGATTGACGACATCTGGGAGGAGGGACTTGCTCTCCTGAAGAACCCGTCCACGACGCCTGCCAAGAGGGATCGGTACGAGAAGAAGTACCGGGTCCCCGATTCCGCCCCTTTGTGCCTTAGGGCACAGCCGATCCCAGATTCGGTCGTCTCAGCGGTGGCCAAGAAGAAGGCGGCGGGGGCGTCATCCTCAACTTTGACCTCCCCACCTGAGGGGGAGGGAAAGAAGTTGGACGCCATGGGACGACGAGTCATCTCAACTGCGGCGACGACAATTGAGGCGGCCAACTCCCTACCGATTGTGGCCCGCTATGACAGGGAGCTGTGGTACAAGATCGCTCCCCTGCTGGACTTCCTACCAGACGACAAGAGGTTGGAGGCCTTGGAGATCCTGCAGGAAGGTGATGAGGCGTCAGACCACGCCATAACGGTGGCCACGGATATCGCTGACACCAGATTCCGCCAGTTGGCCAACAGTGTTTGCCTTCGACGGCGGGGATGGCTCAAGGCAACTGATTTCCGCCAGGACGTGCAAACCAGAGTTTTGGACATGCCCTTCGACGGGAACAACCTGTTTGGTAAAACAGTGGATGAGTCACTTCAGGCCATCAAGACCAACACGGAGACGGCTCGGGCCTTGGGAGTGTTGTAGCAATGACGGCCGCCCTTTTGGAACGCCGGAGGCAGACAGGGTGCCTCCAAGGGATCCGGCGGCGGCTCCTCGATGTACCGTCAGGCGGCCTGCTCCTCATCGCAGCAGGCCCTCCGAGGGCGCGGCAAGTCAGGAGGATCTCGTCATCGCCAAGGTGGCAAGGCCGCCTCCAAGCAGGACTGAACCGGCCGTAGCGTCGGGCCCCCACCTGAGCACCCCGGTGGGAGGCCGGGTGACGAAGTTCGTCAGCGTATGGGAGTCCATTTCCACCGACAGTTGGGTGCTGGATGCCCTGGCCCACGGGCGCACACTCAAATTTCTAAAGTGCCCCCACATTCCTCCCGTGGCCAGGAAGGAAAAATCACGTCCCTCAGCTGCTGTTGGAAGTAAGGGAGATGCTCAAGAGTGCCATGGAGCTCGTCCCCAAGAGGCTCTGGGGCTCCGGAGTATACTCAAGGTACTTTTACGTCAGAAAGAAGACAGGCGGTTGGCGTTCCATCCTGGACCTGCGGCGGTTAAACAAGTACATCAAGGCACAAAAGTTCAGGATGGTCACCCTCCAGCACGTGCTGGGACAGCTGGAGGAGGGCGACTTCCTATCGTCGCTGGACTTGGAGGATGCTTCCTTCCACTTCCCCATTCTAAAAGGACACCAAAAGTTTCTCAGGTTCGTAGTCCAGGGGCGGCACTACCAATTCAAGGCCCGGCTGTTTGGGCTGAAGTTGGCGGTTGGTTTACCAAGTGCCTCACACCAGTGGCGGCGCGGCTGCGCGTGCGGGGGATCCACGTCTACCCTTACCTCGACGATTGGCTCATCCGTGCAAGGACAAGAGAACTCTCCTCACAGACCTGGGATTGTCCATCAACTACTCGAAATCCCACCTGGTCCCGTCGCAGGTCGCACTGTTTCTGGGAGCCAAACTCAATGCAGTGGCGCGATTGGCCTCGCCGTCGGACGAAAGGACGAAGGCCATCTTGGGCAAGATGCAGCACCTCCTAGCCACGGACGTGGCCAGGGTGCGATCCATCAAGTCCCTGCTCGGAATGATGTCCTCATGCATCTACCTGGTGCGCCTGTGCAGGCTACGGATGCGTCCTCTACAAGAGTTCCTCGATGCCCATTGGATACAAGCGTTGGGCAGCTTTGAAGACGGGATCCCGCTCAACGAGGCTTTCCGCCAAGCGATCCGATGGTGGGGCACCTGTGCGCATCTCGCGGCGGGCAAGGACTTTCAGACCCCGGTACATCAGGAGATGGTAACGACGGACATCTCCCTGGAGGGATGAGGAGCGCACATCGGAGATCTTCACACGAGAGGCCTTTGGCTCCCGGAGGAGAGGTCACTCCACATCAACATCCTAGAGCTCCGAGCAGTGTTCTGGGCCCTCAGGTCGTTTCTCCCATCCCTCAAGGTCAAGGTGGTGAGGATCTTCACCGACAACACCACCAAGATGTTCTACATCTGGAAGCAGGGAGGCAACAGATCCCCAGCCCTGTCCAAGGAGGCCCAGGATCTGTGGCACTGGGCCGTCACCCATGGGATGTTTCTGGTGCCCTTCCATCTAGCAGGAATAAAGAACGTCATCGCTGACTCACTCAGCAGGGAGCTGCACTCGTGCCACGAGTGGGAGCTGCGTCGGGATCAAGTGGATCGACTTTTCCAACGATGGGGCAAACCCGAGATCGGCCTGTTTGCGATGGCGACGAACTCCAAGTGCCAGAGGTTCGCCAGCAGGTTTCCCCAGCTGAGGAGCATGGGTGATGCTTTCTCGTTCCCCTGGGACGGCATGTTCCTGTATGCGTTCCCTCCGTTGCCGTTGCTGCTCCGACTCATCAACCAACTCCAGAGGTCCCGGTGCAGGATGATCCTCGTCGCACCGGCGTGGCCGAGACAGATCTGGTTCCCGGACCTTCTGGACTTGTCAGCGCCCCCCCCAGTCAGACTGTTGACGGACGCAGATCTTCTCTCCAGAGAAGGAGGCGCCATCCGCCTCCATGAACCGGAGTCGCTGAACTTGCAGGCCTGGCTTCTGCAGCACTAAAGTTTGAAGGGTATGATATCCCGGCGGACTGCAAGGAGGTACTTGCAAAGGCCAAGGCGTCCTCAACTCTGAAGTGCTACGCACACAAGTGGAAGAGGTTCTCTGTCTGGTGCCGTGCACAGAAGATTAACCCTGTGCGAATTACGGCCCCTCAAGTGCTGCCGTACCTGCTGTCGCTGGCCAAGGCGGGGCTAGCCCACGCTTCCATCAAGATCCATCTTGCAGCGATTTCCCGTTACACCAGAACTATGGGACGGTCATCCCTATGGTCTCATCGCCTGGTGAAGGAGTTTCTGAAGGGACACTTCTGATCGTTCCTGCCGGTGAAGGCTCCGGCTCCGGCTTGGGAGCTCAACGTGGTGCTGACCAGGCTCATGGGGCCGCCATTCGAGCCTCTGCATTCGACACCGTAGAAATTTCTGTCGTGGAAAACAGCGTTCCTTGTGGCCATCACCTCCGCACGACGAGTGGGAGAGATCCAGGCCCTATCCTGCAAGCCTCCATACTTGACTTTCTACGAGACGAGGGTGGTGCTGAGGACGCACCCCTCCTTCATGCCCAAGGTGCCGTCAGACTTCCACCTCAACAAGCTCTTGGTGTTGCCAGTTTCCTTCCTGTCTCCTTCCGCGCCAGCCGAAAAGACTTTGCACTCGCTGGATGTAGCTAGAGCGCTGAAGTTCTACGTGGACCGCACAAAGAGTTTTCGGAAGACATCACAGCTTTTTGTGAACTTTGGACCTGTGAATCAAGGGAAGGCCCTCCAGAAGGCTTCCATTTCCAGATGGCTCTCCGGCTGCATCATGCACTGTCATCAGTTGGCAAACCGACCGTTACCCGGCCGTCCGAGAGCCCATTCGACCAGAGCGATCGCTGCTACTACGGCGTTCTTGTCTGGTGTGCCCCTGCTGGATATCTGCAGGGCTGCTACATGGAGGTTGACACACACCTTGACGAAATTCTACTGCGTCGACCGTGATTCCAGGGAGGAGTCCAGAGTCAGCCAAGCAGTGCTGCGCAACCTGTTCGCCTTAAGGTGGGCCTGGTGAGGAGGTAAGAGTTGCTTAATGTTGAGTTTATGTAATGCTTAATGTTGAGCCTTGCTACCTCCCGTGGTTGTGCATGTGTACTGCTATGTATTCTTATAGTCATGAGCATGTGAATCCATGCCAGACCCATGCTGGAGAACAACAGGAACTTGTTCCTTATTGTTACTTTATTCAGTGCAACCAACATAAGTCCCCATGATCAGCTATCATGAGGACTACGGGCTGGCAATCGAGGGCATAGCAATTGGTAAGGCTTTGCCAAAGAGGTGTATTGCCATATCATATACAAGAATAACATTTATAATAGTAACTTTAGAACCTCCCTTTCTTAAGGGAGACCCTGCTTTCACAAAGACAGGAAATATATTGTCTGAGGCGTAATTCATTCAGGGTATTTTGGGATGAAAGACGGGCAGGGCATATTTTCTTCTGCCTGTCTCCAAAGTGGGCACTTACTCATACAATTCAGGACTAGAACAAGGACCTTTGACAAGATGATGGGAAACGTCCCAAGTGAAAAGCAGTACTGTACCAGATGAAGTACGTGAGAAAAAAAGCCATCTAAACCTCTAACTGCTTGCTTCTGTTCAGATGAAGGCTCCTGGGTAAGCATGTCACCAAACTTCATATCCCAGGCCCATTGTTTAGTGGTGGCTTCTTTGTGGGTAAAAGACCAAATTGCTTCGGATGGCAAAATAGTGTCTTATGCATGAGACCCACTGTTTTTGACTACATTGCATTAGATTAAATCAATCTTAACAGTGGGAGACAAGTTGGATATGCTTGTGGCAATGATGATTATAGTGACTTTCAAACAATATGGTCCACTACTTAGCATACCAGTAGCTTTCTTTGCATTTCATTCCATAAATCGTGTGACACTAATGTCTAGTCTGTTTTCTTCCTCCAGATGTGATAGAGATGATAAAGCAAAAAGGACACGTTGCAGTGAAGGAAGGCACATCTGAACTCCTGAAGGCTCCTCTCAGATGTCACATCTGCAGACAGCAGCAGTCCACCATTCCAGAACTAAAATCTCATCTGAAGAGTCATCAGTAACTGATGGTGCAGACCTGTTGAAACTCTATCCCAGAAGAAAGGGCGTTTTGAGGGTTATAGGCATTAGATCTGTCAAGTCACATTGTCAAGTCCCCAAACCAAGTTTCTTTGTGGCAAAGACCACATTATAAAAAACATAAACCAGAGATGCCACATAATTGTATTGCTCCTACATACATCCCCCATTCACGCATGCTCATTCGATGTTGTCCCAAAGCGCACACAATGAGAACATTTTGCACTGCAAAATAGGTACATTTGAATGGGGATGCAAGGGTTCATGCCCACCAATCCGTTTCTTTGCCATGGCAGTGCTGGATGCATGTATCGCATGGCAGTGAGTTTTCTCAGTTCTTTACATTTTGATTACGTTTTTCCTTTAATGAGGACCACAGCTCGCTCCTGGCCTTTATTCCATGCCTAAGATCTAGGGGGTTTAGAGTGCAAATCATGTGCACACTTTCTCGCTAGTCCAACCTCCACACACTCGGAGTATGTAAGCCCCACCCATCACTGGCAAATATGTGCATCCTGTGATACTTTCCTTTAGGCTCTGACTGTGTGGTTTTGGCAGTGGGCGAACCTCTCTCAAGCGCCTTCCCCTTCAGCATTGAAGGACTTCTCATGTTCTGTCCAACAACTCACTGCGCACTCTTCATAAAAGCAATCTATCTGGCAACTATTTATCATTTTGTGTGCTTGGCACATGAGCTTGGACTCTTCTCCATTGAAATGGTTATCAGTACTAAGAGGTGACTCATTTTGCAGTATTGAACAATATAAATGATCCAGGTCACGGATTCCTTATGTCCGGGGAGGTCTGTTGGGGCTCTCGGATGCTTACCATCCCATCAGTGAAGGAAACGTAGGGATTCCCTGCTCGGGACTAATATCTGTATTGTGAACACAGATCTTCCCAGATATTCTACCTGAGCGTAACCTCTCTGTGCCGTGCAATGCATCAAGGTCAGGAGGACAGGGGACAGGAGGGTGTCCTCTATGGGCCCTTTTGGATCTACCACAAGGAAATCTCCTGAGGCTCTCTTGTGCTTAGTAGCAGATAAGTCAGACGGTTTAACAAATCCAGATGCCAAAAGTGGATAGCGGATGCAACTATACCCCACAGGCATTCAATTATTCAGAGCACCAAACTAGTTTGGAAGATTGGCAACAAAGCTGAAGTACTGGTTTTCGGTTCCTGCGCGCAATAAGCCTTCCAGCACACATCCATGCCCCGTTTATGCCAAAATGTTTAAAAGAAAATGACCGAATGCGTGATTTGGCTGAATTTTGGCCATTTGAAAATAACGAATGGCCAAAAACTTCGACCAGATCACACATTTGGTGCTGGGGGCTGTGGGGGTGTCCCTCACACCCTTACTCACTATGTTGTGAGCGGGGGCGTCTCTCGCAGGCATCCCAGGGGAAAAAGGAGTGCTGCAGGGGTGTCCCCCGCACCTTTACTCACTATATTGTGAGCGGGAGTTGCGGGGGTGTCCCCCGCAGCCGTCCCGAAGAAAAAAAAGAAGGGACCCTGCAGCGCCAGTTCCCGATCACGGAAGTGAAAGGGAACAGGCGTTGCAGGGACACAAGGTAAGTAATGGGGTGTAGGTGGGGGTGGAGGTGGGGGTGGAAGTGGTTGGTTCGTGGGTGTGGGCAGTGGCCAAGCTGTAAATGTTCAGGGGACAAAGACCTAAGATTGTTTTGGAAAAATAATCTTCAGTCTTTTCTTCCTCAAACATTTGTATCGCAGGCTTTCAACCCCGATCCCCATGCCCAGATGCCAGTGACCCATTGTGTGGCCCCCCTGTGCCTCCCTTCCTTCTAGACATGTAGAGATGTTGCCAGATGTAATGTCCGCTCCTGCAGTGATATAGGGTTCCTGTTGGCCCCCAGTGATGGCCACTGATTTTCCTTCTCCCCAGGGTAGACTGTACTCTTGCAACATTGTCAGAGCTGATATCTTCAGACTATTTCCTCTTCTAGGCCTTGCCAAGAGTCAATACTGAGCTCATCTCGTCCTTTGGAGAAGATCTTGGACATATTTCAGAATTTAATGCACTCTTGGACCATGAAGTCTCACTTCAAAGACCTTGTTAGGGAGTTTCACTCTGAGGTCCGAAGCCATCTAATGAAGCACCAATCATTCCATCTTCAATGGCACTTCCACCTCCCCCCCCCTCATCCGCTTTCTAAGATGGCTCCTTTGCATCTACTGAATCCTCCAACGGCGCATAAAGGCAGCACAGCACAGGCACAGCTATGTCCTGAGGGCAATGGGGATCAGTATGTTGCAGATGACAAAGTGCCTACTTTCCCCTTCTGACATATGTGTCACGTTTCTGTGACTCCTCTTTAAACTACTCCGATACCAGGTCCCTCAGCGCCCCTCATAACCCTCCTCTGCCAGCCTCCTCTCACCCTCATGTTCTGGTGCCATGCCCTCCTTGCTCGCTCTCCTCCAAATCCCACGTCTAGCTCACCTTCCTTATTCTTTCCTTTGCCTAGTCCTGGAAATAGAAAGTGGATTTGGCTTGCAGCCCATGCTATGATTTTTCAATGGATTAACTTTTTCTTAGAAGGTCTCCTTATCCTGGGCATTTTCTTAATGGAAAACGTGTTTTAATACAAATGTGCTCATCTATGAAACATCTTATTTTGGTGATGTATCTTTATATTTGTGCTTTCATGGCTCTGAAATTGGCAATACAGCAGCATTTTCAGTGGTGGCTGTGGCCATTATGTGGACTAAGGGGCATTCAAACCCTTCAGATGGTCTGCTGAATATGGAGGAAAACAAGGTGGACGCTATAGGGAAAATAGTTTGAGTAGTCTTCCCTCCATCTTTGCCAAGCCAATACAGATACTATGTTGTTGTCTTACCACCAGAGCATCTGGAAGGAAATTGGTGTGGTTAACCAAGTTCTTTCTCAGGGCAAGTAAGCACAATTCATATGGTCAGGAGACAGGCGTGACTCAGCAACAAAGCTGAAGCATGATGCCCAGGAAAATGTGCTTTGCCTTCCCTTCAAGGGTGTGAATTTGTTCCATTCACGGATGAGAGGACTGTTCAGAAAGACGAGCACTGAGAGTCATTGGTCGTATTGACCAAGCAGCCAGGTAAAGCACATGACGATCCTTTACAGGCTTTAAACATTTTAGGGCATACAGAGCCCATCAGCTGGAACACTCCAACAACGCAAGCCTGCTATCAAGGGCTTTGTCTTTCAGCCTTCCTCGCAAGAGAAGGTAAAGCAATGACAGCTTACTTTTGGCTCACCTGACTACCGTGGGATGGAGGCTTTCTCTGAAGGCTTACAGTTCGACATCAATTCATGGGTGCTCTCAATAGTGAGCACTGACTACCACTCTCCCTCTCTCTCTGTCGCTCTCCCTCTGTCCCTCTTCTGTCTTACTGCCTACCTCTGTCTCCCCCTCTAATTCACTCAGGTACGGTTGTGGTGGGTTCAGAAACATCTATCAATCAATATTATAGTGGAAGCTTCCTCGTCCACAAGGTCACAGGGTTGTTTTACAAGGTCCTTCACAGTAGCAAAAATAACCAGGCTGGCCTAAACACTTACACCTTTCCTCCTTCAATGTTTTCCCACCAGTGGGCAAGTCCAAGATGATTACTCTTGCACAGCCCCAGTACTTCCGCTATTGGCTGTTACCCCTTTCTGTCTGAAGGGAGAACACATATAGATCCGAATATGGTGACATCACAGGCACCGTTTGAGGTTCTTGATAGGGGACATACAATACAATACAAGGTTCTTCCCTTTGATTTTAGGAAAGCAGAATGTTGCCAAAACTAGTGGCAGCAGTGGTCTCCCACTTCAGGAGGTAGGGAAAAATATGTATCTCTTCTTAGAAAAGCTGCACAAGCTCTTCTTTCCTTTTTTGAACTCTCGAGCAATGAAAACATGCAGACACCTTCTAAAGCCTCCACCTTCATTGGCTAGATAGAACTGGGACACCTTACTGGCCAGATTTTGCCCCACCGAGAAGATCATTCGAGACATTCAATCAGCCTCATTGAACTTCCTCTTGGAGTGAACTGCAGTCTTCTGCTTTCAGATGTTCTTGGGCTTCATGGCCTCTTACATAATGGTAGTACCATTGGCAAGATTTTGAATGAAGCGCCTGATTGTACACCTTGCGGCCAACTAAAATCAGTCCTGCACTTCTCAGCCCACATTCTGGTCCATGAAAACCTTTTGATGCTCATTAGATGGTGGAATCATCGAGCAGCCTCTTGCATGAAAATCACCTTCCCTCTTTTCCGGGCTTGGTTTGGGCATGACATGAATGGGGATGACCGTAAAAGGCCTGGTTGTGCACATTCTTTGTGAATTAAAGTTGTGTATTTCTAGCCCTTGAAAGCCCGTAAACAAGGGGGTTCAAAGACCACCCTCATTTATGCAGGTTAGCATTGGCATTTTGAGAATGGACTCTGGAATAGTGCATCCAATAACAATCCCTCCCATGTGGCTGGAGTGATCAGCTAAGGGACAAACTCGTTGAGCAGACTTAAAGCTGAAATACAAATACGTTGAATCTGCTGGGAAAAGTTCTCCCTTGGGGTTTCCCAAGGTCGATTTTTTGTGACTAGCCTGAAAACCACATGTCAGATTTGTGTCATGGGTGCGACAGGAACCTCTATCCCTTATCTTGAGACACATGCCTTGCCTCCTTTCTCCTTGATCCTCCAACTGGTGGCAAAATTCAAGAATTGAAGAGTGTGTAGACTGTTGTTGGGGGCTCACCTCTGACACATTAGATTCGGTTCTCTGACCTTATTCAGCTATTGTTCAGCCATCCGTGACTACTCCTAGAGAGGGCAGGCCTGCCTTACCATCAAGGAGGCATGATTCTACACCCCTCCCCACCATCAGTGAGCTTGGCAATACGGTTTCTGAACAGCTGACCCTAAGCCACCACGGCTTATCCACTGCCGATTTACAGATTGTGCATTCTCTCAAAGCCCTCAAGAAGATCACTGTATTGCAGCAGTGATTGCATTTCTGACTTTGGTACTGGAGAACCAGGTCAGTCCTCTAGGTTTTTAGATGGCATATCATTCATTACAGACCTGGGTACGTCTGGTATTCGGGTAGGTTTTTACAGGTCCTACCTGACTGCCAATGGGGCCTAAATGATGCAGAGATATTCTCTTTCAAACTCAAATGCATTATGACAACCTTCACCTTTTCCCCCCTTTCGCAGAACCTTATCCTTTTGACCAAATTGTGGTCTTTTAAGGGCTAGCTTAGAAACCCTTTAAGCCTGTGGCTTTGGTGGAACAAATATAAGTTTCCTGGAAGAATACTTTTAGTATAATTCACTTCAGCACGTAGATTCAGTGCGCTCCAGTCACTGTCATTAAAAGATCCCTTACTTGTCTTTCAAAGTGGTGCGTTGGACCCATACCCCAATTTATTGACAGTTGTATCTGATTCTCATATTAATCAGAATCTTTTTACTGGCTTTCTTTCCAAACTGGGCATCAGAATCAGAGAGGACTTCTGCACAACCTGTATACGCGCCGTGCTCTTAGGTTGAACCAAAGTTGTCCAGTTCTCATAATGTCCTCATCAAATATAGAGGTGGTTCTTTGGGCAAGCAGTCAGCAAATGCATCTATTGCATCGTGTTATTGCATTCAGGGCTATCGTCCCTAAAAGGCATCTGTGCTTAAGTAGTCATAGCTAAAGCAGCTTCTGCCAATTTTCGGAACCATGTTCCTCTAAACGTTATCTGAAGAGCAGCCTCATTGGCTTCTCCCTTTTCCTTCTGAAAGCATTACTTTCTTGAGTCAAGCTCAGATCATCCCGGCGGTGCTTGAATAGCTTTTTGGTTAGTCTGAGCTTGGACTCCCTCCCTAGTCCACTATTACTTGGCAATGTTTCATGAATATGGAGGAAAGGGGACGGGACAGATTAACATGAAAGTTGTGGCATACAACTTACCTTGGACAGGGTCCCAAAACCAGATGGCAAAATACATGTCAGTTTTGCGAACATACCTTTTGTTATTTTTGGCATATAATGTTGTTTATTTCATCCATTTGGCTGGTTTTGCCTCAGTTTGCCTTTTTTGTTATCTCTTCAGTCCTGGGACCCTATTGACGAATAGGCGGGGACTACTTTTGACATCACCAACCTTTTATTAATTACAGGTTAATTCTGTGTCCTTTTTAGGCAAATAATAAAATTGCAATTTAAAATCAAATCATTGGGAATTCGGAATAAATATAGATTTGTTTTGGGTACATTGTGCAGTTCTGTTTGTGTTTTCCCCCAAACCAGGTCAGTGTCATTATTCAAAGCAGTCTCCTGTAATTGACCTATGGGTGAACAATTAAAATATCAATGTGTTAATGGCTGAATAAGTTGTAGGAGATAGCTGCTATGTAAAGGCTCATGGCCCAGATGACGGGTTCCAATGGAACCCGCTAATTCAACATCTCACTTCCATTAGATTGACTTGCTTTAAGTTTAGAAGGTTGAGATATCTTTAAGGTTCCGGATCAATGGATTTGCACTGTAAAATGTTACTGATCTTGAAATGATTATGGTAATTTGGTAGAGGCCTTTTGCTGCTGCAGGGTGTAACGGGGGAAAGAGGGTGTTATGTTGTAAAACCTAATCAAAATAACACATGGCCAGGGCAGTAAGAATGTATGGGTCCCATGTTATTTCACCGAAAAAAAATTACTTTTTGGTAATTTACTTCAAAGCAATGACCTCAAAATTTTTTAATTTGGAGAGATCCCCAATGCCCTCTTTCCCCCTCACTACCACCCCTACCAAAACCCCTCCACAACCAATTTTGTGCACTTTAACCCACAACTACATATATGTATTTCAAAGTCTTTGAAAGAGCGGGATTCCGAATGTATGAATGCAAAGACAGAATTAAGAATGTGTAGTATTGTTTTTCACTCAAGTGCTAAAGATTTGGAAATAAACAGTTCAGCTATTGAAAGGGGACCCACTACTCTTTTCTTGTACTATAGTTGAATATTTGTAGTTTTAGAGGGAGTAATTTGTATCATGTGAAATACTTTTTGTGTTCACGGAAAGACTGCACCCGTTCTTTTGTCTATATTCTGGTTCTTGCACATGGAACCTCTTGTATTTAGTTGGCTGCTTTATTATTCAACCAGACGACTCATCCAGCACCAGAGCCGACAATGAGGCAGTGTAACCATATGAAGTTTGTGTGTAAGTGTACATGGGGGCATGTTGCCGCCCTACAGATGATTTTACTCCCTACAAGCAGGCAAGTGCTCTCAACAAAAATAGGGAGTAAAAGTACTAACAAAAGAAATGGGCATCTGGCACATGGCAGCGTGCCCCCTGCATCCACCCTAACAGCTGCCTGGACATGCTTGATCAGAGCCGAGCAGTGCCACAGGAAGATGTACTCATATTTCTGCAAAATCTGAA
Source organism: Ambystoma mexicanum (assembly GCF_040938575.1). Classification (NCBI taxonomy): domain Eukaryota; kingdom Metazoa; phylum Chordata; class Amphibia; order Caudata; family Ambystomatidae; genus Ambystoma; species Ambystoma mexicanum. The sequence continues at coordinate 182,925,487 of NC_090937.1, read as the reverse complement.
GAGGATTCAGGGACAAATGCATAATTTAATTCGTATTAATTACTAGGTGAAAAGATGTATGGCTCACAAAAAAGATCTCTTTCAAAAAGAAAACTCTACTGAGAATAGGAATTACTTTTTTACTTCCAAAATATCATTTCAATCCCGTTTTAAAAAAATGGGGTAAAATACTCTCAATTTTATACTTTTTTGCAGTCCTTAACACCAGTGTTTCCTAAAAACTCTAGTAGCTGCCACTTGACGTTGCAGGGTACTAAAAGGTAATCAACAAACCTCACTTGGGCATGGAAACACTTTGGGGCATCACATATCCGAGAATGTTCAACCCTCCTCACCACACCAAGAGTAAAACAATGCTTAGTTAAGTAGATATTCTTGATTGTTGTATTGGAAATTGTTATATGGCTGGAGAGGCCCGTCCAATGACCTTTACTTTTAGTTTCCAGGCAGTCGCTTTTTCTGAACTTTAGTGACAACCTAGAGACTTAGCCTTCGAAGGGAGATGCAAAGATAGGAAGTGCCTTTTCCTCGGAGACTGCCATCTGGCGAATCAGAAAACCATGATTTCCAGTTCCATGAGGCACCCAGAATTACTAATGCTGCCTGCCTCTTGATATTGAGCAAAACATTGGGTAGAAGGGGTAAGAAGATACAACTTTTAGCCATAGAATGGAAAGGTAATTGTTCCAAAGGGCACATGTTCTTTGGCTTTAAACCGAATTTGGGGCAAAGGGTGCACGCTCGGTGTGCAGTGTAATCCAGGACTGATTCAACGAACCTCTACTACATCTGTTTAAAATCCAGAGAGATTTCCACAAAGGGTGGGAACATTCTGCATAGTGTCTGCTCGCCTCTGCCAGGATGTATGGTAGCTTATAGCGAGAGGAGACAGTGTTCTGCCCAAACCAAAACTCTTGAGCCACCTTTGGCAGTGATTGGGATTTCATATGCCTGTCCGTTTATGCATGGCTTTGTCACACTATTGTCTGCTTGAAACAGAAGAGCAGTACTCTGGGAAATGACCTTACAGTCCTCCGTATGGCAGAGAATTACCTCCAGTTTGAGGATCTGACTTTCTCATTCGACCACCACCTTCCTTCAGACTGGCATGAGTGGTGAGACACGGGGAGACTAGAAGGGCTAGACCTATTCCATACACAGAAGTGCCACCACATGAGAGAGAACCAGAACTGAGATGAGACTGAGAGCTGGAGTTTGTAGTTCAGGGGTTTTGGAATCCAGTGGTCGATAATGGGCTTCACCAGGGGTTTCATGTGCATACTGGTCCATGGCACCACAAACAACACACACGTTGCTGTATCACTTTGTACTCTTGGTCACTGCTGAGTTAATGTTTAACCTTTGGTCTTCCAAACTTAAAATTGTACAACTGGATTACAAGGGATTGAAGTGCTCATTAGGTCTTGGTGAACAGGCTGAAAGAATAGTGAAAGGTTTCTCCCTATATAGGAATGCCTCTTCGTAGAAGCTACAAATAAGGTCAAGGAGCAAAGTATTTTCAAACAGTGAAGACTGCCCAATTAGAGTTATTCTTTTTATAAACACGGGCTTAACTGGTTCTGAACTAGGGGTGTACATGTGTGCCTCACTATGTAGCGTGATTCCTAAAAAATGTCACCAAAGTGACATTGTTCTTCACAGTACATTCATTTATCTGAAAATAGCTAAAGAAAATTGTAACTTTTTTCATCAGACAAATGTTTGAGAAGCGAGTGGCACAGAGGAACATATACATACTTTAAATCCAAATCAAATGTATGCTAGGAAAAGAAATGAGTGCTACAAGAATTCTCAGATGAGATTGGAGTAGGAGGATCGTTTTGGGGAGGAAGAAACACACTTGCCTCTACAGTTTAGGATACAGCACAGCTCAGGTCAGTCCAACCGCATCCATCCAAACTGGTCCAGAATTTAATGGACCATCATCATATCCATGCTCATATGCTGTAAAGAGGAAGAAAGAATCAGTCCATCTTTCAGATACAGATGGATGTAAATGCCTTTGCCACGGAGCAAGGCCACAAGCAAGGTCAACCCCTTGTGAATACACTTGGTGTAGACGTCAGGCCGCTGGGGAGAAGAATCATGAATTGCAACAAATTGTACCACAGACTGTAAATGAAATAGTTTGTGATTACAGGTGTGAAAGCAGTCTCCCCTCCGGGGAGGCAAATGTTAACAGTGGAATTATGCCCATAGGAAACCCTGCCTGTCATGGCAAGCTGAAGTGAGTGACTGGCAATGACATGAAGTGTACCGGGCCGAGTTTCGGCCAGTTCGAGAGGCCTGCTGGTGACATATGTGAACCGATCCTCATGACCTGTGGTGCGGCCTGCGAGTTACGTCGGCAGAGGAGCTGTGCCGGAGTGGAGGTTGCTCAGTGGATTTGATTGTTGGGGACGTGGTGGTGGCCAATCCTGGGAGGTCCTATATGGTGATCAGGAGGCATTTGGAGTGCGTCCCCAGAGGGAGCTGCTAGACCCATGTAGTCTCGCTTTGGGGGTTGGTGCAGTCCTTGGCACACCTGGACCTAGATCATGACTGGGTGGAGCAGAGACTCCGAGGATGTCGCCCTGCGTGTGTGCAGCGTCCAGAGACTGGAGAGCCCGGTCCCGCTGTGGCTGTAAGGGCTGCGGAGCTCCCAGGAAACTTGCTGACTGTGGCAACTAAGAACCCTTTGCCTGGTTGGGGAATCGGAGGTGGAGTTGAGCCAACTGCGGGCTCCCCTGGGGAAGGAAGCGGAACAGCTCCTCTCACCAGGCACAGAGGGGTTATCTACTGACACTGAATCTGCCAGGGAACCCTCAGTTGAGAAGTGGAGCCGAAGTGGGCCCCTGGGCGAAGGTAGGGAGAGGACGCAGGAAGAAAAAGGGTGAGAGGGACCACGAGCACCCTACCTGAAGGCATGGGCAGGACCTGAGGAAGCTGGCTGCGCTAGAGGAAGAATGAACTACACGGCTGCACCCACTTATTACTTTACTGCTTTTATCCAAATGTCCTGATAAGTACGCAGCAGCGCATTCACAGATGGACAAGGTCTAAACTTACTGAATCTCTGGTTGACCTGTTTGTGTTTTAACCTCAGAAAGCAATCTTTCTGATTATTATGACAATTTGTTTGGTTAGGTTGGAAAATTATGGGAGTGGGGAATACTTATTTATTTATTTGTATTTGTAAAGCGCTCTAGCAGCCCAAGGGCATCGAGGCGCTGTTGCCTGAGATTGTCTTAGTTACACAAAATTGTCTTAGTTACATAGGGATACTTGGCTCTTGGTTACAGTGAGCGTGATATGAGATTGTCTTAGTTACACAAAATTGTCTTGGTTACATAGAGGTACTTGGCTCTTGGTTACAGTGAGCAAGATACAGTTCCAGTGAGAGGTACAAAAATAGTCAGACTGGAGAGAGCCGTATTCATAGGACAAAGGTGGTTAGGTGAACAGCAAGGTTTTGATTAACTTTCTGAAGGCTAAGTGTGATTCGCAATTTCTGACCTGGGGGGGGCAAGGCGTTTCAATGTGTCGCTGCCAATACAGGGAAACTAGATCCTCCTGTACGCTCTCTCCTTGTTTTAGGAACGGATATCCTATTAGCGTAGGTCGTTCTTGTGGGTCTGGTAGGAACCTGCTTAACCACTCTTTGAGCCAGGTACAGAGGTGCCTGGTTGTGGACACATTTGTGTGTTAGGACGAGAGCTTTGAAGACTATCCTCTCTGTAATGGGTAGCCAGTGAACTTGCTTCCTGGTTTCGGATGTGTTCCCTTTTGGAAATGCCAGTGGCTGCCCTAAGGGCATCATTATTCTGGACTGTCTGGAGTTTAGTAAGGTTTTTGAGGGACGTCCCCAGAAAGAGGGCATTGCAATAGTCTAACCTAGATCCAATTATTGCTCTTGCAATGGTAAAACAGTTGTTCAGAAAGAAAAGGTCTGGCTGCGTTGATCAGTTTGGAGTGGTAGGCAGAGGATGATGCGATGGCATTGACCTGTCTGTTCATAGAGGGGTTAGAGTTCAGGTAGACCCCTAGGGTCTGTACAGCTTGTGATACTGGGATTGACGAGTGGTCAATTGTAAAGGAACTGTATTGTTTGTCCAGTTTCCTGAGGGTGGCAGGAGATCCAGTTAGCAGAAGCTCAGTTTTGTCTCCGTTAAGGCATAACCAGTTTTCTGCCATCCAAGTTTGGATAGTGGAATATATGGACTCAAGGGTAGCCATATCAGCTTCAAAGCACCCGTAAGGGGGATGAGGACCTGTGTATCATCAGTTTAGGGGTTAAAATGTATACAGTTTAGGGGTTAAAATGGGAGACAGTGGTGGGGGTGGTGGTCAATATAGGCAGGCCACAAGTGGTAGCAGAAGAAAGGTGCTTGCAGAAACTGACAGAGTTCACATGACACATCCTGGGATCAATACTCCATTAGTCTCCCTCAGGATCCTCACCTGGACCGTCCAGGGCTGAATCCCCCGATAAAACGCAGATCAATATTAGAAAAGTTGGTAGATTTCTCCGCATAATTAGCCTTCCTGTAGGAGACTAATCTTCTGAAAATAGACAAAGCTGGGGTGCTGCTGAGCTGCAGTGAAGATGGCGGCTTGAGCTCGTTGCTCTGTCGATCCTTTTTATGAATCAATCCTGTCTGGTGCTGATCCATTTGCGCCCGACGGTGTGTTGTTGTTGGGTAGGGTGCCTGGCTTCCTGTGGCTGAGTCCAGAGACAATCCAAGACTCCCCGGCCCTGACGTGGCATTGAGGTGAGTCGCAGCGAGGAGGGGGGGCCGCGTCTTTCGATCGTTGGTATCCTGAAGGTGCTGCTGGACTGGAGGGGTCGGCCTGCGCTGGGCCGTGGTCGGCTGGACCTGTGCGCACAATCATATTGGAGCGGTCTCACCCTAACAGTGAGAGGTTGTGGGAGGAAGGCGCTGAAGCGCTGCAATGAAGACGGGCTGGCGGGGCCACGATCCACAGCGGCTCCACCTCGCGATTGTTGTGTCATGGCCGGTATTGGGCCTGGGCCTGCGGCAGTGCCTGAGCTTTCAAGTGCGGTGAGCCTGGGCTTGGAGGAGCAGCGGGGCACCAGACAGCGGTGTGCGCTGTGTGGCTTATAGTGCCACCGGCACTATTACCTCAGAGTGAAGGCCCGCTCCTAAATGCAACAGCATCAGAGGGAGGAGGAGCACCAACGGGAGCACTGCTGGAGGCACTGTAGTGTTGGTGCCTGCACAGGAGGCACTCCATAAAGGCAGTGGTTGAGGTAGATCTGGTGCCACACTGCAGTAGGGATAATGCTGCTTAGTACATTTATTGTGCCTGACCCCTGGTGAAACAGACCCGAACTGGCTGTACAACTGGAATTTGCCTGACATTCGGTATCCTGCTCCTTATGGAGACTAGATGGATAACAAGTTGCTGGTGCAGATAGTCCCTGAGTTCTAGCCTGATCGAATCCTTGTGCAGGGACCATCCGTGTTCCACTGGTGGATGTACTGTGTGCGGAATGCCCATCAGGGCCTTGCCTCATACTCGTTACTCTACACACCATGGAATGGGGTTGGTGGGGGTCTCTTCCGTCCAGCCTCCTGACACTAGGTGGATAATCATTGTTTGGTACTGGTTCTCCCTTCTCGCTGGCTTGATTGAACCCCAGTGTTGGGATCTCCGGGCAGTGCCTGGTGGATTGCAAATCTCTGTTTTCCTGACTATGAAACCTGCGTCCTGATCTTGCTGGAGTGACGTGACCCCTGGAGTCGGCCTGGGTGCGGAGTCTTGTGCTGGCAGTGGCGGAGCAGGTGTGTGTTGTGGGGTGAGAGGATAAGTGGGGTCAGCAGACACCAATTGGGAGCGAACTGAACACGGGGGTGGTCACGTATTACTGTGCAATGACGAAGGGCTAAGGGAAGAAGGGTCCAATAGATTCATGTACAAACACCCCAGTGAGGGTCCATAGGACGGATGAGCTTGAAACTGGTTTGCGCCCATTGTGCGCTGCAGGGGAATTCTCGGGAGGGTCATTTGATGTCGGCAATACAAAGCTGATTCATGTCTGTTAGTGTCAAATTGGATGACATTGTGGTTAACATCAGCTCCATGAAGTCTAAGCTCTATAAAGAGGGCAACCATATCCCGGAAAAGGAGACAAAAATAGGAGAGGTGAAAGATAAGGTGGGACAACACGACCGTGCCATATCTGGATTGAAGGCCGAATTGGTGGCAGTCTGGGTCAAGTGTGATGATCTTGAATCCCGCTTGCGGTGCAATAGCATACGGATAGTTGGGGTGCCCGAAAATGCCCATGGAACCATTTTTTGATGAGCTACTGAATAAACTTTTTGGAACTGCTCGGTTCTCGGCGCAGTTCTTGATGGAGTGTGCCCACAGTGCCCTTATGCCTCTGCCACGGCCCAGGGCATCTACGCACACCATCATTGCTAAGCTGCTCAATTATAGGGACAGGTATCTAGTCCTGAAACTGTCCTGCGAATGCGGAACATTCTGTTATGAGGCCAGCAACATCCATATTTATCCTGATTTTGTGGCGCTGTGGAGATCCTACGATCCAGTGAAGCGCTTTCTGCGAGCCTGACAGATTCCATACGCTCTCATGTTCCCTGCTAAACTGCGAGTACAGCATGGCAGGCAAGTGCACTTTTTTGAGACACCAGCAGATGCTATTGCCTATATAGAAGCATCTAGTCCTTTGTCGCCGAGGGAGTGCCCTAACAACAGAAGTCTTAGCCCAGCAGTGGCTGCCGTACCGGGGAATAGGAAGACTAATTGTAATATTATGGTACTTCACATCCGAGATGTGGCACAGCTGAGCACCAGCACACAGACATGCTGAAGAGGCCGTCCAGGGCACATAGGCGCTGTGCGGACGACGCTGTGGTTTGCAACGCACCCCAGAAGATTTCCACTGTTAAGGGATGCATCATGTGATAAACCAGAAGGTGTCTCACCCGCTTGTCTCCAGGGGGTGTCTCTCAGGTGGCCAGGGCACAGCCATCACCTTTGGCTCCAGACTCTGGGGGTGGAAAAGTGCGGGAGGATCACCTGGGTGAGGGGTCTTTGGGGAGTTGGAGTGGGACACCTGATGGTGAGACGCTGTATCCCCTCTTCTAACACCTTTACCCCACCCAACCCCTTTCCCTTCATGAACACTTTCACACAGACAGCCCGCTCTGGGATAAAACGGACTCACACCCAAGCATTGTACCTGACATGCCCCACAACTAGGTTCAGATAAGGTCAGGCAATTACTGGTAACCACTCACACCTGACTTCCACTAAGGTTCCCTACAAGGATAAAAGGTGGAGCACGAGAGCACACTCTGGGCAAGGCAAAGCACACAAAGGAATAGCATTTTCTCAATGGCAGCTGAACGAGGGAAGAAAGACTGCACACCAAGAAGGGTGCGCAAGGAGGGAGATACCCTTAATCTTTCTGGCGAGAAACAGTTATTTTCAAGAATCCTTCAGATTAAAAAGCGTAAGGCCAGGAAACCAGACTGAAGAATCCTGCAGTGTGTGTCAGAGATACCCGGGGCCCTCCTGCATGGTTGACCGAGTCGGGGAGGAGCAGGAGCCGCCGTGCTACCGTCCTTGGCTCCAGGATCAAAGCAGCGCTAGAGAGATCAACATAGCCAGTGATTTGGGGAGACCGATACAAGACCGGTCCATGTTGAAGTGAAGGTTGCAAGCGGCAACATTGTATAAAGAGCACAAGAAGGAAGATTGGTAACGCGTGTGATGAAAGACGCAAGGAAAGCTTAATTGCTGATGGATGTTTGAACTTTAACAGAGAAAGTTACAATACCAGTGACAGTGGTCCGGCTCAATCGAAGGTCTCTGTGAGGTATCCATCCAAGAAGTGTCCGAATCGAAAGGAAAAGATGAGAAATTAAGTGAATCAAAGTGGTCCTGCAACGGTTTAAGCAAAATCCATTGCACAATCAAAGGTCTTTGATTTTTGATGTAAAGAAGAAAGTTTAGAAAGTGAGATTACATGGTCCGAGCCTGAACGAGGGAGACCAATTATGAACATTGTGCTTAAGGGGTCCGAAACGAACGAGGGAGACCAATTGTGAACATTGTGCTTAAGTGGTCCGAGCCCGAACGATGGAGACCAATTGTGAACATTGTGCTAAAGGGGTCTGAGCCCGAATGAGGGAGATCCATGGTCTGACCCCGATCAAGGGAGACCAATTGTGAATTTTGTGTTAAAAGGGTGTCCGAGCCTGAAGGAGGGACACCCATGGTGAACGGTGGACTCGAGAACTTGTGAATGTGAAAATCCTGATAAGAAGGGAACTTTGGTACTTGTTTGTTACATCAGGCCCTCTGCAACAAGAGACTGTTATTGTGAAAGAGACTTTCTCAGAAGGCCCTGATACCTACGCTTTGAACTGTATCCTCGTGGCAGAGAAGCCAGAGTGTGTACGAAGCTTGAGCGTGCCGCCGTGTCCGTTGCTGACAACGTGGGGAAGGGAAGCCAACTGCTCAACTATCCTGACATACAATTTCTTGAACACTTGATTTTTGCATACATTGTTGTCCCACACCAAATTGTATTTAGAAGTAAGGATTGGCAATAGGTTTTAGTATAGGCCTTTTTATTTTGACAAAGACTCCACTAGGGCTGCATTATTATTTGATGGTCGTAACTTGCGCCCAACCTTAGATTTAGGGTTTAGGTAGGCGTTCAACCAACCCATTGAAGTTCAATAAACACCCTTGAACTGGAATCACTTGTCTGTCTGTCTTCACTGTTTTATACCATGCCTTCCTTACAATCTGTCACGGCTCGGGGAGCCTGGAAGCTCTGGAATAGGTGGAAGCGGCGTACGGATATCCCGATCACGCTTCCTCTACCCAGTGCAGCGGTCTAGTCTTTTCAGCAACGTATCCCGACACAGGTTATAGCCCGCCCCTTCCTGTGTTCGGGTGCGTTGCAACGCTCCTGTTTTTCGGCTGCTGCTTGTCTTTCGTGCTCGTGTCCCCTGCTACCGTTTTGTTTTCCGTACTCTAACCCCCCCTTCCTTGTTAGTTTTCTTGTACCCTCTCCGGTCACCCCGCTCCGGCTCTAGGTACTCTCCTTCCCAGGTTTCTCTTTCCGGAGCTCGCTCCGACTCTTGATTCCTCCCTCTCCCCCTTTCCTCGCTCCCGTTCTCCATTCCCTTCCCGTCCTACCGCCTAACTAACTTCCCTCTATTACTTCGTTCCCGTTTCCTTACCTCCCCTTCCGCCCGCCTTTGTTTACTATTCTTGCCTTTCCGTCTTTTCTATCCTTCCGCCTTTCTTACTTACCTTCCTCCACTCGCCTTTTCTTGTTTATTGGCTCCTTCTGTGTACCGTACCCAGTAATACACTTCGGATTTGCCTTGCCTAGCCCTCTTACCTTGTTGCTGATACTTCGGACTTCCGATTTCTTACCTGCCTCTGCTATTCCTCCTTGGAGGCCTGCTGCCCAGTTCTGGAAGGGTGTGTGCCTCTTCTCCAGCAGATACTCAGCTCCTGCAAGTGTCAAGTGCTTCCTACTACAGACGATTCATCTACAGATCTCTGGGGTTTTTTCAGCCTCTGGCTTTTTTCCCCCCAACTCCGTGGCCGCGGAGGGTCACCACCGCTCACCCTTGGGGTGTCGCGGTGGCGGCCTCCTTCGGCCGCTCTCATCTACAAAAAAAAGGGAAGGCCAAGCCTAAGGAGAACCAGACCCTGAACCTACGCCGGGGAATACGAGGTGAGGAGGAAAGGGAAGTAAGGGAGGCCGAGATCCTACAGGATCAAGAGGAGATTCTCGATACCCTTGACACAATCACCACGTTGAGGAGGATGATGAGGGTGGGGGAGGAAGGGTATGGGTGGTGTTACTGTCAGTTGGGGTAGTGGGCGAGGACATGGAGGGGAGGAGGCGGAATACATTTCAAATGTTGGCAGACATGTTACTTGTTAAGAGTGATGGGGGGTCAGTCCACACAGATAGGAAGGGTACGATATATGCAAGCTATTTGTTCATTGGAAGCCAATGGGTGAAAGAGTAACGTTGATCATGTGGAATGTCTGTGGTCTCAATTACCCTGCTAAAGCAAGGAAGGTACTTGCATACTTAGATCACCACCGGCCTAAAACTGTGCTGCTCCTAGAAACACATGCATTGGGAGCATTGCACAAGGGGTTTGCACCTAAGTGGGGCCAGCAACAATATCATACAGAGTATTCGTCGCAAGCAAGAGGAGTGTTTACTCTGGTGCACCGATCACTGTGCTTTCAAGTAGATAAAAGCTGCATAGACTCTCATGGCAGATATGTGATTGTTTGGGGGAAGATCTCTGGAACTAGAGTGGAATTGGTCAATACATATGGTTCAAATATCGATGACCCTGGATTTTATGGTGATCTATCCTAGACACTTCGTAGGGAGGCTGTTGCCCGATATTATGGGGTGGGGATTTTAACACAGTACAGGACTGTGTGCTGGATCGGTTGAGAACCACTCATCGTGGCCTGTCTGGTATGGCACGAATGATAGGACAGATTATGTCCCAGATGGGACTGGTGGACGTTTGGAGGAATGGGAATCCGGGGGTGGCTGAGTACACCTATTACTCATTGGTTCATGAAGCGCAGTCCAGGATCGATTATTGGTTGGTATCGACTGGCTGGGTGCCACGAGTGTGGGGCTGCTCGATCCACTGAGGACCCTTTCGGATCATTGACCGGTGGAGATATGTGTCTTGGGCCTGCCCCACTACACCCTGACCGTTATGGAGGATGTCTCCCACAATACCGTTGGATACGGGTATATTGTCCTCCTTGCAACTACTGATTGAGTTTTTTTTTTAAACTGAACGAGAGCTCGGTGCCTCCATATGCCACGGTGTGGGAAACCTTTAAGGTGGGGTTACGAGGGGAGAGGATGTCCATGACCACGGAAACGCTAAGGGAGATTTGGCGAGAATTACAGGAGGTTGAAACAGAGTTGAGACAGCTTGTGAATGATTATGGAGCATCCAATGATGGGGCACGTTTGGGATTTAGGGGAACCTGTTAAAATTCAGGGAGCTGGCGGATTAAGAGGTCAGGTATATGGCAAAACCAGCCCAGGCACGCAGATAAGGGGAGGCAGATAGGCCAGGGCTCTTCTTAGACGGAGAGGTTCGGGCGAGAGGGGGATTCAGCGTTTGGCTGGAATCGGGGGCAGACGGGCGACATGTGCACAACAAATGAGGTAATTAATTAGACGTTCTGGCACTATTATGTGGCCCGATGTGTTAATTCTGATACATGTACTGATGAGGAGTTGGATAATTACATAGGTGACATTGCTTTCCCAGGCTTACCTGAAGAGGCGCTCCTGGCCCTTGATCTACTGGTTACGGTGGAAGAAGTAACGGCACTGATTTTTTTCCGCTGGCATCTGGAAAGGCCCAGGCATCCGATGGGTTTGGTATTGAATTATATAAAGGGCTCCGACTGACACTGGCGCCGAGACTGTTGATGCTTTGAGAGGAATCGCTAGGACTTGGCCGGTTACCGTCATTGCTCTCGGAGGCCATAATCTCGGTATTGTTGAAGCAGGGCAGACCATCTCATGAACTGGCCTCGTACAGGCCACTGTCATTGATCAATGCGGATGTAAAGATATTTGCTAGAGTGCTGGCAACTCGATTGTTGCCATACATGTCATTGCTGGTGCATCCTGATCAGTTGGGGTTTACTCCGGACCGATCCTCTGCACTTTATTTACAGCGTCTTTTCTGTATTGTGTCACAGATGGACCCGAGGGCCAGGACAGTTGAGGCTTCCTTGGACGCTGAGAAAGCCTTTGGTTCTGTGTCTTGGAAATTCTTGTTTGGAGTTCTGCGACAAAAATCCTTTAGGGGCTACTTTATCGGCTGCTTACAACTGTTGTATGCTAACCCGGATGCTTAGGTTCATACCAATGCTGACACAGGCATTTCGGCTGAGGTGCAGGGCCCCCTGTCCCCTCTACTGTTTTCCCTAGCGATAGAAAATCTCGCACGGCTGATGAGGGACAGACATGCGCATAGAGGGATCTGTATAGCGGGTCCACCTCAAGTTATCTCATTGTATGCGGATGATACACTGCTGTACATTCATGACCCGGAGCAAAACATGGGGACGATGATGGAGGAGATCCATAAATTCAAACATTATTCAGGTTATATTTGGCAAATTCAGGTGGGTCATGGCTGGATTCAAATATTTGGGCACATTAGTGTCTCCATCGCATCACTCGTTATATGTTGATAACCACGAGGCGTAACTAAATTCCATTGCCGTTAAGCTACAGCTGTGGACCAGACTTCCCTTATCCTTATTTGGGAGATTATCTTTACTGAAAAGGGTTGTAATCCCCAGATTATTGTATTACTTTAGCACTGTCCCGATATGGCCTGGGCGACTAATCTTTAGTAAGCGTCGGTCCTTGGCTATCGAGTATGTATGGGGAGCTGAGATGGCCTGGATGAGTTGGGAGGGATTAGCGGAATCCTGTGATCAAGGGGGTCTGGCAGCGCCAGACTTTGAACTATATTATATAGCAGTGCAAGCACAATATGCCTAATGATATTTCTACGGATCCGGGCACAGTACATCGAGCATTGGAGTCCTATAGTGCTGCGCCAACGGACCTGAGGTTGATCCTCTTTAGTGAGCTACATGTGGACTCCTGTACCTTTTGACCCGGTTCGTATGACATTGAACGCTTGGGCACGACTGTTTAAGAGTCTGTGGATAGCTGCTCCATATACTGGGGCACTGCCCCATGGAATTGCCCGGGGCTCAAACCCACGTATGATTCGGACATCCTGAAGTCTTGGGATTCTGAGCAGCAGATGGTGCTGAGAGATTTGTTCCCAGGAGGGAGGTTTGTTACACTGGAAGAGTTTGAGGCGAAGTTGTGTAAAAGTCCCATTAAGACACTACAATATTTTAGGATGAGGGCGGCTGTTCGGCATAGGTGGCCATCGTTTCCGCAGGAGCCAGACATTCACAAGTGTATTGAGGTGGTGGTGTCCAACAGGGACGCCCGGAAACTGCTCTCTAGGCACTAGAAGTTGTGTCAGGCTGAGCAGCCCTCAGTGAATAAGGCAAGGATGAAGTAGGATCGGGACCTGGCTGTTGAGGTATGAGATGACCAGTGGCGTCGATGGTGTCTCTTGACAAGGGATGTTTCGCTCAATGTGAGGTACAGGCTAATACAGTTTAAGGTATTGAACCAGCTACATTATACCCCATTGCGTATATCAAGATTTACACTGAATGTCAGTGATGCACGTGTGAAATGCGGTAGGGCAGGGACGCACCCCTTTAACATGTTCTGGGACTGACCGTTGATTGCATGTTTCTGGCAGGAAGTAGCAGAATTCTTTTACGATATGGTGGAGATTCCTGCTGTGCTATTGCCCCCTAAATACCTCCTGCGAGATATTGGTAAGGTTTCTGTACCTGTGCGTAGACTTTCCAATTTGTGCTGTATTATTGTCAAGAAATGTGTATTGACATTTTTGAAATCCAAAGTAGCTCCTACAAGTACAGAATGGCTCAAGGAATTGACGTACGCTAATGAGTGATGAGGGATCTATTGCAATGGTTATACCGACGTCAAGGCCAAAAGACATTTGGGGGTCATTAAGGGACTACCTCAGGCGAACAACAGCAGGGTAAGGGGATATGAAGATGAGGGTCTCAGGTGGGCCAGAGTATTTAAGCTGTGCCCAATGTGACTAGACCTATGTTGAAGCCCATGAACAATTAATATTGTAAACTAAGTGTTTGATTGAGTTTGCAAAGGTAGCGGGCGCCCCTCTCTCGACAGAACAAGGCCTGATAACCTGTTCAGTGGTTATTAACCACTTGAGAGTTCGCAGCCACTGCTTTTACTCACTGTGCCTTTCACAGATGGGAAATATCCATTTGCATATCAGTCTTTGTCCTGCCCAGGGGCAGTCCAGCACCGAAATGCAATGGCAATACCAACCTGAACGAGAGTACCACCAGCAACCCCATACACGTGTTTCACCCTTGTTGGGGATCATCAGTGAGGTGAAGCTGATGCCTCTCTAAGCACAGTGAGAGGGAGACCACGTCTGGTTGCCCCCAGGAGACCTAGGGTTACCAATCCCAGGTTCCTTGAAATTTAGTTTGCAAAGGTAGCGGGCGCCCCTCTCTCGACAGAACAAGGCCTGATAAACCTGTTCAGTGGTTATTAACCACTTGAGAGTTCGCAGCCACTGCTTTTACTCACTGTGCCTTTCACAGATGGGAAATATCCATTTGCATATCAGTCTTTGTCCTGCCCAGGGGCAGTCCAGCACCGAAATGCAATGGCAATTCCAACCTGAACGAGAGTACCACCAGCAACCCCATACACATGTTTCACCCTTGTTGGGGATCATCAGTGAGGTGAAGCTGATGCCTCTCTAAGCACAGTGAGAGGGAGACCACGTCTGGTTGCCCCCAGGAGACCTAGGGTTACCAATCCCAGGTTCCTTGAAATTTAGTGAAAGGTAGCGGGCGCCCCTCTCTCGACAGAACAAGGCCTGATAACCTGTTCAGTGGTTATTAACCACTTGAGAGTTCGCAGCCACTGCTTTTACTCACTGTGCCTTTCACAGATGGGAAATATCCATTTGCATATCAGTCTTTGTCCTGCCCAGGGGCAGTCCAGCACCGAAATGCAATGGCAATTCCAACCTGAACGAGAGTACCACCAGCAACCCCATACACGTGTTTCACCCTTGTTGGGGATCATCAGTGAGGTGAAGCTGATGCCTCTCTAAGCACAGTGAGAGGGAGACCACGTCTGGTTGCCCCCAGGAGACGTGTTTGATTGAGACTGACCAAGTACTTGTTTACTGTGCATTGTACCATGTCTGCCTGTTTCTTAAATAAAGTAAAAAAAAATAAATAGACAAAGCAAGATTCACGCATAAACACTTCTCACCAGGGTTTTGCGCTTCAAGCAGCGTGAAACAGGGGGGTTGCCATCCCATTTGAAAAAGCAACTCTAAAAAACGGGGATCCTGCGAGACCCCATTGGGAAATATCTGCATGTCAAGGGATCTTACATGGGGAATATTTTTTATAGTTTCTCACTATACGTTCCCAATGAGAAACAAGACCTCTTTTTGACAGAATTACTGGGGAGTATCCAGACCTTTGCAGAGGGTCCCGTAGTCATAGGAGGGGATTTTAGTAGGGCACCAGACGCTACTAGAGACAAAACACTGCCAGCTACAGGGGGCAGACTACAAAAACTCATTGGCGTTCACAAGGGTTCTTTGTGAAATGAATCTAGTAGACATCTGGAGGCTTCGAAATACACTAAGACTTCCACCCACTACTCACGTCCATAGCAGGTTCTCGCAAATTGACACACTCTTCGTCTCCTCGTCCCTGGTTCCCGCAATCCCAGAGGCTTCCATAGATGTCGTAACACTTTCTGATCATGCTCCAGTCTTTTTCTGCTTGTTAGTCTTGGAATTGACTTCACCGTGTTGTAAGCCATGGAGGTTGTTTCCCTGTACTAAAAGATAGTGTGATCTGCCAAGAGATCAGATAAGCTATCACTTTATAATTTTAAACTGGTCTTAAGGACAACTTACCACTGTGAATAGTTTGGGATGCAATGAAGGCAGTGGTCAGAGGCGAACTCCTGAAGCTGACCTCGGCTTACTCGAAGGCCAGACTGCACCTGAGGGAAGGCTGAGAAGAGGTTCTTAGAAAGGAGAGGGCGCATAAAGCATTGGGGTCCATTAGAACTCAGTGCCAACTGAAAATCGCCAAAGCGAAATGTTGCATGGTCTCTTGCAAGTCAGCCAACACTACTACGCTTGGGGTAATAAGGCAAACTAAATATTAGTGTGCAAACTAGCAAAACAGAAGGCCCGTAATAACATCATAACCCTGCAAGATGAAGCAGGCACGCTGTACTAGAGGAAAGCAGTAAACTTGCCATGGCACACAGTTATCATGTGGCCTCTATGGCAGCGGTGCCATGAAACATTGCAGCTCAGAGAGACTACCTAGGGCCTAGCACCTTTCCTCCACTCCCTTTAGAGGGTATCGCACAGCTTGAGCAACCAATACAAGAAGAGGAAATTAGAGCCGCCATTAAATCGCTCAAAAACACAATCCCGAGACCCGATGGATTCACCTCAGAGTTTTAAAAAACTCTTGAAAATGTGCTCATCCCTCACTTAGCTAAGCTCTTAAATACATTCCTAGAAGCAGGGGCGACAACACCCATTAAGCAAGAGACACCTACTATATTGATCCTAAAACCTAACAAAGACTCTAATTCATTTGACTCCCACTGCCTGATCACCCTTATCAACAATGACGTAAAAATGTATTCAAAAGTCCTGGCTACTCGGTTAATGGAGGTTTTATCGTCGTTGATCCAGATAAACTAGACTGGCTTTATCCCTCAGTGATGTACGCAGGATAATATCTGAAAAACCCTAAACTTGGTAGAAATAAAAACGCTGAATGAGTTTGAAGGCAGGAGTCATCGCCTTCGATGCCAATATACGTGCCTAAGGCTAAAAAGTGCCAGTAAACAAGTGCCTTAATGTGCAACGGTCAACTGTGATCTTTTCTCTTGGACAAAATCAAATTTGAAGCAAACAATATAAGAAAGAAAAATTATGAGAAACAATTATTTTCTTTTGCATTAAAAAAAAGTGTGTATATGCAATCAGAATCTGAGTATTATTACTGGAAACAATTGAGTCAGGCGCAAACCATCGGATTATACTGTTTTAACTGCCTTAGACGCCAATAAGGCATTTGATTGCCTAGATGTTAAACGAGTCTTCACGAGATCGCTGGTTACCTTTTCTTCCTGTAGACCGTGGAGTTGAGGTTGCCAGTATGTCGGAGTATCTATTGCCGATGAATGGGTAGCGCGAGAAATTAGCCCAATACCCTCCTGACGATATATGACAGGATGGCACTGAACCAACTCCCAACGCCACGGGTGGCACTTCTCAGTATTTTCGTGACGTCGGGACAGTGTTTCCACTGGCTGAGAAGGCTTGATGAAGACACCGATGATAGTGGAAGCTAAACTCAGGAACATCCAAGAAGGCAGCAAGGCACAGGTACCGGCAGGGCACAAGACAGGTAAAGGAGAAAGGACTGCAAGAACAAGCAGGACAGACAGAGGAATCCTACTATCCTAGCAGAAGGGAAGCAATCCAGGAACCCAGACAGGACCTCCCCTACCCTAAACCAGGAGGCAGGCAAGGACCAAGTAGAACAGGGAAGCTAGGGGTAGGAGGACTAAGGAGCAGGGAGAGGACAAGGAGGAGAGGCAGGACAAGGCAGGATAAGGCAGAGCAAGGAACTGGGGGGCTGAGGCACGGGCGCAATGGCTCCAGCAGCGCATACACAGTAACAACCGTGTTGAGACGCGTTGTCCCTGTGTATGCGGTGCTCTTTTAAAGCCCGGCATCAAAGCGAGGCTTGGAACGCATGTTCCGACACTGCGCATGCGCGGGATGCCGGATACTGACGATCCGCGCATGCGCAGATCCTCGCAAGATGGCGGCGTCCACGGAGCCTATCCGGACCGCGGGTCGGCGTGGGGAAAGACGCCACCGCGGGTACAGCCTCCATGAAGGAGGAGACCGCTGCGGCCGTGGACCCGGGACCCCAGGACAGGTAAGTGACGCCCGCGAGCGAGCGCGCGGTGTGACACCATACCCCCTCCCGGACAACCCTGGAGCACCGGGTTTCCAAGGGTAGCGGAGATAGAAGTCCCGAACCAGGCGCGGTGCATGCACGAAGGAGCGCGGTTCCCAAGTGCGGTCACAAGCAGGATAACCTTTCCAGCTGACCAGGAGCTGCAGAGCACCCCGCCAAATCCGTGAATCACATATCTCCTGCACCTCAAACTCAGGGACTCCCCGAACCAAAACCGGGGCAGGACGGGAACAGGTACGACCCATAACATCGGGCACATAGGGCTTCAAAAGAGAGACATGAAAGACAGGATGGACCCTCCAAGAACGAGGCAGAGACAAACTAAAGGCAACAGAAGAAATATGCCCAATGATGCGAAAGGGACCAAAAAAGCGGGGAGCTAGTTTCACTGGTAAATTGCGTATCGGTAGATTCTTGGAGGACAGCCATACCTTGTCCCCAACATGAAGGACCGGCTCAGGGCTCCGTCTCTTGTCAGCCTGTTCCTTCATACGTGCTTGTGCCACTGCCAAGGTACCGGCCGCCAGACGATGTTGATCGCGGATCAGGGATACCAGGGCATCTGCAGATGGTACGGCACTGGAAGATGTAGGACGAACTGGCAGCAGTCTGGGGTGAAGACCGGTAGAGCAGAAAAAGGGGCTGAGTCCGGTAGCAGAATGAACAGCATTGTTGTAAGCTGCTTCCGCGGTGTCCAACCATTCCGACCAGTTGTCTTGGGTGGCATTGGCATAACAACATAGGTATTGCTCAAGGGTTTGATTGGTGCGCTCCGTCTGCCCATTGGTCTGTGGATGATAGCCGGAACTCAGGGCTCGCTGAATGTCCAAATGCCGACACAGTTGGTCCCAAAAAGATGAGATGTATTGAGACCCCCGGTCCGATAGAATCTTCTCCGGAAGACCATGAAGACGATACACCTCGTGTAGAAAACGTTGTGCCATCTGGGAGGCAGTGGGCAGTTTAGGAAAGGGCAAGAAATGAGCAGTCTTGGTGAAGCAGTCCACCACCACCATTATACACGTGAAACCACCAGACAGGGGCAGGTCAACGATGAAATCCGTGGCGATGGTATGCCAAGGGTACGGAGGCGTAGGCATGGGTTTCAGGAGACCAATGGGCCTTTTGCGAGGAATCTTGGTCTGGGCACATACAGGGCAGGAATCAACGTAATGCTTTACCAGTGTGGCCCATCCAGGCCACCAGTACTGCCGTGCAACCAGTTCTTGTGTTGTGCGGACTCCACGGTGACCACAAACGACGGAATCATGGCAATTCTGTACAACGATCTTCTGGAGCTCCAAGGTGGGAACGTACAGACGATCCTTGAAGAACAACAAGCCGTCACGTTCTCTGATGTCAGCGCGTTGTAGTATCTGTGATTTTGAGGGATCCGTTCGTGTGGCTTCTATCAACTGTTGGAGCTGGGGAGTCACCATCGATAGAAAATGCTTTGACGCTATCAGAGGCTCCAGTTCCTTGGCACCTTCAACGTTGTTTTCCAGAGACCGAGACAGGGCATCAGCCTTAGTATTCTGGGAACAAGGAATGTACATGACGGTGAAATCAAACTGCGAAAAGAAAAAGGCCCAACGAGCATGACGGGAGGTTCTGCATTGCAAAGAGCGCAGGAACTGTAGATTACGGTGATCTGTGCGAACCACCACCGGGTACCTCCCACCCAGCAAGTGATGTCGCCACTCCTCGAGAGCTGTTTTCATATCCAGTAATTCCTTTTCAATCACCGCATAGTTTCTCTCGCTCACTGACAATTTCCGTGAGTAGTAAGCCACCGGGTGCTCTGTTCCCGTGACTGAATCTTGCTGTAGTAAGACCGCACCAATTGCGTAGTCCGAAGCATCTGTTTCAACCACAAACTGCTTTTCATCATCTGGATGTCTAAGAACAGGAGCCGACATGAAGAATTTTTTCAATTCCAGAAATGCCTCCTCGGCCTGCGTGTCCCAGAGAAACGGCACCTTGGTACTGGTCAGGCGGGTTAGGCTGTTGGCAAGTTGAGAAAAGCGTGGAATGAAGCGTCGATAAAAGTTGGCGAAGCCCAAGAACCTTTGAAGTGACTTCACGCCATGTGGCGGTTTCCATTCTCGTATAGCTTGCAGTTTCGCGGGATCCATCTGCACTCCCGTGCTGCTGATCACATAGCCCAGAAATTCCATGCTTTCCATATGAAATTGACATTTTTCTACCTTGGCATACAGGCCGTTAGCTGTTAGTCTACGGAGAACTTCCTGAACATGCGCAACGTGTGCAGTACGAGTGTCAGAAAAAAACCAGGATGTCATCAAGGTATACCCATACAGATATTCCAATAAGGTCCGAAAAGACATCGTCCATGAACCGCTGGAAGACGGCCGGGGCGTTGCAGAGTCCAAACGGCATCACCCTGTACTCGTAGTGACCAATAGGTGTTTTGAAGGCCGTCTTCCACTCATCTCCCTTCCTAATCCGCACCAGGTGATAGGCCCCTCTTAGATCCAGCTTGGTGAAGATTTGTGCGGATTTCAGGGATTCGATGATGTCCCAGATGAGTGGTAATGGGTACCTGTCTTTCCTCGTGATCTCATTTAGTTGACGATAGTCGATACAAGGGCGCAAAGTGCCCTCTTTCTTCTTGACGAAGAATAACGGGAATCCTGCGGGGGACGTGGACGGCACTATGTAGCCCTTGTTGAGGCAATCCTTAATGTACTCCTGTAGGACGCCTTTCTCGAGTTGAGTCAACGAATAGATCTTGCCGTGGGGAATGACCGCATCGGGCAGGATGTCAATGGAACAATCAAAGTGCCAGTGGGGCGGTAATGGTATGTCCTCAGGCTTGGAGAACGCCTTGTGGTATCCGGCATATTCCTGAGGTACCAACTGAGTGGCACATAAACGGGCGATACGTCAGCAGGATTAAGGGACTCCAAAATTGCAGGAAAGGTTTCGTGAAGTCCACAGTCCCGAGGACAACGCGTCGAAGAGAACACCAGGGAACGAGCGGTCCAGTCGACCTGAGGATTGTGATATAACAGCCAAGGTAAGCCCAGCACCACCGGAAAAGAGGGAGACTTGATGACATCCAACGAAATCTGTTCGAGATGCCCTTCCACAGAGAGCCACAAGGGATCGGACTGTTGGCAGACTGGACCAGAAGACAAAGCAAAACCATCGATCACCTCGACCACTGATGGTCGTTCTTTGTAATGTAAACGGATCCCATTGGCAATCGCGAACGAGGCATCGATGTAGTTGCCGGATGCTCCACAATCCAGAAGGGCCCAGGTTTTCGTACACTTCCCTAGCCAGGCAACACCGACTTTCAGGATCAACAAGGGCACCAGGTTCATAGGAGGAAGGTCAGATTCAGAGAGGCGGCCCGCTGCTGCCTTCGCCTCAAACAACGGGGCTGTTAGTTTTCCTGTTTCTTCAGAGGGCGTAGCGGACAGGTGCCTAGAAAATGGCCAGAACCACCGCAATACAAGCACAGGTTTTGCTGTCGTCTTCTTTTCTTTTCGGCCTCGGACAACGGGCCTCGGATGGCACCCAACTGCATGGGTTCTGGGCCCACATCGGTAGAGACAACTGGTCCGGGGTTCTGTACCGGAAGGACCGGGTGATACCTGTCAGATCTGCGACGTTCACTCCGTCGTTCAGCTAACCTGTGGTCAATGCGTAAGACTTGCTCCACCAATGCAGGCAACGTTTCTGGCTCCGGGATGTGCAGCAATTCGTCTTTGTACTCTTCTCGTAGTCCCTGACGAAACAAGGTTTTCTGAGTGATTTCGGGCCATTGTGAATCGGTTGCTAATTGTTGAAACCGACTGATGTAGTGGATTATGTCACCTGATCCTTGTTTCATCTCCATTAATTGATTCTGGGCCATGGCTGCCAAATTGGGCGGTTTAAAGACATCCAAAAAGGCTTTCTCGAAAGCAGCGAAATCACCCAACAGAGGACTGTTGGTAGAGACCAAAGGTGCGGCCCAAGCAAGTGCATTGCCGGTTAGGTTTCCAAGGATATACCCGATCTTAGCCTTGTCTTGACCAAAATGACTTGACCTG
The DNA here is from genome assembly GCF_040938575.1 of Ambystoma mexicanum. Classification (NCBI taxonomy): domain Eukaryota; kingdom Metazoa; phylum Chordata; class Amphibia; order Caudata; family Ambystomatidae; genus Ambystoma; species Ambystoma mexicanum. Next base: position 182,903,675 of record NC_090937.1, on the reverse strand, counting down.
AACTGGAAATGGATCCGACAGTGTGTACAGAACTCTGCCACTCGACGCGGGTCACCATCATACTTCATCGGAGTAGTGTAAGCCATGGAGTTCTCGGGTGGTGTAGCTGGTTGTGAGGGGTTAGCCAAACTCCGGTCCATCGCTTGTCGAAGGGTGTCGTTCTCCTGGCGGAGGGTGGTCATTTCAAGATGCATGGCACGCATTTCTTCGCGTAGTTCCTGCATGTCGTCCATGTCGAGACTGGAGGAAAGGCGTCTCAATCTGTTAAACGAGTCTTCACGAGATCGCTGGTTACCTTTTCTTCCTGTAGACCGTGGAGTTGAGGTTGCCAGTATGTCGGAGTATCTATTGCCGATGAATGGGTAGCGCAAGAAATTAGCCCAATACCCTCCTGACGATATATGACAGGATGGCACTGAACCAACTCCCAACGCCACGGGTGGCACTTCTCAGTATTTTCGTGACGTCGGGACAGTGTTTCCACTGGCTGAGAAGGCTTGATGAAGACACCGATGATAGTGGAAGCTAAACTCAGGAACATCCAAGAAGGCAGCAAGGCACAGGTACCGGCAGGGCACAAGACAGGTAAAGGAGAAAGGACTGCAAGAACAAGCAGGACAGACAGAGGAATCCTACTATCCTAGCAGAAGGGAAGCAATCCAGGAACCCAGACAGGACCTCCCCTACCCTAAACCAGGAGGCAGGCAAGGACCAAGTAGAACAGGGAAGCTAGGGGTAGGAGGACTAAGGAGCAGGGAGAGGACAAGGAGGAGAGGCAGGACAAGGCAGGATAAGGCAGAGCAAGGAACTGGGGGGCTGAGGCACGGGCGCCAGGGCTCCAGCAGCGCATACACAGTAACAACCGTGTTGAGACGCGTTGTCCCTGTGTATGCGGTGCTCTTTTAAAGCCTGGCATCAAAGCGAGGCTTGGAACGCATGTTCCGACACTGCGCATGCGCTGGACGCCGGATACTGACGATCCGCGCATGCGCAGATCCTCGCAAGATGGCGGCGTCCACGGAGCCTATCCGGACCGCGGGTCGGCGTGGGGAAAGACGCCACCGCCGGTACAGCCTCCATGAAGGAGGAGACCGCTGCAGCCGTGGTCCCGGGACCCCAGGACAGGTAAGTGACGCCCGCGAGCAAGCGCGCGGTGGGACACTAGATTGGACATACTTGTAAATGCTGTTAAAATCGAGGGGCTTTGGTCCGATATTCCAGCAATTCATTTCAGCGAACTACTCCACTCCTATCACTCGAATATGGCTTAATGGAAATCCAACCTCCCCAAAAAAGGTATCTAGAGGGACGAGACAGAGATGCCTGTTGTCCCCCTGCTATTTGTCCCCTTGATGGAGCCTTTTGCTGCCCGGATTCACAATAACCACGATATCCGAGGTATACAGTTCCAAGGGGAGAATACAAAATCTCACTTTAAGCAGTAAACGTCCCGGTCACTCTTAGAGAGACCAGATGATCGATCACCTCCCTGATGGCAGAACTAAACCGCTTCGGCAAGGTTTCCGGGTTCACAATCCACTTCTTCAAATCCCTAGTTCTGGCTATTGCGCTCTCACTGGCTGACCAAGACCATATTACTTTCCCCAGTGTTAAGATCCCCCGAAAAATGAAAGCCCTATATTGCACAAACTTCCCTCCACTGTTCACAGAAGTGGAGTAAGAGCTAAAAAGGTGGGATAATCAGGCCATTTAATTTCTTGGCTGGGTCGACTGGCGGCCGTGAAACTGACAACAGTCCCAAAACTGATCTGCCACTTCTCAGCGCTCCTGACTCATATTCCACTGCAAAAGAATTCATGCACTATTGAAGAAGATACTAACGTTTATCTGGCAGGGTAGAAGGTCCAGAATAGCAAAAAGGGTCTTGCTTAGGAAAGAAGGTATAGGTGGGATAGGGGTCCCAGACATCTATAGGTACTACCTGGCTTCACAACTATCGCATGCATTTAAGTGGGGACAACACACAGGCTCCCCAGCATGGTCTCAGATTGAGCAAGCTGCTTCCCAAATCCCCCTGAAACAGCTTCCATTCACCAGAGTTACCCAAGAAACATCGGAAAACCCTCTCTTATCCTCCACGGGACTTAAATTAGCTTGCTGGAACACAGCAACAAAGAGATGGGGCTCTTCCAGGGGCTTGGGTCCTCTATCGCCCATTTTTCACAACGCATATTTCACTCCAGGCATGCAGAAATCAGATTTTGCCCAATGGGTCAGAGGCGGGCTGAACAAACTGCAACAACTTTTGAAGGCGGGGTCCCCGCTCACATTCGAGGAGTGTAAGTGAGGTTTCTGTTGGGTATTTTGTGTAGATTTGGGGCCTAGCGGTATTTTCTTACCGCCAAAAATAAAGTAATTCAGCAATAATCACTCCTTGTATTCAGATTGGGTTTTGTATTATAGTAATATAGTGGATATGCATTATTTCAGTACACAGATACATTTAGTTGGTATGCATTTCGTTGTGGTATAGTGATGAGCATAATTTCTTTGTTTTATTTGTGGCCCCAACATACAAAACCCCTTTCCTTTGTTGAGACTGTTCTTGTGATCTCTAGAGGCCTCAGGCTTCTACATTATTCAAGAACACCACATTTTCATATGGAATGCCACTTATCGCTGTTATCGCTGATTTATCTACATCCGTGAGCTATGCTTCCATAAAGTATTCACAATAACATGTGGTGTAATCACTAATTTATTTACATTAGTGAAACTATTTCCAGAAGCCTCTCTTTCTGCTGACTCATATACGTCCAGCAAACTATTTCATTATGTTCCACTCAGAAATCACACAAACATATATACACTGAGTGGAACCACGCACACAGCTATTTATAATTGCTCATAACATTACTTTATCTGCATAGAAACTTGGCGCTTTAAGCATCATTCCCTCTATGGCATAATATTTTTTTAGACACCAAATGAAACAGAAACAAAAATACTCTTAGGCAGACTGTGTTATCACAATTTCATTTTACAATGATACATTACCATTCATGAGACAATCCTCTTCTGAAATAAAAACATGAGAAAGACAAAATGCAAGAACACTACGAATTTCATTTCATATTTGCACAAGAGAGAGAAAAAATTACATAGTTTGTTTTGCCTTCAGCTGGCAACATTAAAATGTGTCATTTGAACACCGTGAAAAGCTATCGCTACGCTGCCTGTCTAAAATAGGTCTCATGCACACACCGCACCCTCACTTTCATACAAGATAATTACCAGCAAGTTGTAGCTGTTTAGCTCGCGAACTCCCCGGACTGGTCACTTTCTTTAAATGGCTCAAGGCTTTCCTACAAAGCACCCAAGCGAGGACATGCAGGTCTGATCTGCGGTCTCTCAAGCCGGTGCTTATTGACTGGAATCTTCAGTCTGGGAAAGTCAGCAATGGACTGGGACGGCACCTCACAATCGGGAAACCCCATAGAAACTCCAGCCAGGTCTTCCCCGGAGCTGTGTAAAATGTCCTCTGCCTTTCTTCCTCCCCGAAATGTACCAAGAGACCTCTGTTACAGCCCTTAAGGTGACGTGTCACCAATGAAAATGCACAATAATATATCCTCTTTTAACAATGGCTTGGCTTATACGGTTTAGAAACTGTATCTACTCATTTCCTGGCATGCAGATTTCGCATCCAGCTAACACAGTGAACAGAGAAAAGAAAAATGAATCCAAGTGCACGTTTAAATGACTTTCAGAGCCTGTCTTTTCTACCTCATGTTGCACTGGAGAACACATTATGATGTTATTTGATTAGAATCATGTCAGTACTGTTAATTATATTAGTTCATTAATCCTCTAATGTGTCTCCTGCAACAGAGGCATTTCAGGAGAAAAAAAATGGTGCAATTGCTTGTACCGCATTATAGCAATACATTAATCCCATGCAATGGTGCTGTGCTCCCAAAACACGCGAAATAATCCTACATATCCCCTCCTTTTTCTGAGAATTTTGGCAATGGTCCAAGCCACAATTGCAAGAAATCCAACTTGCTCCCTTTCTTCTTTTTTAAAATGTAACAATCCAATACAATTAATATTCAGGTGTGAAAAATGAAAATTGTAAAATCAATGTTCAATCATCATAATATTAAAATTCATATTTTAGTCCATCAGTTCCTATAAAATGTTCTCTATTTTTCTTCCCAATGGAAGTGTCCATAATCCAGTGTCTTACTTTTGTACTTGAGTTCAATCACAAAATAATAAAAATAAAACAAATAACTAAAACAAAGAATTAACATAACAGATTAAAATAATTAATTAAAATAATAAATACGTGGAACTCCATACTCCAGGACACTTGTCTGCCTCTGATATGTCCCGACCAGCGATGTCACATCATTTGGTTCATTCGGGTACTCTTCCATCTTGGCACTCTTGGATCCTTTCTCCATAGAAGTCATCACTTTTTGGCATTCCGGTTACTTTGTCTTCACCTCCACCCGGAGGCAGGTATCATTCGTTCTTCATCCAGGGGACTCCAGGACTCCATCGTCTCCCGTGACCTCCGGTACAAATATGTTAATATTCTAAACCAAATAGAAAAGAAACAAATTAAGTACATAGCACAATACTAACTTCACCCTTTTGCCAAAAATAAAACATGCTTTATATTTTGCCCTTTTTCCTCTTGCTTTCTGAAATTATACATAGGTTAAAGAGAAAACAAACATAGATAAAACAGCATTCAATATTTAATACATTTTTACACCAATTCTATAAATTTTAGCTTCCATTATTTTTATATATATTCACATATATTACAGTGTTTATGTGCCATTATCCTAATCAACCATCTTTATTTAACTTCTCTGCCACTACTATTGACTAGACCCATTCACTTTACCTTTTTATATTCAAGGGACTTTACCTGCTTCTACACGCTCAAGTTGTTTAATCTCATGTTTAGGGTGACATGGTTTTATTTGATTTACGTGAACAAACTGCTCTGTTGCTGTTTCACCTTCAGTCTTCAAAATTGTATAGACCACAGGAGAGACCTTATCTATAATTCGATATGGCCCCTGCCAGGCTGCTAGAAATTTGGAATTTTTCTGTTTACCTTTTCCAAAATGAAATTTATACACCTAATCGCCCACACAATATTCCTTTACTGACGTCTTTTTATCATAATATGACTTTGCACTGTCAGCAGCTCTTTCTACATTTTTCTGTACAAAAGCAAATGCATGTTGTAAATGCTTCCTCAGTTCATCAATGTATTCATGAACTGTGGATGCGCTCACAAGTGTTTGCTCATGTGTCCTGTATAGCAGGTGTTGTGGTAACACCATTTTCCTACCTGTCAAAACTTCATGAGGGCTAATACCTGTTGCTTTGGCAGGAGTTGATCTGATTGCCATCAGAACCAAAGGTAAGCGTAAATCCCAGCTGGAACCTGCTTCTACCACAAATTTCTTTAAAATGTCCACAACAGACCTATTGCTGCGTTAAATTCCACCTGAAGACGCCATCCGATATGCGATATGTAGCTTTCTCTTCACACCCAGTATTTGCCATACCTTACTCATTAGGGCACTTGTAAAATGGCTTCCTCTGTCTGATTCTATTCTTTGTGGCAACCCAAACCTTGAAAACACATGGTTCACCAGCAATGTGGCTGCTGTTTGCGCACTACAATCTGGTGCAGGAATACACTCAATCCACTTCGACATCAAACATACCACACTTAAAATATACCGGTTCCCCCTGCGCGACCTCTTTACAGGTCCTACATAGTCTATTTGCAAATCTGACCATGGAAGAGTTAGGCCTCTTTTCATTAATGGAGCTCTATGCATTGGTGAAGTAGGTTTAAATTGGGCACATACTAGACATCCTCTAGTATATAATTCTACATCTTGGGACATATGTGGCCAATAAGCATAATCTTTTAGTATTTCCATTGTTTTCTGTGAGCCTCTGTGGTCTGCAGTTATAGCATCATGCGCATGGTGTAGCATTAACCCTCTGAATGAAAGGGGTACCACCCACTGCATTTGTCCTGTTATGGACTCTCTAATCATGAGTCGATCTTGTAGTCTTATTCGTTTTTTATTCTTTAATAGCACCCTCAACTCTTCTTTTCCCATACAATAATTTTCTGTTAAAGGTTTTTTTTCAGGATCTATCAAATGATTATAATAGATTCCCAAAATTCGATCATTCTTTTGTGCCTCAATCAGATCTTGGTCTGGTGTATCATAACTCCACTGTACCACTGGTTGATCTGTCTCCTTTGCTGCTTTAGAACGTGTTACTGCATCAATTTGTATTTCACCCAGTAAATGTTCAATAGGTAGCAATTCTCCCATCACAGCCCCAATTTTAGCCAGGTGATCTGCCTTATTTCCCTCCTTATCCTCTCCTGGAGTTTTCAAATGCCCACGAATTTTCCTCCAGTATATTGTTAAATCATTTTCTGACACCAATTTGTCTATGGCTTGTATCATTTTTCCATGTTTAAGTGGCTTTTTATTGTATGTAATCATGCCTCTCGCTTTCCAGCCAGGTAAATATTCCACAAAGCTAGTTCGTGCGTAATCAGAATCAGTCACCAGTACAATTTCACTGAATTTATTATCAACTGCAGTAGCAATTGCTTTATAAATGACTGCCAATTCCGCTACCTGACTGCTCCTAGCACCAATTCTCATCCCTATACTCGGGATACCTTCACACTTCAACCAGACATTCCCTATTCCTGACACTAGTTGTTTATCACTGTCATTTTCAATGTGAAAGGCACAACCATCAACATATACAGTTGGCAAGTCTTTGCATGTTTTTTCATCAAAAGCTTTGTGTGGTGATTGTTCAAATTCCTGCCAATTAAGTTCCACTTCTATTTCATTTGATACTGGTTCAGCTGTACAGTCATGTAAATCTGCTAAACCATGAGCAATTGTGCTTTTTTTATTTTGGCCATATCTCACTTCTACAGGAAAACCCTGTAATGCTCGCGTCCATGAAGTGATTCTGGACTGCGCTAAATTACCTGACCTAATTCTTTTAATCTCTAAAAATTGCAAAGGTTGATGATTTGTCTCAATCACCTTTTCTCCCTGAACAATGGGGCGGAAATGTTGTAGCGCCTACACAGTGGTTAATAGGGCCTTTTCACATTCATTGAATTTAATTTCAACTTGGAAAACTGCTTTACATATGCAATGGTTTTGTGATTCAAATCATGTTTTTGTGATAACACTGCTGACATACAATGTTCAGAGAAACCTATTTCTATAAAGAAATCCCTGTCCTTTATGGGATATGCTAAACTTGGTGCCTTTACAAGACATTCCTTTAATTTAGCCACTGCCTCAGACTGCTCTTTTTCCCATTTCCAGGGTGTATTCAGTTTAAGCAGTTTGGTCAATGGTTGAGTGATTTCAGCATAATTTTCAATGAACTTTCTGTTATAGCCTGTCATTCCTAATAGACTCTTTACCCCTTTCACATTTTTAGGATCTTTTAGTTTCTGTATGGCTTCTATTTTCTTCTTTTGTGGATTTAGTCCATGTTCAGTCACTTCATGGCCTAGAAAATTCACGTTTTTCTTGCACCATTGTGCTTTTTGTAAAGATACTTTGGCGCCTGCTTTCTGCAATTGGCCAAGAACATGTCTTTATTTCATCAAAATGGCTTTTCAAGCTTTCATTTTTTATCAGGACATCATCCACATAAATTATGGTTCCTCTTTCTGCTGCATCAGGCATGGCCTTTCTCAAAAATATGCCAAATTCACTCCCACTATTGACATACCCGAATGGAGTTCTAACCCATGAGTATTGAGTCTTATCAAATGAAAACGAAAATAAATTCTGTATCTCCTCTGCCAATGGCACACACCAATATCCAGAGGTGAGATCTAATGTGGTGAACACTTTTGAACCATGTACCTGAGCTAATCCCTGATCAATGAATGGCAGTGGCCATCTGGATACTGGCACTCTTTTATTTAACTCTCTCAAATCTGCACACAGTCGCCATTGACCGTTTGGTTTTAACACACCTAATATAGGTGTATTGGATGTGCTATGAATGGGCCTGATGATTCCCTGTGACTCCAAATTTTTAATAATCTCTGCCAATGATTCTAAACATGCCAGCGGTAGTCTATACTGGCGTACAAATACTGGGCTTCTGCTACACTCTTCCGGAAGTGTTGTCACATGTAAATTAGTTAGCCCACAATCATAAGCATCTTTTGCAAATACATCTTTAAACTCCATAAATATCTTCCTCAATTCATTCCTATCCTCCTCGTTGTCACATGCATCCACTAACAAAATCTGCTCCTCTACCATTTTGGGGAATTCTGGAAAATGTTTTGGCATGGTAATCTCGGCGCTTTCCTCTAATTGTGTGGCTGTGTCTCTTTGTAAAGCTGCCACATTTAAATGTTTTGGCATATCAGCTTCCACTTCAATGGGCTGATTTTCTATTTCATTTTCATTTAAGTTAAATGTAATGCAATCCTCTTGATGACAGCACACTGTCTCGCTTGAATCATAAGGGTACACAGAATGAATTTTAAATATCCCTTTGGGCTGAGTGTCCAGGTATTCTGGCAATTCACCCTTAGCATCTACATACTTTTCAGGGATATTTCCAATCACCATGTTATTTAGATCAGCTGTGTAATGTGATTTTTGTATGGCCATTCCTACTGGGGAGTTTTCCTCTAAATGAATATTCGGTTAACCTTTATTATTCACCATAATTTTTACAGACCCTTCACCCACATCTACCAATGGAATGTATTCATAATCCAGGCCCTGCTGTTTTATGGATTCATTCAGACACACAAAGGCATCTGAATCTTTCATCTGCTGTCCATTTTTACACTTAAGTGTTATTGCAAACTGCTTTGTGAATGCAGGGACAACAGTATCTTTCCTCATTTGTAATTCAGTTGCATAAGGGACCAGCTGTGCGCAATGATAAGCCCTTATTTTGTCTTCAAATTCAGGTGCCGGCCCACCTCTGCGTGACCATATCTTTTGATTAAGGAAATCTAGCACCATACTCATTCTGTGCATGTTGTCATTGCCCATGTAAAAGTCATTTTGTGTTCCACACACTATCCAAACATTATGGTAAATTGTTTATTGTCCAATGCTAATTTTCAGCATGCATCTACCTGCAATTCGGTTTTCAAAGTTTGGACCGTCCAAACCAGAGACATGCTGGTTTTTAATCCTAAATTTCGGATCTCCTCCCTTTCCATTATTTTTTGCAACAATTTCTCATTAATGAAGCTCCTTTCCTGTTCAAGCGCTAAAGTGGCTTTTATTGTTTTAGAATAGTCATTTATCCCAATATGAACCCATGGTTGTTCATCTTTCTTGTGTATTTCAGCAAGAGTGGTAATGTGTTTTTCTGAACCTGCTCTAGGAGCAGTATTCTGTTTGCATGTCTTCTCTTTTAAATAAAAACGTAAGGTGTGCTCATCTATGGCAGTTTGCCATTCTTTCCTTGGGTCTAAGTATATTTGTACAGGTAATTTTTTATTTTCACTCTGCATCTTGTCTTGACACATTAATATAACAGTGACGCTAGGTATGCAACTATTCTGGAGATACACCTCCACTGCATCATTTGTTTTTGCAATGGTGTGACATTCATTTATATTGCTGTTTTGTGATTTTAGTTTATTAGGTCTCAATGGTTTTTTGGTTAAGGACCACAGTACTCCATTCACCCCATCTATGAGCGGAGATAATCTTTTCAGGCAATCTGTTCCAATTAGAAATGGAATATCACAAATGGATGTGACCAATACCTCCTGTTTCATTCTGTGTTTACTTATCTTTATGTCAACCTCGGTGGCGCCTAGAATAGGCACCTCCTCCCCGTTAAAATTATGCACTGGACCTTGATTCTCCTTTACTGTGATCTGATTCTGCGGGGATCTCCCTTCATTGATACTCTTTACTAATTCTTTAGACATAATTGTGGCCTGTGCGCCAGTGTCAATGATTGCAAATGTATGGCATTTTTCTTCCACAATGACGGGAGCATAATACCCGTCTTCAACTTCCTCTAATACACATAGGAAATGCGAATTCTTACTGATTTCAGGGCTCACCTTTCTCAGGCCTTTTTCACTTTTGGCTAAGCACATCAGTAAATGGAAAGACATTTTTCCCTCCTTTTTGCTCATTCCTGTATGAGAGACTTTATTCATTTCCCCATGTTCAGAGGTTTTTTGGAGTGTGGCCACCGTTCACCCATCCATCCAGGTATCATCAGAGGTCACACTGCAACCCTCCAACTGAACATGTGTAACAACATCACTTGGCAATTTGTCATTGTCTAATTCTGTGCATTTGTGATTATCCAGTATGGTACCAGCCCTTTTAACCTCTTCAAAAATATGTGGTTCAAAGAATTCTTCAGGTGATTGAACTGTACCCTCCTTTTGAGCATTTCTTTTTCCTGCCTGTGTTTGGTCATTGTTTGGATTGCCCAGGGAAGGAGCTATAGCTTCGCCACTTACTCCTGGTTCACTGATATTCCCCATGCATGAGTCATTTTTCTTAAACCTGTTTCTTTGTTCTTTTGGGTTTTCAGGTTTTCCTATTTCATTTGTACATATTGCCAATGTTTGATTTAGTTCTAGGTTAAACCTTACCTCTCTTTTAGAAGTATTTGCATTTTCTGTTACATGTTCATGTACTGGTATTTTCACTTTTAAATCATTAGGCATCTCAGAGTCATTATGCAAAATGACATCAGAGCAAACTGTCTTTTCGGCGCTGCAAGTATTGTAAGTACTTAGTCACTTTTCAGAAGCCCCCCGATCATTGCTATGGCCATCTGCCCCCTCCTTTGATGACTGTTTTTGTGTTGTGCAGAGCTTTCCTATTTGCTCAGCCAACATTTTCACTTGGGCCTCGAGGCACTGGAATCTTTCCATCTCTCTAGAATCCTCTCTCTGTGGCCTAGATCGATATTGGTTGTTTTCTCCCTGATTGGATCTATTCTGATACCTCTCAGGAGAATGATTTCTATTGGGATGGTTCCTGAACTCCTGATTCATTTGCGGAGGGGAGCGGGGTGCACCCATCCTTTGGTTGTAGTCCCCTGGTAGGGAATCATTGTACTGACGTGAAGTGTAATTCATGTTCTGTCTCATGTCTTGTCTCTCAGGTTGTGGGTACCGGCCCCTATGTTGATTCCCATTATCAGCAAATCGATCCACATATCGGGGTCTATCCTGATTACCATATATCATGGTATTGGGATCAAATCTGCTTTGTGTCCCCAATGTCTGATAAGGATCATAATTTCTTTGATTCTGATTTTGTCTCTGGTTATTGTTCATACCTGACATATCAGGTCGATAGCCTGCCCGGGGCCTATCTCCTAAGTACCTGGGGCTGATGTAACTCTCCCTATTACTAGGATCATGTGATTGGAACATTGATGCAGTGTGTGATGACCTTTGTTGATTACCCCTCTGTTCAGGTGCCAAATTATTTTTACTTGGACTTTGAGCAGACTCGGGAAATTCTGGCTGACCTGATTTCCATCATTGTTGCTGAGGGTTCTTTAGATTTAGGTCTAGTATCTCTCATTTTATCACTTTCTCTACCCTGACAATAAAGTACCTCATATAGTTTTGTGCTTTGGTGTACAATCCATTCCAGGGACTTGTCATTGTCAAATTCACGGACCAATTGGGATATGATGTCTTTCTGCAGCCCATAGAAGTAGGCAGTTTTAAACTCATTGGAATTGGGGTCAAAAGATACATCAAAGCGAGAAAATGCTCTTTTTAAGTCTTGTAAAAACTGGCAAGGGGATGTATTAGGCCCAGCAGTGATTGTGTAAGCGACTTTCTTTGCCTCCTGCAATGACTGTAAAGGAGAGAAATGACGCCTGATCTCTTTTTCGAACTCCGCCCATGTCATATTCTGCTGTTCATTCAATCCTCTTATAATACTGGCCGTCGGGGCATCTAAAGTTAAATGAAAATATTGCCTGTACTGTTCCTTAGGTATCTGTAGTGCTTTAAAAATGTCATGAACCGCTTCTAAGTGATCCTCAATGCAGCATTCCCCTCCTTTTTTAAATGGTTTGATCAGGGCTTTAATGGATTTCATTATCTTTATGGGGCTACTTGTTGCAATGCATGGAATTGCACTACTTGCTGACTCATCCCTGGTTCCTGGTGTATGGGATTGGTGGCGGTCCCCAATGGGAGTAACAAATCCCCCAAGGGCGCTGCAACCAAGTTCAGTCACCGGCCCAGTCACTGGGGCACTAGCCCTTTGGGTAGAAATAGAATTCACCTCAACTCCATTGAATGTGATACCCTGCCGCCTCTCGTGGGACATGGGAATGCACATTTGCCGTTCTAATTCCTTACACTTTTTAAGGAGCCTGCTTGCTTCGTTTTGCAAATAGTTGTTTTCATCACTCATTTTATTAATTACCTCCTGCATGTCGCACATTTGCATTTGGCACTCATTAAATTCTTTATTCCTCTTGTCTCTTTCTTGAAGCATTTTAACCATTTCTTGTTCCGCATTTTGGAGGTCACTTTCTTTCTCATAATGTTCTTTTTGTAAAATCTGCATCTCTGACACAACCTCATCTTTATCTTGTCTAATGTGGTCCACCAATGCTTTTAAGTGTACCAAAATTGTTCACTGTCCTCATTGTTTCTTGCTTTTGGACAATTGAACATCAAAATCTCTGCATTTTAACTGCATGTCTTTTTGGCATACATCCAATTCTGCTCTTAACATTTCCTGATTTTTACTTGCCCCATCTTAGTCAGTCTTTAACCTGTTAATTAGCTGGGTGTCATTTTCTTGCATTCGCAGGGACCTATTAAAAATAAACCAGATTTTGGCGCATAGCCGTATCAAACAGTCTTTCTCTGCATTTTTATCGGCTGCATTTAATAACCTTAGAAGGCAAAACTGAATTATGCTGCCTTCTGCAAAAATATTGTTTAGTTTTTCTTTCTGCACCTCACCCTGAATGCGGTCATGCCATTCTGAGGTACTGTTTGATGACCATGTCCCGTGTGCGAATAATTTTGCCTCTAAATATTGCACTAGGTCTGAGAATGTGGCTTCTCTTTGAGACATTCTGAAATTCGTTTTTAGTGACACACTGCTATTATGAAATGGGTTCCCTTTAATGTACAGATGGCAGCGTGAGACACACTTGCCACACCCAGTAGGTGCTCTATGATCACTTTCCCGGGCTGCAACGCACCATAAATATGTTGGGTATTTTGTGTAGATTTGGGGCCTAGCGGTATTTTCTTACCGCCAAAAATAAAGTAATTTGGCAATAATCACTCCTTGCATTCAGATTGGGTTTGGTATTATAGTAATATAGTGGATATGCATTATTTCAGTACACAGATACATTTAGTTGGTATGCATTTCGTTGTGCTATAGTGATGAGCATAATTTCTTTGTTTTATTTGTGGCCCCAACATACAAAACCCCTTACTTTTGTTTAGACTGTTCTTGTGATCTCTAGAGGCCTCAGGCTTCTACATTATTCAAGAACACCACATTTTCATATGGAATGCCACTTATCGCTGATTTATCTACACGAGTGAGCTATGCTTCCATAAAGTATTCACAATAACATGTGGTATAATCACTAATTTATTTCCATTAGTGAAACTATTTCCAGAAGCCTCTCTTTCTGCTGACTCATATACGTCCAGCAAACTTTTTCATTATGTTCCACTCAGAAATCACACACACATGTATACACTGAGTGGAACCATGCACACAGCTATTTATAATTGCTCATAACATTACTTTATCTGCATAGAAACTTGGCGCTTTAAGCATCATTCCCTCTATGGCATAATATTATTTTTAGACACCAAATGAAACAGAAACAAAAATACTCTTAGGCAGACTGTGTTATCACAATTTCATTTTCCAATGATACATTACCATTTGTGAGACAATCCTCTTCTGAAATAAAAACATGAGAAAGACAAAATGCAAGAACACTACGAATTTCATTTCATATTTGCACAAGAGAGAGAAAAAATTACATTGTTTGTTTTGCCTTCAGCTGGCAACATTAAAATGTGTCATTTGAACACAGTGAAAAGCTATCGCTAAGCTGCCTGTCTAAAATAGGTCTCATGCACATACCGCACCCTCACTTTCATACAAGATATACCAGCGAGTTGTAGCTGTTTAGCACGCAAACTTCCCGGACTGGTCGCTTTCTTTAAATGGCTCAAGGCTTTCCTTCAAAGCACCCCAGCGAGGACATGCAGTTCTGATCTGCTGTCTCTCAAGCCGGTGCTTATTGACTGGAATCTTCAGTCTGGGAAAGTCAGCAATGGACTGGACGGCACCTCTCAATCAGGAAATCCCATAGAAACTCCAGCCAGGTCTTCCCCAGAGCTGTGTAAAATGTCCTCTGCCTTTCTTCCTCCCCGAAAATTTCCAAGAGACCTCTGTTACAGCCCTTAAGGTGACGTGTCACCAATGAAAATGCACAATAATCTATCTGCTTTTAACAATGGCTTGGCTTATACGGTTTAGAAACTGTATCTACTCATTTCCTGGCATGCAGATTTCGCATCCAGCTAACACAGTGAACAGAGAAAAGAAAAACTAATCCAAGTGCACGTTTAAATGACTTTCAGAGCCTGTCTTTTCTACCTCATGTTGCACTGGATAACACATTATGATGTTATTTGATTAGAATCATGTTAGTACTGTTAATTATATTAGTTCATTAATCCTCTGTGTCTCCTGCAACAGAGGCATTTCAGGAGAAAAAAAATGGTCCAATTACTTGTACCGCATTATAGCAATACATTAATCCCATGCAATGGTGCTGTGCTCCCAAAACACGCTAAATAATCCTACATTTCTCAGTGCAAGAGAAGGAAAGATTTAGATACTCCCAATTGGGCCACTGGGCTTCTCACCCTGTTGTCAAGCAGAGAGGCACTCGAGAGCTCAATGCTCTCAAGCTTACAGACCTAGCAGGTCCGGTACAGGCAGAATTACTCTTATTGCTTGTAATCATTACTTGGCTGTGTCAGATGTCTGTTTTTTAGGAGGAAATTGCTAAAAATATGTAATGAATTAAAGCAAGTAATAAAATAAAAAATAAAGGCAGAATTTCAACAATCTGTTGGATCAATATGATCCACAGGAAAGTTTGCCATACATGGCTAACTGGTAAGGGGATCTTGGTATTTTGAGGAATCTAAGGGCGTCCTCACTTCACCTAATATATCCTACCCCCAGGTGGATAGGGAAAGGCTGCAACTATCGAAGCCTGACCCTGGGGGTTGGATATGCGAGGGAGGATCACTTGGGTGGAGGCTTGGAGGGAGGTAATGAGGTACCCTTAGATGAGACATGTTACCCCCCTTTTTCCTCTCAAAATTTCCCCTTCATCCTCCAGGCCTTTGTGGGCTATTGTAGGTCAGATCCCTATTTTCCCATTGACATTCATTCATGCACACACCACTTTAGTACTGGGACGAGGAAGAAGCAACAACAAGAGACAAAAGACTCTATAACCAATAATTGGTGGGGTGTTTAAATACCTGCAATACAGGAATACGAAGAACAGTGTCGGCTATGGCTGTGGAAGCGAACAGACCAACTCTCCCTGGGAAGCCGTGCAGAGGAAAGAGCGAGTGCCTGTGTGGTGGAGTGAAGAGGCTCACCGACGAGAGCCGCTGCAAGAAAGCAGCAGCCTGCAAGGACGCAGAGAGCAGAGGAGAAGCTCTGGGGCGTTCACAGAGGCGGGCAAGCCGGACAAGGCTTACCGGAGCTCTGATCCGAGATGCTGGGAGAAGTGGCGACCACAGAAGCCGGAGGGGAGCCGAAGAAAGCAAAGCAGACTTCACCGTTGTGGGTGCTAAGGTTCATTGTGAGAGAAACCAAAGATGCCAGAAGAGATCGGCGAGTCCCATGCAATGGGAAAGGGACACTGAGGCATATTGGATGCGGCCTGTGTAAAGAAATAGCAGAAAGTGGAAAGCTGAAGCAAAGTGAAGATGCAAATGACATTCCATGTATAACGAGGCACGTTTTGAATACCAATCCGGATTAAAGTCCATTTCACGTATAATTAAGCACTTTTGAATACTGAGTTGAATTAAAGCAGTTTTGTGCGGAAGTGTGGAAGCTTATGACTATACAGAGAGAACAAGTATTGGCAAGAGCCACAAGAATATGGAAAAGTGCATATGTGATTAGTGGCAAACCTGTGTGTTCAAGAGAACCACGTATTGGCAAGAGCCACAGGAATATGGGAAATTGTACCCTTTGCATATTGGCTAACAAGAAAAGGCAAAGCTTCAAGAGGATTTGAAATGAGCCTGAACTCAATCCCACTGTAAAGCTGAAACAGTGGAATCGTGCAGGTGAAGGAGAAACCAGTTAGGTGTATCAATTGCGTTACCTGTAATGGGTGGACAGTGTGGTCCAACAACTGCGCCTAGACCAAGAACCCCCATCAATGGAAAGCCAATTGAAATACATGCAACAGAGCTTGTGGGTGAATCTGAAACTTTATAACTTTATACATTTTAACTTTGTGAAATAGTTGAAAGACTTGAAGCCTTGGGGGAAGGGAAACCTATTTGTGTCTTGTGAACTATTTAGAAATCTTGGAAAAGGAAAACCCTCTTTTTGGGAGACTTTGTGAGCTATCTTGAATCGCGAGGAAGTGGAGATCCTTTCCAAGCCAGAGCTGGAAGAAACTTGGAACTTTTATTTGAACACTTAAGAATTTTGAAGCTGACATCCCTACACAGTGTATACATATAAATGCAAGGGCAGGTATAGGTTTTGACACAGACCGATATTTACTTTGGTCATCCTGGCATAGACTATCTTTAATTACATTTAGGTTGGGAAATCCACCTTAGTATAGGGCAAGTTAGGCCTTTTTCCAACCCTGATGTAATAAATGTATAAAGAGAAAACTTGAATTCAGTTGTCTGGGTCTATTTCACGATGCTGTCACAGTAGCCAAATCAGTGAGGAACCATGATGCTGTTTCTGGGAAGGTAACCACAAAGTAGCCAAGTGTTCAACATACAAGGAATGCCAATTAAAGCTATGCTACAGGTGGTACCTTTCGTCAGACCGATTTCATAACATTGCCCACTCATTCCTTGAAACCGGCTGGAAGGGCTGCACAGAAAAGGGGACCTACTATCATGTGGTCGCAATGCACTGAAGCCCAAGAATACTGGAAGGAGGTCCTTGCACACATTAAAGATTCCACCCCTGCAATACCGGACTTAAACTGCCCGGGATTGGACAGAGGGTGCAAGCGTACCAGTATATACTCTCCTGGGCCGCAGTAGTGACAGCTGCCCTTCCTGGTCACTTCTGAATTACCCACCCTGTTTACCGCAGCCTAGGACATCTTGTGCCCCTGTCTTGTCTGCAACTGTCTTGCTGCTAGGTCGCCTGGTGAGTAGGGGTGTCACGGTATTAGTTTTATGACGGTACAATAACCTTCTTGCCAAATGACGGTATATCATCGTTATCGCGGTATAGCAGGTGGAGTTAACTAATCTTAACAAATATTTTCTAAAAGGTCATACATTGTCAGATTATTCATCACAAACAAAACCAGGCACTCAGGGCCAGAATTGGGCTTTTCAACATACTTTCCACTGAAATGCTACCCCTTGCTTCCACCATACACAAACACATGTGTGGAGAGGAGGAGGGGGGGAGCCCTGCTGCGACTGGCAAAGCAAACTGAATAGCTTTCCTTAAGTGGTCATTTAGGCTTTTAGCTCCCCCACTGGCTACTGATGAAGATGAACATGTTGCCGTCTTGATAACCTGCATGCCACAGATCAATAGAGTCTGATGGTAGTATACGCTTGTGCGCATGCACACACACTCTCTCTTTACATTACAGCCTTTAGTTTACTTCCGAGCCACAAGGTGTTCAGTAATCACGGACAAGTTACCCTTTGGTATGGCAGCAGGGAACACCAACAGAGATGATTACATTTCGCAGTGTGACTTATTATATGTAAATTCAATGATAGAACCAGGGAAATCCCCCATTGTCATATGTTTAGAAAACATTATCCATTATAAATATATAAACCCCAAAGCCGCCAACCCAAAGTCCCGGGAGGATAGCTCAGCGGCAACGTGCACGCCTTGGAAGCAAAACGACACGAAGCAACACAGGTTCGATCCCCGGGTCCGCGCTTAGAAATCTCTGGGTGTTTAAGCGTGTTATAAATACGCAACTAAGACAAAAACAATTGCACAACTAAATAAACAAAAACAATTTCTTTAACAGCGCCGCGATGCCTGCGGGCTGTGTGAGCGCTTTAAAAAATATATAAATTTAAAAAAAGGCAAACCCTTTTCCTCCTTGGCACTGTATTTATTCTTCCTATTGCTAACATATTGATTTTGTGTCAGGCACGTGTGGTTTATGGAATGGCATTAAAAATTGCTCAAACTACTTGGCAGACGGCACATCCAACAGTGCAAGACCAAGACTGCGTAGCACTTGCTTACTGCAGCCTTTCCAAATCAGATTGAAAAGCACACAACGGTATGAACGGTATACCGGTATAAACAATGTGACGGTTATTATTGTTCAATTAATTGGTTCACTGTATCTTTAACGGTATACTGTAATACCGTTACATCCCTACTGGTGAGTTTGTCATGCATTGTGCAGCTTCTCCACGCAATGTAATTTCTCTGTCTCTCTCTCTCATTCCCTTTCCATCTCTACTCTCTCCCTCCATGGTGCTCTCCATCTCCCCTATTTACTCTAACTTCTACTCTATCACCTATACTACCTCTCTATCGAAGCCTGGAAGGAAAACGTTGAAAAAAGATCTCCTGGTCTCCAGGCATGCCCATCGCTGACACCTATATCAATGCTTCTTCCAAGCAGACTGTCACAGACATCCTCTTTGTCGCTCCCTCTCCAGACCTATGGACTCCCCACATGGTCTCTGTCCCATCCCCTTTCTTTTTGTTGCCCCTTAATGGTGGCACCAGATGGGAAGTACTCTTGGCAAGCTTCTCATCCTCTAGGTACATCATTAATGGCTTTCAGAATGGCACTGTTATGGCCCAGGGCTCTCGGCCCAACCTCCTCCTCCTTGATAGGTGTCACCTGTCTCATCAACTTCCTCCCTTATCCTGCCACTCCTCCGTCTGCCACCCCTCTTGCCCCTTCTCCACCACAGACAGGTGTACCACTTCCTTGTACCCTTCCTCAGAAGACCTTCAAAGGTGGCAACCAGCTTTGCCTATCTACCCCAACTCTTGCTCTGTTAAGCACTCCTCTGATCTGTCTCCTTCTTGAAGACTTTGACCTTGACGTTCTCGCTCTCACTGAGACGTGGTTCAATGCCAGCTCTGTCATTGCTTTTGACACACTCCTCCCTGAGGGCTACAAGATCCTCTCTAAGCCCAGACCTAACCGGTCTGAAGGCAGAGTGACCTTGATATTCCCTGAATGGGCCCCTGCTACTATCATTCCCACCCAGACCTACTCTTCCTTCGAATGCCTCATCTGCAGACTTGGTGTCTCTCCAACCCTCTGAGTGGTATGACCTCACCTCTTCTCTTCTTGCCTCCACCTCTAAGCTTCTCCTCCTCAGAGACTTCAATATTCACCTTGACTCTCCTGATTCGGCCACTGGACTCTTCTGCAGCCTCTGTGACTTTCTTTCCCTCACCATTCATCTTTTTGATCCAACGCACTCAACCGGACATACCTTGGATACTCTCATCTCACTACACCTCTCTCCTTGTCTGACCATGCTTTCCTGTCCTCTCACCTTGATCTCTTAGGTCCCCAGGCTAGGTTTTTGCCTGCACTGCCAGTCTCCTTCTCCGTCATTCGAGCGATGAAACGAGTGTCAGTTGCTGCTTTTACTGCCACTTTCATTCCCCCTCCTATGGACTCCCACACTGACTCTGCCCTTGCTAATCTTCGCCTCTCTATCACCAACACCTTGGACATCCTTGCCCCTGTCATACAGATCTGCATGACGTCTGCCTCCAAGCGCAACACCTGGTATGACTCTGACCTAGCCTCTCTGAAACATAAGTGCAGAGTTGTTGGAAATGACGGGCATCAGGCTCTTCCTCTGACAGACTGGCCTACCGCCTGCTCCAAAGGCAATACAGAGACTCCATCCTCTCGAAGAAGAGGGCCTATATCCAACTCTACATCTCTGGCGCCACTAACACAGGCAAACTGTTTATAATCTGCAAGGAGCTTGCCAATCACACTGCATTTTCTAATTCTACCCTGCCATCTCTGACCCTCTGTACTTCACTGGCCTCCAACTTCATAAACAAAACTCTGGACATCCTGTCCTCACTCTCCTCTACTCCCTTCCTTCCTCCCTTCCCAGCTGTAACGCCTCCCTTAGCTCCCCTCTCCTCCAACTCTCTTCTTTCTTGCCCATGGCACCGGACGAGGTCTCTAGACAAGTTCTCTCTGAAAATCTCCTCCAAACAGGTGTTCCCCTGCTCCTCCAGCACTATCAAGGACAACATTGCCTCCCTTGCACCAGCCTTGGCCGATTTCTGTAATCACTCATTTGCCACTGGCTCCTTCCCGCTACCACTCAAGCACTCCCTTGTGCAACCTCTACCCAAAAAGCCCTCTGTGAACCCCTCCTGCCCAGCTAACTACCACCCTATCTCCATTATCCTCTTCCTGGGTAAACTCATGGAGATCCATCACACTGAATCTGTTGGTTGACTACATGACCACCAGTCAAGCTTCAGAGCAGCCATGGGCACAGAAACTTCTCTACTGAACGCCCGTGAAGACCTGCTCTCAAATCTCGATTCCAACTCTCCATCTGTTATTAACCTTCTGGATCTGTCCTCTGCCTTTGACACAGTCAATCATGCCACTCACAAAACGGTACATCACGGGCCTGGCACTGGACTGGTTGACCTCATTCCTCTCTGGCAGACCGTCCCAGGTTCAACTGGGACCTTTTCTCTCACCTATCACACTCCACCAGCGGCATCCCTCAAGGCTCTATCCTCTCGCTGTGGCTCCCCAACATCTAACTTGCCCTTCTTGCCCACCAGATCTCTTCCTTCTCTCCTCACTTCCAGTGTTATGCAGACAACACGCAGCTCTCCTTCAAGCTTCCGTCTACGTCCTCCTCCCTCATACCTGACTGTACAACTGCTATTCAGGCATGGTGTGCTGCCAATGATCTCTGCCTTAACGCCAGTAAGAGTAAGATCCTTCACATTGGGACCACAGCTCCCTCCTTCCTCCTACCTCTGGTCGCCCTCTATGGGTCCCCTCCCTTCCCCTCACCCTCTTGTGAGGCAAAGAACCTTGGTGTCATCTTTGACTCATCTCTTGCCTTCTCTCCTCACATCACAGGCCTTGCCAAGAAGGCCCACTATCAGCTGCACCTCCTCAGAGGCCTTCTCCCTTTCCTCACCTTCCCTCAGAAACTCAATGTCTCCAGAGCTCTGGTTCTATATAGGCTGGACTTCTGCAACAGCCTCTTCCTTTATCCTCCCTTCACCCCCTTCAACTAATCCAGAATAGGACAGCGAGACTTATCCTGGGGTCCACCTCTCTCCAGCCCTAAAATCTCTCCACTGGCTCCCGGTTGCTGCTAGGATCAAATTCAAGACCCTCTGCATCATCCACAAGGCATTCTGGGGCCTGGGACCCCGCTACACCCAACTCTCTCTCTCCCTCTCTCTCCCTAAATACCTCCCTGCTAGAGCCCTTCGGTCTTCTAGCTCCAACTCTATGCAGACGAAACGCTTCTCTAAGCAGAGAGTGGGGGGTAGATCTCTCTCTTCTGCAGGAGCCTCCCTCGGGAATGGGTCTCCCTGCCCCTCTCAGGCTTGAGCCGGATCTCCTTAAGTTGCCGGAAGCTCCTCAAGACCCACCTTTTCTCCTCTTCCTTCCCTCTCCCCCTCCCCTGCTAACACCCCGTTCTGCTGCAGTGACTGGTTGCCTAGTTCCCTCTGAGTTCTACAGGGCACCATGCCCCCTCTTTGCATTTAGCATGTAGACCCTCACTCCTTGCTCCCCATGCAATCCCTGGCACTGGTCCTCCTATCTTCCCCTAAACACTCGCTTAGCCCTTGTCGCCCTCTTCCTAAACCTTGCCTCCACACCCCTTTTACTTGCACCCTCTCCACTTTACCCTGCACTTCCCTGCCAACCCTAGCACTTCACATTTCGTGCAGACCAACACTCCCCCAACCCCCCTCTACACTTCTCGTTACTGCACTTGCACAATCCGAATGTCACAAGGCCTAGTAGGACCGTTACTGTTATATTTCTCCATTGTTCCCCCCCTATCCTTTTTTTGTCTTGTGGTGTCTTGAAACAGCATTTTGTTGTATAGGCGCCTTACAAATATCAAAAAATATAATAATAATTAAATAAAGCTATGCTAGATATGTCATTACCGATGGGCCAATTAATAATTTTACAGGGAGACAGAGGGGACGAGCTATATACCCTCTCAAGGGCGGTAAAGCCAATCTCATCACCCACTTATTGGCAGCGAAAATATCCCTGGTGTGCAATTGGAAAGCCCCAGAAAGGCAAATCATAGCAATGAGGTGGGGGAAAGCATGGGCTATCCTAGCCTCAGAGAAAATCACAGCCCTTGCAGGGGAAAGGAAATACACGTCCTTTGTCGCGATCTGGCTCCCCTTCATAAACTATGTGCAAGACAATTATCATGGGCCATACAAGCCAAACTTATACACACATTTAACATTGCTGTAAGAACCAGGGATGGGAACCAAGAAGGGGGAGATGTGATTTGGTGACTGGGAATATTCTGTGGTTAAATGGTTGACATCAATGTTCTGTCTCCTACTAATCATTGCGGTTTTGATCAAGCTGTCAGCTTCTGTTAATGTACTGCTGTCTCTTAACCGTCTCTCAAAAATAAAGTTGGTTAAAAGAAAAGAAAGCATGCTTGTTAGGCAGAATCCTGTGCAGTGCCCTTAGGGACCACTACACACAATTAAGACTACAAGTGGTAATACAAGTTCACCTTTGGTACAAACCTGTACTACTATGTTAAAGTGGTAGTGGTAGCAGTAGCGGATCAGCCAGGCCTATCTCAAGAGTATATGAGCAGTAGCAGAGATTACACAAAGGACCACAATTACTGTGACTCAAGCAAACACCGACTCAAGGTTTCAGGTAAAAAATATAAGTACATTTATTTTTAAACCATCTGTTATAAAACACTTTTAAAAAAAATGTTTTATTTGATTTAGTTGCATGCAACTTTTCAAATCATTGCTACAAAAATATATACAATCACAATTTCTTATATTACATCGAAAATCAATCATAGAATTAAACCTTCTTGGGGCGTGGCTTGGAGCTCATGGCGAGTGGAAGCTGAGTCGCCGCGCTCTGGCCGAGACGCCGTATCTTCATCCTTTTGCCTGCCCGAAACTACATCTATGACGGAAAGAACTGGTTCCGAGTGAAGGAGAACCGGCTCCTGACACGTTCCTATGGTTTTCTCCTGGGTTCAGACCTCCAGACCCATGGATTCTCCCCTGCAATGGTCCCCCCCCCACCGCTGGCGGGACCCAAGATGGCGGCCATCTGTTGAAGCCGGCGCCGGAGGAAAACGATAACCGCCTTCGCAGCGAAGCCGACCCACAAGCTGCTGCCGCCACTGAAAAAATAAGGAAGAGCCTGCTCCTCCACCCGGGCCCGATCTGCATTGCCGCTGTCCCAGTCGCTGGCGTACCTTCCCTCGACGCTGAGACGACAACACGGCTCCGGTCCTGCCGCGTAGTTGCAGCGGCTGACCGGAGAGACAAGTGGGCGCTCCCGCCCTGGGAGACTGGGCCTGGGCCCCGGCCTCCTTTGCGGCCGAGGAGAAAGAGCTGGAGTAACGCTGTGGGAGGACATGCGGACCCCCTGGTGCGGGGAGCCCCGCCAGCCGAGCATTTCTCGCCCGCCACCGACAGCCAAAAAAAGGTAGAGGTGAGGAGAGCAGTGGGTGGGGGCATAAACCACTCGAATACCCCCAGCATAGGGAACCACAGCGCCGCACCATCAGCGTGCTACTGAATGCCCCCCTGAGAACTTGAACATTGTTCCCAACAGGCCGGTGCGGTCTCTACAGAGGAGCCCCCATCCGCTGCCTCCTTGTTGATTTCTGGAGACCCGTGAAAACAGTCCCCACACGCTGCGGACTGGACCACCTTCCAGTACATGCTGAATGCTGACCCTCCCACCCCTGGAACATAAGCTCCCCCAGCCTGCACACTAACTTCACCGGGCCGGAGTGGGCATTACTGAGGAGGCTACATCCACTATCACCTATCCACACTTGACTGAGTGGCGTCTCTGAACGTCCCTTAACATGGCGGCCAGAAATAAGGCAAAAACAGGCACCATGGACCCGTATGTATCCGCTAAAGTGAAATCTCCATTGCAGCCACGTACTTCCACCCCTGAACCACTGCAAGCAAAACCGGCGGACTCCCCCAAAAATCAAGCCCAGGTATTGGAGGCTATTGCATCTCTACGGTCATTTATAGATTCCAGAATCGGGGAGTTTAAAATCCGAACTACAACTCATGCGCCAAGATGCCCGCAACTTAACAAAGAGTGACCATTGCCGAAACGACCATAAAAGAAACGTCAGACGACACATCAGAGCTGAAAGCTAAGGTGCTGGACCTGGAACGAAAGGTGTACACACTTGAGGCCAGGGCTGAGGAGGCTGAGGGCCGGGCCAGACGCAGCAACATCAGAATACTTGGGGTCCCAGAAGGAAGCGAAGGCTCGAATCCGACAACCTACATAGAGTCCCTGATACAGCAGGAGGTGGGCGCTGGAAGGTTAACGCAAGGATTCTCGATCGAAAGGGCACATAGATCTCTCCAAAAGCGATCCCCCGCTGGGCTCGCATGCTCGCCCTATAATCGCTAAAGTACTCAACTTCCGGGATAGAGAGACTATTCTCCGGCACTCCAGAGAAGAGGGCCCCATTGAACGAGGGAGCTCCAAGATAACAATCTACCCCGATTACACCCCGAAGGTCCAACGAGAGGAACTCATTTGTGCCGATTAAAGCCCGGCTCAGGCAACTGAACCTGAAGTATATGCTATTATACCCCTCCAGACTGAAAGTGATCCACAAGGGGAGGGTGATTTTCCTGGAATCCCCAGCAGCCACCAATATGTGGCAGGAAGACAACAACCTAGCTGCAGATAAAGACCCTCAACCCATGGAAAACTGAAGAATCACCTCCGTCGGCGCTTGAGACAGGGACGGATCCATGACTCACAAAGCTAACACAGACACAAGGCAAATAATCAATAAGAAAGTAAACCACCCAACAGTCAGCTACACAGATGCGGCCCTCGCTTGGCCCACGCCAGGCACAGAGCCCCACCCCCACGAACAGTTCAGGACAGACCAGTTGCCTGACCGACCTCACTCGTGCCCGACACCCGGATGGGTCCTGATGGGACGAGAGCGCCTGAGCACCAGCAGGAACTGGTAGTTGCTGGGCGCACCAGTTCCAGTTTTGTTAATCGTTTTGTTCACACCACAGTCTTCGAAATATTAAGGATGGGGAAGCATGGGACCGGAGGTCCTTGGGTGCCGGGGATGAGAAAACACTGGAACCCAGGCGGAGAGCCTCATCACCTGGAGAAGGGGCCGCCCCGTGAAACCGGGGGCGACCAGAAAGATGAGACCAAAACATCAACTCAATGGCACTCCAATTTAAGGTGATAACGTGGAATGTGAGGGGTATGGGTACATACCTGAGAAGGAATCGGATCCACTCTTACCTGCGCAGGAAAAAGGTATCGATAGCGATGCTTCAAGAGACCCATCTCACGGAAGAATCCACAGCTAAACTATACGAAAGATGGGGTGGGACCGCAAGAGGGGCGCCATACTCCAAATTTGCTAGAGGAGTGTTCATGTAGGTAAACCCGACAGTGCCTTTCCAGCTACTGGACTACGAAGCCGACAAAGAGGGCAGATATCTAATATTATGGGGAATTGTCAAATCCACGCCATTGTGCCTGGTGAACTCATACTTACCACAACACGGAATACCCTCACATCTCAAAATGCTTAATGCTAAAATGATTCTTCGTAGAGCGAGTGCGTTTATATGGGGTGGTGATTTCATTTGCATCAGGAACGGAGCTATGGACAGATCAGATCCCCCCGCCTTATAAATAGCCCTGCATCTAACGTGCTAAACACTACAATAGAGCCACTCGACCTAGTGGACATCTGGAGGGAACAACACTGCACCGAGAGGAGCTATTCCTATTACTCGGCCCCACACAAGGTCCATACGAGGATAGACTATTTGTTCATAGACCGTGAACTGGCTCAACAAGTAGACTCCACAATGTATCTAGGCAGAACCATATCCGATCACTCTCCGTTGATTATGCAATGGGCTCCTAGAGGACCCAGACTGCCAATCCCATTATGGAGAATGCCACCGGCAGCACTCAGACCACGCATTCAAGGAGGAACTTGGTGCTAAACTCGAAGAATACCTAGACATCAACAAAGGCTCAGTGTCAAGTTGGAGCACACTATGGGAGGCCATGAAGGTTGTGACACGGGGAGAAGTCATATCCGGAGCGGGCGGCATCCGTAAACGTCTGAAGTCGGAACTGGAGGATCTGGAGAACAAGATTACACACCTGGAATCCGAAATCGACACCACGCCGGATGCTGAAACTGAACTAAAAAGCACCCGGGAGGCATGCCTTTCGACCTGAAATAGACTGTCTAAATTGGACTACATGACCTACATAGCCAGGGCACACAAAGAAGCAGATAAACCTTGTAGAATGTTGGCCTGGCTGTGTAAACGCGAGTTCCCAAGACACCTCCCAACCGAAATAACAGATGAAAGGGGGACAACCCACAGGATGCAACAAGATATTAATTCTGCGTTTGCGGACTTCTACTCCAAACTATATGCCCACGACACCAAAATACCAGTGGAGGACATAAGGGCTACACTGGCAGAGATTGAGCTCCCAAGACTGACGGGGGCCCAAAGCGAGCTACTGGACGCGGAAATCACTCCAGAAGACGTGACGGAGGCGATCAGATCACTAGCCACTTGCAAGACCCCCGGGAGTGATGGGCTTCCACCAGAATTCTATAAAGCGTATGAAGCGACCCTCACCCCGATACTACACAAGGTGTATATGGAGGCATATGAAAATGGAATCCTGCCCAACTCCATGAAAGAAACAATTATCATCCCTATACTTAAACCCAACAAACCTGACGACAACTGTGAATCATACCGCCCAATCGCCATGCTAAATTATGACTGCAAGATCCTGACCACGATACTGGCTAAGAGGCTGGCGAGGGTGGTGGGAACCCTGATTCATGAGGACCAGAATGGTTTCGTTCCAGGATGCAATACTACCGCAAACCTGAGGAGGCTCCAGCACATCATGGCAGAAACCTATGATCGGGACGAGGACCTAGCGGTGCTATCACTAGACGCCATAAAAGCCTTCAATTCTATCTACTGGGAGTGGCTGCTCGAGGTACTAAGGGAATTCGGCTTTGGCGAGGGCTTTGTAAAATGGGTCGAGGTACTGTATAATTCACCGGCAGCGAGAGTGAAGACTGGAGGGACGGTCTCCAAAGCCTGGGCGATACAGCGGGACACGAGGCAAGGATGCCCGCTGTCCCCGATGTTATACATACTAGGCCTGGAGCCAGTAGCCGCCTACTTCAGGAAACAACACTTTGATGCGGGCATTAAGCTGGGCAGTGACCATTCCATAATATCCATGTACGCGGACGACATTCTCCTGTACTTAAATAACACTCAGCTCAATGCACAAGTTGCGTTGGATATCCTAGATAACTATGCCCGATACTCAGGGATAACATTTAGTAAGCTAAAATCGTGTGCGTTTCCACTGGCCAGACTCGGGGGTCTGGATAAGTCCGATCTACCAGACGTCGGAATACAATGGCAATTGGAGAAGTTTAAGTACCTAGGAGTCGACGTGTGTCACACTCCTGCACTCACGTATGAACACAACACTGAAAAAGCAGTGGGAGGTCTCCGCAAATCCATGAACTTTTGGTCGAAGCTACCATTGGCAGTGATGGGCAGAGCGGCAATAGTCAAGATGATAGTTCTCCCCCGATTTTTATACCACTTCACGAACGTCTGCTACTACATCAGACCTCCCTTCTTCAGAAAACTGGACTCTCTAATCAAGGACTTCATATGGGGGTCATCCAGACACAAGCTCCCTTTACCTACACTTACGCTCCCGTACAAGGAAGGAGGGATACAACTACCCGATCTACAAAGGTACTATCTAGCTGCACAGCTCAGCCACGTGACGAAATGTCTCTCCGATGACCCGTCAGCCGAAGTGGGGCTTCTGCGACAAGCGACTTCCAAGCTATTCCCCAAAGAAATACTTTGGAACCCAATGAAACAAACATCTGAAGTTCCCATGATTGTTACCCTGGGCAGGCAGATATGGGCTAGAACTGGCTTCCTTCGACAATTAAAACATCCCTACAACCCCAACACTCCCATTCTGGCGGACGTATGCAAAACTCAGGCGGACCTTGCGACAGCCAGGAAATGGGAGAGAACCGGAATCTACACATGGGGAGACCTGTTTGAAGACGGCATGTTCAGAGAACTTGAATCGTTACAAGCTAACAAAGGCATCTTGAGTACCCAATTCTTGTGGTACCATCGCCTCAAGATGATAGCTAGGGCACAATGGCCTGTCTGGCCAGAGGAACCCCCACCGGACCCCCTCCTCCAGGAAATGTACGACTTAGCAGATGGTTGGAAACCGGTCTCCCGCTTATACACCAAACTGAACGATAGATCCAACCCAAAAAGCGCAACCCTGAGGCAAAAATGGGAAACCGAATTGGGGATCACACTATCTGATATTGATTGGTAATGAATACTTCTATACCCCAAAGAGGTGTCAAGGAACATTAGATTTAAACAAGTTCAATTAAATGTGCTATACAGAACATACATGACCGCACTAAGAGTTGCCACCTTGAATAAACAAGCATCTCCGAACTGCCCCTGGTGCGGAAATGATAATGCAGACATGATCCACATGTTCTGGACCTGCACCAAAACGGCGAAATTCTGGTCCATGGTAAAAAGCACCTGCACCAACGCGGGACTCACAAGATATTAATGGAACCCAAAAGAATGCTTACTGGGAGCCCATCCCAGACTGAGCAAATACAAACACCTGGTCAAACTAATGGATCTAGCCTGCATTCTTGCAAAAAGGTCCATAGCAATGGCATGGAAATCACCAGGGGGCCCGAGGCATGGACGCTGGCTTAAGGACCTGGAAAAGTGGGCAGAGACCATAGCCTGGCAAGATGAAACCAACTCAAGCTACGATAATGCCAATGACACCCTAGAATCATGGAAGGCCCTGTTGCGCGACATCCAGTACGCTTCGGATCACAAACCCCCCTGAGTGCACACCCCTACCAGAGAATTGCCTGGGGTTCACCCCAAGAATGGACAACCCAGAAACTCAACCCCTGTGTCCTTCGCAACACCGACCACCGGCCCCCCTCCCCCTCATCATGACTAAGAACAAAACATTGCGCTATGAAGACTGTGGTAGTTAATTGGTTGTTGTTTGTCGGTTATGTTATTGTTTGATGGCTATTATGTACTTATACAAATGCCAATAAAATACTTTAAAAAAAAATAGAATTAAACCTTCTTAGTTAGGATACAGATTCTTCAAATCAATAAGTTTTAATATTCAGTCGCAACCACTCAGTAGTTGATTACTTAACATGATAACCCAAAATCGTATACCATCAACACAAGAGAAGCCAGACCGGCCAAACAACAACAGTGAAGTATTAGATAAAACACACAATTTACCCCAACTAATCTGTTCTTTACCATTAGTCGTAACACATCCTACTATTTACATTTGCTGTACACGTGGCAATATTATTCGTAAAAATTGAACTAGCGCTATCTGTACCCTCACACGCATATTTGAAAACAGCATTTGCCATATTTGATAACTCTCCAGATCTGTATGGATCGAAAACATGTTATTAAAACATCTTGCTCGCACTCCATTTAAAGCGATGCATTCGACCACCAGATGTTGTAGTGTTTCCCTTTGTTGTAAAGATAAACAATATCTACAATAGTTTCGATCACTTGGCAACAGTTTCCATTTACAGAGGACCTCACGCATGCTCCATAAATTGAGTCTGAACCTTAAATGATCAGAGCGGACCTTAGGTGACGGGCATTTCAGTAAATATGGCGTTGTCATACCATAGCGCTTCATTCCAAATAGCCAGATGCTAAAATCTTTGTATTGGATACACCTTAATACATTCCTAGCCCAGTCAGCTTCATAAATTTTAACTTTGGCTCGGGCGGAGTTCCGTACCAACAATTCTAAGGATATGTCTGCTTCTACCAGGTTATTCAGAACCTCATTTTTCTGTGTTCTTATGAACACATTACTTGATTTAAGCAGATTATAGCCTATTATTTCTAGAATGCGTCCACTCTTTAGCCCCACCACGCATTTACGAAAGAAGGTGCACTGTCTCCACAGTGCCTAAGAGTAGAGGGATACCAAGCCAAATTCATAGCCTAAAATCGCTATCGGTATAGTATTTGGGAGGACGAGGATCTGCTTCCAGTATGTCGCTTCTAAAGCGTCCCAGTACTGCTGATTCCCCAGGGACTTTCCCTCTGCATCATATAGAAAGATTTGTAGCACCTTCATCTTATAAAACACTTCACTTCTATAAATTTGAAACCACACGTAAAATACACTACACACAACCAATTCCACTTGTGCCAATAAATTCAAGGTAAGTACATTAGGATTTGACAGACCAGTGTTGCGATAATAACGCGTACCCGCGGATAGAAATGCTCACGAAGTTAAAACACACTTTGTACTTAAGAATTTCAAACAAGGGAAAAGTGAATCAAAATCAAAGGCAATACTTTTTCAAGGCAAGGAGACTCGAGGACTTGTTCAAAGATGCAGATTAAAGTCAATAGGCCTACACCAGTGTCAATGGAGCATATGCTCAGTTGCTAAGGATCACACGTTGAACAATTCAAGATTCGAGATGCCAAGAGTTCGGAAAAGTTATAAGAAGGAGGGAAGAAAGAACAAATCTTCGTGGAGGAAAAGGGTTCACCCCGATTCCGGCTGGTCAGACGGAGAGAATGACCAAGTGTGCAAAGTACCTTATTCCGTTGGAGAAAAGCTGGTGCCACGGCAGTTGTTCCTGGTAGTTCCTGCAGACTCACGGTTCCTGCGGCTCCAGTCGTGGGGACAAGGACGACGCCTGGCGCGATCTGCGCTACCCAGGGATGAGGCCAGCAGCAGCAAAAAGAACAACGATGAATAAAAGGTGCACTCCTTTAAATCAGGAGAGGGCTCTTCTGATGGCTTTCCGGACCACTACAGCACAGCAGTGATTTCGACCCAGGAGAGGATTCTCTGACTGAAGAAAAGATAAGCTGGTTGATCCCACCAGGCTGAAGGGAAGACTACTCCAGACTGGATCGTCTCTTGTTGTTGAAGGGTAGATAGCTCAGGACTGCAGCAGGGCTTCACCGGGACTCAGGGTTGCAGCAGCTGTCCTCTTCTACGCTTCTCTTCGGTTCCTTGCAGTTCCAATGGCTACTCTGACTTCTAACCCAAGAGTCCTGCCTTTTATGCCAAAATCCCCCATTCACACAGCCTTCCTGTCAATCACTCAGCAGGGGGGTTGTCCAGCCCAGACAACCACCTCAGCCAATCAACACATAGTGCGACTTGGGTCTCCAAGGAGACCCTGTGCAGGGGGTGACTACACCCCTCCCTCACATTCAGCCCACCTAGACACCCAGACGCCAAAGGAGGGCTTCTGGACAGAAGCCCGCCAAAGGTCAGCAAACAAAGGAGGTAAACCTGGTTTGCCGCACAAAGAAAGACACAAGAAGGATGTTAACGAAATGAAATGGCGATTAAACCCAATCGGAGCCAAAATAAAAAGTATTTGGGCTAGCGGTTTTAAAGTTTGAGGCTACTAACATAGCCTAAAACAATACCACGGTATGTAATATAATCACGGTAGGAAAATTAGGGTAGATACCACTGCCACCAGCCAAGTCTTAATGTTAAGGGATCGAGACAATGCTCCAGGAGGTACAGATAAAAAGGGCTAAGAATTAACCCTTTCCAATACTCCATGTAAGATGGGGTGTACTGGCTCTGTGCTTAAATAACTATGTAAAGTTAATGGCAACTTTACCCTTTTCTGGGGAACAGTAGTCGGCCCCAGAAATGGAGTCGGTGGGAAGTCTAAAAGACAACCCTGTGTCACTGTACTGAAGGTGCTGTGTAACACACAAAGGAGTGGGACTACTGAAGTGGTGTACTCCAGAGTCCACAATCAAAAAAACAGATGAAACACACATGGCAAAACACAGGTAAGAGTGGGGGAAAAGCTCACACTCTTACCAAGTGGAAAAAATAAACTCCAGAAATCCAGCAAAGCTGCTGGGGGACTCACTAGGTAAGGGAAATTAGCCATAGAATGAGAATTCTCCCTAACAATGCTGCTTTTAATTCTGTCGAGGACATGAACCTAAACATTTTAATTCTGGGAATAATAGCCATAGACTCTGCAACTGCTTCCACTTATGCAGACCGAAATGTCTATTGTGCCCTCTCATCTAGAAAACCAGGGTTGAAAGATTTGGGCGACTCGGATGTCAGTCTCCACCGCCAGTCCCCTCGACCCCTTGCAGCTCCCGCAGGCCGCAGAGGAGCCGCATGAAACCTCACAGACTCATTGAAGAGATGGGGTAAAAGACGTTGGTGATACTGTATGTTAAAAAGGGGGAGATGTCAGTCTCTCCACATTATTAAGTGAGAGGGGCGCCGTTGTGATCAATTCCCCAGGGAAGTGACGTTGAGTTAGGGAGGGGGCGTGCGGGGTAACAGGCAGTTCCTGTGCCGAGTTAAATAAAGGCGGACGTTTTGATACTCCCTGTGTCCTGCGTATCTGTAAGAGTGGATGTGGATGCGTGATCCTTGCCCCTCTTTTACATCAGGGACATACCATATCAGCAGGGTTATTGTTGGTTTGAAGATAGTGGCTCAGCCTTTGCTTTTGAGGCTTGATCCAGGTCCTGTGTTTCTACCTCTGGGGTGATCTTTGAACGAAAAGGAGGCTAGGGCAAACATGAAATGAAGATTGCTTTGCTTTAATTGAGTTGATTAGCACATCATTCACCATCATGCAAAACAGATTAAAAGTGGATTAACTGCAATACAGCAAGAGAATACATTAAAGCTATTAAGAACTGTTGCACACGGTCTTCGAAGAGAGAAGCCACAAAATCCATTGCCCTTTTTCTGCAAATTGTATTCACATTTGGAACTCGCGTTTGGAGTCAAATCACTCTCCTTTTTCATGGCATTCTCTGTTTTATTAACTGATGCCCCACATGCACCAATTTATTTAGCCGTTATCAAATTTAAGAATTCTTTTTTGAATTGCATCATTATTTAGAGTTCTTTGTCTTCTCATAACTTGACTCTACTATCAATACTAATTCTTTGTTGGTGTGTCACAACCACAGACATTAGGTACAGACATACAATCTCAAGCACATCTCATTTTCCTCGTTGTCGATTACGTGGATACGATTCAGCTCGACAACTTGTATTCAAATTTTAAAAAAATCACAAGTTCGATTAATGATGCCTATTAGTATAATTGAAAATATGCTGAGCCGGAGTATTTTCTAAGTGCAGTTGTCGGCAGCCTTGACAGCTGTCTGTCTTGGGCTGAAGGAGCTATGTATATAATAGCACTGCCCTGTAAGACAAAGACAATTTTCTGTAGCTAGAGGCTTTAATTAGTGCAAATTTAAATACCACAATGCTTTCCCAGGTTCAACTGAGCCTTTTTTCTCCTCCATCTCACTCTCCACCTGTGGTGTCCCCCAGGGCTCTATCCTCTCGCCTTGGCTTTTCAACATCTAGCTTGCCCCTCTAGCCCATTCGACCTACACCTTTTCTCCCAACTTCCAGTGTTATGCAGATGACATGCAGCTCTCCTTCAAGCTGCCCTCCATTGCCGCCTCCTCCTCCTCTCTCATTCCTGTCTGTCTGCCATTCAGGCACGGTGCTCTGCAAACTATCTCTGCCTTAATACCAGTAAGACTGAGATCCTTCTCGTTGGGACCTCAGCTCCCTCATGGGCGCCCCTCCCTCACCCTCCTGTGAGGCAAAAAACCTTTGTGTCATCTTAGACTCCTCTCTCCCCTTCTCACCTCATATCGCTGACCTTGCCAAGAAGGCCCACTTTCAGCTGCACCTCCTCGTAGGCATTTTCCCGTTCCTCACCTTCTCCTAAAAACTCAATGTCCCCAGAGCTCTGGTCCTCTCCATGCTGGACTACTGCAACAGCCTGTTCCTCAATCTGTCTAAATCCTCCCTTTGCCCCCCTTCAACTAATCCAGAAGATTTATCCTTGGCCTCAAGCCCACGGACTGCATCTCTCCAGCACAAAAATGTCTCCACTGGCTCCCGATTGCTGCGAGGATCAAGTTCAAGACCCTCTGCATCATCCACAAGGCTTTCTGGGGCCTGGGACCCCGCTACATCCAACTGTTTCTCCCTAAATACCTCCATGCTAGAGCCCTTAGGTCTTCTAGCTCCAACTCTGCAGATGAGACACTTCTCCAAGCATAGAGTGGGGGGTAGATCTCTCTCCTCCACAGGTGCCTCCCCTTGGAATGGCCTCCCTGCCCTTCTCACACTTAAGCCAGATCTCCTTAAGTTCTGGAAGTTTCTCAAGACCCTCCTTTTCTCTACCTCCTTCCCCTTCCCCAGCTAATGTCCCCCTCTGCCTCTATTGACTGGCTGCCTGGTTCCTTCAGATTCTTAAAGGCCCCAAGCCACCCGTGTCCAGTCTGCCCCTGCACCTGGTCTCCCCTGACCCCCTAATCCTCAAACCTGCACTTGCCCTCCCAGGTTCCCTCCCCCTGCACTAGTCAATCTGGGCATGCACCTCTTGAGCCCTTCCAGCCCCGTCCCTCGCACTTAGCAAATAGACCTTCTTCCCCTGCACTCTCTGCATTCCCCTGGCACTTGTCCACATGGCGTCCCCTTGCCCCTCGCATAAACCATGCACTCTTCTGCCCAGACCAACACTTCCCCCCCTGCCCTCTCTCCCGTACTTCTTGTTACTGCATTTGCACACTCCAAATGACCCAAGGCCTAGCAGGACTGTTTGTTTTTCTTCATCCCTGTCCCTCCCAACCCCCACCCATCTTGTCTTGTGGCGTCTTGAAACGCCTTGGTGTATATGCACATTATAAATACCCAATAAATAAAAAGAAATACATTTGCTTGGGTTGCTCGTAACTGGACATGAACTTCCAATGATGGCTTCTGGCTGGTGCTGTGGCATGTTACTTGGCTCAAATGGCGTATTCTACTTAAAATATTGAAATATGACGCATCATCTAGTGCTGGGGTCTGCAAACTGTGGCTCTCCAGATGTTTTAGACTACAAATCCCATGATCCCCCACCATTGACCATGCTTCCTAGGGCTGGTGGGAGTTGTAGTCCAAAACATATTGTTAGTCTAGAAAATACCCTACCATAGCATAGATGGTATATTATGTTGACCGAAAACCAATCAGATTATATGCCCAGCATCGCCAGTTACAGAATCGTCAGCATAACCATAGTGTGTCCATTTTGTACCCACAGAATCCGCCATTTTGCTTTCTCTTGCTTTTCTGTTCAAACGCTTTGCAAAAATGAATTTAATTTCGTTCTGCTCCTGCACAGAGCAAGGCCACAAGCTACATGTTGAGAGACCAGCCCAGACAGAAATACATTGTTTTCCTCCCTCACAAGTCCTTGAAGGCGAGCAGAGAGGCGTTTAATCACCAAGACAGGTGCTAGCTGGTCTCGCTGGAACTGCACAAACTGTAGAAATAGGCTGTTAAAGGCATGAATTATACTCTCCTCACGGCCCCCCTTTCTGGGCCCTCTTAGATCAAGCTGACCTCTAGCTCACAAATAGGAACTAGAAGATGGCATGCTTTGGAATCTGTCTCCCTTACTAACACAGTTTGCTCACAGAACAAGAGCATTATGTTCTCTGTAACAAAGAATCCTGTCTGCGCCTTTGTAAACTGCAACTGTTGCTAAATCAAGTAATATTTTTTTTTATTATTAAGTGTATTTGGTTTATTACAAACCTTTCACAATCAGTAAAACATTTCATTTTACAAAGAGATCTGTCACAACGAGTCAACATCGAGCAAATATAAGGCCACGGTCAACTTACAAAAAACTAGAAAGTCCAGGATAGGCTAAACTAAATCTAAGAGGCCGTTCACTTTCAAGTTGGTTACTTAAAATAAGTTTTGTCTCTCAGAAAAATCATAAAGATAAAATTGAATTATTAATTCACAATAAAATGTTCAATAAAATGTACAACAACACTGCACGGTGCGTCCTTTTAACCATTCAGTTCACGATTTACGATGCATTTCCTTCATCGATATGGTCTAGCCTTTTCAGGGTGTTTTCTAGAAATTTGACCGTTGAGAAATTCATTTTTGGAGATTGGCAGGCGTAAATTTTACTCCACCATTTCTCTGCATCTAGGCCACATAAGTCGGTGATATTACTAGTTAAGTACAAATTTCGCAGGTCTCTCAGTTCTGTGCAAAATAACACTAAGTGGTTTAATGATTCTTCACTTCTTTTGCACAATCTGCACTTTGTGCATATTTTTTCTTTAGTATATCTTGCCTTTGTTGTTTTGTTTTCCAAATATTTAATCCGAAGCGTAATAACAGTTCGAGGGGATTGGGTCCTCCGACGTATTCCATATCTATGACATGTAATCACCACAGCTGTGCTGCTTCGGAAACTTTTTCGGCGTCTGCGTCCTGCGTCGTCGTCGATGCGCTGTCGTCGAGGACCTCCTCCGACGTCCGACGTCATCCGATGTGATAAGTAGGACGCACGACGCCCGTAGCCTCAGTTCCGTTTTTTCCGCGAACGTGTTGCTTCGTGTTTCTCGGTTCTACGCCTCGACTCTTTGGAGTTCTGTTCTTCTCGGTTCTTCGAACCTGTTCATTTTGTGAGAAATCCTTTGTGTGG
This sequence comes from Ambystoma mexicanum, assembly GCF_040938575.1. Lineage (NCBI taxonomy): Eukaryota > Metazoa > Chordata > Amphibia > Caudata > Ambystomatidae > Ambystoma > Ambystoma mexicanum. Next base: position 182,866,396 of record NC_090937.1, on the reverse strand, counting down.
AGATGTCTTCTACTTCGTCTTCGACCCCGCGTCCGGGTTTCAAGAAGTGCGGGGAGTGTGGGTCCAAGATGTCGGTGACGGACTCGCACGACGCCTGCCTCTGGTGCCTCGGGGAGGCCCACGACACGGATGACTGTATCGACTGCCAGTCGCTCACGTCCAAAGCCTTACGCGAACGTAAGAAGTTGTTGTCGGTAGGTCGGGTGTCCAAGCCCCGGAAGTCGAAGTCTGCGGGGCTTTCGACGGATGATTCGAGGGGTGACTCTCCGCGTCATCGTCGGAAGTCTCGTTGGTCTCCTTCTAGGAGTCGGTCTCGCCACTCCTCAGCCTCTTCGAGGCATTCTCGGAAGCGCCGACACCGGTCGTCTTCCAGGTCCTCTTCAGAGGACTCTGCCCGGCACGTCGCTTACCCCACCAGCCGTGCGACGCTGGAGGAATGGGCTTCCTTCGGGAAGAAAATGCTGGCGATTCTTGAGTCGCAGGGTACTAAGCCGTCCGCGCCCCCGAGTGGGGTCGGTCGTGAGAGGTCGAGAGACACCGCTCGCAAGAGTGGTCGGCACGAGTCACGGGAGAGGTCCCGTTCGGACAAGGGGACTCGTTCTCGACGTACCCGTTCCAGGTCCCGGTCCTCGACGCGTTCGAGACCGTGTGCACCTGTGAGGTCTTCGAAGAAGACATCGACATCTGAGGCGTTGAGGGCGTCGACAGGCTTTCTCGAGGCTCCGGCTCCGAGGAAGTCGTCGAAGCCGTCGACGCTCAGGTCGTCGAGGGACACGCTCGGGGCTCCAGCCTCGAGGGCTGTGTCGACGCCGCCGATCCTCTCAGCGCCGATGCCGGTTCTCTCGACGCTGGCGCCGATTCGCTCGACGACATCGACGCCTTTCGTGTCGGAGGTACCCCGTGGCACGGGTGAACCCCCTAGGAAGGCTCTGGTTAAGAGCAAGCACTCTCGGGTGCCTTCTTTTCGCCACCTGGACTATATTTCAGAGGCGGATGAGGATTCGGATGGCCTGGTTCCTAGTCAGGTTCCAGATGAAATTGTCTCTGGGCAAAGTCAGTTTGACGATTTGAGACAGTCACTGCATGATGCCAGTGGACTGGACACCTCTCCGGAGGTGGAGTTTTGTAGGCCTGAGCCTGGCTCTCATGCCGATTCCTCGTACCGGCGCCTTATGGCTAGGGTTTCTGAGTACTTGGGATGGTCTGCTCCCCCAGGGGAGTTTGTGCAGGATGATCTGACGGACATCCTTGATGTTGGTCCCCCAACTGACCCGGTACTGCCGTTCCATATGGCTTTACAGAGAAGGGTGGCGACGGCTTGGACTGCTCCGGAGAGTCTCCCGGCGGTGGGCAGATCCTTGTCGCGAAAATACCATCCAGCCAGTAGCGACCCCTGCTACTTGACCAGGCACCCCACTCCGGAGAGTTTGGTGGTGCAGGCGGCCACGGCCCCGGCAAAGCAGGCGTCGTACCCTACCATCCCTCCTGATAGGGACGACAAACGCTTTGATGGCTGGGCGAAGAAAGTGTTTTCTTCTGGTGGTATGGCGCTTCAGGCGGCCAACTCCATTTGTGCCCTGTCTCGTTTCACGCACACTCTGTGGAACTGTGTTGCGTTAGCGGCTGAACATATTCCCGAAGGGGACGAACGGGATGGTTTCCTTGCTATGGTCCAGGATGGTAAGGATGCCATGTGTGAGTCCGTTCAGTCGGGTTTGGACTTAGCTGAATGCGTCAGTAGGTCCATGGCGGCAAGCACCGTGATACGCAGGTTTGCGTGGTTGCGGAAGTCGGGGTTTGCTCCTGATGTGCAGTCCCGGCTCCTCAACATGCCCTTTGACGGTGAACACCTTTTTGGCAGCAAGGCTGACGAGAGCCTTGAGAGGTTGCAGACCTCCAAAGCTGCAGTTCGCCAACCTCCGCCTTTTCGTCCTAGGGGACAGCAGTGGAGGGGTGGTTCCTTTCGCTATTACTCGTCCTTCAGTAAAGCGAGAGGAGCTGGCAGTCACAGAGGCCAACGCAGGGGTACCAGAGGTGGACGACAGGGTACCCGTGGTGCCAAGGCCGCTCGGGCAGTTGCCTCTTTGCCCTCAGGTAACGCCGCAGCCGCTCCCACTCAGTCATGAGGCCATGTCCCATGGTTCGCCGGTTGGGGGAAGGCTGGCGCAGCATCTTGTAGAGTGGCAAGCCATTACTTCAGATGTGTGGGTTCTGGAGATCATAACCCACGGCTACTGTCTTCCCTTTTGGCACAGGCCTCGCGACAATCCACCGGGGAACCTCTCTTTGCAGAGTCCGGATCCGCTCCTTGCGCAGGAAATTCAAGCCCTGCTGGAGAAAGGCGCCATAGAACTGGTGCCTGTAGCGGAGAGGAACAAGGGATGGTATTCCCCTTATTTTTTGATTTCCAAGAAAGACGGGGGATTGAGACCCATCATGGACTTGCGCAGTATGAACAAACTCCTCAGGAAGGACAAGTTCAAGATGGTTACTCTCTCTCAAGTCCTCCAGGCCCTTCAGCTTCAGGACTGGTTGGTGTCACTCGACCTCAAGGATGCTTACTTCCATGTGCCGATCCATCCCAAGCACAAGAAGTACCTGAGGTTCGCGGTTGGCGACTCGCACTTTTAGTTTCGGGTCCTGCCGTTCGGATTGACCTCCGCCCCGAGGGTTTTCACCAAGCTCATGGTGGTGGTGGCAGCGCATCTCAGGCAAGGGGGGATTCACGTCTACCCCTACCTGCACGATTGGTTGATCAGGGGGAGCTCTCCCGAGCAAGTCCTGGATCATCTATCCGTCACCTGCCACTTCCTTCACAGGCTGGGCTTCTCCCTCAATTTAAAGAAGTCCCATTTGACGCCAACACAGCGGCTCCAGTACATCGGAGCAGTGCTCGACACTTCCCTGGGGCAGTGTTTTCCTCCCCAGGTGAAGGCTCTTCACATTCAGCAGATGGTGCACATGTTTCAGCATGCCCAGACGCTCCCAGCGTTCGTGTTCTTGAGGTTGCTCGGCCTCATGGCATCCTGCATTCTTCTGGTGCCAGAGGCTCGCCTGCGGATGAGATCTTTGCAGTGGGCACTCAAGACGCAATGGTCGCAGTCCTCCGGCAGGATGTCGGACTCGGTTCAGGTGCTGCCCTCGGTCGCCCGGGACCTTCTGTGGTGGGCCGTCAAAAGCAACTTGATGAAGGGGGCTCCATTTTGGCTTCCCTGCCCGGAGGTGACGATCGTGACGGATGCATCCCTCACGGGATGGGGAGCTCATGCCAACTGGCTGACAGTCCGCGGTCGGTGGTCTCCGTCGGAGTCCAGACTCCATATCAATTTGTTGGAGCGGAGGGCCGTCAGGCTAGCCCTGAAGGCTTTTCTGCCGACCGTACGAGGAAAGAATGTCCTGATCCTGACGGACAACACAGTGGCCATGCACTACCTCAACAAAAAGGGGGGGGCAGGGTCACTTCCTCTGTGCAGGGAGGCGATGCAGCTCGAGTTCTGGGCCATCCAGCAGGAAGTTTCGATCTCGGCAGTTCATCTGGCCGGAGACGAAAACGTGACGGCGGACGCTCTGAGCAGGCAGATCGCGATCTCTCACGAGTGGGAGTTGGCTCAGGAGATTCTCCTGGAGATCTTCGCCCTTTGGGGGACCCCTCAAGTGGATCTCTTCGCCTCCAGTGTCAACCGGAAGTGCGAAAGGTTTTGCTCGCGGGAATTTCCTCCAAAAGGAGCCTTAGGAGACGCGTTCGTGGTGGAGTGGTCATTCCCGCTGCTGTACGCATTTCCTCCAGTCCCCGTCATCCCGCAAGTGCTGCGGAGGTTACGGAAGTTCGGTTCCCGGATGATCCTCATTGCTCCGGCGTGGGCTCGGAGGACGTGGTACCCGGACCTTCTCGACTTGTCCATCTGCCCTCCACGTCGTCTTCCCTACCGAGACGATCTGCTCTCACAGGAGGGGGGTCAGGTTCTCCATCCAGAGGTCGGATCCCTCAACCTTCACGCTTGGCTTCTGAAAGGTTGAGGTATAAGGATTGGGACCTCCCTGAATACGTGATGGAGGTGTTGCTTTCGGCCCGAAGGCCAGCAACAAAGTCTCTGTACCGTTGCCGTTGGCGTAAGTTCTGCGACTGGTGCAGAGTTCAGAATGTGGATCCTTTTGCATGTGACATCCCCTTGGTTCTGTCCTTTTTACTTTCTTTGGCCCACAGGGGCTTGCAAGTGGGTACCATTAAGGGTTACCTGGCGGCGCTGTCCATCTTTAAGTGCTCGTCTGAAGAGTGTTCTTACTTTAAAATCCCTTTAATTTCACAGTTTCTGAAAGGGCTCACTAATGTGTTCCCTCCGATACCTTTCCTGGTGCCCGGTTGGGATTTAAACCTTGTTCTTAGGTTTCTTATGGGTGCTCCGTTTGAGCCTTTACATTCTTGCCCTTTGAGGCTGTTAACTCTGAAAACTGTGTTTTTAGTTGCGGTTACTTCCGCTCGCAGAGTGAGTGAGTTACAGGCACTTTCAGTTAAGCCACCCTTCACTGTATTTCACAAGGACAGGGTTGTCCTTCGAGTTCGTCCTTCTTTTCTTCCAAAGGTAGTGACGGAATTTCATTTGGCCCAGAAGGTTGTTCTTCCGGCATTCTATCCTCCTCCGCATCCTGGTAAGGAAGAGGAGAGGCTCCATAGGCTTGATCCTAGGAGAGCTTTAAGCTTTTATGTTTCACGCATGTCCCGGGTCAGAGTGGACGATCAACTCTTTATTGGTTACGCTGGAAAGCGTTTGGGGCTAGCTGTGACGAAACAGACTTTGTCTCGTTGGATTATTTTAGCCATCTCGGAGTGTTACCGCTTGGCGGGTAAGGACCCACCGGCTGGCTTGCGGGCTCATTCTACCAGGGGTGTGGCTGCATCTACTGCCCTGCAGAGGGGTGTTCCTATTCGCAACATCTGTGATGCAGCCACCTGGGCTTCAGTACATACATTTGTACGTCACTATTCCCTCGTTTCCATCCGAGGGCAGGATCTGGCCTTTGGCAAGGCGGTCCTTTGTTCTGCTATTTGATTGGCTATTCTAAATTTTGATTCTAAATTCTTTCCCTCCTCCTTGCTCTGGTACTGCTTTGGGAGTCTGTCATAGATATGGAATACGTCGGAGGACCCAATCCCCTCGAAGAACAAGTTACTTTCTTACCTGGTAACGTTCTTTCGATGGGATGGTCCGACGACGTATTCCATATCGCTCCCGCCCTGCCTTCCCCGCTGCAGAATTTCTTTTGCGATTGCAGCTTACGTTCCGCAAGGCTTTGTGTCTGACTGGCAGTTGACTTATGTCACACGTTCTGGGGGAAAAAACTACAACTGAGGCTACGGGCGTCGTGCGTCCTACTTATCACATCGGATGACGTCGGACGTCGGAGGAGGTCCTCGACGACGGCGCATCGACGTCATCGACGCAGGACGCAGCCGCCGAAAAAAGTTTCCGAAGCAGCACAGCTGTGGTGATTACATGTCATAGATATGGAATACGTCGTCGAACCATCCCATTGAAAGAACGTTACCAGGTAAGAAAGTAACTTGTTCTTCTTCGTCTTCGGAGAATTTTCTCTCAAAGCACAGTTTTGTTTTTTTCGCTGGTTCCTGGTTTTTCATTGGTGTTTTGGTAATCTACTGGTTCTGAGATTTTGAAGCCCAGTACTCTAAAGTTCTCATGTGCCTCTAGCATAATGGCGGCAAGTATCACCGAGTTCGTCACAATTTCTACCAGGTCGACACGCGCTTCTTCGGGGAAGCTTACTGTCAGTATTTCTTCTGATTTTATTGTTTTCAATTGTGGAATGTATTGTAGAAGTTTCATTACTGCTGATCTATTTAGTATCAGTCCATCCGAATTTCTTGCTATTTTTTCGAGTGTTACAACCGTGTTTTTTGGTGGTTTTGGTTTTTGCTTCATCCATTTATGCTTTGGGCCGGTAGTTCTAGAGTTTCCTTGTTTGACACTCAAAGGCCAAGTCTCCTTTCTTGTTTCGTTTTGTTGTACGTTGTTCAGGTTGGGAAATTGTACTTTTTTTTGTGAAGAGCATTCATTCATTTCTTTTGATTCGGAGTATTTTGCTGTGCATTTTTTTTATTTTTCACTTAGAGTTAAAAAATCTTCTTTATTCACCACCCTAGGATCAATGCATTCTTCTTTGGCTTCATATATATTAAAATCCATTATCACTCTTTCCTGTGTTTCATTTGTTTGTACATTTCCGTCGTCGTAAACAGAGCAATCTAGGAGTTCTTGTATACTTCCATCCTGTGAACTGTCGTCTTCTGAAGATACAGAGACCGTTTGGGTCTTTTCTAAGGTCAACTGGGAGTGGGTCTCTACTAGTTTGCTACATGGTATGGTGTTGAGCAGCTCATCTTCTACTGTGTCTTTTACGTTTCGCAAGAAACTCCTTGACCCGCATATCTTCTTCTTTTCTTTACTAATCACATTTTTTGTTTTACATGTACTTTTTTGACCTTTCTTTTGTGTATTTTGTTTTTACTACTTCTGACTTCTTGTTGGCATTAGGATCGAATATTGGAAAAAGCACTTGTTGACACTTTTTCTGCATTTTCTGATAGTTTTTCGGCAATATCGGATGTAATATTTTGGCTCCTTTCATTTTCGATCTGTTTGTTTCGGGGTTAATATTACGCTCAGGGGCATAGTGTCATGTACTACTTGGTCTCCATGTTCTTCGGACTGTGTTAGTTCAGGTCCGAACACAGATGGAGCACGGTAGACTTCTCTTTGCTCTTCATGTGTGCACGCTCGCACGGATCCCAATTTTAAGTCAGTCCTTTTTGGTTGGGGGGCTAAAGTTGTAATGATTTTTCGAATCCCTTCTAAAAAATGTTTATCGGTTTTCGCGTCTTGCAATAAATCAATCAATGTTTTTAGAACCACTCCATCCATTTCTTTCTCTCGGCTTCGCTTTTCTTTGATATGGTCCATGACTGATTCCACATAGATCAGTTTACTGTTCATTAGGGCAATCATTGTCGATTGATCTCGTTGATTTTCATTTAAAGTTTCATATAGTTTTAGAAAAGGAGCCATAGTTATCGATACAGATGCTATGATTGCTTCCTGTGCCTCTTTTAGCCACCTAATCTCATTTGTTGTTCCATAAGTGATGCCATTTTTTCGTCTTTGTAAGGTTTTTCCTTTCTTCATGTTTCTCTCATTTGAACTGTACTCTGATGAGGATGAAGAGTTTTCCTCTGATGACGTTGTTTCTTTTGTGCCTTTTTTTGTGTGTGGTAAAAAATGTTTAATTTGATCTTGTAGTGCTTTTATTTCTGAGGCACGTTGTTTATTTATCTCTCTCTCTTCAAAAGGCTTTTGTCTGTGATTATCTGGTTCAGACGTGACTTTGGTTATGCTGTTGCTAGTCAGGGGTACTTTATTAGCTGTATTTGAAGGATCGCTCAGAATGTTTTTGGGAGAGTTTTTGGGAGGATTTTTCTCCGGTGAGTGAATTCGTGGGCGTTTGGAGGCCCAGGACTCATTTTGTACTTTTTCTCCACTTTGTTTTGCTGTACTTTCTTTCCGACTTATTTCATATAGACTTTCCTCTGCGTTAATGCTCATAGCATTAGATTTCCCTGCAGGTGAATTTACTTTGTGTGTCTATAATCTCTGCTGTATTTGTTAATAAGTCATCATCTGTTATTTCGGAAGTCACATTTCTTGTAAGTGGGGTGTCTTTTTCCTTTAGCACAGTTTTTGAAATGGAGCCTTCATGAGCATTTTTGATCCGTTGGATTTTGCCACTGTTTGAAGTTTTGCTCATTTCCAGAGGGGCAGGTTTCCCATTGAAATGCCATCTTAGAGTGCCGATCTCAGATGTAGAGTAACATCTTTTTTTTGTCTGTTTCTTCAAGTTTTGTAAACCATAGGATTCCAAACCTTTCTCTTGGTCATCATCTGCGCCAGTATTCATCCTTTTTATACTGGTGTTTTTTTTTGGAACTTCAACATGTATTTTGGGCACTTTATTTTTGGTCATTTCATTTGCAAGTGTTGGGTTGAAGGTAACTGCCTGATTTCTCTCGTGGACCAGTTGTTGAGCCATGACATGCTTGCCACAGAGGCCCGACTGCCTCAGCCTTTCCGTGGAAGCATGCTCTTCGGCTTGGCTTTCCACATCTCCAGGCAACAGAGGGTTAACTCTGTTCTCTGTGCGTGCTGCACGCGGAGTCAACTCAGACTCTTGGCAGTCTCCGCCCACAATAGGAAGTGAATCTCCCAGCTCCTCGCCTCCGCGGGGCCCGGCACTCACTCCCCCCGAGCCGCCAGCCCCCGCCCGCCAAGAGGTCGCGGCAGAGCTCGGAGCCCCCGCACCCGCTCCACAACTCGATTCCCCCCCACCCGCGGCACACCGCATGGAGGCTGCCCTCGCCAGCGCCCGCCATCGACTCGGCGTGCGCAGGCGGCTCCTGCACCTCCCCCATCCCGCCTCCCTCGCACCACCCATCACGCTGGTCGCTCCGGACACCAGCCACATCCACAACGACCGCGCGCACCCCGTCGCGGAGGGGGCCAGAATCACGGCGGCCACCACACGCCTCCCCAAGACCCAGCGGCGACCCCCCAGACGCCGCACAAGCGCCCAGCAGCGGCGAGGAACAGTCACCTGGCGAGATGGGTGAGAATATTTCATTTGTGAGTGTCTTACTTGTCAACTTACATGTTTTATTGGAGCATAGGTCTGTTGGCAATTTTTTGCATTGCTTTCCAATGTTTTTTACAGCTATCTTTGAATTAGCTGAAATGGATGTAGTGACTAATGATGAGTTAAAGGGCTGCTTTTCAGCCAGGTCGTCTAGTGCACGTACCTTGCTCCGTGTTCTTGGATGCAATTCTCCTGATGTTTCGGGGTCCATTTGTTCACACATCGGCGAACACTCGGCAAACACTCCGCTACGCTCCGCGTCTGTGGGTGGTTCTTATGGGTTCCAGTTGTAGAAACAAAGAACAGACTCCAGAACAGACTCCAGCAGAGAGTATGGGTAACAGGGTTTCTCCTTCTCCTTCTTCACTGCCAAACACTCGGCAAACACTCCGCCAAGTAATATAGATTAACAAAGAAACGTCTTAGAAGGTGTCATACTCGTCATAAATGTTAATCACCGAACCCTTGCTCAGGAAGATACATTATGGGCGGTTTTGATGTGTCACAATCTGATTGTATGATGGTCCTTTTGTATATATGTCACTGTTGTAGAATGCTCGCTCTCTTGCGTCTCACGAGGTCTGGGTGACACACGTTGCGAGACGTGAGATCCAGTCGGCCGACTGAGACTATTTGCTTTGCAATAAACCCGAGATTTTGGGAATTGAACCTCGTGTCTGGCATATCAGTTTGTGTATGGTGGTTGTGCCTTGTTTCCATGCGCGAGGGTCTTCAGGGCCTATCAAAAAATGGCGCCCGAATAGGGACCCTCCCCCATTTGCTCCATCATGTACGTTGAAATTTGAAGAAGGCGGAAAAAACGAATCGAGGACGAGGCTGTCGAGCTGGGATCGAGAGGTGTTCGGGGCACCCCTGTGAAAGTGATGAGACTCCTTTGCATATCTGTACACAACCGGTCCCTGATTGACGCGTCCTGCCAGAGAGCAAGAAGGCGAGGGTCCCGAAATGAGGCAGATTGAGCCAGATACGTAGTCACGACGATCCTTGGTTCCGTCTGTATACGGACGAATTGCGTCTTGAGAGACGAGCTGATTGATCAGGTGAGTCGTGCCCCGATTCTTAACAGCCCTGATATTGGTTGAGAGTTGCTCTTGCAAGATCAAACGCCCAGGGTAAGGTACGAATAAGATCAAACATGCCTGGGAAATTGTCTTCCTGTCTAGTGGGATTTTTCCACTGCGGTAGACAATCTTTAGAAACTGACCAGGCTGTGCCACCCATAGGGTCGCCAGCAGGGACGTCATTTAGGGGTCGCCAGAGGTCGCAACTGCGACCTCTGAGGTCTCCCTTGCAACCTCTGTGGTCTCCCTGGCGACCTCTAAAAAAAAAATTATAAAATTATTATTTTTATTTTTATTTTTTTTAATGCAAGGTCCTGGGTTGTGGCCAGCACCATGTGGATATTTACTTCTGGAGTGGCTGACTTTCTTGTTCAAGCCCCTTTAAAAAAAAAGAAGAAAAATAACAGGAGTGCAACAAGTCGAACACTTTCAGCACGGACCCTAAATAAGAAAGAGTAGGAATACCAAATAATGTGTCTTTCTGGAATTCTATACAATAATTGCTAGACTCATTAAAGGTTTATTTCAGGCACACTTCAGGGTGAGTCACTGATTTAGTCTGTTCTTAAACAACTCAACTCAGCCTTTCAACCTTCTGAGGTCGATAAATGAGTACCAACACAGGTTGGGTGATATTGGGTGTATATTTCTTCTATATAAATCGCTTAAGCAGAAGTGCTATATAATAACACATCATTATCATTTGGTCATGGACGTCTGCTTGCATTCAAAGTAATTTGGTAATATGGGCCTATACACACTGATCTTAATGATATATATGGTTATCCATTCTTGTATGAAATGTACATCACATTATAGTGATATCGTAACCATATTTTTCGTAGTGTACAATGCTATGTGATGCCACTTCCTGTTTTGTCAACGGGTGAAAGGTTGTATTCCATTGCTTCCCGCGATATCACTTTGGGGTGGGGTCAAATTACATCACTTCCGGTGATGTCATCAGGGGGTCAAGGGTTGTGTGATGTCACTTCCGCTACCCCAGGCATTTTGGGGAAATGACGTCCCTAGTCGCCAGCGTTCGAGATGTATGTGAAGTATGGAGTAGGGGCAATAATGTTTAATGAAATTTGGCATAGGCAAACCAGACAAGTAGAAGATTTGCAATGGCCGAAGGATGGTAGTTTTGAGATGCCTCGAATAGAACATTTAGAATCCATATTGCTACGCAAGAAAGCATGCCCTGTGACATTTGACATCATTAGAGACTGGAGGAAGGAAGCTAACCTCCGTTTAAGAAGTAGAGAGAAACATGCGCGTAAGCACAAATCTAATGCAGACAGACCGCTAGAACAGGAAGAAAAGCAATGGGATGAAGATATCAGAAGGGCGGATAGGAGTCTTCAATTAGGCATACAAAAATATATCCACAACAAGAGTTGCATGCATCAGATGAACTAATCAATAAGATTTTAAATGAAAAAAGGCAAGAACGCCCAAAAGTAAAATTGACACAATTGCACCAGTGCCCATTGCTCAACCTCAGTTGCCATCCCCCCTCCAGTTGTTCCATCTGCACCAGCCCCTCCTGAACACGTGATCCCATTTCCCCCTCCACCCACCGAGCTTGAATCAGCAGCTATCAGAGAAGGCAGCGCAGCAGAGCGGGGCCTGCACAGAGAGGAAATACTAGAATAACCCGTAGTGCGGTTAGAAGGGAGAGAAAGAGAGAGCTGAAAGAACAGGCAGAAATGTACATTGAAGGAGGCAATGACGAGGGATCGACGCTGGGTTCAATGTATGATTACAAGAAGCTCCGCGAAAAACAGGTACTGTTGGAATGCATGGGAGAGTATCTTATGGATAGATGGAAGCAATTAACTGGTATGGTACCGCCGCAGAAGTTGCGGGATTTGAATGCTTTTTCACGTTTGAGGGAAAGTGATTCAGAGATGAAGGAGCACATGGACAGGCTATTTGAGTTTAAAGAAGAATTTGATGAATTGTATTCAGAGATGTTTTCTGTTCCTGAGTTTCGGTACAAAGAGGTAAAAAGAGGGAGAAAAGAGACAGTACCATATGTCGTGCAGCGATTTTTCCTGCCATCAAAACCTGTTAGTGAAGAAATGAAAATATGTACGCGAGAGGCGCTTAGATGGATTACGGATGCTAGTAGTCCTATAATTGAGGTGTATGATACGTTTGCACTGTATACGATAGAGATGGAAAGGAAAGTATTGCAAGTAATGGTTGAATATTTGCAAGATAAATGTGTTGAGAGAAATTATTGCTGTCCCTCTGAATTAATGACCGTATACAAGAGAGCGTGTTTAACTGGAACTGGAATGACTGTTCTATCCCTTGATCTAGCTATAGTGCTTAATAAGAGAGAGGAACGAGGGAGGGCTAGTGCGATATTTCCGATGAGAAGTCCCTCCCACTTTTGTGCCAAAAGTAGAAACTCCTGGTGTTGATGGAGCTCCAGCGCAGGTAACAGAAGCACATTATACAGCACAATATGTACATGTCCCTTTTTCTAGACAAGAGGTAAATAATATAAAACAAACAATCCTTGATATAAAAAAGAATCTGGCGGGATTCTATAAAGAAATTGAATCTTATTTGAAATCGTCCATTTTTAATATCAGCGATATTTACCTATTATTCCCTGTAATTCTCCCAGCAGATATATGGAAGCAAATTAGGAATGTAGATGATCATGAAACTTTGGGTGCTACTTGGGAAAATTTAATAAAAGAGGATACGGACAGAAAAGTTGGTGAAAAGCCATCTTCAAATATGTTAGCATTACCGGCACGAATAGTACAGAAATTAAAGGTTATAGTACCTGAAAGGAGAATTTTGTATGGGACAAACTAACTGCATGCGTGCAAGGCAAAGATGAGTTGGCTAATAACTATTTCAATAGATTTGAAGAAGTGTTTGCAGATTTTAGTGGCCAAGATTTAAGCATTGAACCTGGGAAAAGACTATTTGTTGACAAATATGTGAGAGGGTTGTTACAGAAAATCCAAAATTTAATAATGACGTCTGAAAGTGCGTGGCAAGCAAAATCAGAGTGAAGTATTACACATGGCACAATACTACAAGAATAGAGTAAATTCAGAGAAAGAGAAAGAGGTGAGGGATAGGGTGGATCTAAAATCAAGAGTGTTACTACAGCAGGTAGCGAATAATAGGGGCAGAGGAAATGCACAAGGGAGAGGGAATTACTCCAACATGCAGGGAGGTCCAATTGGACTAAATCAATGTGCATATTGTAAAGAAGAGGGTCACTGGCGAGCACAGTGCCCACGTTTGCAGAATAGAAATGGGAATGCCCTGAGAAGACAGAACAGAGGTCGCCCGGGAACACAGGGGCAAAATAGAAACACAAGTATGCCACAAAATCAGAATAACCAAGAAAATAACAACCAGAATCAGAACCAAAATCAAAATCAGCAGAATGGAACAGGAGATGGAAATGTTTTTGATACTCAATCCAATGCATACTATTCTGGTGACTTCACATCAGATGATGTATTGTTCCGCTAGGACAGCCCAAGACAGGGGTCGGAACCAGTGTCTATTCCCATTGATCAGAAAGGACCCTACGTAGAAATGAAAGTTGGGAATTAGGAGCACACTTTTCTAGTGGACACAGGTGCACAGAAGTGCTCAATAGACCATCACTTGGCTCCAGAGATGATACCGTCAGGGCAAAAGAACGTTTCTGTAGAGTTCGCAGGCACCCCAGTAATTAGTCCAGTGTCACAGTCAGTGCCTATAACATTAGGTCCATTCACTAAGTCTTGCCCTTTCCTGTTGACACAAAATTGTGACGAGAATCTATTAGGTTTACATTTTTTGAAAATACTAAGTGTGGTTATTCATTGTTCTCCTGATGGAGTGTTTTTGACGATTTCACCACAAAAAATGCCAGTGTCCCAATTCCTGTCCAAACCACTGCCAACAGAGTTAAGTAAGGTACCGACTTGCATATAGGCGATGGATGACAATGATGTTGGTTGTTTAAAAATAGAGCCGGTAAAAGTTGTTTTGAAAGAGGGAATAACATTGCTGCTTATCCCCCAGTATAACATTTCAGTGGAAGGTGAGAAAGCATTGAAATGCATTGTTTCAGATTTGGTTAAAAGAAACGTGATTGAAGAGATTACTGGTAGCACTTGCAATAGTCCGATTCTCCCAGTTTATAAGAAAGGAGGTAATGAAATACCTTATCGTTTCATAATTGATTTATGCATGTTGAATAAAATAGTTGATCCCCAATTTCCGTTGGTCCCAGGTGTCACTACCATTTTGACAATGATTCCTGCCTCAGCTTCACATTTTAGTGTTGTCGATCTTAATAGTGCATTTTTTAGTATCCCAGTACATCCAGATATCAGATATCTATTTGCTTTCACACTAGGAGGGCGTTTTTTCACGTTCACATGAATTCCACAAGGTTCCACTGAGAGCCCAAGTATTTATAGCAGAGCACTAAAAGAACAACTAGAAATGCTAGAGCTACCAGTCGGCTGTGTACTACTGCAATATATTGATGACCTGTTGATTGCTGCTGACTCAGACATTTGCAAAGAGGGTACCGCCATATTATTGACACATTTAGCAGTGCAAGGACATAAAGCTTCATTGAAAAAATTCCAGTGTTGTCGAAAGGAGGTGGCCTATTTGGGCTACCTACTTTCGAAAGAGGGAAGAAGACTGAAATCAGAAAGGATAGAGAGCATCTCTGGTATGCCTATTCCAAAGACACAGAAAGGAGTCAGAGCCATAATAGGCATGGCTTCATATTGCCGGCAGTGGATAGCGAATTTCCCTATGATTGTGAAACCAATGGTGGCATTGACAAAAAAGGATGTTGCCTTGCCTTTGCCATGGAGTGAGGAATGTCAGAATGCATTTGATCTGCTCAAAGTTGCGTTGTGCTCGACTCCAGTTTTGGGCACACCAAATTATGAAAAGAATTTCAAGTTATTTGTGCATGAGAATGATGGTTGTGCGCTGGCTGTTTTGACTCAGGAAAAAGGAGGAAGAAATAGACCATGCGGTTATTTTTCTTCCGTGCTGGATCCTGTTGCATGCGCTCTGCCACGCTGTTTGCGAGCTGTTGCTGCGGCTGCCACGTCAATAAAACAAACCGAGGGAATGGTTTTGGGTCACACTTTAACCTTAATGGTGCCTCACACAGTAGACGTTCTTTTAAATAGAACGCAGACGCAACATCTTACATCAGCTAGATTGACTAGATACGAAATTGTCTTTTTTGCACCACATATGAAAATGTTGATAGTTCAGTCAGAAGAAGTGCCCTGCATGATAGAGAATGGGATTGCCACAGTCAAAGAGATGCAGGCGGTAGCAACTGCCAATGAAATAAAAGGGTGGGCTGAGGGCTCTGCAGAATTAGACATAGAAGGTTGCTGGGTGGACAAAGAAAGTAGAAAGTGGATGCTGCCCAGCTCCTACGTAACTGCAATGATCACCATGGCCCACAGCCCCACACACATATGTGCAAAGAAAATGATTCAGCATCTGGCTACAGTATGGCAGAAGCCACACATTAGAAAAAATGCTGAGAGGCTAGTTCAGAATTGTATGACTTGTTTGCAACATAATATTGGAAAAGGAACAGCCACTCCAACAGGTACTTTTGGCCCCCCTATATGCCCTTTGAAGTCATCCATTTTGATTTCATAGAAATGGAAAGATGTCAGAATCTTAAATACATATTGGTGGTAGTCTGTGCATTCAGTAAATGGGTGGAAGCATACCCGCTAAAGGACTGCACAGCAATAAGCACAGCAAAAGTGATGCTAAAAGAGTATTTTTCCAGGTTCGGCATGCCACGGGTCATATGGTCAGACAACGGGCCGCATTTTGTTGCCGCTGTGATATTACAGATTTGTGCAGGCCTTCAGATTGATAAATGATTCCATTCTGCCAGGCACCCGATGAGTGCCGGTCTTGTTGAGCGTCAAAATGGCATTTTAAAGAATAAAATAAGTAATATCTGTTCGTGGAGTCAATTAAAATGGACAGATGCGCTGCCTTTAGCTTTGTTGTGCATGCGCACGTCTGTGCAAGCAAGGACTGGACTCTCCCCATACGAGATTGTCATGGGGAGACCTGCTAATGTTTGGTGTGCTCCACACCCTAGGCATCTGAGTGAAGTTGGATACCCTGTGCTTAGTATAATGCAGAAGCTCCGTTTGATTCATCAGCAGGTGCAGGCGGCTCTTCCTGTCAGATATACGGCCCAGGGCATTGTCTGCAGCAAGGCGAGTTGATCCTGGTGAAAATTATCGAGCGAAAGTCATCACTTGCACCGAGGTGGCGGGGCCCTTCTCAGATACTCCTGGCAACACAGACTGCAGTCCGTGTGGATGGTCGTAAGGCGTGGATCCATGCCACACACACGAAAAGAATTCCATCGCCATTGAAAGAACTGCCTGATCCTGACCACCAGAAAGAAACATCTGCCCCCGACTCGAAAGACACCATTGCCAGTTCTCTGCCACAAATTCTGCCTGAGCCTGAGAGAAAGCCTGAGAAGATTGCTAAAAAGGAAAAAGGGCTAAAGGTGCCCCAACTTTGTCCAGCTGAATCTGAATCATCACAGGCTGACATAAAGCCTGCATCGTCACTTGCTGCATCACAGGCTGAAACTGAGCCTGCATCTGAAAGTGCATCTGCACTGTTCATTGATCACACAGTACCTGGAGCGATTAGGTTACAACCTATGTTCTCAAAAATCGAAAGTGATCTGTTCTTCATGTTTTGTTGTTGCCTCTATTCCCATCACAGATGAATTGGGAATCGGAGGCCTAGGGAAGTGGAGCGTGGGGGCTGTACCAATTTGGGAGCTCTGGAACGCGGCTTACCGGTGCTATCATTTGAAAATAAAAATCAATTTGTTGATCACCCCTGCAAACAAGCAGGGCGCTTATGGTACTAAAGCAATTGATGTTTGCTCTGGAGTCTTTTGAGCAATGTGCAGAGGCCCGATAATCTTGCCAAACGTTTAGCAATCCAGGCTGCTGAGAACTGGCCTAAACACTTTAATGTCTTCGAACATATTGGTGTTTCAATGAGCGCTGCTGTGAGAAGTATTCACAACAAACATTGTTGGAGAAGAAGAATCACACACAATGCCCATACTTGCTTCTGTCCCCTCCTGCACCAACGCTAATGATGTAATAGATATAGAGACTATAAAAAAAATCTAGAAGGAGTTGCTGTAAGAAATTAATGCTGATGATTACAACACTTGTGTGTTTTCTGTGTACCATTATCCTAGTATTATGGTATTTGGAGAGCGTGCATCCATTGAGTCACAAAAGCACCTGTCACAGACAGTCCAGTCCATGTACTCTCTTATACTCTCCCTCCAATAGAAGAAAGACACAGGGAAGGTTATGGGAATAACACGTTGCTTTTAATTATGAATATGACTCACTCAATCTTGAAAAAGACTAACTGCTGGGTCTGCACCCATTTACCCCAGCATGGCGGAAAAGGAATAGGCTGGTATGTACAGCCATTACCCCTTAATACAGCATGCTATGCATCACTAAGTGCACTCTTTTATGGAAAGTGGTATAAGAGTGACAGGTCAATTAGACAGGACAAACATAGATGAATTTGAGAAAGTGGTAATGGAACCTGTAGGTTGTTCCATATTCAACAGAGCAAGGGCAATAAAACCAGTAGTAGTGCCAGTAGACAGACTGTATGTGCCTTATAAGTCATCTGTAATCACGTTTCACATGAACCCAGTAGGGAACAAAGATGTAATGCCCCCCTCGTAAACAATAAATTACAGTCCTCGCACTGTTCCATTTTGCTTACGAAAGAAAGGTTCCTATTCAGTAGGGACATTCGATAGATGCATGAATATTGCAGTACTTGAGAGAGAAGAAGAACCGATATATGTAGGTGACCCCGTCTATTTTGTATGTGGAGAAAAAGCTTATAGAAATTGGGGCGGAACCTGTTACTTAGGGATCCTCTTCCCCGGGGTATTCCTTTCCTGAACATCAGATATATCGAAATTATCGAGATCAAGACCCCAGCAGGATGATGAAGCAGGATTTATTGCGAGAGACATAGAAAAATAATTCATACCATGTTGGGGCCAAGCAATAAACTCGTATAATATAAGAAGATTGTCAAGAATTTTAGAAAAAACGATAAATGGAACGACTGATATATTGTATAATATGACCATAGAAGAGAAGTCAATTAGATTAATGACACTTCAGAATAGAATGGCTCTTGATATAGTTTTGGCCGACCGTGGAGTGTTTGCAAAATTGTGGGGTCAGCGTACTGCATATTTGTAAGTGACTCCTCCCCTACAATTTTTGAGTCAATAAAGAAGTTACACATTCTGAGTTCTGACCTTCATCCCCCGACAGGTAGTTGGGAAATGAATATAAGTTTCTGGTTTTGGGAGTTACTGCGCTCATGGGGATGGAAACTAGTTGCAATTCTAGCAACAGTACTGGGAATCTTCATGACCTGTTGTTGTTGCATACACTGCCTGCCAATTATTTGCTCTGAAATAAGTGATGAATGCATACACATGGTAACAGAGAAAAGAACTCCCAAAGTGGATACGAATGCAAATAATGAAACACAAACTATGAAAGAGTTTGTCAATTGATATTGATGATGACGATTACAGTAGTATGCATAGTTGAGAATTAGATACATGGTCAGAGGAAGATGCGATCTATGGTTGATGCGTTTGGCTTACGGCCAAAAGTAGGGTTTGTTAGTCTAGAAAATACCCTACCATAGCATAGATGGTATATTATGTTGACCGAAGACCAATCGCATCATATGCCCAGCATCACCAGTTACAGAATCGTCAGCATAACCATAGTGTGTCCATTTTGTACCCACAGAATCCGCCATTTTGTTTTCTCATGCTTTTCTGTTCAAACGCTTTGCAAAAATGAATTTAATTTCGTTCTGATCTTGCACAGAGCAAGGCCACAAGCTACATGTTGAGAGACCAGCCCAGACGGAAATACATTGTTTTCCTCCCTCACAGGTCCTCGAAGGCGAGCAGAAAGGCATTTAATCACCAAGCCAGGTGTCAGCTGGTTTTGCTGGAACTGCAGAAACTGTAGAAATAGGCCGTTAAAGGCATGAATTATACTCTCCTCACGGCCCCCCTTTCTGGGCCCTCTTAGATCAAGCTGCCCTCTAGCTCACGAATAGAAAGTAGAAGATAGCATGGTTTGGAATGTGTCTCTCTTACAAACACAGTTTGCTCACAGAACAAGAGCATTATGTTCTCTGTAACAAAGAATCCTGTCTGCGCCTTTGCAAACTGCAACTGTTGCTAAATCAAGTAATATAGATTCACAAAGAAACATCTTAGAAGGTGTCATACTCGTCATAAATGTCAATCACCGAACCCTTGCTCAGGAAGATACATCATGGGCAGTTTTGATGTGTCACAAACTGATTGTATGATGGTCCTTTTGTATATATGTCACTGTTGTAGAATGCTCGCTCTCTTGCGTCTCACGAGGTCTGGGTGACGCACGTTGTGAGACGTGAAATCCAGTCGGCCGACTGAGACTATTTGTTTTGCAAGTCCCCCTAGATTTTGGGAATTGAATCTCGTATCTGGCGTATCAGTTCGTGTATGGTGATTGTGCCTTGTTTCCATGCGCGAGGGTCTTCAGGGCCTATCAATCTGGAAAGCCAAAAGTGGCAGACCCCTGATCTAGTGCGTAACTACCTTTCTGATGTTTGTTAATCTGCTTAGAATCACATGCTGTGCATAGGTCCGACATCCAGTGGTCACTGCGGAGTATTGCATCTTGTTTTTCGTAGTCGAAAAGGGACGTCGACAAGGCGTGTCTGAAACACTATCCCTATAGTGACGTGCGTTGTACCCACAATCCCTCACGCGTCGATGTCCCTCAGATTGTTTTTTTCCGCCCAGCTACTGGTCGCCTTTACGCGGAGCTCCTTGAGAGACATTGCAGATTTCATCTCCTCGACCTTTGGTCGTTTTCTTATTAATATATAAACACATAGATCCCTCCCTCGACGCAGTTGTGAAGCTGTTCTCCGCCGAGCAAGATCTTCGACGGAGGGGATGAGCGGAGGAGATCCTTCGGCGTTGCCGAACACGTGGCCTGGCCTCGCAGGCCATATACAGTAGGGAGAGTGGGGTCGTGGGACATCTCTGGTTCTTTTCTGAGAATGCCTTTCCTTTTCCCCTTCCTTTCCCTTAGGGTGGTTATCACGATTTATTGCCTCGGCTATGGAGAGGACACCCTTTAGGTTTTGCCCGCTTTGCAAAGGCAAGTTTACTTGGAAGGACAAGCATTCACGGTGTAACCGCTGCTTGCCCCTCGATCACAAGGAGGAGGGTTGCGCGGCTTGTCGGCTTCTTAAGCCAAAGACTCTAAAAGACCGTAGGGTCAAAAGGTGGGCGGCATACGCTATGTCGAAGGCCGATGGTTCACCCGCCGCTGCTACCACCGACAGTTACGAGGAACGTGATAACACGACCTCCGCTACGGAAGTCGAAAACCCCTCTAAAGAGCGCCCGCGCGCTTCGTCGTCTGTCCCCGGCCCCGACGGGTTCGGCTCACGCCCTGCTTATGGGGATGAACACCCCGGCGACATTGACGCACACAAGGACTCACATAAGCACACAACCCACGGCTCTTCTTCGTCGAAGACGAAGAGAGCATCAGCGCCCAAGGAGACACAGGTTCCACCGGCGGCCTCCTCGGACTGTTCGGGTTCGAAGCCCCTCTCGCAACCGCAGCCGCGACCAGCGACTGGGCTTTCGGCAAATAAGGGCGCCGCCCCCAAATCATCGGCCGGCGCGCATCAGCAGAAAGCGCATGCCGCCGTAGAGCGATCGACACCCGTAGCGTCGAAACCGCAGCCCGCTGACAAACGAGTCGCCGAGAGCTTGGCGAGGATCGTTGTAGCAGACGCCCAGAAGCGTACGCCGAAGGACACGTCGAGCGCTACGCAAAGGTCGAAAGACACGCTGAAAAAGGCAGAAGAAAGGCAGGGACTACCCCCTTCAGTCGGGGGGACACCCAGCACACCAGAAGGCTTTTCGGAGGGCGACGGGACACTTTCCTCGACGCTTTGGGAGAGGTCGAGCCGTTTTCAGCTAGATGACTCTACTTTTCCCCCGCTAGACCGCTCAGGGGTACCCCATGAAACCATGGAAAGGCTCCATCTCTGTATGGAGAGAATGGAGAGGTTTATGAATACCCAGACCCCTCAAACTCCCAAGAGAACAAGAGAAGGGCCTCAGGAGGACCCCAGGGCCAAATATCCGAGGCTAGTCAATCCCCAGCATGACACAACCTCAGACTTCCATAATGTGTATGACCTCACTGGGGAGGAACATTACTTAGAGGAGGAGGATGATTTTATGGACGACGAAGAGGGACAGAACCAGGAGGAAGGTCTGGAAGACAGTCCAGACATTATAGGAGAAGGCTTCGGAGAAAACCCAGAAGAAGGACCTTCGCACCCCTGGCAATCCCCATCAGTATATTCCGACACTGATGTCCTGAACCTAAATCCTCCTGACAATTCACCTGTTAGGAACACGTCTCCCATTGACGATCAGCCCACATTTAATGCCCTGTTGCGCACATCAGCAGCACATTTCGAACTGGACACTGGGGAGCTCTCTCCTGAATTAGACTTTGTGGAAAAAGTAATTAAGGAGAAACCCCCGGTCAGCCAGACCATTCCCCTCCTCGCTTCAGTGAAGAGAAGAATCATCCCTTCGCTGTCCACTCCCGCATTAATCAGAGGGGTCAATCCAAGAATTGAAAAACTTTTCACTCCTTCACCCTCAGACCCGCTGTACATCAGGGGACATTCCATTCCGGATTCCCTGGTAGTAACTAATACAAGGAAGAGGGCAGGGGTACCACTTTCCACCAGTGAGGCACCTCCTGACAAGGAGGGCAAGAGGTTATATGCCCTTGCAAAAAGAGTAACATCCTCGGCTGCCTTTTCGGCAAGAATTGCGAACAACAATTCTTTGCTCGCTAGCTATGCAGACGCGCAGTGGGCCAAACTGCGCAAGGACGCCGAAGAAGCACCGGAGCCACTACGTACACGCCCGCTTTCAACTATTGGCGAAGGAACCCAGGTCAACCAGAGTATTGTAAAGAACTCTCTGGATGCGGCAGAAACAGCGGGACGTTCCTTGGTGCAGGGAATACTCCTAAAACGCCATGTATGGCTGCGCAACTCAGGGTTTAAACCGGAGACACAGGCGTCTTTAATAAATAAACCGGTTGAAGACTCTAACCTCTTCGGAAAAGCGTTGGATGAGGCTCTAGAGATGGCTAAGAAAGAGTTCGATACTATCCAGACTCTTGACCAGATCTCTAAACCCACTACCAGACGCGGCTATGGCAACAAACGCTTTTTTCGTGGCCAACGCCAACAACAACAAAATCAGCAGCAACAGTACCCTGCCACCAATTACCAGACCAATAGTGGGCAGTACAGCCAAAGAGGCCAGCGGCGGGGTAAAGGGAGAGGTCGGGGGTCCACCCCCAGAGGCTCCCAAGCCCCCAACAACTCCAAGTGACGCGAAGATTTGCGTCCCCTCCCATGCAACACCGGTCGGGGGCCGGATAACATCCTTTCTTCCTGCATGGGAGGGTATAACGTCAGACCGTTGGGTACTTTCCACCGTAGCCCACGGATACTGCATCGAATTCAACAGTTCCCCATCCTACAGACCCACGAGGGGACGACGCATGACACCGGAACATCTTGCCATCCTTCTCCAAGAAGTACAACAACTGCTGGAAAAAGGAGCCATAGAGGTCGTGCCTCTTTCTCAGGTAACGGAAGGTATTTATTCAGTGTACTTCCTTGTACCCAAAAGGGATCTAACCATGCGCCCTGTATTAGATCTGCGCCCAGCGAACAAGTTTATCAAACCCCAAAAGTTTCGTATGGTAACCTTACAGGAAGTGATCCCACTGCTTTCACAGGGAGATTACATGACAACATTGGACATGAAAGATGCATACTTTCATATTTTAATGTTGCCAGCGCACAGAAGATACCTCAGGTTCATGATAGAGGGCAAACACTACCAGTTCAGAGTGCTACCCTTCGGCATAGCATCTGCACCAAGGGTATTCACGAAGGTGCTGGCAGTGGCAGCGGCCCACATGCGCAGGTTGTCCATCCCAGTTTACCCTTACCTCGACGACTGGCTCATAACAGGGGATTCTTACGAAACATGCTTCTCCAATACCCAAAAGACGGTAGACCTTTTGTTCCAGTTGGGCTTCTCCATCAACGAAAAGAAGTCCAGTTTAGACCCCAGTCAAATCAAGCAATTCCTAGGGGCTCTAATTCAAACAAAGGATGGCCTCGTTTTCCCCTCCAAAGAGAGGGTCCAAAACATGCTGTTTCAGATCCCTCAATATGTGACCGGTCGAGAGGTGACGGTACGCAAAGCAATGCGCTTGCTAGGAATGATGGCGTCGTGTATTTATTTGGTACCTCACGCGCGCCTCCGCATGCGCCCAATGCAAGAGTGGCTCAACAGCCAGTGGTGTCAGGCCAGCGGACTATGGGACGATCTAGTGGTGGTCTCGCAAGCCTTGGTTCTCTCGCTACGGTGGTGGACAACCTGGAAAAAGGGAAACCCTTTGCCACACCCGCGGCGGAAGCCACTCTAACCACAGACGCATCCCTCACAGGATGGGGGGCGCACCTATCCCATCAGACTGCTCACGGAGTGTGGACTCCGAACGTAGCATCCAAACACATAAATCTACTGGAGCTACTAGCTGTGTTCAAGGCGCTAAAAGCCTTCCAGGAACACCTACAAGGCAAGACAGTGATGGTCCTTACAGACAGCACCACAGCCATGTACTACATCAACAAGCAGGGGGGCACCCACTCTCCAGGACTGTCCAAACTGGCCCAAAATGTATGGAAGTGGGCTCTCAAACAGGACATGTTCCTACTGTCACAACATGTACCAGGGGAACTCAATCTGCTGGCAGACAAACTCAGCAGAGATTTCCCCCTGCCCGAAGAGTACGAATGGCGACTGCACGAAGACATCGTCTTCAACGTCTTCACACAATGGGGATTCCCAGAAATAGACCTGTTCGCAACTCTGGAGAACTCACAATGCCTAAGTTACGCCTCCAGGTACCCCCAGAACCAATCCAAGGGGAACGGTCTGTCGATGCAATGGTCAGGGAAATTTGTTTACGCTTTTCCCCCGACTCCCCTTCTCAACAGGGTGGTGCACAAGATGCACCAGGAACAAGTGACCATGATACTAGTGGCCCCAATGTGGGCCCGACAGCCATGGTTCGCTCACTTGATGGAGATGTCTCTATCTCCCCCAGTGAAACTCCCCTGCCCGTACAACATGCTGTCACAAGACAAAGGCAGGACTCTGCATCCATGCCCCCAGAACATGAACTTAGCAGCTTGGCTCCTGAGATCATAGAGTTCGGACATCTACAGCTCCCGCAGAGATGCATGGACATCCTCAGGGAAGCCAGAAAACCTAACACTCGCCACTGCTATTCTAGCAAGTGGAAAAGATTTGTCATCTGGTGCAGGAGTAAAAGCATCAACCCAATTGACTGCTCTCCCACACATATTGTTCTATACCTGACCCACCTATTGGATTCAGGTCTAGTGTTTAACTCCATTAAAGTCCACCTAGCGGCACTTTCTGCATACACCACTTCCCAACTCAGTGTCGTGGTGGAAGATCCCTGTTATAAAGGCCTTCATGGAGGGAGTAAAGAGAATACACCCCCCCGATAGCTGACCCAGCTCCCGGATGGGACCTTAATGTGGTACTTACCAGACTCATGGGCTCACCATTCGAACCCATGCACAAAGCATCTCTTAAACACCTCACTCTTAAGACTGCTTTTTTAATAGCTATCACCTCTATCAGTAGAGTAAGTGAACTTCAGGCTCTTTCTATTCTAGACCCCTTCGTTACAGTTCACAGAGATAAGGTGGTTCTACGCACTCACCCTAGGTTTGCTCCGAAATGTATTTCTAAATTCCACGTAAACCAATCTATAGAACTACCAACGTTCTTTCAGAATCCTTCCAATTTGGGAGAAAGGACTCTGCACACACTAGATGTACGCAGAGCGGTCATGTTCTACATGGAAAGAACCAGACCACTGAGGAAGACTAATCAGTTCTTCGTCTCGGTGGCAGCAGGAAGAGAAGGGGATGCAGTTTCAAAGTCCACTATTTCTAGATGGATTGTTCAATGCATCACTCTCTGCTATACTCTTGCTAAGAGAGAACTGCCCTTTAGGCCAAGAGCACACTCTACTCGAGGCAAGGGGGCGTCCATAGCATTCATTGCAAATGTTCCCCTTGAGTCCATCTGCAAAGCGGCTACCTGGAGTTCTGTGCACACCTTTACAAAACACTACTGTCTAGATGCAGGTGGGACAGGCAGTATTAAGACACCTTTTCTCTACTGTTCCTTCTCATAACCCACCGCCAACTCCGGGTACTGCTCGCTAGTCTATGCACAGCATGTGATTCTAAGCAGATTAACAAACATCAGAAGACAATGCATTACTTACCGTAAAAGCATTTCTGATGGTTGTATCTGCTTAGATTCACATGCGCCCACCCTTCCTCCCCGCTCGGATGGAAGGAACATAGACTTCCTTTATATATCTCTCTTTTCTGTACTCACTCACGTCTAGAAGGCTCCCTCAGGGCAGAAAAATACAAACAGAGGGACCTCGACGCGTGAGGGATTGTGGGTACAACGCACGTCACTATAGGGATAGTGTTTCAGACACGCCTTGTCGACGTCCCTTTTCGACTACGAAAAACAAGATGCAATACTCCGCAGTGACCACTGGATGTCGGACCGATGCACAGCATGTGAATCTAAGCAGAAATGCTTTTACGGTAAGTAATGCATTGTCATACTTTTTAATGCATCCCATTTGCAGCTTTTTGGATCTGTCAAACTATTCATCTCTGACGGTGCTAGTTACATTGTGGTCTCAATTTTGGATGCCAACTTTTGAACCGGCAACCCTTTTTTTTAATCTACTGTCCTTCTCTGTCAAATGCTGTGGTGGTGCTTACCCCAACAGAAACCCCCAGTGTCATGGTCATTGACGTCATTTTAGAGAACACACCTGGCTTATCCGAAGGACAGTGGACTAAATGAATAAAAGAATATGAAGCTATGGTAAAGGTCACAGAATGTACTGCTTATGCTGGCCCAATGAAAGCAATCTTCCTCTCATCCTTCAAAGGTGCAGAAGATATCTTTGTTCGAGAAGATATACTCTTATGTAATGTCAGTGTTTTACTCCAGTAGTCTGAGACCTGCAATCGTCCCAGAAACTCAGGAAGACCACCTGGGTACCAACCTCGTGTGAAAAGAAGAGTATGTGATACATAGTGCAGACCCAATACAGACATTGACATTGAACCTGCAGTCCACATCTATGTAGGCTGCTTGAATAGTGACAGACGGTTGCATACCAGGCAAGACCCATTGCACAAGGTGGAATGATATGGCATTTATAACGCGCCTGTACACGAGTGTTTCTAGGTGTGACATGACAAGGAGGGGGAAACAAAGGGAGGACAAAATAACGATCTTACTAGGCCTTGTGTCATTCAGATCGCGCAAGTGCGGGGAATAGGGCAGGGGAGAAGTGCCGGGGGGATTGGAAGGGGAAGTGCAGTTAACTGACAAGTGCAGCCAGCAGGTGGCTCATAAGTGCAGAGAGAAGGGATTGTAGGTTGTGTAAGGAACTCATGGTGGCAACAGTAAAGACACAAGTGATCACAGTTCAAGGGTGTTGATTAAACTGTAAATGCAGGGTGGAAAAACGCCTAAGCTAAACCTAAATCTAAGATGGGAGCCAGTGTCGACCATCAAATGAAAAATAAGGCAGTCTGTGTGGCGTCTTGTCAAAATAAAAGGCCTATACCAAACAAAAATGATTGCCAATTCCTTACAGCTAATTCTCAAGAGTGTTGGATAGGGTTACACATAAAGAAAGACGTGTTCACAAATAATACGTCGGGATGTGATTGCCAAGGTTCTCCCTTCCCCACGTTTTGAGCACAGGACCGTTTTGAGCATGGGACAAGGTAGATTTCCTGAGCACAGCACACACCCAAGCTTTCCCAGCACGAGCCAACAGTTCCGTATCAGCTATCGGGTTCTTTGATGGTTGTCTCTTTTCAATAAAAGTCTCTTGCCTTCGAGGCCTGGTATCCTCGACAAACAAACACACAGTTCTGTTACACGAATGCTTTGGGTGATGACCTCACCCCTGGGTCCCCCTATTCTGGACGCAGACCTCTCGCATGTCGTTTTCAAGAAGTCAAAAATAGTTCCTTTCTCTGTGAAAGTTTGGGTGATGACTTTCCACCCCTGGATCTCCCTCGGCCTGGCTCTGACCCAAAATGGCTAGGGGGGTTCTTCCCTTCCCATTGTCTTGCACTACTTCTTGTTTCACAAATCTTAATGTCTTTTCAAACAATTCTGTGGCGGCATCCTTCGATAGGGTTCACTCTTTCCAACGTTGCAACACACTGTCCATCTGTTCACTTCACCAAGTGGGATTGATTTCACTTTCGCTTCACAATCATCTGTCGGTCAAAGACTTTCGACGATGCAGAGGATTTTGTATGACCCCTGTATGACCACTTTGACCCTCTTTTCGCTTTCTTCAAAGGCCTTCTGGTTATTGTAGTTTCAACAACTCGGTAATCGGCAGTGCTTCCTAAGTGAACACCTTCGTGGTGCCTGACTTTTCTGAAGCTGATGTTTTCCCCCTCTTTTCTCTAGTCTCCTTCTTACCTTTCTAAGTTCACATTAGCCATCAGCTGCTTTTCATTTAACACAGTTCAGTTTCTTATCGATACCCCTCTCGACTCACTGCTGTGATGAACCGCTTTGATATCAGGTAAAAATGGCCACATACATAATGTCGCTGGAGAAAAGCCATTGGCGACATTATGTATGGTGACATTATTTATGGGGACAGGTTGCGGGGATGTCCCCTGCTCCCCTTGTAAAATAAAAATGAAAAAAATGTAGGGCTTGCATGGGTGTCCCCTGCATGTGCAATGTAATAATGTCTCTGCAAAAAAAAGCTACTTTTCTGTCAGGAGACATTTTTTCAGGGACATTATTACATGGAACCACCGCTTTGCGTTATTTATCTTTCGAGTCAAGGTAGGTATCACCGAGACCAGGGTCTTTCCCCAGCTTGGTTATCAGTGGAGGAGGGTCCCGCGTACCATTGACATCTGCTGCAACACACGCTGGCTATTTTTCGCTGACTTATTATTCCTTCTGCAGAGGTTCCACGATTCTCTCCTCGTCACCCTCTCGGTCTGCGCCATCTTTCTCCTCCTCTTGAACTGCCGTGCTGAGTTAGCTCTTACGTCGTGTGGTCTGCCTGGCTCATCCTGTGCTCTTGTGCTCCACCTTTTATCCCTATGGTTAAGGGAAAGGGCCATCAGGTGTGTGTGATTCTGGTCAATTGCCTGACTTTGCCTGAGCCTTGTATTGAGACATGTCAGATAAACGGCTCTGGTGTTAGTCTGTTGTCTTTTGTGTTGTGCAAAAGTGTTTGTGTGGAAAAGGGGGGGTGGCGTGTTTTGGAATATCCTACATGGTAGGCTGGGGAATAGGTGTTGAAAGAAGGGGGATACTGCGGATCACCCATCAATGTCCTGCTCCCACTCCCCAAGGACCCCCCATTCAGGTTAACCTCCCTCACTGGTCCACCCACAGGAACTGGATCCAATAGCGATGGCTGTGTCCTGGCCACCTGGATGACAGATCCCCGGGTACCAGCTAGGGAGACACTTTCAGGTTTTCAGATGCAGACCCTTAAGTGGTGGGAAAACCGGAGGCAGTGCAAGGGCAACTGCACATGCAGGAGCCTGGGCCCAAGTTCAGAAGGTGATGAGGTGACCAGTGTGCAGAGCAGTCGGGTGCATCGAAAGGGGAGAGTGTCAGACCAAGGGAGCACTTGATATGGAGCGACTTGCCTCGTCGTGTAGATGACGAAGTCTTCCAAATAATGTACCTGTCTGGCTATTAGAAATAACAACCAGAATGGTCTATTACTGGAAAGACAGGAGACCGATGACCCAGGCGCCGTAGAAGTGTAGACTCGGTATTCAGGAGGACACACCACCAGCTGAAGACAAGGCCAGTATCAGACTTTGCATAAACAATAAGGCCAATACAAACAGCATACACGGAATACCACTAACCTGCTAACTCAGGTAAGAAGTTAACCGGCTGGTAATGCTGACACCTGCAGTCTAAGCAAAGAATACGGCAATGAGTAACTTATCAATAAGCATCAACAGAATAACTAAAAGTCCCTAATTACTTTTATAGTCTTACCGTGTTGGACTCCTGTCCAGTGGTAACAAGGGTCCGGATGGGCAGAGGAAGTTCGTAGAAACCTCAGTTGCAAGGCTTAAGAAGAAAACAACCCACAACGTACACCACGGAAGTCTTTAGTCCGTGTACTTGTGAGGGACGAAAGCAAGGAAGTTCAAAAACCAAAACGAAGCCAAAATCATTCAAGGTGAGGTAGCAGCGTGGAAGCAATCCAAGGCAAAGTCCAATAACAATCCAATGTCATGCAGGGAGCGAGCAAAGCAGACCAAATCAGTATCCAAGGCAATTTCCAATGTCGGGCCAATGTCGAGCAGGGAGCGGGCAGTGCAGACCAATTCAGAATCCAAGGCAAAATCAGGGACAGTCCGAGTTCAAAAGGAGGAAGGAAAAAGATCAAAAGGCAAATTCCAAAGAGCAACTAAAGCAGTCCGAAGTCAAAACCGGGAGGACCAGGAAAAAACTATGATCAGGAAACAGGAATCGAATCCAAAACGCCACCGAAGAAAGTTCAGAAGCGCCGGTGTTTGTACAGGCAGGAGCTTATGAAGACTGTATCAAGTGACTTGGTTTGCGTGATACCGTCACAGCGCTCCTGTAGTGTAGAGGACGCCAGCGTTGCCAGGCTACCTTCCAGGCACCGCGCTGCATCCGCGGTAAGTGAAGCACTCGACTGCTAGGATACACTTTAGTTTTGCGCTGAAGTCTTTGATCGTGGATGCGCCGGTGAGCAACTGGCGACGCCGTGCTTTCTTTCCCAGCTAACAGACTGGAACGGCAGAGAGTTCTAACAGTATCCTCCCCCAAAGAGGCCCTCACCCTTCGGGCAGACCAGAACTGGGACACTAGAGCTGGAGCATGTATATTACATGCCGGTTCCCAGGTACGATCTTCCGGACCGTACCCCTTCCAATCCACCAGGTAAAACCGTCTACCCCTGCGTATCCGTGTGCCCAAAATAGCGTTCACTTCATATTCATCTGAACCATGAACTTTAATAGGAAGCGGGCGAGATGGAAGCCTGGTAGAAGGATGGCAAGGTTTAACAAGAGAAACATGAAACACCGGATGGATTTTCCAGGTAGATGGGAGCTTCAACCGGATAGCCACCGGATTAATGACTTCCGAAATGACGTACGGCCCTACAAACTTAGGTGTTAGAGCTTTGCGACCTGGTATTCGCAGGTTACGCGTGGACAACCACACCTTGGTACCTATTTTGTATTCCGGGGCCGGAGATCTATGAGTGTCCGCCGTTTCTTTCATTTTTGCTTGAGCTTGGAGTAAATGTTGTCGAACTTTTCTGCGTGTTTCAGACGAATCCCTCACACAAGCCAGAGCTGCAGGGTTATTCAGTGGAAGCTCAAACTGTATAGGAAGGGCTCTAGGATTCATTCCATACATAGCAAAGAACGGAGAAACACCTGTCGCAGTATGTATAGAGTCATTATAGGCGTATTCAGCAAAGGACCGAAGCGAGACCCAAGGACCTTGAAGCTGACTGATAAGACAGCGTAGGTATTGCTCCATGGTCGCGTTTACGTGTACAGTCTGCCCATTGGTTTGTGGGTGATATGCACTGGAGTATCTACCATCAATACCTAGGGTAGAGGTTAATGCTTGCCAAAAGAGAGAAGTGAATTGTCAACCCCGATCAGTAATGATGATTGATGGAAGACCAAAACGCCTGAATACATGCTTCAGAAACAGGCTCTCCAGAATAGGAGCTGTAGGGATTCCTTTGCAAGGAACGAACAAGGCCATCTTCGTGAGATAGTCAATGATAACCCATATCGTGTCATAGCCTTCCACCAGCGGTAGTTCCACAACAAAGTCCATGGAAATCATGGTCCATGGCAGTTCGGGTATGGGCATAGGCCGTAACAAGCCTACTGGTTTGCCATGAAGGGACTTGCACTGGGCGCAAACCGCACAGGTTGACAAATGGTCTGCAACATCTTTTGCCATACATGGCCACCAACACCAACGTTTTAGTAAATCCAGAGTCTTCCGGATACCCGGATGGGCGGCAATAGACGAATCGTGGCACCATTGCATTGCCTGTTGTCTAGTAAGAATATCGGGTAGATAGACCTTCCCATCTTTATAAGGGAGGGACTGCACTATCTCCAGCCCGAGTGGTTATTTTTTCGTGGGAGATGTCTCCACCCAGTCTCGAAGCTTGTCTATAAAGAACGGTTGGAGGGTACAACCACATACCACCTGGTTAGGTAAAAGTGGAACCCCACCCATGTTACTGGGCTCAGGACTACCATGGTTACGAGAAAGTGCATCAGCTTTAGAATGGAGGGCTCCTGGGTGATACGAGATAGTGAAATTAAACATTGAGAAAAACTCGTGCCAGCGAGCATGCCGAGCTGTAGTACACTTAACGGACTGGAGTGCAAGCAGATTTCTGTGGTCGGTAAAAACCTGGACAGGTTCTGAGGTACCCTGCAAATGGTGCCTCCATACCATGAAAGCATCTCTTACTGCCAACAACTCTTGTTCTGTGATAGTGTAATTCCTTTCATATGAGGTGAGTTTCCTGGAGTGATATGCAACCGGGTGAAGCCCGTTTGTCTCGGGGCATAATTGCGACAGTATCGCTCCAAGAGCAATACCTGAGGCATCTGCTTCCACAATGTAAGGCTTTGCCGGATTGGGATGCTGGAGTACAGGTGCAGTAGTAAATGCAGTCTTAAGACTTTCAAACGCCTTTTGAGCTTCCCCATTCCAGCAAAAAGACTTTTTGGAACTGGTCAAAACCGTGAGGAAGGCAGCAATGGATGAGAAATCCTTAATGAAGCGTCGGTAGAAGTTAGAGAACCCCAGAAAGGACTGAAGCTCTTTCAAGGTAACAGGGGTCGGGCATTGCAACACTGCTGATACCTTAGAGGGACTCATTTGCACCCCATGGTTGGTAATGTTGTAACCTAGGAACTCCACCTCCTGTACATGAAATATGCATTTTTCCAATTTGGCGAATAAGTGGTTTTCTCTTAATCGCTGCAATACACTGGTTACATGTGAAATGTGTGTTTCCAGAGAGGGTGAATAGATCAAAATGTCATCCAGATAAACCACCAGATAACGGTCCAGCATATCATGGAACACTTCATTGATGAAATACTTAAAGGTGGCCGGGGCGTTGCACAGCCCAAAAGGCATCACGCAATACTCAAAAAGCCCATATTTGGTTTTGAACGCGGTCTTCCATTCATCTCCCTTTCGTATTCTCACTAGGTTATATGCCCCACGCAAGTCCAGTTTAGTGAACACCACTGAACTTCCGAGTTGATCCAATAAGACAGAGATCAGCGGGAGTGGATATTGATTTCTTATGGTAACCGCATTCAGAGCCCGATGATCAATACAAGGGCGTAGGTCCCCCTCCCTTTTGGGGACAAAAAATAAAGGAGAGGCTGCCGGGGACTTTGATGGGCGAATGAAACCAGTTTCTAAGGATTTCTCAATATAGTCTTTTAGGATTAAATCTTCTTTGGGTGTCAAAGAGTAGATTCGCCCGGATGACGAAGTCTTCCAAATAATGTACCTGTCTGGCTATTAGAAATAACAACCAGAATGGTCTATTACTGGAAAGACAGGAGACCGATGACCCAGGCGCCGTAGAAGTGTAGACTTGGTATTCAGGAGGACACACCACCAGCTGAAGACAAGGCAAGTATCAGACTTTGCATAAACAATAAGGCCAATACAAACAGCATACACGGAATACCACTAACCTGCTAACTCAGGTAAGAAGTTAACCGGCTGGTAATGCTGACACCTGCAGTCTAAGCAAAGAATACGGCAATGAGTAACTTATCAATAAGCATCAACAGAATAACTAAAAGTCCCTAATTACTTTTATAGTCTTACCGTGTTGGACTCCTGTCCAGTGGTAACAAGGGTCCGGATGGGCAGAGGAAGTTCGTAGAAACCTCAGTTGCGAGGCTTAAGAAGCAAACAACCCACAACGTACACCACGGAAGTCTCTAGTCCGTGTACTTGTGAGGGACGAAAGCAAGGAAGTTCAAAAACCAAAACGAAGCCAAAATCATTCAAGGTGAGGTAGCAGCGTGGAAGCAATCCAAGGCAAAGTCCAATAACAATCCAATGCCATGCAGGGAGCGAGCAAAGCAGACCAAATCAGTATCCAAGGCAATTTCCAATGTCAGGCCAATGTCAAGCAGGGAGCGGGCAGTGCAGACCAATTCAGAATCCAAGGCAAAATCAGGGACAGTCCGTGTTCAAAAGGAGGAAGGCAAAAGATCAAAAGGCAAATTCCAAAGAGCAACCAAAGCAGTCCGAAGTCAAAACCGGGAGGACCAGGAAAAAACTATGATCAGGAAACGGGAATCGAATCCAAAACGGCACCGAAGAAAGTTCAGAAGCGCCGGTGTTTGTACAGGGAGGAGCTTATGGAGACTGTATCACGTGACTTGGTTTGCGTGATACCGTCACAGCAGGGCGAGTGCTCCTGTAGTGTAGAGGACGCCAGCGTTGCCAGGCTACCTTCCAGGCACCGCGCTGCATCCGCGGTAAGTGAAGCACTCGACTGCTAGGATACACTTTAGTTTTGCGCTGAAATCTTTGATCGTGGATGCGCCGGTGAGCAACTGGCGACGCCGTGCTTTCTTTCCCAGCTAACAGACTGGAAGGGCAGAGAGTTCTAACAGAGAGGAAGAGAGAAAGCAGAAGCGAATAGGAAGGTCTTGAGTTGCTTCCGGAATCAGAGATGGTTCTGCTCAAGTTTGAGAGAGGTAGGGAGGCTGTTCCAGAGGGAGGCCCCAGCCGAGGGGATATATCTGCCCCCATACTCTGCTTGGAGATGCATCTGACCCTCAGAGAGTTGGAGGTGGATGTACGGAGAGCTTGAGAAGGAAGACGTTTTGTAAGAGAACGTTGGAGGTAGAGCAGTCCCAGGCCCCAGAAAGCCTTGTGCACAATGCAGAGGGTCTTGTAGTTGATCCTTGCAGCCACAGGGAGCCAGTGAAGAGA
The DNA here is from genome assembly GCF_040938575.1 of Ambystoma mexicanum. Classification (NCBI taxonomy): domain Eukaryota; kingdom Metazoa; phylum Chordata; class Amphibia; order Caudata; family Ambystomatidae; genus Ambystoma; species Ambystoma mexicanum. The sequence goes on along the minus strand of NC_090937.1, from coordinate 182,832,178 downwards.
CTTCAAAGCAGGAGCGATATGATCCCTGGGCTTGAAGCCAAGGACAAGTCTTGCAGCCCTGTTCTGGATAAGTTGTAAAGGTTGAAGATTAGAGGCAGGAAGATTTATAAAGAGGCTGTTGCAATAGTCCAGCTTAGAGAGGACCAGAGCTCTGGAGACAGTGAGTTTCTGGGGTACAGTGAGAAAAGGAAGAATACCTCTAAGGAGGTGCAGCGGATAGTTTGACTTCTTAGAGACTTCAGAGATTTGAGGAGAGAAGGAGAGTGTGGAGTCGAAGATGACACCAATATTCTTTCCCACACAGGAAGGAGCAGGAAGAGGCCCAGAGTTGGCGTCCAGAGAGAGAGAGGAAAGGAGGGAGCTGGTGTCCCAATGAGGAGAATCTGTCTTACTGGCATTAAGGCAGAGATCATTGGCAGCACACAATTCCTGCTGCAAAGTGGTTTGGCAGAAGGTTGGCTTAGGCTTCTTTAGCTCTTTAAAACCATATGTCCATTGAAGCCAAGTAAGGCGTAATCCTGATGGACTGTTTGTCTAAATGGATAGAGTTAAAGTTCGTGCAAAACGTTGCCTCACAGACCACCATAAAAACCCGTAAAACGTATTCAGAAGGGAAGGATTCCATGTGGAGCTAGTAACTAACAAGGGTGTGCAGCTAATCGCAAGAAAGATGTCCAACTTCATACAAAAAAGTAACATTATAGACAATGTGAGGAGTCCAAAAATAATAACATTGATTTAAGATAGATCGAAATTGGTGAAAGCCCCCAAATAGAAGTGGGAGAACTTGTCAAGGTGAGACTACCCCACAAAGACGGAGGAACAAACTCCAGATATGGATGCCTGATAAAGGTGGCTCAGTTTCATGAGAATCATGTCATCACAGAAAACCGTGCACTTGGTATGTAGAACATACAGCGCTGTTCGAGAGTGGAGGCCGTAACATAAGACCTAGAAATCTGGGGCAAGGTAACCAAAATAAAGCTCTCCATGAAAATGCGTATCATGATGAACCCACGAATAGTCCTTCAGATTGCCTTATGAATGTGGAAAATATGCAAACTCGGGACCATGATGATCACCTGAGGAATGGAAATCATATTCTTCTTGACGCGAACCCCAAGACATCTGCACCTGATGAATATGCCATTCCCAAGAACTAGGGGAGTACTGCGCACAAGTTGCTGAGACTCCGGCGCAAGTATCATGACTTTGCAATTAGTGAATGATCCGTTTGTCAATACACAGAGATATGCAGTGGTGTAGTATACTTGTGAATGCATGCAATGGACCACTGTAGCATGTAGGAGAGGCCACAGGTCATGCAGCGGTGTTCCTGCTCCAACAAGGACCCGACTCTACTGTATTGACCTTTCCTCAGCTGGCGCGTCACAACTTACCCCCTAATTAAAACTACTAGAAGCTATCTGCCCTCAAATATTAAATGTATCCCCTCCCAAATTGCATCTCCATGTTTTCTTAAAGAAAACAGTACACCATAGCTGGTGGAATTACTAGTTAACGTCTACTCCGGTTTTAATAAAATGCAAACATGCTTACCCCTCCCGGCATCTCTGTCTGTGTGACTGCCCTCTAGCAACAAGATAATCACAGCACTCTTCATCAATCTGCAAACATGTTCCATGGACCCCCCTTTGCATGCAGCTGCTAAGCGCTCCAGGGTGCTTCATTTGCACGAACTGTCCTGTTACATGGGACCTGCCAGGCCTCACTGGCTGCACTGGCCATATCACCAGTTACCCCAGTGATTTGCAGTGATACTTTAGATGATAGTATCTTTGGAGGGCTTGTGAGCCCCACGTGAACCATCCTCTTGTAGAAGTTCACACAACCAAAAAAGAACAGGAGTTTACTTGGAGTTACTGCCCCTTGTGCCATAGGGTAGGCTAAAGTGGGAAGGACATTGATGCCATGGGAAGTAAACGATTGGGTAAGGCTTCTGTGGATACGGCGAAGCCATAAGTGAATTCTGTGACGAGGGAGGAAACCCGTGGGTGGGAACAATTATCTTTTATATAGCGCTTAATGATGGATTCCTTCCCCTTCTGGGTGCTGTGAGAATAGGTGTCATTACTAATTTTGTGGTAGTCCGTTTATAGATCTTGGAAAGTGGAAGGGCTGAGTTGACCCTCCCATGATCCTTAGCTGAGTCCTTTAGATTGGAGCCAGGCTAAAGTCCAAAGCCCTCTCCATCAGGAGGATCCTGTACTGCAGCCCTGCGATCAGCTGCAACCATGTTCCACCATTCACAGCCCGGCATTCCAGTCACTGCATATACTCCAGCGTACAAACCCTGCCAACCTTGGATACATCTTACACTTCACTTTCACGCAGAAGAAAGAAAACCGAGTTCCCTGCCTATCCACGGGACGATTGTTTGCCTGTTAGCTGTCTCTACACTCAGACAGCAATCAGACTGTTCCATTCACACCCATGTTGTGGCCCCTCACTGCTTCCTAGTACACGTCCACTGTTCACATGCAGCATGATACCTGTATCTAAGAGCATATTAGCTGGAAGTGAAGCATACCATAAACACAATATAAAATACATGAACAGCATTTCAGTCACATGTGGGAGCAGACGGACATAAGGGACCAACACTCCCACCCGCCCAGCAGTTTTTATAAGGCACAGTTATATGGATTTGGTTACCTGCTCATAGCACATGTGTGGTCTGCCATACATTAAACCACTGGAATTGTACCTCGTACCTATCTCCCTAGCAAAGACCTTCGGAGGGTAGCCCCCGTCTGGTTATTTGTACCAGTGTTCTATGCGTTCTCTCCTTCTGGGACCTTTCTCTTATTAACTACCCCATTGCTCAACTGACCCTTCAGCCATTCAACTAGTTAACACCTACAGCACAGTCACCACACACTCATATCTGAAGATGCTCATGAGTAAGTTCCGTTGTAAATAAAATCTTCGAAATGTGAAAATGTTTTTGAATAAAATGCAGATATACTGCAGAACTGCACACTTTTGTAAACGTAACTCTGTAAATGTGGTTGCTGAAATGCTTGACTGTGAACTCATAATGGCTGGTGATGTCGTTGCCATAGTAACAGTAACAAAGCGACTTTCTTTTCTCAATGACTTCCAAGCTGATGGGAGAAGACATACTGACAATAGAACGTCAAGACGCTTTGCTTCGGTGGCCGCCGGAGTCTTCGGATGTCCTATTTAAAATGGCCACTCCAGAAGCAGAGGAGCAGAATTCCGATGATGATATTCCAGTGGTACCTCTAGCCACAGAAGCGAGAAAAGACATAAGGCTAGTAAAAGAAACAAAGGCTATCGTCATAGACATTGGTACAAGACATTGCAAAACTGGCTATGCTGGAGATCACAAGCCAGCCTACATTGTTTCTTCAACCGTAGGTAAGCACTTTCAGGAAACGGCCAAAACTGGAGACAACCGCAAAGAAAGTTTTGTGGGTCAAGAACTTCTGAATGCCAAGATCAACCTAAAGCTTGTAAACCCACTGCGGCATGGTATTGTGGTGGACTGGGAGTGTGTGCAAGATATTTGGGAATACATTTTTGTTAAAGAGATGAAGATTTCCCCGGAAGAGCACGCTGCCTTGATATCTGACCCTCCTCTCAGTCCCGTCACCAACAGAGAAAAGTATGCAGAAACGCTGTTTGAAGTTTTTGGTTCCCCAGCTATGCATATTGCCAACCAGTCCATCCTCTCCATGTATTCCTATGGAAAGATATCTGGATTGGTGGTAGAAAGTGGCCATGCCGTTTCCTACGTGGTCCCGATCTATGAAGGCTACATGCTGCCAAATATAACGGAGAGGGTGGATTATGCGGGATCTGATGTCACCAAGTTCCTGAAGCAGCTACTCAATGATGCTGGAAACATGTTCACTGAAGATCATCTTCCCATGATGGACTATATGAAGAAGAAATGCTGCTATCTGTCTTTGGATCTTGGCTATGAAATGGGTTTGCCGAGCAGTGACTATGTGGTTGATTACGAACTTCCAGATGGCCGCATCATCACCATTGGTAAAGAGAGATTCCTTTGCTCAGAAGCTCTCTTCAACCCGTCTCTCATAGGTTTGAATCAGCCTGGTCTGCAGACTTTGGTTAATGGCAGCATCAATAAATGCGACGATACCCTTCGGCACGATATGTTGAGTAACATTCTGCTTTGCGGAGGTTCCACCACACTGGAAGGGTTCCCGGATCGTTTTCAAAGGGAGCTGAACAAAGCTTTTCCTAAGGATGATATACCTATCATTGAGGCTTCACCCGAAAGAAAATATGCTGTCTGGACTGGTGGCTCCATCTTGGCATCCCTCAAATCCTTTCAGCAGCTGTGGGTATCGAAAGAAGAATATGAGGAGCAAGGTCCCATGGTCATTTACAGGAAATGTTTCTGACCATACCAAACAAAACCTCTACCTCAATCACGGAGACCTACATGCCACGTTGATTTTTCTAAAATATTAATTGTTCCAAAAAATAGACTACGTTTTTCTTAAAAGCTACATATTATATAATCAGTGTTGACAATTCTAGCGGAGTACTGTTTATCCCTAACATCGTGTGTGTTTTTATGGTACAAGTTGGAAGCTTAAGATGAACGTGCATTATTGTGTCTTGCCCAACTGGGCACAAGAGATTCAATTTCGCTGCACCTTCCATCTCTTATTTAGTTGGTCCTGCAGTTCTCCCAGGCTTTGTACTTTTCGCTCCCTTCATGCCTCTCGTTCTTTTTGCATGCCAATGTTTCACGTTCAAGATAGCCAAAACCTGCATCAGTGCACGTGTTTGGCTAGCCCTTTGAGGTTTTTTGGGGGGATTGGAAGTGGGAAAGCGTAAGGAGCTTGACACACATAGTCTACAGGCAGTGGTGTAAGTTGCTGAGGATAGAATAGCCCAGTGGTCTTGGAGAACCACAGAAATTGCTTCTCGATCAACTGTTAGGACTCGTTGTCAGTCATCATACATGGGCATCAATGCTCCAGGGTGATGTGTGAATTCAGAACTTAACAGTGATAATAGCTAATCATTTTTATTGTGATTCTTGTTTTACATTCAATGTTCATATTGTATCACAAAACAATTTTAAGGTGCAGGAACAGTATGGGACACATACAGGGGAATACAGTATTTTCTCAGGTTATCTGTACATTATTCAATACATTTCAAGCATCCATTCATTGCGGCCAACCCCCTGAAGTGTTAAAAATGGTTACAGAAAAACATTCTTGTTAGGTTAGAGGAACAACCACGGTGCAGCGTTGCAGCTGTTCCGTCACAGCTTCTCTCCTGACTCGCCCGGCACACACCCAGGGTGCAGTCCCGCTGCTCCTACTGCCTCGCCCTGTCGTTTCGCCGGGTGTGCAACACCACTTCTGGATGCTCTGCTCCGGGGAAGCCAACCGATCTGGTATCCCGGCTATCGCTGCATGGCAGTTAGTACAATGTCCAGGGCAATTTTCACATCACAATGTTGCAATTCAATGGTCCTTCATCCCGTCAGGCCCAACTTCGCAATACCACAGCTTCACCCTAAGGTTGCCATCTTGTTTGGGCTCGCGAGCGTCCCCCCCCCTTCTATTGTTGATTTTTGAAGTGTCCACTAAAGAACATCTGCCTCGAGGTACCCCATAAAAATAAAAGGGGGCACTTTCCCAGTGGAGGGAAATGTGGTTATAACAACTGATTGTTCTAAGTCCTTGGATCATTCCAGAAGATGAAAGAGCTTTGTGGTAAGAGGTTGGGATAAGTATAATGTAAGTTGTCCTGTGGTCTTGTATATCACTCTTCTGCCACTTTTGCGGCCTTACTGTATGTAAGAGTGCAGTGATAGTGGGGGCAGAAGTATATGTGGGGCAACAATGCCCCTCATATTCTCACTTCAATAACCTTGCACCAGAGCCTCTCTCGGCTATCAGTGCACAAGATCTTGCACCAACTAACTGCAGCAGCCATTAATTGGAGGGGGGTGAAAGCGCACTGCCAGGGCCGGTCTTTGCATCAGGTAGTGCAGGCAGCTGCCTGAGGTGCCAGGCTCTAGGTGGCACCAGTCTGACTCCATTATTATTTTAATTACATTTTAACACAGACATGAATAGCCCTTTCTTTGCCGCGCTCTGGGTGTAGCACAAGCACATCAATTTATAAACATCAAGCGTTTTAATTAAGAGTGTAAAATAACCTGAAATTGCTTCTATTTAATTTTAATAAATATTGGGCAAGCAATATAAACAATATAGAGGAACGGGCATTCGGAATGTAGTATTACTCTGTAATACCACAAGGTAAGGTTGAGGTTGCAGACTGCAGAAGCAACAATCTATGTTTACAAGTCCACCATTTACGTTTCTGCCTCACCATCTGTGTTGTCACTGAAATAATGCAATCAACTTGAAAATTAGTGAAGGTTGCAGGCTAAAAGCATTGTGCAGAGAAGTGATACAGCACCCACATGCGGTTATATATTTTGTGGGTTGTCCTCGCTTCCCTAGCACTCTGCAATCTGTCTTAAATGTGCCCCAAGCCAGGCTTCCCCATGCTGCTTGGTTTTGCTAAGAGACTGCACAGGACGCACACACACAAAGCTGCACCCATCATTGTGTTGCACCCAGTCACATGCCGAGGCACACACAGGCACTGAAGAAGCACCAGGTCAGACACAAACGAGAGGGTGTGGATATATGGTGGGCACAGCCACCGGTTAGCATGATCACCCACCCACCCATGTGAACCCAACCCCTCACCTTGAGTGAATCAAGCAGAGCCCAGGCAAATACCCATGATCAGCTTCAGTGATACAGATCTGAGAGCTGGAATCTGAAGCAAAACACATCAAACCCCATGACCCCCTCTCCTTATCTTAGTAAGACATTTCAGACTCCAGCGATCACACCTCTTCCGTTCATCATGTTTGGTAAGACGAACAAAGCCGTAGGAGGACAAGGCACAGACAATAAATGGTGGTGGCAGCAACACATTTAACAAATGACAGGCCAATGTAAAACATTTTATTGTTAGCACCTGCAATTGTATGCATACATTTTTAGGCAATTGAAATCAGATGGGTGTTCATTCTTGCATGTCAGGGGAGTGATTGTAAGTGTAGGGGCAGGAGGCCGTTCATTTTCACAGCAGAACTTAAGTGTGTGGCTTCTGAGTGGTTTTATAAGTGAAAGAGAGAAATAACTGATTTTAACATTGAAGCTGCACTAGAATAGTCTCATTAGAATGTGTAAAGAAGTTAGATGCCCCCACACAAGAAAGTTTACCCCTCCCAATCGTCTCTGAATTTAGCATCTCTGCCAACATTTTGGGGGGGGTGCCAATGATGCTTCCTGCCTGAGGTGCAATCTGGTCTAAGACCGGCCCTGTGCACTGCCAGCTTTCCTCGATCCACTCCAACTGTGCAGGAATGCCCTCAGTGACACAAATCCAGTAAACTACATTTCCCTAAATAATGGACCCCTCTGCAGACGCCCTTTTTCTCTGTTTTAGTGGGCAGGAGGGGCACTACAGATGTTCCCTAACATATGTGATAATTCCTTTTGCCATGGGACACCTGCCCCAAATGACATCATGTGGCAAGAAACAAATGTGCGCGCCAGTATATAATTCATTATGAAGGAGGAATTTAATTTTATTAATCTTGACTCATAGGTTCATCTGAGTATTTTTGAAAAGCTCACAGGACTGGCTGAACACAGCGGGTCCGTTACAGCTATAGGAGTGACGCGCTCAGCACCAAGGGACGTAATTTGGGGGGTAACACCTGCGACCCCTGTGATTTCCCTTGCTACTCCTAGAAAAAACGAGCTCCTGGGCTGTGGCCAGTGCCATGTGCCTCTTTGTTTCTGGAGTGGCTTGCTTTCTTGTTCAGGCCTATTAAAAGAAACTGGGGGTTCCACAAGTGTAACACTTTGAGCAGTGACCCTAAATAAGAAGGAATAGGAATAGCAAATCTGTCTTTCTGGAATTCTATATAATATTTGCTAGACTCATTCACGGTTTATTCCAGGCTCACTTCAGGGGGTGAGTCACTGATTTGGTCTGTTCCTACAAACTTCAAATTTACAATGCAGACAAACACTTCCCGAAAGCATTTGGAGTAGAATAAGCATCAATTTTGGACTATGTATTTAGCTTTTTGCAAGTTGCAGTTATAACATGTTTTTTTCTGCCGTTGTCTCTGTTACGATCATCACAAGACATTCCACCTCTGTGTTCTCGGTCACTTGACAAAATCCTTGTGCCTAAAAGCTTGTGTACAGCGTAGAAATGTTTGACCATAGCACATAAAGTGGCACTTGATTTAATTGTGCCACAATTAATATTTTGTTGTCTATCTTTCCTATCTCCATGGCATGCTGTTCAGGATGTTTGTTTACATTTGAGGTAACAAGTGCCCAGAATACGGGATGCCAAGTAGGTGCGCTGCTTCCCTGCACTACTCTAAATTCTTTAATACACAGTTATGAACCCTCCCAATGGTATGTATTTTGCCAACCTCTGAAGCCTGAAAAGTAGACCCACACAGGATTGACACATGGCTAACTTGGCACCAGACCTGCAGATGAACTGGCTGTTAGGGAGAATTCTCATTTATGGCTAATTTCCCTCACCTAGTGAGTCCCCCAGCAGCTTTGCTGGACTTCTGGAGTTTATTTTTGTCCACTTGGTAAGAGTGCAAGCTTTTCCCCCACTCTTACCTGTGTTTTGCCATGTGTATTTCTCTGTTTTTGTGATTGTGGACTCTGAAGTACACCACTTCAGTAGCCTCCTTCTTTTTGTGTGTCACACAGCACCTTCAGTGCCTTGGCACAGGGCTGTCTTTGAGACTTCCCCCGACTCCATTTCTGAGGCTGACTACAGTCCCCCAGAAAAGGGTTACCATTAACTTTACTTAGTCAATCTACCACAGATCCAGTACACCCCATCTTCCATGGAGTACTGGAAATGGTTAATTCGTATCCCTTTTTATCTGTACCTCCTAGAGCATTGTTTCACTCTTTTAACATTTAGACTTGGCTGGTGGCAGTGGTATCTACCCTAACTTTTCTACCACGATTATATTAGATAAACATGGTATTGTTCTTAGCTATTATATTAGCCTCGAACATAAACCTGCTTGACCAAATTGTCTTTCTTTTGGCTCCGGTTGGATTTATTCGCCATTTCATTTTGTTAAAGTCCTTCTTGTGTTTTACTTTGTGCGGCAAACTAGGTTTGCCTTCTTTGTTCAGTCTTTTGGCGGGCTTCTGCTCAGAAGCCCTCCACCAGGCGCCTGGGTGTCTAGGTGGGCTGAATGTGAGGGAGTGGTGTAGTCACCCCCTGCACATGGTATTCTAGGAAACCCAAGTCGCACTTTGCCATGATTTGCTGAGGTGGTTGTCCGGGCAGGACAACCCCCCTGCTGGGTGATTGACAGCCAGGCTGTGTAAATGGGGGTTTTGCGCATAAAAGGCAGGTCTCTTGGGCTAGAAGTCAGAGAGTCACCACTGGAACTACAAGGAACCAAAGAGAAGCGGAGAGAATGACGGCTGCTGCAACTATCCCATCCCGGTGAAGCCCTGCTGCAGTCCTGAGCTATCTACCCTTCAACAACTAAGAGGAGATCCAGTCTGGAGTCTTCTTCCCTTGAGCCTGGTGGGGATAACCAGCTCATCTTCCACAGCCAGAGGATCCTCTTCCTTGGTCGAAATCGCTGCACACAGCTGTAGTTGTCCGGATAGCCATTTGCAGAGCCTCTCCTGTTTTTTAAGGAGCGTAACTTTTATTCGTTGTCGATGCTGCCGGCTTCATCCCTGTGCGGTGTCCTCCTTCACAACAAAGCTCCAGGAATCGTGGGTCTGCGGGAAACCAACAGGAACTGCCAGGGCACCAGCTGCACCATTGGAATAAGGTACTGTGTTCTGCTTGAGGAAACTGGGTGAACCCCTTTTCTTCATTTCCAAGGCTTGCCCTCGTCTTCCCTCCTTCTTATAACTTTTGCTTCCTAACATTGACAATATCGAAGTACTCTTGGCTACGTTGAATCGTGAACTATCTGACTGTGTGATCTTTGGCAACAGGCCCCCGGTGTCACTGACCCTGGCTCTGACCCTTTGACTTTTGAACTCTTGTCTCTGAATGCTTCTCAATTCTGTCTGCCTAACCAAAATATTGCCTGTGATTTTTGCCTCCAACTACCTCTGGGTATCTCAGGTGCTAAGTGTGTTTTTGCGCCGGTAGCATTTCATGTCACGGATATGCGTTTATTTAGTAGACCGAACTGTCAAAAAGTGATCGCAATCGTATTTACGGTCACGTGTTTTGTTCATAACACCGGTTCATTCAAACATAGGGTACTTACCTTGAGACATACTGTACAGAGTGAATTGGTTAGTTGTAGTATATTTGACGTGTGGTTTTTGTTTAAGTTTAATAGAAGTGTTGTGTTTATAATGAATGGTTTAAAAATCTACCTGAAACCTTGAGTCAGTGTTTGCTTGAGTCACAGTAATTGTGGTCCCTTTGTGTAATCTCTGCTACTGCTCATATACTCTTGAGATGAGCCTGGCTGCTCCGCCACTGCTACCACTCTGACATAGTAGTACAGGCTTGTACCAAAGGTAAAACTTGTATTGCCACCTGTGGTCTTAATCGTGTGTAGTGGTCCCTAAGGGCACTGCACGGGATTCGGCCTAACCCTGGCCTGCTGTTAAATCTCAGTTACCAGTTTACTGGTATCCACTACAGAGTTAACTTGTTTTCTGGCTTTGAGAACATTCAGACATGCAATGTGTGTGAGATCTGCAGGTTCGAAACCCGGCAATGCCAACTCAGCCTTTCATCCTTCTGAAGTTGATAAATGAGTACCAACACAGGTTGGGTGATATTGTATGAATATTTGTTCTATATAAAGCGCATAAGTGCTATAATAGTAACATTATCATTTGGCCTTGGACAGTCTGCTTGCATTTACAGTAATTGGGTAATAAGGGCCTATACATACTGATATTAATGATACATATGGTGATCCACTCTTGTATGACATGTATATCGCATTAGTGATATCATAACCATATTTTCGTAGTCCTGTTTTGTCAAGGGGTGAAAGGTTGTGTTCCATCACTTACTGTGATGTCACTTGGGGTGGGATCAGATGATATCACTTCCTGTGATGTAATCCAAGGTCAAGGCTGGTGTGATGTCACTTCCACTACCCCAGGCATTTTGGTGAAATCACGTCCCTGTCAGTGGCTGAATAAAACACCCCTCAACCACAGGGGGCACCATCAGCACATTGACCTTAACACAGAAATAAGATGCTGCAGAGCAGGATGTTTAGACGTGACCAATTTGGCGCCAGACATTCTCATGTGGCTGTTTCGCGGTAGCCAGTAGGGCGTGAGGACCTTTTGGCGCGAGTATGTTTTGGCGCACTGCTATCCAAAACCTCCCTTGCTTGTGAACCTTCCTTGATGACCAGTGTCTGTAACCATTCGATACTCTGTACCTGGATTCCCTCCACGCCAGTAAGTGAGCTGCTGCTCCTCGCTCTGTCTTTCCTTTCTCTCTAACTTTTCTGTGTGTCACTTTAATTTGCATTTCATTGTGGAATCATTTTTGTACTGGGTTGTGATTATTTCAAACACTGGCTCGTGATCACAACTATCACTAAGTGGATGAATAGATGCACTAACACCACACAAACCCCCTCCCATGCACATTCACATGACCTGCCTGTGTGAAAGGGGTAAGAGTGAGGATACAGCCCCGCACAGTAAAGACGCGCACAGTTGTATACTGTGTTTGCAAGACACGCAATCCACTGGACTGGTGTACAGTGAACAGCATATCTCACCTGTAAGGACCCTTGCCTGAGATGTTCTGATCCCCCAAATTGGTGAGTGCATTTTCTTCTCTTTGGGGGCTGCACTGTTGCCACTTCTGTAGGTTATTTATCATCAAGGGTATGTGGAATAGAGAATTGGTATCTTACCTGTATATCACCCAGGCCACACATCATCCTCTCAATAGGCTCTCGTGCATTACAAATATGCAATCTAGATATATATATATCATACTTTCAGACTACACAGGAACGCACACTAGGGTGTTACTAGTAGGGCTGTACCGAATAGCATATTTAGTATTCGGCCGAATACCGAATAGTTTGTCAACTATTCGGCTGAATATGAAGCTGAATAGTTGCTTTATTTAATAAATCATGTGCCAAACTTCAAAAAAGACACTTATTAAAAAAACAAAAAGCACCATTTTAAATGCATTATATACCTTTATTTCCCTTCATTGTAATTGATATAGCATCTTTATTTAAAGCATAGAAGCCAGAAATAAAGCAGATTTAACCAGAATGAAGGGACCAAATGTACAGAAGATTGTTGCATATTCAGTGCCAGTTAATGTAGGAGGCTTCACAAATGAAAAAGGACTGCCTTTGTGAATCAGATGCATTACATTCTCTATCCAGTTGCAAATTCGATGCGGTCGAGTTTTGAAACTTCTTTGCAGCTCACATAGAAATATACAAAATTGTTTGTCGGCTCATGCAGGACACAAGTCAAGAGGAAATCTGAAATGCGTGAACTTCATCTCACAACTATTCACCCCCCCAAACAAATGCTGCTCACTTTTCACTTATCTTAGCCACTCCTTCTCGCCAATAAACAAACATATGCAACTTATCATTCCTGATCAAATACTCAGGACTCAAGTCATTAAAAAAAGAATAGGGGGTACGATGACCTACGCAATGGGAAGTGACATGACAGGAACTGAAAGTATGTATGCACATTTCTTTCCGTTTGTCTTTTCCAACTGAAAAAAGTGCACATTGCATATAAACATTCGCCAAAAGAAAATATTTTCCTGTATTTTTGCAGGCCAAGTGTAAAAGATGAGAACCTTTTGTGTCTAAGAGTCTGAAACAAAACATGCCCTAAAGAGCAGATTACAATATAACATACTTTTCAGCTGTGTGATAGCAATTTGTCTGGTCTAATTCTATTCACTTTTGCAAACTGAAGTCTATATTTGCCTTTCTGAGTTCATGTTGCATTGTATTCAAATGAGAATGTCAAAGTATTCGGCAAGAGCCGAATATCGAGAAACTTTTCGGCCGGGGCCGAATAGCTTTATTTCAGCCGGAATTTGGCCGAATACTTACTCGAAGCCACAGTTTGGTACACCCCTAGTTACTAGGCCAGCCTGCTGCTAGAATATTGAGGCATAGGCCTAAAGTGCCTCGTGCTTTATAACATGGAACATTATACGGCTCCAGCAGCAGGTATGATGTGATCACCTGGCACTTAGCAGAAGGGACCGAAAGAGCTTTGAAAAACCCAAATGGATGTACAGATGCGAAACAGTCGTGTTGTTTCAGTGAATCCCATTATAAAATAACACATCTTTTGTGATATGGGGCAGACACACTCTCCATTCATGAGAAGGGTGTTTGTGTGCATTTGCTTCGCATTGAAAGGGCTGCTGCCAGGCGCTTGCCGGTGGGCCTTGCTGTCAATCTTCCACGCAAATCACAGGAATATATCTACATTCCCTTTTATGTTTCAGTTTAAATGCACCTGTTCAATACAAATATGACCTGCTTAAAAATTGAACAGATGGGGGCGTGGCTTGGAGCGCCAGCGATGTGGTCGCTCCGCTGAAGCCGCCCGTGGATCGCCCGCTACCGCAGCAGAATTCATGCGGTTGCCCGGGCTGAAATGACTCGCCGACACCAGCAATAAGGAGTGGAACCGCCAGAGCACAAGCGGTCCGAAGATGGTGAGCCTGCAAGGAAGCTCTGCGCCCGAAATCATCGTCTGAAACATGGCGCCCTGCACCCCTCGGAAGAAGCAAGATGGCGGATGCACCCGCAGGCTCGGACGCAGCCAGGAAAGGGAGGCGGATCCTACGTTGACCCAGGACTCGAGGCAGAGGAGAGCCCGGGTGCAGCCCGCAGCCCGAATCCGGATGCACAACACGACCCAGACCTAGCACGACAGTGAGGGGGCCAGCGGAGCATTAGCCGGAGGGAGCTCCCCTGGCGCCCAAGCGTGACACGCAGCGGCGGAGACCGCTCCGAGCCCGCACTCCATAACCACCTTGGAGCCGGGGCCCTCGCGGAGCTCGAGGAGGCGAGAGGAGAGCCGACGGACGGAGCCCGCTCCCAGAGGAGTGAGTGCCCTGCAGGGGACCGAAAAAACGAAGACTCTGGACACAGACAACCCAGGCCTCCCCCACCAGCCTACTCTGCTGGAAGACACCAGGACCCCGCCTCACCCTCAGCCCCAGCGGGATATGACCCTCAGTTGCGGACCCACACCTTTGGACGGGGAGCACCCTAAAACCACGCGCCCCACATAAGGTCCCCTGGCTGTACAACGAGACCGCCGGTATAATCCAATGACCTCTCCACAATCTGCCTCCCGTAAGTTTCCTGGGGCGCCCGGCCCACATTCCTGCCCAGCTTCATTGCCTGCAGAACCTCCGCCGCAGCCGCCATGACGAAACAAACGAAGGCCGCCAAAAACTCGGACATAGCTACTATGTTCTTGACGACAGAAAAGGGTAAGAAACGGGACCCTCCGAGTCTTACCCCGCAAACACCCCGTGGAGGAGAAGAAGCCCTCGCTACCAAGGGAGACTTGGTGGCTTTTATGGCAGACATCAAGTCCGAATTCCGCTCATGCCTAGCAGAACTCTCCACCAAAGTGGAACAGACCAATCAGAGGGTAACTGAGGTAGAGCAAATGCTGGGCGAGGTCGAAGATCGCTCACTGGAACATACAACCGCACTAGGGGAGTTGCAGCGCTCAATCAGAGCCCTACAAGATAAATACGAGATCCTAGAGTATAAACAAGAGGACCTCGAAAATAAGGCCGCCGGAACAACCTCCGGATCCGAGGAATTCCGTCCTCTGTACCTGACAAAAACCTGGCGCAATACGTCGGAGACTTCTTTCGGTCATTGCTCCTAGATCTCGATGAAACCCAGCTTGTATTAGACCGCACCCATAGACTGCTCCTCCACGCCAGGGAATAGACTCAGATCTCCCCCCAGATGTCATCACCAGGGGACATTTCTTCTCTACTAAGGAGGCCATCTCGGCGATCAGCCGTACCGGGGACAAACTCTCTTTTCAGGGCTCACCGCTCCAAATTTATCAAGATCTCTCAATGCTTACCCTCCAGAAAAGAAGGGCGCTCCGACCCTTGGCACTCTTTCTCCAAGACCAAAAGGTACGCTATCGATGGCTATTTCCAACGGCCTTGCAGTTCTCATTTAAAGGCGTGGTGCGACGTATCAGTCACCTGGAAGATGTGAATAAAATCATGCACCCAACCTCACCCAGAGAACCCGCCTCACCAAACCCAGAGCCAACTGGAGACCCGGACCCGCCCCCCCCCGAAGCCAAGGCGGCCGTCATGGTCGAAGGTGCAGCGGAACAACCGGAAGAGATAACTGAAGACGTGGGCGCTCACCACACATTTCTCACCGACCACTTGACCCTGCCCCGCAAGGACCCATCATTTTTGGGGTAAGGAACATGCGCCATTAACTGCGGGGGCGGGCAATAGCCACGGCTCATGCCCGCTCCAAGGGACATTCCAACTCTGAGTCCTTGGAAATTCACAGTACTGTATTGCTTGCTGGCCCCGTGGGACCACTCACACAATGTCAGCCCACCCGCTAGTTAAAGTTACGGGCCCCCGTTGGGGGCTCGTGTTAAAATCCCAAGTGCAGTTTGACCCCTTCTTATCTCTCACTGGCGATGGCGGTTGACCCAAGCGCTATCGACCCCCCCCCGCCCCCCAATCCAGTCATTGGGGGAGAATCTGGCCCCGGATCACCAAAACCTAAGAATCCTCTCCCTCAATGTCAATGGGCTGAACTCCCCCGCCAAACGGAAAAATATCCTGCAAAAACTCCAAGATGAGGAGGCCGCAGGGGCCATGCTCCAGGAGACCCACCTGCTACGAGCAGACCTCGGGCGTCTCCGCTCCCGGCTGTATCCATTCCAATTCTTCGCCTCGGGAGAGTCTAAAAAAGGAGGCACTGCAATCCTCTTCAGGAGAGACCTACACCCTCAAATCCTGGACACTAAAACATGCTCATTAGGCCGGTTCATATCAGTCAAATGCCTCCTCCTTGGGGACCTATATACCTTTGCCTCTGTGTATGCACTGAATTCTGGCCAATCGAACTTCTACGACTCTTTGAGCACGTCCCTTTCGCGCTTCATAGAAGGCCAGGTGATAATAGGAGGGGAGGGAACTTTAACGGAGTACCAGACCCGATAAGAGATAAGTCACACCCCCCGACTCCAAACGACTTCACCCAGGAGTTGAGCCTCCTACACCTATTCAGATCCCTTGAGGTGGTAGACTCATGGCTGGTTTTACACCCCAGTGAAATAGACTACTCTTTTCACTCCTATGTCCACCGAACCTTTTTGCGGATCGACCTCCTCCTGGCGTCCCCACAAACTCTCGCCTTCTTCAAAGAAGTGTCCATTGGCTCAAGAATCCTATCTGACCACGCTCCAGTGATCATGGAGATCCGGGCCCAGAACCCCATCCCTAATTCTCTGCGGAAATGGGCACTATATGACCCTATCCTTAATGACATGCTGGTGAGAGACAGAATCACGATGGCGATCAAGAATTTTCTTGAAGAAAATCCAGCTTCTGACACCTCCCCAGCGAATAACTGGGATGCCATGAAGGCAGTGATCAGAGGCGTCCTGATTGCACAGGGAGTAGCCGATCATCGGAATAGGCGGCAGACCAGGACAGCCTTGGAGGAAGAACTGAAAGCGGTAGAGGAGATCCACAAGGAAAAAGGCTGGTCCCCCAAAATACAGCGAGCCCTACGCATGGCCAGAAAGAAGCTGGAAGCCCACTATGCGGAACAGACCGCGCAATTAATGGCCAAGGCCAAACAGTCCTACTACGCAAAGAATAACAAGGCAAACAAATATCTGGTAGCCAAACTGGCCAAAATAAAACAAACTAATACCATCTCCGGCCTGCGCGACCCCCAGGGAGTTGTCCAATATTCAGAAGCTAATAAACAGCAACTGGCAGTAGCCCACTTAACGCAGGTCATGACGGCTACTCCGTGAGACCGGCTCAAACAGAAGGAATACCTGCAGAGGGCAGCACTGCCCCAACTCTCCACCGCGGCAAGGGAATCCCTGAAGGCACTAATCACAGAAGAAGAGGTTGAGGAAGCCATTAAATCGCTCAAGACACGGGCCCCAGACCCGGATGGATTCTCGACAAGGTACTACAAATTATTCAAGCAACAGTTAACCCCCGACCCCCTTAGTAACCCTCTTCAACTCCTTCAGAGATTCTGGCTCGGTGACCCCATCGATGCAGGAATCAACCACTATTCTTCTACCCAAGCCAGGGAAAGACCCGAGAGACCTAGCCTCCTACAGACCGATAGCACTATTGAACATAGACGCACACCTGCATTCCAAAGTCCTCGCGAATCGGCTGGGCCGCATCCTTCTGGAGATAATCCAACCGGACCAAGCAGGTTTCATCCTAAACCGGTCAGCAGGGGACAATATCTGGAGAACTCTAAACTTGGTGGACATCGCCGCCCGAAACTCCCCAGACTAGTATTGATGGCACTGGATGCCACTAAGGCATTTGACAAGGTGGTCTGGCCATTCATGAAACGCACGCTGGGGGCTTTTGATCAGCTTTTCAGACAATGGTCCTAGCCAACTACAAAGCACCCAAAACATTTCCTGAGGACCAACGGATCCATCTCGGCCCCGATCCCGCTGTCCTGTGGTACGAGGCAGGGCTGCTCATTATCACCTCTGCTTTTTGCACTTACCATGGAGCCCTTTGCCCAGAAAATAAGACAAAACTCCCAGATCACAGGTCTGCAGGTCGGCCCCTCTCAACACAAAATCGCCTTATATGCTGACAACGTCCTGCTAACGATCTCAGATCCCCGCCCCTCCCTGAAGCATGCCCTGGCAGAAATAAACAGCTACGGCGAGGTATCCGGCTTTTCAGTCACCTTCGCTAAATCGACAGCCTTGGGCATTGGCCTCGCCCTGGAGGAACGGGAAAAACTGATCAAGATGAGCCCGATCAAGTGGGAGAACAGAGCCATCCCCTACTTAGGGGTCTACATCCCGGCGGACCCAAAAGAAACATATCAGACCAACTTTCCCCGGCTATTTAAAGAACTGGAGGGAGACCTGAGACGTTGGACGACCCAGGAGATCTCCTTAATGGGGTGAATAACAGCCTGCAAAATGAACCTTCTCCCAAGGTTTCTGTATGCCTGCTCCTCCCTTCCAGTGGCAATCCCCGCACCAACCCTCCGAGACTTACAGAAGAAAATGGGGAAGTTCATATGGAGGGGTAAAAAACCTAGAATTCCCTACAAAACGCTACTGGGTGCCTTCCAAAATGGGAGGGCTTGGAGTCCCGGACTTGCAGGCCTACAGAGTGGCGGCCCAATTGGCACACGTTCACGCATGGCAAACACTCACAAACCGTCCTAGATGGGTGGAACTGGAACAGTCATGGCTGCCCCTACCCCTGCGATTCCTGCCACACATCCCGGCCATCCACAGGACACATTGGGGAGACCTCCTTCGGGCAACTAAACACACCGTGAGTTCCTGGGACTGGGCACTAAAACGGAAGGGCGTCCCGAGAGGCCTGAACCCGCAATTGCCGATTTTCCACAACCATGCTTTTTCACCCGGATCAAACCCACGCAATTTTCAACGCTGGATAAAAGGAGGCCTGGAGACCCTTGAGCAGATGTACGAGGGAAAGGGAAGTTCCAACTTCAGGAAAAGGATAGATTTACCTACATTCAACTACGCCATTGGTGCTCACAGCCCCAAATCCTATAAGCAGCAACGCGCGTCCCAACTTCACTGGAACTATCACTCAAGGACCCCCCATCTCGAGGTAGAATATCTACCTTTGACAGACGCTTTTTGGGCAACTTTCTGGCCGAGAGAACCCGCTGCATGGCCCAGTGGGAGGCCGACCTGGGACACCCGATAGAAGACCAAACGTGGGTGGACATTTGGACCCGAGCACACTCGTCCTCCTGTGTCACCAATAGGGAATGTGCTTATAAAATAATGCTGAGGTGGTACTACCCCCCCTTAGGCTCCATCACATGAATCCCAACGTGGACCCCTCCTGCTGGAGAGGATGTGGACACCCAGGCTCCTTTCTGCACATGTGGTGGACGTGCACGAAAATCCAGCGATTTTGGAGACAATGCCCGGGGACAATTACACATCACGGGGGCAACGGTTCCACTAGAGCCGGGCCCCGTCCTGCTGGGGGTCCCAGTCCCGGTGATCTACCCACGCTTCGGGAATAAGGCGAAACTGTTGACCCAATGCCTTCTAGCTGGGAAATCGGTGCTGGCCCGCTACTGGAAGTCCCCGGACCGCCCCTGTTTAGCTCATTGGTGGACAAAACTATGGGACATACTGATAGAGGAAAAGGTCACAGCAGCAAAGGCCGGGGTCCTTCACCGGTTCCAGAATATTTGGAGCCCGGTACTGGAATATGACCAGCGGTTTCCCGCCCTGACCTATAAGCCTATCAATGCCCGATGGACCCTGCGAATCCGGGAGGAACCCGAGGGAGACACATAAACTATGGGGCCACTGAGAGGAGGGCACAGAGAGTGAAGGCCTTTGCAGGGGAATGGAGGGAGGCGGGGACAGGCCCGTGGGGAGGGGGTTGGGGGTTAACACATCTTTGCTACTATTTTCGATGTATGCTTGTCAAACTGCCTTGATTTAAAATAAATATTTAAAAAAAAAAAAATTGAACAGATTCTGAATGATTATACTTTTAACTAGCTTTTCTGAGCCATTGGCTTCTCAGAACTTGCCCACATTGTTCGGTACCTTCATAATTTGGGCTTAGTAGAAGTTGTGATTAGTGTGTAACACTGTGCAGGTAATTTCCGTGTACGCGGATTGTGTGTTAACATGTTGATCGATGTAACAGCTGAGGTGCAAATTATTTCCTGCAAATGTCACACGTTAACAGGCTGTGTGCAGCACAGTACCTGTCAATGTGGGACATTTGCAAGAGCTAATCCAAATGGAATTGGGCTGTCGAGTCAGCCACGCCTCAACGACCCTCGCGCCAAATAACCTGTGCCAAATTGGCTTTCACCTGCAAAACGGCTGGCACCGAAAGGATGGCGCCAAAATGGAGCGTACCAAAGATGCTATGATGGAGCATCTTATAAAACTGAGACTCTCACCATCACCCGGGAAGCCACAAGATGAGAAACAAAGCACCATGGGGCACCTTATAAAATAAATGGACTGTGTGTCCATCAGCACTCATAACACTGAAATGTTTTAGAACTCTGCCAAGAAAGAGGACTTTAGTGGACCAGATTTAACGTAAATAAAAGGAGGAACATAATGGCGATGTGTAATTATCACCCTGCAAAAGCATGACATGAGGTAGTGCCTTGGGAGCTTGGGGGCCTTGCCCTCTGAAAAGAGATAATTGAGGGCTGTAAAAACATTCACCCTTTTAGAACAAATAATTGGCACTTTATCATTCCACTGGGGTGCTGCTGGTCTGATGGACCCTCACTCTCCGAAAAGAGAACACATATACTACACAGTCTAGTTAGAATTCTTTCTGTCAGACCTTAACCTACAGCTCATTTTCAACAAAATCCCACCAAGGGCTCTACCCAGGCTCCCCCTCATATACTGTGTTGGGATGGAGATAAACCTACTTCCCCCAGCCCCAGGCGCTTTCAAGTACGGCGAACACCATATGAAATGATATAATATACAAAACATACAAGGGGGGGAGCGATCCACATTCGCGGGCCACATATACAGGCCTTATAGCGCTTAGAACATAGACGCATGGCAATAGAAAAGCTTATAGCCCTCGACTCCATGGTTGTATTAGACCCTGAAGGAACAAGCTGCAGGCTCCCGTTGTTTGCAGTCTTGGTTCACAAGGCCCAAATGCCTGCACAACACATTGGCTCCACACAAGCCCTGTTCCCACGGAAGTACACTTCCCCTTCGTCCCTTAAGTGTTGCGAATATTTAGTATCTTTCACTGGAATGCATCTTGCATGAGCGTGAGACAACACCAGGCACAGCGCTGCTTTTATCCATCTAAACGGCCGTTAGGCCTCTAACTCCCACCCAGCTAGGTCGGAGCCAGTTTCACACCACTGACTCGAACCCCCCCACCCCCACACCTTTGCATTCCCTGATAAGCCCATGACCCCCAGGTCCCAACCCCCATCAAGTGTCCTTCGAAGATTCATGCATGCACAACTATATTTCTCTCAAACAACAACACATGCTCCACGTAACACGAGGTACTAGGAAGAATACATTAAAGATCAAACCCCAGGGGAAATACCTTGAGTGTGGGAACGGCGGTAACAATGAAGTCTTGACTGTGTGGGTCGGCATAACTGTATTTTATCCTCCCTTCCCCCGGTACCACTTCCCGTGCCGCCCGGGTGCCGTCCACAATGAGTTAACATTCTGGCTTAATATGTTTAGCTTGGATAGAAACATTGTCTTAATGCGTGACCTGACCTTCACTGCAAGGATGAGCCCAAATGACCAGCGTGTATACTGATTGACAGAAAAGAACTGACCAATTGTAGCCGGCATCCCCTATGGTAGGGTCCTACCAATTGGTGGCACTCATTTTGTACTATATGCCGTGATGACATTTGCCTTCTTAAGCTGATGTTTGTATCTGGAATGGTCAGAGCGCTCTCGAGCAGCAGAGTCCTTTGCTGGTATTTTTATCCTGTATAATTAAACCTTGTTATCCTTGCAACGCTATCTCCTGGCCTATTTCCCTAGTTGGTTTCCTTTATTCTGGAGTGTGCGTAATTTGGGACTTGCCTTCATTTGTTGACCCCGATGTGATTCCATAGCTCCCGTACTTGGGTCGGTCTCCAGGCGGCCTCTCTGGAAGGGCCGTGCCCACCTACGGTGACCAGCCCCCTAAAACACGTGCGCAGCAAAAGTGGCCCTTGCGGGTGCCGTCTTTGCAGAACTCCCGCCCGCTTGTTAAAGCGGGGTACGGCCCACGGGGGAGGCCCAGGCCTGTTGTGGATTCCCCATGAACAGAGGCTGGTGGAAGAACGTGAACACGTGAGTATAGCCTGCAAGGAATAACAATGTTCAGGTGGGGATGTAGAGCAGTGTGAAACGAGTGAACATGCAGTGCATGAAAGAGAAAGCAGTTTGATGTAGTGATTGTGAAAGCATTGTGTTTTTTCTCTTGGCCATTTTTAAAATTAATGTTATCTTATTGAGGAATAAAGGGAAAAGGAATATGAGAGCCTCCCCAAGTGAGGAGAGAGGGTGGCGCCACGGGCACTGTCTCGACCAGTGCAAGAAATAAATACAAGAAGAAATTTAGGAGCTCCATATAATTAGAGAGCTCGGGAACAGTAGTGGTTGTTGTTTTAGCTTATTATTTTAGTTTATTTTGTTAAGTGTATTTTCTTTACATGAACAGAGGAGGCCCAGGAGGGGTGTGAGCAGAGTATGTGTGTGGGTAACTAAGAAGAGTGTGTAGTGAATGAAAGGAAATGCTCTGGGGGTTTGGGGGCAATGAAATTAAATGCGTTTTTTTGTTACATGGAGTTTGACAGTACTAATTGACTGCATAGCTGCAACAAGAGTATGTGCATGTTTCAAGGTGACATTGGGCAACTTGTACTTTTGACCTTAGTTGGGGAATAATTGTACAGGAACACTTCTGACACAACGTTGACTGAGCATTGCCTTGGGGTCAAACGTGCACCTAGACCATATATGTAAAGCCCTGCTCCTCTACTGCGACAAAATCAAAAAATACCATAACCAATGGGTGATGGAGACTAAGGGGGACAGAATGCCCCACTCCTGGCCAGAGGGGGGTCTTTTGACAGGTGTATTTTAGACCACATGTCCACATACTTGACAAAGTATAAGGGGAGACCATTACAGAATAGAAGGGAGGTATTGGACCTCTGAAGAATGTTCAAAGAAACAGAGGCCCCTGAGTGGAATGCGACGGCCCCAGACAGCAGTACGAAAATGGGCACAGAAGAGATTGTGACTGGTGGGGAGATGGGGATTTATCTGCTCGCCTCGCGGCCAGAACAGGGTTATACAAATCCGACATATGTATCAGGGGGCACAATGGCGGCCGGTCGAGTACGGCCATACCTCCACCATATATTGCGCCCCCTGAGTTGTCCACACAAGCGCAAGAGAACTTGGAGTGGCATTAGCCACTACTCGAACAGAGTTAGCTAGATTAAGAGCAGCATGTGAAACAGCCCGGATGGCAGAAGTTCCAATGTTGCCCACAGGAACACCCCGGCAGCCACCCAAGGACGAATGGAAGTCAGGTGACTTCCTATTAAGAATCGACAGTGCCCCCATACTGGCCGTTCATGTTGAGTGAGAAGGGGAAACAGACAGCCTGGGGTACGTGAATGTGGGATTCCGACGAGGAGATGAGGAATATTGGAGTGATTTTGATTACACTAAAGAAGACACAGAGGGAGGGGCCGAGCAAGCACCCACGACAACACCAAGAGTAGAAAGCCTATGGGATGCCAGGTTAAGGGAACGGTTTGGCATCAGAAGTGGCAAGGAAAAAGGGAAGTGTTGTTAAAAGTGGGAAAGGAAAGATGAAATTACAAATGCCCTTAATAGATATAGGTGCAGGACGACCCCATTACGTCCCCTAGGTGCAAATGGACAAAAGCAATCTTCTCAAGGCCCTCCCACCACTCAACGCGGGCACAAGAAAATTGATATATTCCTTCAAAAATCACACTGCAGGAGTACCCCTTGCTGTAGGAGACATTAAAAGCTTGCTAGTGGCAGCAGTGGGAGAAGAGGCGGAGACAGTGTGGCCCAAAACAGGGTACCTGGGAGTGACACTGAGCAACGATGCCCATGACGGAGCATCATTCAACAGAATTAGGGCACGGGTAAGGGATTCACTGCGAGGCACGTTCCCGCACACCCCTGATTTACAACCAATAATGCAATGCACAATGGGGGACGAGGAAGACGCTGCGCAGTGCTGTCTTAGGGTTCAAGAGATGTGAAGAGAAAAGACGGGCAGCACTTGGGACCAATCAACATCATTGTTTTATTTTATTGTGAAAAGGGGACTGCCCAAGGAGGTGCAGAAGACACTCAATAAGATAGCTGGGGTGGAAGCAAAGGGATGGCCTGATATTCAAAGCATCATAGTGCACCATTGTAGAAGGATCAAAGAGTGCAAGAAGGAAACTATTCAAAGAAGGCAATCAGATGAAGCGAAACTGGTTCAAAATAAACTAGTGGAAGTGTCAGGGTACCGCCCTCAGAGCATATGGGGGCAAGGATGGCGGTGGTGTGGGTAGACAACGGACAAGAACAGTGGGGAGGTAACCAACACTTTTTGGGGCCCCAATGGCAAGGGGGCCCACAACGAGGACGAGGTGGGTTCCGAGGGCAGAGAGAGGAGTTTCGATGGACTGGGACCCAGGAGTGGCAAGCGAAGGCAGTGTTGGTCATGCGGAAGGTGGGGCACTTCTCCAGAGAATGTCGAAGCAGACGGGGAGGGAACTATAGTAGCAACCAGCAGCCCTATGGGTGCCCCCATCCAGGGAGCCCGCAAGAACCCATCCAAGGGTCCACAATGATCCCATATGACATACGTTAGGCATACACTCAGTGCATCCCCCAATCCCCGGCCCATATCAACCACCACAACAGCAGGTAGTGCAGCCACACCAACCCTCCCCAATTAACAGGCTGCGGTAAATGGACACACTTTCGCTACTGAACCTAATGGAGCAGCTGCACCCTACCAAGGGGCCGCAGTGGTAGGAGGAAACCCTTTCTCGTTCCCTGGCACAGACACATATCTCGACTAGGACAGCCCACAGACCGCACTTGCGTGTTCAGTACTGTCAGTGACCTTACATCCAAGAGGAACCACTGGTGGGGGCAGAGATAGGAAATAAGCAATTCATCTTTATGGTGGACTCAGGAGCGGAGAAGTCATGCATAAGGGAAGGTAACTTCCCGCTATCAGGAAAAACTCTCGACACGCAGGGATTCTCTGGGGCTGTAGTAACAGTTTCATACACAAGCAATTTAGATGTCAAGATAGGAGGGAAGGTTGTATGAGCGCCCCTCCTCTACTCTGAGAGCTCCCCTTTCAACTTACTGGGAAGGGACCTGCTTAGCAAATTAAATATGACAATATCATTCACAGAGGGATTTTTTGCACCACCCCTGGCATGTGCTGCCTCCAAGCAATGCTAGTAATACATGCTGTGGCCAGTGAGATGGTAGTGAGGGGAATACCTGTGAACACAGACATGTTTGTTTACAGCACCAGAGTACTTGCTCGAGCTGTCCCCCAGATTACCAGGAAAGAATGGCGAGTGCCTGCAGATTTCATTTTCCGACCGTAGCACTCCCCAAAGTGGTCGCTGGTACAATCTAGTCATTGGACCTAGAGGGTTTGCTGGTGTCCACCAGGAGAATTGTGGTGCTGGGAACTGATCCCCGGGGTGCCAATGGCGCACAGTGCTGTGCATTGACCCCAATATACCTCTACGAGAACTGACTGATGAGGTCCTGTTTGAGGATGATAACAAGGACGGTGAAATAATACTTGAGATATGTATACCTTGCAAAATAATGGTACAGTACAGAAAGGTGCAGAGGCCCCTCTTGGCTATTGTTAGCGGACCACCTATGGACAACAAACCCCCATGATGTAGGGATGTTAAGAGGTGACACCAGTAAAGATAACACTTAAGCCAGGAGCAATACTCTTGAGGGTCAAACAATACCCCCTGTCAAGAGAAGCAGTGGAGGGACTTCAGGAAACATTGCAGGCCCTGTTACAGCAAGGGATCATAGGGCCATCCACCTCGCCATGCAATACGGCTATCTACCCAATCCAAAAAGCAACAGGCGGTAGTTGGAGAATGGTTCAGGATTTGCGCCCCCTTAATGATATTGTACAGAAAGAGTTTCCACTTGTTCCTAACCCGGCCTCAATTTTGTGCTGCATTCCCAAACAGACCACCCATTTTACAGTAGGGGACTTGAAGAATGCATTCTTCTCAGTGCCCCTCAACCCAAAGTCACAGTATCGTACAGCATTTACCTGGGAGGAAGGCGGTATGAACACCGTCGCCTGCCCCAGGGGTACTGTGAAAGCAGCAGCATCTTCAACAGAATACTACACGAAGATCTAGGGAACATTCATGTGCCTAGCATGATCATTCAATACGTGAATGACCTACTGGGCTGCAGCGACAGCGAACAGAGCTGTCGCATGGATTCCATTGCATTGCTGCAATTGCTAGCAAAAAAGGGGTACAAGGTGGACAAGAAAAAACTCCAGTACTGTTTTTGGGGGAGGTGCTCTACTTAGGGCAGCTGATCTCCAAAGATGGTAAGAGGATAATACCAGACAGGGTAGTCGCAGTATGCGCCACCCCAAACCCCTAACAGTGAAAGACATGCAAACGTTTACTACAGAGGCTGTGAACCGCACAAGTTAGGTGTCGGTCATTGTATGTTTAGGGACTCCCTCCCACCATGTCCATTGTACGTCCAAGGGATCCCTCCCACCCTGAGCGGAGGGAGTCACCAGAGCATTATCCAAGGAAAAAAAAACCTTGTCGCGCAACATTCAGATATTCCCTTATCTGAAAAGCAAACTATTTTCACTAGCTCCAGTCACTTTCTCCCCTCGGGAACCCAACTGTCAGACCAACTCTGAAATCCTGTCGTAGTCACACATTGTCATTGGTCCTGTACTCCTGACTCTCGCTGTCTCACAGCAATGGGTCGTCCTCTGTTACAATACGCTACAGCTTTATTTCAGTCCAAAGACCATAAAAGCATAAATACAATGTATATACATAAACATAATTTTATATCTCAACAAATGCATAATTGATTTAAAAGTTTAAAATCATAAAAATTGATCATTTCATAGCTGAATAATACGAAAACCCAATGATGACTTCACAATTCAGAACAACATTACATATAACGTCATAATTTTAAAAGCAACATGACTTTACCGTTCAGTACACACAGAGTAGAAGCTATAAAAGATTTGTAGTAGTTGGCCGCACTCGTCCCAATAAATTAATGTAAGTTAGTCTGATCTTTTAACAAAGTTCTTGCTTTGCTGGAGTACACTCTTTAAAAAAAGATATCATTACACAGTATTCTCAGGACTCCCATACTCTGTACAAAATATTGCAGAAGCATTGTCATGTCCTGTATATGGATAGAGATCTACAACAACATATTCACTCCAAGCCCACATTTGTATACACAAGGGCATCAACCATCAGGAACTTGCTATGTCCCTCATTTTTAGAAAGTGAACGCTCAAATGCTAGCAGGGCTAGAGATTGGTTAAGGACTCTGTCTGGCTTTCACCAGTGTGGCACTTGCAACATGTGTAAATTTGCACACCCAGATTGTGACAAATTCTTCTATAAACCTGCACAGAGATTTATATTATAGATTTTATCAACTGCAAACCAACACATGTGTATGCCATTATATGTGCATGTCAAACATTGTACATTGGGAGTACTATTAGGCAACTTAGAGTATGAATCAGAGAACACCTTGCTAGTCTTAATAGCCAGGGTCCCAGGTTACCCTTGGTGCAACATTGGCAAACCAGTCACCAAATGTCTGATAAATGAGAAATTAAATCTATTGGGCTCATGAAAGCAAAGCGCGGTAAACGCGGGGGAAACCCCACATTAACCCTAAGACGAATGGAATCTAAATGTATCTGTAAACTAAGGGGCATCAAAGATGGTTTAAATATAGAACATGAGATGAATGTGTTTCTGTAATTTACCTAACCGATGTCTGTATTTTGCTAATACCCATTTTCAGTATTGTCACACTAATGGATTTATTATGCATTATTATATGCAGTCCCGGGAGGATAGCTCAGCGGCAGCGTGCGCGTCTTGGAAGCAAGGCGACACGAAGCAACAACAGGTTCGATCCCCGGGTCCGTGCTTAGAAACCTCTGGGTGTTTAAGCACGTTATAAATACGTAACTAAGACAAAAAAAAGAAAAAACACAATTACGCAACTAAGAAAAACAAACAATTCCTGTAACAGCGCCTCGATGCCTGCGGGCTGTGTGAGCGCTTTATAAATGTTAAAATAATATAAATAAAAAAATATGTGCATGAAAAAGATCGTTTTTTTTACTAAGTTATTCTTGCTCACTTTGATGTAACAAATGGTCACTCCAAGTTACCATTAAAGGAGTTGGTTAAAATAGTTCAGAATGCTGAACATAGGTAAAACATGTTAAGATTGGGCTTTTTGCCCAGAATGCCATGCAGCACAAAATCGAACTCACAACTACTGTTTATTCGACCAATATCATTAGTAAAATATGGGTTGGATGAAGCACCCCACTTACCCACTCACGGTGAACACTATTGGGTCAACGGAACATCACACAAAACATATCTCAACCAATTAACTTTTTTGCATTAGCAACTTTACTTTCCCTTCTCTTTTGATCATGTCATCAAATGTTACATATTTTATTTTATTACATATATGTTCTCTCAATACCTTATTGGCTTATATACAGCTGATCCTGGTTGACAATTTTGGGCCTTTTTGTTTTTGCAGCATATATATATATATATATATATATATATATATATATATATACGCACTTAAATATACTGTTCTTCTACTTTCACTTATCCCAATTCGTATAGACATTGGGAGTTTTCCGTATCCCAGCAACTGCTATATTCTAATACAGGCTGCCAATAGACATGGTGTGGTTTGTTTACACCATGCTCCTTGGCTGTGACATAGCAAACGTCAACTCGTGACAGTACACTCACAACACTGACATACACGTCTGACGTCATGCATGCACCATGCATGACGTCAGACGCTTGTCATTTATGATAACACAAGCTATTTAATGGCGGATGCGTGTCTTACACACGCGGTTTCTCATCCAGGTTATCCCTAAATGGGAGTCCTATCCAATTAAGGTAAGAACTCTTGTAACTCTTTCTATATTAATTTTGGCAAGAACTTTGCAATTCATGCCAGACTGTGCAACTAAGCAATTGAACACTGTCTTGTCATTACCGCTATCTTCACAATGTTAGTGGCAAGTGCCTTGGACTCGCATCCAGCAGTCCCAATGGCAACATGTAATACATGATGCCGCATCTGTATCGGGCGACTCACTGGCCTAACTTGCGCAATGCCTTCATAAAACATATTGAATGTCTTATTAGTCTTCTACAATTAGAAAATTTAGAGTTGGTACTACAATATATTGTGTCCTATCTGCTTGCAGGATCATATATTTTCTTGCTCTGCGCCCAAACCACCACCGCATTTTGAAACACTAGCACATAAGGTGAGTGCCGAGTTCTATGTGTAATTACACAATGCATCTGCGCATTTAGCCAATGTCTTCAAGTAATAGTCCTGTTTCTGTATATACATTTCTTGACAGACTAACTACACGCTAATTTAGGTAGCTTTGCTTGCTGCGAACTAGAAGAAATCGACAAGGCATAAGGGGAGGTGCCTTTTAATCCAACAGTCATGCACACAACAGGGCTTGCCTCAGAATCACTTTGATCAATAACCAGAAGTTCAGCTATCTATTTTTTGTCGTATCCCTTAGGGACATCCACTCAGTGACCAACGGTGAGTGGCAACATCCTGTCTCATGGCAAATTCACAGCCAGTTAGTCATGGCTCACTCTTTTGCACAGTTGTGCATTGTTTGAAAGCCACAGGCATGCTTAATCACAGGTGATCACAGTACCTATTGAGATTTACTCACCACTTAAGGGTAGACTATGTATAATAGTACATCACATGAGAGTATTTTGGGTGCTTCATTCTGTTGACACACCAAGGACAAAGGCCAACTGTTTATACAATTTATGAATTACCTATAACTGTAATTCAAGCCTATAATTTGCATGTTCTTGAATTGAGACTTGGACAAATCTGCTAAAGAATTTTCATGGATTATGGATAATGAACAGCGGGCCTGGTAAGACGGTTAGTCACAGATCATGCGACTTTACTGATGAAACCGTTAATAGCAACAGCAAGAGACTACAAGTGTTCGTTGAATACAAAGCACACACTTCCACATAATGCAAGGGCTAGTGACAAGGGACAAAAGTAGACACTTGCTTCAGATAATCTAGTTTCTTGAATGGATAAACCATGTGTTTGTAACAACACTTGCTTCTTGACATTAGCGAAAGGCAATGATCAGGAAATCGTAGCTTCCCCTTTCTAGCAGAGAAGCCTAAACGCAAGTAGTAGGGTCAAGAATTGCTTTTTACACCATTTAGATCTGATAAGCAGTCAAAGGGCAGGAAACACCAATGGACCGTTCTCGCCAAGAAGCTGATGACAATCTTTAGTCCGGTGCTGAAACAAAAACTTTAGCATGCAATGGAATGGTCATTGAATAACAGATGTGAAATGTCTTTAGAGTGTACATATCGAATACTGTATGCTCAAGCAAAGAAAAAGAACACAAGTGTTAGAGCCTTAACCTTCCAGGTAGCTGAAATGACGCACACATGTTAGACAGACTAAGTCCCGTCTTAGATATAAAGCGCAAGCTGACTGGGGGAAGTGGCGAAGGTTCACACAGCAATCGGCAGACTCAGGGCCTGGGGGTTGGGAAGAGATCAGTCATCACAGAGCCCAAAGCAGGTGGCGAAGGTTCACACAGCAATCGGCAGACTCAGGGCCTGGGGGTTGGGAAGAGATCAGTCATCACAGAGCCCAAAGCAGAGGCGAGAGAGATAAGCAGGTCCCTCCGAACAAGAAGCCTTGGTCAGGTCGTATGCAGCACATCTTGGCCTAAAGCGTGAGTTGAAATGTGGAAGTCTTATTGTGTGCATGTTGAGACTAAAGCCGTTTGGTATGTTGCACCACTACATAGCATAGCTGAACATATCCCAGGTCACTCAAGCTGCTAAACTAAACATGATCACTTGTCCTTTTCTAGATAAATGTAAACCATGCTCTTCGCTTACATAGCAGTCTTTTTCATATGTACTGTTATATGCTATTTGGCAGTTGACTTTGTCATAGCATGTGCAACACAAATTAGAGCTTGTAGAAGATAGATGTGATATTAAAAATAGATGAACCTATTATCCTCATTGTCAATTGCATTTTTCTGAGTAATTCTTCAAAATGGTGTCTTTCAGTCCAAAAGAACTTCACAAATGTTGTCATAGATCAAAGATTTGTAGCTCTGTGAAGTCAATAATACATCTACTGGGAGCCACATTCACATAAAAAAGGTTGCCTGTTAGTGGCAAAACACAAGTTAAGCATTAATAGCTTAGCAAATAACACTAAATGCAAAAACTAACATAAAAGTTGCTGAGCGCCAACAAGCATCTAATGTGTGCTATACACAATAAAAATCAACGACTGCATCGCATTTCAAATAGTTAGCACTAATTGTCAACACCAGCATGAATGAATACATGCGTCTAACATTGAGGTATTCAGAATGAGTCCACTATATTGTAACTGGACCTAGCTAAGGATGCATGAATGAATGCATGTATTCAATGTGAGGTACTTAGTTTAAGTGAAAATCATTACTGGCAATAGCTTCAAGATATGACAAAGGATCCTTTGAGAATCCATTAGCAATTAACGACCAGCATAGCTTGGCTCCTGGCTTCTTGACCCAAAGCATTTTGGATTGTGTGATCTTGAGCACATGCTGACATGCATACACTGTCAATAGTTTGAATCAGTGTCCTTGAAAGTAAACCAATATGTGAGTGCCTTTATCACCCACGGTAATTTGCATGTGGAGGTCATCCAATTGGTACGTTTGCTTTGCACTCACACTTGTATCTTGAGGCATAACGCGATATATGTTCTGTTCTTTGACCCCTGACTGAGATGCCAGCCCGGACGAATTTTGTTGAATTTCCGGCATTCCGAACTCCGGATTAGCAGCAAGCCTTTTTTTGAGGTGTGTTAAGAAGCACAGAGGGGACAAAAACAGGATGCTCATGTTGTCATGTTGTACTATCTTGGGCATCATTTCCTTGTGCCATGTACTCCTGGAACCAGAGAAATCCATCATTTGTCTCAGGTCCCTGGGGTTCATGGTTTGCGAGTAGGCATTGATCATTTTGTGGCTGGCTTGTGTCCGGCTTTGCGACAGAGGGTCCAGCTGCATCCTTGGCCGTGGCATCAGTCGCATTTGGCAATATTCTGAGTCGCTTTCGTCCTTTCCTGAGCAGATTATCTTGCTCTGGCATGTTCCCATGACAAGGCGTGGTTTGAGGGGGAATTTCAATGAACTCACAGTAGAATACTTTGCAGGAAGTACCTTTGGATTCCACCAATGTGTCTATGCACAGATAATGTTCTGGCGAGTCTGCTGCGCCACATCGCAAGCCTTCCCGGTAAGACTTTGACTCCTATGTTTTTGGCAAGAAGTGATTGCTCGGCACACACTCTGCATCTGGCAATGGCTGATACTGTAGACTTCTTCCTGATGAAATGTTTTTGAAATTGAGCACACTGTTCGTATCCAAGACGTCTGCAAAGTTCTGCTCTGAACGGGAAACAAGTTGCTTCAAAGCCCTTCATATTGCGATTTGTCATGTTTTCAGTGTCTGTAGCAAAATATGAGACAAATTCCACGTGTTATCAGCAGCCAGCAGTACCACACACTCGACAAAGTCAGTGTTCTAATGACTGTTTCCAATGCAATTAACCCTTTATGTAGGGCACTTGTGGCTGCTGCTGCCACCACAGAAAGACGAGTACTGAACGCACTGGGCTGCGAACTGACAATCAACGAGTGCATGGCTTCTTGCATCGTATTTTCGGAGGCTAGCAAAAATGCAATCTGTTTGACCATAGCAAAGTGTGCTTGGAGATATGTATCTTCAGTGCTTCGCACCTCCAAACGTATTTTTATCAGCTGTGCTATGTGTAAGCGCAATTTCGGGTATTCTACTTGCTTTAACATGAAGCTGGGTCAATGTAATCTTTTCAGTTAAACTAATCTAGGCGGTTTCAAAATGAAACCACAACATTTAACTTGTGTATTTACAGTGATCAGGGTTGGCATTCCCACTGTGACATGACAACAAGATTGATTGAAATGTACCAGATATGAGCCATTAGCTAGGCTATGCGCTCGACTGTAAAAAGACTCAATTAGTGCAACATGCAGTGTGCATTTAGAGTTAATGTCACAGGAATTCTCTGGCTCAGCATGTGTACACATCATTCGAGTAGAGCCTCTGCATTCACGTAATGAGTACAGTGTCATTTCAGGACTAGATGTTGAAACACAGGCATGTGACTACGGTACAACATAATCTTCTCTGACCCATGTGTCATTTACCCAATGCACATTATCCCACATATCATAGAAAGTGTTGTTTGAATGGGAATGTTTAGCACCCCGTGCCCGATCCAATTTGTTGAGCCTGGCGACCAGGCAGACGCTGCTGCCACACTCTTTGTAAGTAAACTCAGGACTGAAAAATTCATGTTAATGTTATTTATATCGTGCACTGTCACCAACAGAGTTGGTCCCCGGGCGCTCTGGCGAATCTGTAAAACAAGAAGGCGGGCGGAAGGGTTAGTTGGGTGAAGGGGGAGTAGGAGAAGTGGTGTGCTGTTAGTGGCTTCAGTTAGATATACACAGTGCGCTGAACTTTGGTGTGAGTTTTGGACCGGGCGAGACCTTGTGAGCTGTTGGTGCTGTTTATGTTTTGTGTGTTTGTTGTTGATGCGCTGTGGTAAAGTGCGTGCGGTTTGCTTGGCGAGAGATGGATGTGTGAATTTTTGGGCGGGTTAAGTATGCAGAGATTTGAAAGTTGGGTTAGTGGGGTGTGTATCCTGGCTCTAGTGCATCTTGTACCATTTCATTGTATTCCTATGTAAGGGCTTATTGCTGCTTTCCTTTATTGGCCATCTATTGTGTGTGATGGCGGCGCACGCTCCCAGCTGTATTCTAATGAACTTTGTATAATGTGATTGGGTATGTGTGTTTCTCCCCCTCTGGTGTAGGAGTTGAGGGCAGGATGCTCCCTATTACCTTGCTGTCTATTGTGGCATAGGTCTGTTGGAGCTTGGGTATGGTACAGGGCCAGGGTGATGAATGAATCGACCTAGTCCTTCCGTCTTGGTCTGCCTGTGTATTCAGTCTTTAGTGTCCTCCTATCATGGCTATCTCTCAATTAGTTGTTCGGAATGTCATGGAGTGTCTTTCTTAGATTCTATTTTTAGTTGATTGCTTGGTGGGAATCAGGATCTGTTTCTTCATTCATCATTGATTTAGTTGTGTGTGTCCCTGTGGGCGGTCTTCTAGTTACGAAGTAAAGAGCCAGGATTTAAGCAGTGTCCTGAATAGTAGGTGGTTTCTTGTGTTGCGTATGTTCTTTGGTAGGTTGTTACATGTTTTCAGGGCCTGGTGGGAGAAAGAGGATCCTCAGAGTTTTCTTTTATTGTAGGGTTTCGGTTCCAGACGGATGTCGTTGCTTGATCTGAGCGTTCTTGTTGGTTGATGTAGGCATAATTTGTCTCTCAGGCACTCATCGCCTTGGATGTGTATTGCTCTGTGCGCAATGCACATTGTTTTGAATTGTATTTGTTGTTTTATTGGTAGACAATGTAGTGTTCTTAGTGCAGTTGTGATGTGTTCTGTTCGGGGTAGTTTGAGAAGCAATCTGGCTGCCGCATTTTGTATGCGTTGTTTTTTTAGAAGTCGTTGAGGCATACCCCGGTATAAGCTATTGGCATAATCTTCTCTGGACATGACGAGAGCGATGACGATGATGGTGGTTGTTGTTGGCGAATGACAGGAACGGTAGGATCCTTTTTGCCGCTCGCAGGAGAAAGAAGCATTTCTTGAGTAGAGTATTTACTTGTGGCTCTAGAGTAAGATTGTTCATCAGGACCCCCAGGTTTTTTACAATAGACTATGGTGCCGGGGAGCCAGACATCGCCTGACGTGTTGCAACCTTGGACAAGTTAAGTGCATGTATTTGTTCTGGCCATGAATTTACATTCCAATCTGGGACCCACCTGCTGAGAGTGTCCAGAAAATCTGTTACCACAGAAAAACGTACTGCGGCTTCTTGGTCGCTTCTAATCATAAATAAGTAATTTTGAATCAATCCTACTATATCTGTAATGACTTCTCATTACTCATACAAACGCTGCTGTAGCTCTTGATCATTAGAATCTAAATCATGAAATCCTAGCTGAACTGCTGCACTTTCAGTCTGCAGGATTTGCATTATTGTTTGTGACCAATTGTAAGTTCTACCTGTATGGACGCTGGTCCCACCTCACAAGGTACTGTATGGTCAGAGGTGGTGGTGGTGCTGCTGCTCTCCTAAAAGGCCACTTTGGGTGTGCCTCAGACCAGCAGCTGACTGCATGATAGCTGTCCAATTCTCTTCTTATATGAAGTTATCTGGAGATTGTATCACCTCACTCGGGTAATACTGTGAAAGCATTTCTTGGCACAGCTTACCTATGGATATAGCTTGTGTCAGGGAGGTGTTATGGTAGTTCCAAGACCTAGAGGGGCCCACACTGAGACCTGCTTTTCTTTTATTGCATTAATTTGCTTGAACCGCCCATAAAAGTGGTCTCCCTGATGCATAAGTAATATGCTTGGTGCCATTGCGTTCTTTTGGTTCTCTATAAGACGCATCCCAGAACTCACCTTCTGCCTTCTTCCACTTAGGGTAGAAACTCAGGTTCCTATTACTGCAAGTGGTCTGGAACTGCGTATAATTAAAAACATATATCGAGTGTGGGAATCTACATGCCATGTCTGACTTGTGAACACCTTTGATTTGCCATATCTGTTGACCCCAAGTAGATCATAGAGAGACAGTTTCCCGCCATGTTTGTTCAGTCATGTTTGCAAAGTATTCTCTGTCAAATGCAACTGAATCTGCAACATACATGTGTTGTGCATTATGTGGCTCTGGATGGAATTTATACTGATTTTCAAACATGTAATCCCCTGCTTGGTATGGTCTCAGTGAAATATATGGGAACTGTGCTTTGAATTCAGGACTGTTGGTTTGAAAGGGCACAGCACAGTGTTCCCAGAATGTGTATTTGGGCCACAGAATGGGCTCACGTTTGTGAAGTAAAAAAGGCATTGTAATATTGCACATAACACACATGGGACCCCATTTAATGGAGATCCTCTACATCATCAAACACATCAAATAATGCATTTGGCGCAAATGTCTGGAGCCTCGTTGTTAAAAGTTCTCTATGTTCTGGACACATGATTACTGGATGCAAGCAGTCTGGATTCATCAATCACAGAAAAGGTGTGCACTTGCAGCTGTGTAGCTGGGCCATTAAATGTCTTGAATGATGGCATTCACACATGACCCCTAGTTAGAGGAAACATTTGTATTGAGGCTGGAGTTCCTGGCTCTTGGAGCTCTCTTTTCTCTAAAATTTCTGAAGAACTTAAAGGCTTTAGAACAACTTCTTTGCTTGCAGGTGGAGTGGAAACCTTGCTCAGAAAATGTCCGGAAGTCAGTGAGATGAAGAATAAAGTGAGGCTTAGCCATAGTAGGAGAAAATACACTGCCAGCATTTTATAACGCTGTTTCAGAAAGTCTGACCAAAATAATTATTTCATTACTTTAGCAACTAGAAAGGCTTTCTTTTTCCAAATTGGCAGACCTGCAGTACTTCCCTGAATTGTGGACATAAAGTCAAGGGTGGAATATTCTTCTTCATCTTGAACGCCTATCAGCATAATTTGACGGATCTCCATCTCTTCATCTTCCGTGGGCTCCTCACTTGGAAGAGGAGGATTGCGTGGAAACATCGTGGTAACCATCTGGAGCGGGTTTCAGGTGATCCACCTTTCACTCTGATTACTTGCACTGATGGTCTGTAGGCTGGGCCAAACAGAGTTCTATCATGGATCTTCTCCAGGACCCAATCTCCTGCTTTGAGAGTGTTCTCAGGACTGGCCTCAGCAGCTTCCACCTGCAGGGATTCCCTCAGCAGTGTTGTTGCCAGCAGTTGTTCATGCCTAGAGAGGGGGCTGGGAAGAGTATGCAGATCAGGCATATACATCTTTCTTCCAAACAAGAGTTCAAATGGAGTCTTACTGTTGCATAGAGACTGGCATGGTAAATTATTTAAACTCTTGATCACTAAGGGCACATGGTCTATCCAGTTACCTCCAAGTGACAGAATGCATTTAGTCAGGCTCACTTTTATGGGCTGGTTCACTCTCTCCACACTACCGTTAGTTTGATGTGAAAACGGATGTGAGAATTGCAGCTCTGTTCCCCATGCTTCTAATGCCTTCTTCAGAGCCCGCCCCAAAAAAGCTGGACCATTATCAGCATGGAAGGTTTGAGTTGCAGTCATCACTACTACACCCCTAAGTTGCCTGTATGACTGATTTGCAGTCTGCTTTCTTTTGAGGCATCATCCAGGTGAACCTAGTGCAAGAATCCACTATTACTTGAATGTACTTGTACTTATTTATTGCTGGTAGTGGGCTATTATGTTTTTTGCTGTGGTCCACGGTTGTCTTCGAGCATGTATCACAGTTTGCTATATATATATATATATATATATATATATATATATATTTTCACTTCTTGGCATAGCCCTGGCCACCAGTAACGGTCAAGGAGTAGCTGTGCAGTTGCACTCAACCCAAAATGGGCAGACTCAAGTCCAGTGTGTGTGGCTGCAATCAACTTTTCCCTGTCTGCTCTATTAGGGATGAATCTTTGAATAGGATCCCCTTTTTTCATAGGAATTGTGACTATTGCTTTGTTATTTTCAACGTCATAAACATAATTACTGGGGAAACCTTTTGGCCTAGGTACAATACCAAAACAAGCCTCTTTCATTTCCTCGTCCATTGCAGTCGCTGAGCGAGTTATGTCTGCTATCATTTTTCTCACTGTGTGCTCTTTGGCATATTTATCAGCCAATGCATTGCCTGTGCTATGAATGTGCCCTTTAGTATGTGCTCTTGTGTGTATCACCCATAGCAAAGGGCAAGTCTGTTTAAGATCCCACACCTGCTTCCAGAGTTTCCTGTAAGCAATGGTTTTATGCCTTATGTCTCTGAAGTCATTTTGAATCCACCAATGCAAATCAGTGTTACATGCCCTGACAATGTAATCTGAATCTGAGAGTACTAGAGTGGGCTTCCCTGAATCTGCTTGGTGCAATGCAAGTAGTAATCCATGCAATTCAGCAGTCTGGGCAGACATGTCTCCCAGATGCTTTGTTGCAATATCAGGGTGTATAAATGCTTCTTCATGTGAAAAATGTCCTAGAACAGCTACGCAGGCAGCAGCATACTTGTAACGTGTCCCTATTCCGGTATCGCGGAGCCATTGCAGTAAATTACCTGGCAAAATCAAACATTGATCAGGTATCCTTTTGCAGCCAATGTGTAAATGACTGTCTACCTGTTGCAAGTGTTCACTGAGATTCTCATGGGTGATGTAAATATCTACATATTGCCAACAGTTAGGAATGCCGTTGAGCAAGCTCTGTATTCTACTTGAGAATGTGCTAGGTGAATTTATATATCCCTGCATTATTCTAATGAACTGGAAATGTGTTCCCTTAAATGTGAATACAGTATATTTCTGGCTCTCTACACTTAAGGGTTATGTGAAATACCCATTGCCTAGATCAAGGTTTGTTTTATATTTACATCTGTGTAAATTGGCTAGCAATCCAGAACTGTGTTCGTTCTGGACTGCCTCTGTTTTACAATGTGCATTCAAAATTCGAAAATCCACAGTAAGGGTAAGTACCATCAGGTTTTAAAACTGGAAGCACTGGACTATTATGTGGGCTAGTTTGCTTTATAATCACCCCCTGGTCCATTAGCTGGTCTACTATGGTTTGCATGTGGGCAATTGCCTGTGGTTTGACTGGATACTGCCTGTGTGGCCGGGGTGGTTTTAGTACTGGAATCACATGTGCTGGACATTCCCTACCATGCCCTATATGATTTTTAAACGGCTGCACCGCTGCCAGAGCTGACCAATTTCTTGCATATTTCTTCATTAGTTCCCCTCTCACTTCGCTTGAAAAAGCAAGCCATACCCACCTCTTCATCCCTGGGTGCTTGTGGCACATATAGTGGTGGCCAATCTTGAAATGCTAGCAGTCCTTTATATTGAATGTGTAACTGGCCAAAATAGTGCTTCAATCTTTTTGGGCTGCTCGCCTTCTAGCTGAATTATTATAAAATATACTTCATTATGCGCTAATGTCTGCCCAGTGGGTGTAGTGATTTGCCCCTTTCTGTGTGCCCTTGTGTGCTCCAATAGTGCCTTGCTGCTGCATTCAAATATGGAAATGTCAAACCCCCGGAGTCTAATAGGACCTCAATCCAATCCTTGTGTCGCTTAGTCTTGGGAACAATTTGATGAGTGCGCGGACTCTGCATTCTGTGAAACCTGTGGGCTGCCGTGTGTTTTTTCTCAACCTTCACGCCCTTCCCCTCAGCTTTAGAATGATCTGGCGTCCTTGCCTGTGGGGAAGGAAATGGACCCCCATCAGTGGCGTACTTCTGTGGGCTTTTCATGTGTTTCCAATCTCTGATATTTTTCTTTCTCTATTGGCGATAACTGTCGCCTCTGTGGTTTGTTGCCCTTTTTACCATGGAGCGATCCTCATCCTTTCGAGGGCCTCCCTTCGTGGTGTGTTTGCTTATCTGTCTTACCATCTTTGTTACCCTTTTTCTGTGTCTCTGCAGGTCTCCTGCCTAATTGATCCCCTCCCATTGATTGATACGTGGATGTCAGTATGTCCCCAAATTGCTCCCTTTTTTCTTTCTCATTCAATTGGGACAATTTCCTATGGACCTCTAACCTTGCAGGCTCTCCTTTTACTAAGGGTAGAATGATGCTCTCAACCATTTGATAATTATTAGGTGCAATGGACAGGCCTAAATTCATTGCTGCGGCCATGCTTTGTGTTCCAATTATGTCTGCTAATATCAGTGCTAGCGATGTGATGAACAATGTACCTATCAGCTGTAAATAAAGCCAGCTATAAATTGTGATCTAGCTGTCACAGCTCGCTAAAGGCAGTGTGCAGCCACATGGAAGGAACATGGCTAGTGCCCTATGCCTGTGCTGTGGGGTAACATGAGGGTATGCTGCTTGCAATTACCCTAGTTTGACTGAATACCACTTCGGTATGTCTTCATTTCTGGACGGACAAGATCCTAATATGATTCTCAATGTCTGTAGTTGCACCCTACATGCATCCAGCTGTCCCTGATACTGCTGAGCTTGTGCTATAACCTGCTGTGCCGCATATTGTAGCGCAATATTGCGCACTGTGTCAAAATGGGTGGCTAGCATTTGATAGTCAGTCTGCAGATGTGGGCCTCCACGGTTTGGATGAAACCGGGCTAAGAATTCTAGTGACAGATTGGGTGTGGCTAACGGTCCATGCCTAGCACTTGTTTGTGGGTAAACTAGATTACCTCCAAATCAGTTGACATGATTTGTGTGTGTTAAAGCCAATTCAAAAAACTGGTATGGGTGATATTGGATGGTGTCTGTCTCCCCTCACCAGGAGAGTTGCATATACATTATTTGTCTTGTTGGCTGGGGTCTTAAAGTAAGTGAAGAGCGATTCTGCTGGCAACCCACCTAATTGCGCTACTGCTACGGTAATGTTTGTATACACTGCTTGGCAGTGCGCTGACCGGAGCCATTCATATAGCGCCGTTCTGCAATGGGTGGGAATATGGATTTCCTGATGAGACATCTTCTGTACTCACTTTAACCTCTTATTTAAAAAAACTTTTTAGAAAAAAAAGTTTCCCTGTCCTTTTATCGAGACCGGGAAATGAGGTTATTTTAACTATTAGTAATTTGTATTTTGTTTATTTGTATTGCGCATCAAGCCCAAGGGCATTTGGGCACATTTCTTACAAAGATAGTCGCAGAAGGTACAATGGCAATATAAAGGAAATGTTACATAGTACATTTGGAGGAGACACTGATATATACAGCAAGTTACATAATTACAGGGTGCAGGTTGCAGCAATCTTATGATTGCGATTTTTACATAAATATACAATATACATAAGCTGGCATGTGCCGCACTTGTACATGAGATCATACATTTACCAGAATAAAAGAGATATGCTAGTAGTTACAGGTAGAGGCAGAATGAGCTAGGGATCCTTCGCAAAAAGCCAAGTTTTGGCGTTTCTTCTAAATGGGTGGAAGGCAGTTTCGGATCTTAGTGGAAGGGGTAGTGAGTTCCATAACTTGGCTGCAAGTACTGGGAAACTATTCCCTCCTGCCTTTTGCAATTTAAAGCCTGGGACTTTGAGGCAGTGTGCCTGGGCTGATCTCATAGGGTGGTCTGAGGTATTGTGTACAATGTTTTTTGTCGGGTATGAAGGAGCTAGGTCGGCAAGACATTTGTGGGTCAGAAAGAGAGTTTTGTGGGCAATCCTTAGCTTAATCAAAAGCCAGTTCAGGTTGCGTCTAGCCTCTGAGATGTGATGGGATCTGGGAATATTTAGAGCTGCCGTTATGGCATTATTTTGTAGAACTTGCATTTTTCTCAGGTTCTGTTGACTAGTTCCAAGATAGTGTGTAACAGTAATCTAACTTGGAGAGTACTAGCCCTCTGGCTATGGTAATGCAATTGGGTGCAGTGAGAAAGGGTCTGCAAGCAGTAATTAGCTTGCAGGTGGATGATTTGACCTGTCTTGATAGGTTTAATGAGGAGTCAATGTATATGCCTAGAGTTTTCACCTCTTTGGAGACCTTGATGGAATTGCTGTCAATGTTGAAGGTGTCAAACTGCTTGCTGAGTTTATTTAGTTAGAATTTTGATCCTAGGAGGAGGAGCTCTGTCTTCTCGTCATTGAGACAGAGTCCATGTTTAGCCATTAAGGCTTGGATGATGCTGTAGATCTCATTAAGCAATTTATAAGCTGATTCATGGAATTAATGTGCGCTGAAATTTTCTGCGCAAGCGTGCGAATCGCAGTGCCAGTGCGAAAATCGCAGCGAAACCCGCGCACAGTGATTCATGGAAGTCCGTGCGCGAGGAAATTCCAAGATGTGCGCCAAAATTCTGCGTGGCGCACGCTGGCGCACACGTCTCCAAACAGCGTGCGCTAAGCGCACAGCGAAATCGCACATAGCGCGGCGCACACAACAAAAGTAGGAGGAACAGGGGGCGTGACACGCGGAATGGGGAACAACTCGTGAAAATGTGGGCGTCACGGTGGAAGTACAGGAGGCAAGTGCGCGGAACGCCCACACGCTCGCCTACAACACGTATTCATGGAATCAAATAGGGCAAACTAGCGCACGGGCAAAGACGCGCACAGGCCTAAACACGTCCGCTTCACGAAGGCAGGCAGTAGCATCCCTGCGCATTAATAAAATGTGCGCTAACAAAAATCGCCTACATACAGCTATGATGAATGTCCCATACTGTGTCCCTCTAGGACAAATGACGTGCAAAGGGCTACGCGACAAACACGGACACCCGCTGTGTGAAAAATAGCGTGTGCGTGTATTTCAGGGGTGCGCGGGAAGTTTCACACGCGATAGGCCTTGGGCGAGTGGGGTACGTGTATAACTGGGGTTCGCGTGGAGTTTCATACGCGATTGGATCCGGGTACGTGTATGTCTGGGGTGCACGGGAAGTTTCACACACGAAAGGGCCTGTGCGAGTGGGGTATGTGTATTTCTGGGGTACGCGTGGAGTTACACACATGATAGGCCCTGTGCGAGTGGGGTATTCCTGGGGTTCGGGGAAGTCTCACACGCAATTTCAGCAGGGTACGTGTATTTCGGGGGTGCCGGGGAGTCCTACACGGGAATTGGCAGTGTGGGTCCTCCCAGGTGTTCCCTCTACACCCTCCACGGCCCCTGCAGGCAGCCCACACCACAGGGGACTACCCTGCACCCCTGGTCATGTCCCGCAGGCAGCCCCTCCACCATGGGCATGCCCCCCAGCCAAGCCACATGTCACCTTGCACTACTGATCACCAAGCATGACCCCCTGCACCCGCACCCCCAGCAGTGCAGGGCACCTGCCATCAGGCCCCCACACATGTCCCCCTGCAACCCCAGCAGTCAGGGGAACCTGCCAGCAGGCCCCCACACATGTCCCCCAGCACCCCCACCCCCAGCAGTGCAGGGCATCTGCCAGCAGGCCCGCACACATGTCACCCTGCACCCCCACCCCCCAGCAGTCAGGGTCACCTGCCAGCAGGCCCCCACACATGTCCCCCAGCACCCCCACCCCAGCAGTCAGGGGCACCTGCCAGCAGGCCCCCACACATGTCCCATACATGTCCCCCTGCACTCCCACCCCCCAGCAGTCAGGGGCACCTGCCAGCAGGCCCCCACACATGTCCCCCAGCACCCCCACCCCCCAGCAGTGCAGGGCACCTGCCAGCAGGCCCCCACTCATGTCCCACTCATGTCCCCCAGCACCCCCACCCCCAGCAGTCAGGGGCACCTGCCAGCAGGCCCCCACTCATCTCCCACTCATGTCCCCCAGCACCCCCACCCCCCAGCAGTCAGGGGCACCTGCCAGCAGGCCCCCACACATGTCCCCCAGCACCCCCACCCCCAGCAGTCAGGGGCACCTGCCAGCAGGCCCCCACACATGTCCCCCTGCAC
The DNA here is from genome assembly GCF_040938575.1 of Ambystoma mexicanum. Classification (NCBI taxonomy): domain Eukaryota; kingdom Metazoa; phylum Chordata; class Amphibia; order Caudata; family Ambystomatidae; genus Ambystoma; species Ambystoma mexicanum. Next base: position 182,788,329 of record NC_090937.1, on the reverse strand, counting down.
CCCCACCCCCCAGCAGTCAGGGACACCTGCCAGCAGGCCCCCACACATGTCCACCAGCACCCCCACCCCCCAGCAGTCAGGGGCACCTGCCGGCAGGCCCCCACACATGTCCCACTCATGCCCCACTGCACCCCCACGCCCCAGCAGTCAGGGGCACCTGCCAGTAGGCCCCCACTCATGTCCCACTCATGTTCCCCAGCACCCCCACTCCCCAGCAGTGCAGGGCACCTGCCAGCAGGCCCCCACTCATGTCCCACTCATGTCCCCCAGCACCCCCACCCCCCAGCAGTCAGGGGCACCTGCCAGCAGGCCCCCACACATGTCCCCCAGCACCCCCACCCCCAGCAGTCAGGGGCACCTGCCAGCAGGCCACCACACATGTCCCCCTGCACCCCCACCCCCCAGCAGTCAGGGGCACCTGCCAGCAGGCCCCCACACATGTCCCCCTGCACCCCCACCCCCCAGCAGTCAGGGGCACCTGCCAGCAGGCCCCCACACATGTCCCCCAGCACCCCCACCCTCCAGCAGTCAGGGGCACCTGCCAGCAGGCCCCCACACATCTCCCACACATGTCCCCCTTCACCCCCACCCCCCAGCAGTCAGGGGAACCTGCCAGAAGGCCCCCACACATGTCCCCCTGCACCCCCACCTCCCAGCAGTCAGGGGCACCTGCCAGCAGGCCCCCACACATGTCCCCCAGCACCCCCACCCCCCCGGCAGTGCAGGGCACCTGCCAGCAGGCCCCCACTCATGTCCCCCAGCACCCCCACCCCCCAGCAGTCAGGGGCACCTGCCAGCAGGCCCCCACACATGTCACCCTGCACCCCCACCCCCCAGCAGTCAGGGGCACCTGCCAGCAGGCCCCCACACATGTCCCCCTGCACCCCCACCCCCCAGCAGCCAGGGGCACCTGCCAGCAGGCCTCCACACATGTCCCCCAGCACCCCCACCAGTCAGGGGCACCTGCCAGCAGGCCCCCACACATGTCCCCCTGCACCCCCACCCCCCAGCAGTCAGGGACACCTGCCAGCAGGCCCCCACACATGTCCCCCAGCACCCCCACCAGTCAGGGGCACCTGCCAGCAGGCCCCCACACATGTCCCCCAGCACCCCCACCCCCCAGCAGTCAGGGGCACCTGCCGGCAGGCCCCCACACATGTCCCACTCATGCCCCACTGCACCCCCACGCCCCAGCAGTCAGGGGCACCTGCCGGCAGGCCCCCACTCATGTCCCCCAGCACCCCCACTCCCCAGCAGTGCAGGGCACCTGCCAGCAGGCCCCCACTCATGTCCCACTCATGTCCCCCAGCACCCCCACCCCCCAGCAGTCAGGGGCACCTGCCAGCAGGCCCCCACACATGTCCCCCAGCACCCCCACCAGTCAGGGGCACCTGCCAGCAGGCCACCACACATGTCCCCCTGCACCCCCACCCCCCAGCAGTCAGGGGCACCTGCCAGCAGGCCCCCACACATGTCCCCCTGCACCCCCACCCCCCAGCAGTCAGGGGCACCTGCCAGCAGGCCCCCACACATGTCCCCCAGCACCCCCACCCTCCAGCAGTCAGGGGCACCTGCCAGCAGGCCCCCACACATGTCCCACACATGTCGCCCTTCACCCCCACCCCCCAGCAGTCAGGGGAACCTGCCAGAAGGCCCCCACACATGTCCCCCTGCACCCCCACCCCCCAGCAGTCAGGGGCACCTGCCAGCAGGCCCCCACACATGTCCCCCAGCACCCCCACCCCCCAGCAGTGCAGGGCACCTGCCAGCAGGCCCCCACTCATGTCCCCCAGCACCCCCACCCCCCAGCAGTCAGGGGCACCTGCCAGCAGGCCCCCACACATGTCACCCTGCACCCCCACCCCCCAGCAGTCAGGGGCACCTGCCAGCAGGCCCCCACACATGTCCCCCTGCACCCCACCCCCAGCAGCCAGGGGCACCTGCCAGCAGGCCTCCACACATGTCCCCCAGCACCCCCACCCCCCAGCAGTCAGGGGCACCTGCCAGCAGGCCCCCACACATGTCCCCCTGCACCCCCACCCCCCAGCAGGCAGGGGCACCTGCCAGCAGGCCCCCACACATGTCCCCCAGCACTCCCACCCCCCAGCAGTGCAGGGCACCTGCCAGCAGGCCCCCACTCATGTCCCACTCATGTCCCCCTGCACCCCCACCCCCCAGCAGTCAGGGGCACCTGCCAGCAGGCCCCCACTCATGTCCCCCAGCACCCACACCCCCAGCAGTCAGGGGCACCTGCCAGCAGTTCCCCACACATGTCCCCCAGCACCCCCACCCCCCAGCAGTGCAGGGCACCTGCCAGCAGGCCCCCACTCATGTCCCACTCATCTCCCCCAGCACCCCCACCCCCAGCAGTCAGGGGCACCTGCCAGCAGGCCCCCACACATGTCCCCCAGCACCCCCACCCCCCAGCAGTCAGGGGTACCTGCCAGCAGGCCCCCACTCATGTCCCCCAGCACCCCCACCCCCCACCAGTGGAGGGCACCTGCCAGCAGGCCCTCACTCATGTCCCCCAGCACCCACACCCCCAGCAGTCAGGGGCACCTGCCAGCAGTTCCCCACACATGTCCCCCAGCACCCCCACCCCCCAGCAGTGCAGGGCACCTGCCAGCAGGCCCCCACTCATGTCCCACTCATCTCCCCCAGCACCCACACCCCCAGCAGTCAGGGGCACCTGCCAGCAGTTCCCCACACATGTCCCCCAGCACCCCCACCCCCCAGCAGTGCAGGGCACCTGCCAGCAGGCCCCCACTCATGTCCCACTCATCTCCCCCAGCACCCCCACCCCCAGCAGTCAGGGGCACCTGCCAGCAGGCCCCCACACATGTCCCCCAGCACCCCCACCCCCCAGCAGTCAGGGGCACCTGCCAGCAGGCCCCCACTCATGTCCCACTCATGTCCCCCAGCACCCCCACTCCCCAGCAGTCAGGGGCGCCTGCCAGCAGGCCTCCACACATGTCCCCCAGCACCCCCACCCCCCAGCAGTCAAGGGCACCTGCCAGCAGGCCCCACACATGTTCCCCAGCACCCCTACCCCCCAGCAGTGCAGGGCACCTGCCAGCAGGCCCCCACTCATGTCCCACTCATGTCCCCCAGCACCCCCACCCCCCAGCAGTCAGGGGCACCTGCCAGCAGGCCCCCACTCATGTCCCCCAGCACCCCCACCCCCCAGCAGTCAGGGGCACCTGCCAGCAGGCCCCCACTCATGTCCCCCACATGTCCCCCAGCACCCCCACCCCCCAGCAGTCAGGGGCACCTGCCAGCAGGCCCCCACACATGTCCCCCCGACAGGTCATCACAATCCAGACCCATGCCCCTCATGGCCACCCAAATCCCACCCCAGTCCAAACACCCCACATTGAATTCCCAAAGTCATGATAGAAAATACATAACCAGCATGGCCATGAATCAATGTCCCTCACACCCACGCAATGGTGACACATGACTGTGAAAAGATCAACATTGTGACATGCACAAAACAAATGAGATAAGACCTCATCAGTAAAGTATATAATAAATGTGTATTCAATAATTAACCAAATGAATTTAAAAAAATCACACAATAATGGAAAAAATGAAGAAAAAGCTGCATGTCCAAAATATTCAAAATAAATGTGTGAAACCAGAATCCAAATCAATCCAAAAGCAAATGGGTCCAAAGAGTCTGTCCGACCAACCAAATCCAAAGTGTAAAAATAAGACACATCCATTGATCCATGGTAAAAAAGAAACTTAAATGAAGTGAAATCCAGTGTAGAACTATATACAAAGTACAAATCCAGGGTCCATGAGCCCAACCATTGAAAGGAAACCTACAAAAACCCTAACTATTGAACAACTATATACAAAAAGGTGGGGCATTGTCCAAGCGCCCCAAATGAAATGAAAACCAAAAGGAAACCTAACACTAATTAACTATATACAATGGCAGCGGGCTAGTCCGACGGCTCACTTCCTGATTTCCCGGCCCAGGGCATCATCGAACTCCTGCTCGATGTCCCGGAGGCGGTCCTCTTCTAAGGCCCTGAGGGTTCGCAGGGACGATGACATCCGGACCTCCAAGTCCCGGCGAATTGCCTCGAGGCACTCGGCCCGCCTCAGAGCCCTGTGCATGGAGTTCTCCACCCTGACCATCGTGAGCCGTGCCTCTTCCGCCTGCTGCCGCTCCGCATCTATAGCATGGCCTAACCGCTGCCACACGGAAGACACTTCCCGTCCTGGGTCCTCCTGCCCTCCGGCCGATGCCTGCCCCTCCGATGTCGAAGGCCCCGCGCCATCATGGCTCCCACCTTGTTGCTGCTGTGCCTGTGCCCGTGCCCTGGCTCCTGCTGCCTGCACATCCTCCTCCGGCTGGGGTGCAGTTGTTGAGGTGGCCACCCCTGCTGGACGTCCGACTCCCGACTGTGGCAGGGATGTGTCCTCCACCAGCCTGGCCGCACGGTCCGAGGCAGCTCCACAGGGTACCCAGGTGGTACATGGGTGGGAAGATGGCACGGAGGACGACTGGCGCATAGGGGGTTCAGGTGAGGAGGGGGGTCGAAGCAAGGTTCAGCAAACAGAGGAATCCAGCCTGGGTGACCTGTCCCAGTAGGCTGACGTGGTCAACGCGCCATTCGAGATGACGTGCAGTCTCCCCATGAAAAGACTGCAGGTCACCTCGCATGTCCCGTTGACACAACGCCACCCCACCCAGGACAGTCTCAACCCGGTCCCGGATAGGCACGTTCGCAGGGAGAGGAAGGCCAGTTGTTGTAAGCGGATCCCCTCCCTGAAAACGGGTCTGGACATAGGCATCCCTGCTGGTGCGGGATGATGCAGTCACAGGATCGGGGACAGGATTACACACAGGCACCTCCGCGGTGGCCTGTGCTGCCTCCTGTCCCTGCCCCTGCACTGCACCACTGGCACCAATGGAATCCCCACCACCAGACCCCGTCTCTGTCCCTTGCGTGGCCTCCTCCTCCACCAAACCCCCCACCAATCTGGATGACTGTGCCATCTTCCTTCGTCGGACCCTGTGGGGTCTCAGCTGCCCCTTCTGCTGCCGAGGAGTCCAACTCCGACCTCTGCCTCTTGGACCTACCCTCGGCAGCTGCGGCCTGGGACGCGGCACCGGACTCCTCACTCCCTGACGAGATCACAACCTGGGAGGGGAGCCGGGCCTTGCGTCTCAGGCTGGTGGTGTGATCCCCGCCGCTGTGCTCCACAGCACCCGCTCCGCCCTCTTCATCAGTTGATGCTGCAGACAGGGAGAGATAGGAGACGGGCATCAGGACACTGTACAATGGACTGATACACACATGCCAGTTGCACATTAGTGGCAGTGTCAAACTTCAGACATGGCATCACAATCCCCAACACACATGGCATGTCAACTCACACACCTGAGCAATTCCACAGCCATATGGCAACAGCCAGCACCATCCATACACATACAACAGCATGAGCAGCCAAAGGTGAGCCAGACATCACATGAGACACAGGGAGTGCACTAGACATGCACACACGCCACCACACTTACATGCATGTGTACACCTCCACCAACTGTCGCAGTGATGAGAGAGGCATCCATGTCACATCTGGCATTCAGTCTTCTACATATCAGTGTCCCAAGCATCCATGTTGCATCACTGTTGCACCCTTGTGAAATACACACACATGCACATGTACACGGTGTAGATACATGCAGTTGGAACCGACATCCATGTGTGACACTACAACCATGCCAACTTACATACACAGTCATTCAAGCATGTGTGCTCACACATCTGCATTTGGCATGCAAGCTTACACACACATGCACCATCCATGTGTCTCACACATGAGGACTCGCATGTGTTAGCCTCACAGCCCTATACATACACATCTATACATGGCCCTACAAAACCACATGTGCAACCTGCACACTACTGGCACACCACCACACACACAGCTTACAATCAGTATGCATGTACACTTACCGCTCGACTCCAGACGGCTCTGCCTCTCAAGGACCTGGATGTGGAGCGCTGGGGATATGCATTCCAGGACCCTCATTTGATGTTCCGACAGGTGGCCCCGGCGCCCCTTAGCATCCGCTGCCTTCAAGAGGTGCCGGGCCTTGTTGAGGGTCCTGGACCTGAAGTCCTCCCAGCGCTTCTTGACAAGTTGAATCTTCGGACTGCCACCCCCTCCGCGTTGATGGCAGTCACGATGTCCGTCCAGATCCTGGTCCGTCCTTCCTCGTCGGCGCTCAAACTTCCGAAGAGGGCATCATACTGCCCCAGGACTTGCTCCACCAGGACACCAACTTCGGTGGCAGTGAAGCTGGTGGCCCTCTGCCTCTCTGGCTGGGGGTTGCCAGTGGTCTCAGATGGTGGTGTGCCCGACATGGCAACCCCAGAGGCAGGCGTGGGTGGGCAACTGGGTCCTGGGGCTGGGCTGTGGAGCGATGGCATCCCAGTCGGGAGTCTTCAGTTCCAGCAGGGGTGGTCACAGCAACTGCACCTCTGCAGGTGGCTGATGTGCAGGCAGCAAATAGCAGGGCACGTGGGCAGCAGGCAGCAGCAGATGGCAGGTGGGAGCGTGCTCGGGGCTCTTGGGGACAGGAAAATGGCCTTCAGGGCAGGAGCGTGGTCTTCCGTGTGTTTTCGCATGGCCAGCTTGATATGGAGTGATTTGGCACGTGAAAAAATTGCACGTCAGCGTGTAATTCGAGGAAAGGCCCTTAGCGTGTGAGTGCTTCAGCACACGCACACGATTCCATTGGACCAAATGTTTCTGTGTCCACCCCTGCTGGAACAGAAGACTCCCGACTGGGATACCATCGCTCCACAGGCCAGCCCCAGGACCCAGTTGCCCACCCACGCCTGCCTCGGGGGTCGCCATGTTGGGGCAAACACCATCTGAGACCACTGGCGACCCCCAGCCAGAGGGGCAGCGAGCCTCCAGTTTCAGTCAGAAGGAAGTTGGTGTCCTGGTGGAGCATGTCCTGGGGCATTATGATGCCCTCTTCGGAACATCACGCGGGTTACAGCACCTACCTGGAGGGCTGTGGGACGACGTCCCCAGCCCTGGCAGCTCTTCTCCCGACGCCCGAACTCACTGCTGCCTTCTGGTCGCGGGCATGCGCAGGCGCCGCGGACCACTGTGGTGGCCGGAGCAGGCTTGCGTTCAAAGCCTCGTCTCCGCTCTGGTGGGGGCGTGGCGCATGCGCGGGCTGCCCGCGTTCCAAGCCTCCGCTTCATGCTTCGTTCCTGACTCGCCGCTGCTCTTCGCCAGTTTACCTGCTCCTGTTGGTTCCTTTTTGGACCCTGCTCCAGTTCCTGTTGCCCTTTTCTGGGTCCTGTTTTTTCCCTTCCTGGGTCTGGGTTCCCTCCTCTCCTTGGTTCCTGGTTTCCCTTCTCCTTGGACTTCCCCTCCTGGGGTTTCCTCCTGGGGTTCGCCTTGCTGGCTCTCCCTCCTTTTGGCTTCCCCTTAGGCTACCTCACTTCCCAGTCTGGTAGGGTACCTGCCCTGGCCTGTTCCTTCTGTTGTTCCCCTGGTTCAACTGAACTCCAGTTCCTTGTCTGCCACACTTCACCAGTGTTACCTACCTTGCTGAAGATCTGCCACAGACTGTTCTCTAGTCCTTGTTGGAAGTCTGCTTTAGACTGTTTTCGGACTGGTTCTCTTGCCTTGTTGGACACCAGATACAGATTGACTTACCTGCCAATAACGTTTGGATTGTGCCTTCTGCTACCGGATCCTTGGGTGCCTTCCGCATCTCTGTCAGGATTCTGAGGACACCTCTTCTACCAACAACTTTGAACTTTTGGAATACCTACCCTGTCAGTGCTACACTGATTTGGCGTCACATAGATCCACAGGGAAGAGTTCTGTGGCGTCGGGGGTTGGTCCCCATCCTGCTCTGTATCCTCAGGGCTGGGTTGAGGCCGGTTCCTTGCGTTACTTTCTCTTCATTCAGCTTTCGGATCAACCAGCCTGGCTTCTCCAGTACGAACTATTTCCGGAAATACAGGTACGACAAGGTCACGCGACGCTCACCTTAACAACGCGCCAACAAGGAAGGACGGGATAGGATCTGGGACGACTTTGTGGTTGCCATCAACGCGGAGGGGGTGGCAACCCGCAACATCAAGCAAGTCCAGAAGCGCTGGGAGGACTTGAGGTCCAGGACCCTCAACAAGGCCCGGCGCCTCGTGGAGGGGGGGCCGGGGCAGCATGAGTACCATCCAGATGAGGGTCCTGGAACGCGTAGGCCCAGCGCACCACGCCCAGATCCTTCGGAGGCAGACCCGTCCGGAGTTGAGCGGTAAGTGCCCAAGCATTGCTGTGTGAGACAGGGCATGTTGCAGGGTGCTGGTTGTCTGATACTTGCCTGTATGTGTGACATAGGCCATGTACGTATGTGTGTGTGTGCAGGGACATCATGGTCATGCATGTGAGACCAGTAATGTGTGAACCACATGGTTGGTGCATGTGTTACAATGCAACATGTGGAGCAGCATGGGGAATGCACACATCAATGCATGCCTGTCTCTGTTATTGGACATGGATGGGGTGTGAGAGATGGGTGCTGCTGTCATGGACATGTATGGTGTCCATGTCTGTGTGTCTGACTTGCGTGTCTGTGACTTGAAAATGCCATGGATGCATGACACATGTCTGTGACAATGTTCAGATTCACTGATGCAGCCTACTCATCCTTGTATCCACTGTGTCTGGGGTGTACGAGGCCAGATGGATGAAACTAGGGTGAAGTGTGTGCATGTGATAGGCATGACCCATGGTGCATGTTAGTTTCAAACCAGCATTGTCTGTTTCAAGAATCCCTTGGACATGTATGCTAATGTTCATAGCATGCGCCATGCCTGTACTGCATGTGTTTTGCCTGCACTGACCCATGTGTTGTGGAGGGACATGATGGAAGTCATGTTTCACAGTGCCACTCATCTACTATTGCTTCCTGTCTAGGGGACCATTGTACAGTACCCTGATGCTTGTGTTCTATGTCTCCCTCTACACAGCGGCAAGTGATGAAGAGGGTGGAGACGGCGCTGTGGAGCAAAGTGGCGGGGATGCCCCCACCGGCTGACGACGCAAGGCCCAGTCACCCTCCCAGAATTTACCATTGTCCGGGAGTGAGGGGACTGGTGCTGCGTCTGCCACTACGGCTGCAGCGGAAGGGGTGGGTGAGCCCCCACAGGGGCTTGCAACGGCGGAAGATGGTGTGGAGCCAACCAGGTTGGTGATTTCCACAGAGGAGGAGGAGGCCGCTACTGAGCCACACATGGGGCCTGGTGGGGGTGGTACCATTGGTGCAAGTGGTGCAGTCCAGGGCCAGGGGCAGGAGGCAGCACAGGTCACCGTGGAGGGGCCTGTGCATGTCGCTGTCCCTGACCCTGTGACTGCACCACCATGCACCAGCAGGGATGCCCCATCCCAGGCCCGTCCGCAGGTAGGGGGGATGTCCATGTCATCTGACACTCCTCTACCTGCGGACGAGGGGACCCCTGGCCGTATGGAGAAGGTCCTGATTGGTGTTGCGTTGCGCACGCGTGACATTCGTGATGACGTGCGTGCTTCCCGGGGGGAGCACGCACATCATCACGAAGAGCAGCGTGCCATCGTGGCCCAGTTGGGAGTGTCCATGGTCGGGGGTTTTGTACATGTGTCGGCCACTCTGGCGGCCCTCTCCTCCTCTGTGGAGACTATGCGCCAGTCGTTCTCCATGCCATCTTCCGGCCCAGATGCCACCAGGGCCCCCTGTGGACCTGCCCTGACCAACGCAGCCAGCTTGGTGGGGATCCCATCCCTGCCAAAGTCGGGAGTCGGTGGTCCAGCAGGGGTGGACACCACAGCAACTGGACCCCAGCAGATGGAGGATGTGCCGGCATCATCGAGCAGGGCACGTGCACGACGGCATCAGTGGATTCCATCAGTTGCGTCGAAGGCAGCGGCAGGCTCAACGTGGGAGGCATCATGGCTCGGGGCAATCTACATCAGAGGGGCAGGCATTGGCCGGAGGGCAGGAGGACCCTGGAATGGGAGTGTCTTCCGTGTGGCAGCGGTTGGGCCAGCAGATAGGTGCGGAGCGGCGGCGGGCGGAGGAGGCACGGCTCACGATGGTCAGGGCGGAGAACTCCATGCGCAGAGCGCTGAGGCGGGCTGAGTGCCTCGAGGGAATTCGCAGGGAGTTGGAGGTGGACATGGCGTTATCCCTACGAGACCTCGGGAACAGGCCCGCCTCCAAGACATTGAACAGGAGTTCGATGATGCCTTGGCCCATGACATCAACAAGTGAGCCGTTGGACTTGCCCGCCGCCATTGTATATAGTTCATTAGTGTGAAGTTTCATTTCTTTTTTCTTTCATTCGGGGCGCATGGACTGTGCCCCACATTTTTGTATATAGTTAGTAATTAGGTAGGTTTCATTGTAGGTTTAATTTATGTCGTTGGGCTCATGGACCCTGGATTTGCTATTTGTACATAGTTTTACAGTGGATTTTTCTCCTTCATCTTTATTTTTCTTCACCATGGAGCAATGGATATTACGCTTTTCTTTCCCTTTGGATTTGCTTTGTTGGACGGTGACTTTGGACACATTTTCATTTGGATTAATTTGGATTCTCATTTTTTTAATCATTTTTTGGGACATGCTGCATTTTCATTATTATTGGCTTTATTGTGTTTTTATTTCATTCTCTTCATTTTGACTTGATTACGTTTTTGTTTCTTACTTCAATGTGTGGTCTTCTCTCATTGGTTTCATGCATGTCACAATGTGGGTTTTCTCAGTCATGTGTTGCCATTGTGTGGGTCGGACAGACTTGTACTCATGCGCATACTGCTTATTTGTGATCTATCATGTAATGGGGATTTCAATTTGGAGTGGATGTAAAGCTTGGTTGGGTTTTTGGGCTGGGGTGCTGTGGGGTGGGATTTGTGTGACCATAAGAGCCAGGGATCTGGATTGTGATGACGTGTTGGCTGGGGGACATGTGTCAGGACCTGCTGGCAGGTGCCTGTCAATGATGGGGGGGGGTGGAGTGCAGGGGGACATGTGTGGGGGGCCTGCTGGCAGGTTCCCCTGACTGCTGGGGGGTGGGGGTGCAGGGGGACATGTGTGGGACATGTGTGGGGGCCTGCTGGCAGGTGCCCTGCACTGCTGGGGGGTGGGGGTGCAGGGGGACATGTGTGGGGGCCTGCTGGCAGGTGCCCCTGACTGCTGGGGGGTGGGGGTACAGGGGGACATGTGTGGGACATGAGTGGGGGCCTGCTGGCAGGTGCCCCTGACTGCTGGGGGGGTGGGGGTGCAGGGGGACATGAGGGGGACATGTGTGGGACATGAGTGGGGGCCTGCTGGCAGGTGCCCCTGACGGGTGGGGGTGCTGGGGGACATGGGTGGGGGCCTGCTGGCAGGTGCCCCTGACTGCTGGGGGTGCAGGGGGACATGAGTTGGTGAGTTGCAACGTGACATGTGACATGTGGCTTGGCTGGGGGGCATGCCCATGGTGGATGGGCTGCCTGCGGGACATGACCAGGGGTGCAGGGTAGTCTCCTGTGGTGTGGGCTGCCTGCAGGGGCCGTGGAGGGGGTTGAGGAGACACACTGGGAGGACCCACACTGCCAGTTCACGTGTAGGACTCCCCGCGCACCCCCGAAATACGTGTTCAACGCTCTGACAGCAAAATCACGTGTGAAACTTCATGCGCAGCCCGGTAATACACGTACCCTACTCCAATCGCGTGTGAAACTTCCCGCGCACCCCTGAAATACACGTACTCAGGCCAATCGCGTGTGAAACTTCCCACGCACCCCCGAAATACACGTACCCAGGTCAATCGCGTGTGAAACTTCCCGTGCACCCCTGAAATACACGTACCCAGGGCAATCGCGTGTGAAACTTCCCGCGCACCCCCGAAATACACGTACCCAGGCCAATCGCGTGTAACTTCCCGCGCACCCCCGTAATACACGTACCCCACTCGCACAGGCCCTTTCGCATGTGAAAATTCCTGCGAACCCCGTAATACACGTACCCTGCTGAAATCGCATGTGAAACTTCCTGCGAACCCCAGTAATACACGTACCCCACTCGCACAGGCCCTTTCTCGTGTGAAACTTCACGCGCACCCCAGTATTACACGTTCCCCACTTGGCGTTTGTTGTTTGGCAGCCCTGTAAACTGGTCCAGGGTTAGCGCAGCCCTTTGCGCTGAATTGGGAATTTTGATGGCTTTTCCTTGCGCGAGGGCGTTCTTGGGGGCGTAACTGGTGCTGCTGCAGGGACGCTGCGCCACTCTGCGCCACGGCTGGTTTTGGAGGCTAAAATCCATGAATACGCTGTGCGCGGAAATCGATTTTAGCGCATGCGGCTGGCGCAGAGATTCGCACGCGCACACTGTGCGCCAGCCGTGTGCGCCACTTTTGTGCGAAATTCTATGAATTACCCTGTCAGTGTCATAGTCACCTGTGACGGGTATGAGTATCAGGGTGTCATCTGCATAGTTAGTGTAGGTGACACCCAGATGGTCAAGGTCGTCGAACAATGGCTTGGTGAATACATTATAATGGGTGGGAGACACGCAAGAGCCTTGTTGGAAGCCCCATGTGACTGGCGCTGGGTTAGCTGATGCTGTTTGAGAGAAAACTCTCATCGTTCTATTGTCTAAGAAGGATTGGATCCACGTTGTGGCATTGTGAGAGAAATGTGCTGATGTCCTAAGGTGCGCGCAGAGGACTTTATGATCTACTAAGTCGAATGCTGCCGACAGATCTAGAAGTTAGTTTACCTTTGTTTTTTAGCTCCTCTATTTGAGTCAATAAGGGCTGTTTCAGTGCCATGCCTCGGCCTGAAACCAGATTGCTTAAGGCCAAGAAGGTTATTGATTTCGAAATGTTCCTGAATTTGCAGGTAAGCTGCTCTGTCAATACTTTTTAAGAGAAAAGGGACCGTAGTGATCAGTCTATAGTTAGTTGCAATGGCAGGGTTTTGGGAGGGTTTTTTAAGTGGGAGGACCCAAGCGTCTTTGAGGTTATTAGGCACTATGCCTGATTCAAAAGACTTATTAATAAGGGTCATAATGAACGCTGCAAGTTCTTTGGCAGCCTCCTTGATGATGGGTGCTGGACAGATGTCACGCTGGCATCTTGAAGGTTTTAGTTTGATTATTATGTCCTCTACCTTTTTGGTGGTGAGAGGGAAGAAGTTGAATGGTTTGCAATGTTTTGTGGCTGGCGTCAAGGTTGTGAGTTTGGAAGCGCTATCTAGGATAAGAAGTTTTTTAGATTCGATTTTGTTCTGCAGCATGGTTATTTTATTTAGTAGTGCTGCCAGTATGTTGGAACACCATACAGCATCCTTGATACATGAGACTGGTGGAGGTGCTGGTGATTCAAGCTCTCCAAGTACTTTGAAGAGTTCCTTCGTGTTTGATTTAGCTTGCACGGTGCAGGTGTTAGAAGTTTCTTTTTTAGACTGTAAGATTGCTTCTTTTTAGGTTAAGGATGCTGATATGAAATTTTCTTTATTAATAGCAGTTAAATGACTCTTCCAGAGTGTTTCCGCACTTCTTTTAGCTTTTCGCAGCGATCTGAGTTGTGGGGTGAACCACGAATTTAAGTGAGCAAGTGGTTTGGCTTTGCGTTATTTGAGTGGGGCAATGGTGTTTAAGGTGTTGAGTAGGGTTTGGTTGTTTAGTGTTAGTGGCATTGAGTATCGGCTGAAGTAGTGGGAGCAGCTTTTCCACTGTTATGTTGTGGGAGTTCCTGGTTAGAATGGGGCGGGGGGGCCAGGTAAGGAATGTTGTTTTGGTTACCATCGTCCTTTATGGTGAAAGAGATCAGGTTGTGGTCTGTCCAGGCACAAGGTGTGTTGGACAAGATATCTATGTTGCAATTAAGGGCCATGATCCAATCTAGAGTCCTACCTTTAATGTGGCTAGGTTCTGAGATTCGGTGTGTGAAATCTAGTTCAGAGATGGAACTAGCAAGAACAATGGCTTTAGGGTCTTTAGTAGTAGTAATGCTATGGTCATCTCTAAGATGCCCCATCCGGGGTGCCACATGACTTAATTGCCTGTGGTCAAGCGTGATTCCAGCCTCCTTCCCTCCACCTCAGTTGAGGCTGTGGGAAGTGGATATGGAATCAGAAGTCGTGTTTTATGATAATCTGTACCCCAGGAGTTGACCTAGCGCTTGGGACAACCTTGCTGAGTGTTTGCACCCATTAGCATCATTTAACAAAATACAGCAAGGAAATTTGTGAAGTTCTTTTGGACTCAGAGACACCATTATGAAGCATTACTCAGAAAAATGCAATTGACAATGAGGATAATAGGTTCATATATTTTTTAATATATCACATTTATCTTCTACAAGCTCTAATTTGCATTGCACACACTATGACAAAGGCAACTGCAAAATAGCACATTACAGTACATCTGGAAAAGACTGCTATGTAAGCAAAGCGCATGGTTTACATTTATCTAGAAAGAGACAAGTGATCATGTTTAGTTTAGCAAGTTGAGTGACCTGGGATTTATACTATGTTCAGCTATGCTATGCTATGCTATGGAGTGGTGGAACATACCAAAGGCCTTTAGTCTCAACATGCACACAGCAAGACTTCCACATTTCAACTCACGCTTGATGTGCTGTATACGACCCAACCACAGCTTCCTGTTTGGAGGGACCTGCTTATCTCTCTCTCTCTCTCTCTCTCTCTCACCTCTTCTATGGGCTCTGTGATGACCGATCTCTTCACAACCCCCAACCTTGAGTCTGACGATTGCTGTGTGAACCTTCGCCCCTTCCCCCAGTCAGCTTGCGCTTTATATCTAAGACGGGACTTAGTCTAACATGTGTGCGTCATTTCCGCTACCTTGAAGGTTAAGGCTCTAACGCTTCAGAGTGTTCCTTACGTTTAAAATAGTGTTCTTTTGCTTTGCTTGAACATACAGTATTCGATATGTACACTCTAAAGACATTTTGCATATGTTGTTCAATGACTATTCCATTGCATTCTATGGTTTTTGTTTCAGCACAGGACTAAAGCCTGTCATCAGCTTCTTGGCGAGGAGGGTCTATTGGTGTTTCCTGCCCTTTGACTGCTTATAAGATCTAAATGGTGTGAAAAGCCGCTCTTGGCCTTACTATGTGCCGTTTAAGACAGGAAGTTGCCACTTGCGGCTATGCTTCTCTGGAAAGGGGAAGCTACGATTTCCTGATCATCGCCTTTCGCTAAAGTCAAGAAGCAAGTGTTGTTACAAACATGTGCGTTTATCCATTCAAGGAACTATATTTTCTGAAGCAAGTGTCTACTTTTGTCCCTTGTCACCAGCCCTTGCATCATGTGGAAGCGTATGCTTTGTATTCAACGAACACTTGTAGTATCTTGCTGTTGCTATTAACTGTTTCATCAGTAGAGTCGCCTTGTGAATCTAAACATATTATACTAGGAAACAAAATGAGATCACAAAGACACAGAAATGGATATTCAAACAGAACACAGTTTATTGTGCATGGCAGCAGTGCAGCAGTGCAAGTCAAGGCCCCAGCACTCGGCACTAGCAATGAAAGCTCCAGCAAATGAGCAATCGGCACCCTCTGGCAATGAGAGCTTCAGCAATACCAGCCCTCCCAGCACACCCTCGTAATGAGAGCTCACCAGCTCCCTCCCTCTCCCTAGCTCGCTCTCTACTGAACAGAACACCACTGTTTATACAGAATGGCATATTGGCATTGACGCATGTTACATGCATAGAAAGCGGTCCATGGCAACAGCATTTTGCCTACGTGCATACATTTCAACATAGCATGAACTGTACTGGAACTCAATGACATAATTATTCTATAATATTCTAAGAACAGCAAGGCATATTGTTATTAACATTTCTTCTCTTGCACGAGACAGGAGGACTCTGCAGAATGAAAACATCAGTCAAGGCTATTTTCACAGCTAAAAGATAGCTGACAGTCTGGCAACAGTGGCTGTGTTATAATAACATCTATTCACTGTTCAGCTGCGTGAAAACATTTTCCTTTCACACTCAGCAAAAGCCTGATTCATAATGGACAAAAACAGACCACAATTAGCACTTTGAAACTAGAACTTGTGCTTTACATAATGACAAGCTAAATTACATTATATCTTACTGTATGGCTCTCAGCAAATGTTGATCCATGATAGCTCGGAACAAACTATATTGCTAAACAGAGTTTATACTAAATGATTAATGGATTAGCTCATGCCAACTATAAAAATCTGCAGATTGACAAACGGTCCTTTTAGCGTGTGCTAAGCCATTCTAGGACAGTAATACTAGGCAATTACATCAGGCAAGTAACATGAGAGAGGTCAGTCAAAACATGGATATAAAGAAGGAAGTAGTGTAGCTAGATACTCGGGCATACTAAGGCAGTAACATGGACAGTGCAATGGTGATACTGGGACACCATTGAAAAAGCATATTGACACTCGATTAGTAGTGTCCTGGCGAGGGAAGGTAAATCTTTGCCAATTTACCATTATGACATGTAAGTGTGTCAGATCTCTGGATACATGTACATAGCATGGAAACTAAGCAAGCTGAAGAATTGTATACATAGGCAGCATCATAAGTTGATGTCTGCAAGCACTGCAATAGTGACAGAAATGTTGGTGCATTTATCCTATTAACCTGAAAACATTGCTCTAAACGATGCATAGCAATCTCTGTACAAAAGCAGGAAATATATGCATCATCCTGGTGTATATTGTGAAAACTATCATGCATGTGTGTGTTTAATCAGGTGTGTGTAATCAAAAAGATAGCATAGCATATCATAGCAGATGGATGTTCATCCATGTCAATTAAGAAGCCTCACTGATATAGGCTCTAGAAGTTCATCCATGGGTGGCACTTGACCACATGTCTTTCTTTAATTCAAGTCTTCTGTTCCCTGCCCCCCTGCTTCCAAGCATCTTTGGGTGGAATGGAGAGAACACATGTTGGTTTCTTGTGGGTGCTGCACAAATTGCTACAACACTTTCCTAGCTTTCCCTACTCCAAAAGGACTTTCCCTATCTTTCCTTGGTACAGATTGTATCGTGTCACTCTGGACACAAAGTGATATTTGAACAATTCAGATAATTCAGATCTCAATGGAGCCTCATGTTGCTCAAAACAACGATCAGTATTTTTGAAGAGAACCTATTGGGATTGAATATGTTGAAAGAATTGTCATAAGCAGGTGGACCTGGAAATAGCCCATTCCCATCTCACAGGAGGTCATCTCGGACGGACAAAAACTGAAACCCAAATCTTGAATGTTTTACTGGCCTGGAATTCATGCTGACAATAAGATCTTTGTTCAGTCCTGCAAAATCTGTCAAAAGACCACTACACACATGCCACCACCAGTCCCCTTACAGTCACTTCCAAACATTGAAGTTCCGCTCTCAAGGATTAGTATGGACATTGTGGGCTCCTTGGAAACATCAAAGTTAGGGAACAAGTACATCTTGGTGATAGTTGATTGTGAAACCCGATATCCAGAGGCCTTTCCCCTAAGAGCTGACACCATCCAACAGATTTAAAAACTCCTACTCCCTTTCTTTTCACAAGTAGGGTTTCCCAAAGAAATCTTACTAGATCAGGGCTCTACATTTATTATCAAACTCATGAGGAAAGTGAAAGAACTGTTACACAGCACCACTCTAAGAACCTCAGTATATCACCCACTAACAGATGGCCTTGTCAAAGGGTTTAACAAGTCTCTGAAAACCATGTTATGAAAAAAAAGTAGAATAGGATGGCAGAAATTGGGATCAAATGATATCTTGGGCTCTCTTTGCTGTAAGACAGACTGCCCAGGCTTTTACAGGAATTCTCCGCATTCCAGTTACTTTTTGGCCAGGAACTTCAAAATTTCCTAGATATGTTGACAGAAACCTGGGAAGAAAGGGAAGAAGCCCCAATTCCACTCTACCAAACTACAAACCGACTAAAAGAACACATGCAGGTAGTCGGGTCCTTAGTTCAAACCCACGTGGCCAAGGCCTGGGAACAGCAGAAAACCTCATATGACAAAAAGGTTACATTAAGATCTTTCTCTATAGGCCCAAAGGTCTTGGTTTTGTTGCCCACTTCTGAAAATAAATTAACATCTAAGTGGCACGTACCATATCAGGTTTTAGAACAAACAGGCCTTTGTAACTATAACATTTCCCAAATTGACCGACGATTAAAAACCCAGGTATATCATGTGAATCTATTAAAAGAATGGAAGGAAAATTCCATAGAGTCTACTGCCACTATTCTATCCTGTATGTTGCTTGAAGACTCTGATGACAAACTCCTGATTCCCGATGAACTTAGTAATGATCAAAAACAAGATCTATATGACCTCATGCTCCAATTTCCAGATGTATTTAGAGAAGAGCCAGGGAGAGTGAAGGATGCCTATTATCATATCCGCACTCCTGAAGGCAAAGTGGTATATTTAAAACCATATAGATTACCGGAATCCAGAAAGACAACCATCATCCAGGAAGTCAATCGAATGCTTGAGGCCAACTTTATTGAACCATCTACTAGCCCCTGGTCTTCTCTCATCGTGTTGGTGGCAAAACCCAAGGGGAGCTGGAGGTTTTGTATTGATTTTAGAAAAGTTAATTCCATCTCTGCTTTTGTTGTGTACCCAATGCCTCGCATTGATGACTTAATTAATTGACTAGGTAAAGCTATCTATCTCTCTACCATAGACCTTACGAAAGACTATTGGTAGGTTCCATTACACAGTCCTGACAAGGAAAAAAACTGCCTTTGCAACACCCATTGGTCTGTTTCAGTTTGAAGTCCTTTCTTCGGGCTACATGGGGCCCCTGCCACATTCCAACGGTTATGGACCAAATATTACAACCGATTTTTGTGGAGTATATATTGACAATATTGTAATACATAGCAAAACTTTCGGAAGACCACGTGTCTCATCTTTATACAGTCGTGAGAACACTGAGAAAGACAGGGTTAACAGCGAACCCCAAAAAATGTACATTGGCTCAGTCAGTAGTCAGATATTTAGGGTTCTTTGGGGGTAATGGCTCAGTACAACCCCAACAGGAAAAGGTTAAGGCTGTACTTGACACCTCCACATCACGAACAAAGAAAGACCTTGGAGCCTTTTTAGGTTTGATCGGTTACTATCGCCGATTCACTCCATATATCTCAAGCAAGACTGCCAAACCTATGGATACATTGAAAAATGCTGAGCCTCAAAAGATCAGGTGGGATGAGGAAGATCAACTTTGTTATACTTTGTTTAATGAAACTCTTTGCCAGAGCCCCATTTTAAAAGTAGTGGATTTCTCGAAAGAGTTCAACCTACAAACGGATGCCTCTTTAATGGGATTAGGAGTTGTCCTCTCTCAAGATCATGATGGACTAGAACACTGCATACTCTATATCAGTAGGAAGTTGTTTCCCAGAGAAAAGAACTACTCAGTTATTGAACTGGAGGTCTTGGTAATCAAGTGGGCCATACTCCATCTGAAATATTACTTGTTGGGATGTAAATTCAGATTAGTCACTGATCATTCCCCTTTAGTGTGGATGAGCCAAGGGAAGTAAACAAACCCAAGGGTTATGCAGTGGTTCTTAGACCTCCAACCTTACACAGTGGAACACCGGAAGGGTTGAGACCAGGGGAACGTCTACTTTCTCTCCCGGTTTCCTTGTAAAACATTGAGGTCCAATCCACATATGGTAAGGATATGTGAGGAACCTGAGAGCAACCTCACTTCTTTACCCCTGGTATCCTCTTCTCAGGTGGCCGGGGAAAGGCCATCGCTTTTGGATCCCAACTCTGGGGGTGGATATGCGATGGAGGATCACCTGGGTGGAGAAGACTTGGGGAGTGGAGTGAGGTCATCCTTAGGTAAAACATGGTATCCCCCACTTCCCTTTCACCACAAACACTCCATCCCTTAAGCCTTCATAGGCTTTTATCAGCCCTTTCCCTGTGATTCCCCTAAAGTATTCCCCAAATTGCATCAATATGATACTGGGATGAAGAAGATGACAACTAGACCAAAACATCCTCATTTTGTGAAAGTCAACTTTTATCAGTCCCAGCTAAGTACTGGGACGAGGAGGACAACAAGAAAGCAGGACTGTCGCTTTGCTGGTGAGCGGTTTAGTCCTTTTTGTAAGGAAAATGGAGGCGGGAGCTTATAAAGCTGGAATCCCGAAACAAATGGAGTCTGCTGCGGGAGCACAGTCAGCTGTGCAGAGGGAGACCTCTCTGATGGGGCAGGAAGAGGGCTCAAGACCCGTGAAGCAGTGTAGAGCATATGTACTGAGTAGCAAAGGCATAAGAAGCTGGAGGCCGTTGGCAAGCCATGACAAGGAGGCCGGCGGGACCGAGGGAAGCAGTCGTATGTATCCTGCTTCGCCGAGCAAGCACTGCTGGGTGTGCACGAGCCACAAGAAGACTGCCGGGAGAAGATGCTAGTGACTGCACAGAGATACAGAAATGTGTGGTGCCAGAAGACCTTGCAAATGCAGCTGCAATACTGATCAGTGAGTGCATTCAGAAAGTGGCTTAAGCAAGTTAAAGCAGATAAAAAGTATTTTGAATAGTGAATGAAATGAAAGCAAGCCATTTTGAATACCGAACGAATTGAAAGCAAGTTGGGAACACTCTGGAATCTTGAGAGCAGTGAAAGAAAGATTGTGAACTGAAAGGAACATTTTGAACTACATTGGAATAACAAACTGCATTAACTGAAACCAGTGCTATCAAAGCCAGGAGAGCACAAAGAGTTGTATGCAGGATATGAGAAATCCAACACTGGTCACAGCTAGGAAAGTGTATAGAACTATATATTATAAGAAAACAAGCATTGGCAAGAGCCAAGGAAACCTAAGAAGGTGTAACGAGTACAAAGTGGTTAAACAAGTCACAATACAGTATCAGGATAGTATGACACATGTGACTGAGGCACAGCTCACTACTGAAGAGAATCAGTGGACTGGTGTCAAAGGGAAACCAGTCAAGGAAGGGTACTGGTTGCATGACCCATAATGGGTAGGCCGTGTGGTCCGACAACTGCACCTAGACCGGGTGGCCCTGAATGAAAAAGCTGCTGAATAGACCTATAAAGAAGCTTGTGTTGTGCAAAGACCTTGTTGTGATATTTATGTCAAGTGTTGTTTTGAAAGCTGGAAGATTTGAACTCTTGGGGAAAGGGAACCCCTGTATTTCATTAACTACTTTGAACTTGGGGAAGGGGAGTTGATTACCTGCCAAAGAGTTAGAAGAAGCTCTGAACTTTACCTTGAACACTATACATTTTTGATGCTGGCATCCCTATACATTGTATGATTGTATGCAGTTAGTTGTGAGGGCACATATAGGTTTTGGACACAGACAGAAGTTTTACTTTGGACTTCCTGACGTAGACTATCCTTTAGGTAGGGAAATCCCACCTTAGCGTAGGGCAAGTTAGGCCTTAATCCACCCTGCCTTTTAGGTTAAATAAAACTTTGTTCAGAAAACTTGAACCTCTGGTCTGTGTCTGACTCATGATGCCTTCACAGAGCATGTGCTATCGGCTCCTCGGTTCCCGTCTGGTCCCCTTCCTCAGTTGTCATCTCCTGCTGTCTGCGCACCAGCGCGGTAAACCTTCCTCTGTCTGACTTCCCTGACAATGCTCTCAACAGCTTCTTGGTTCCGGTTTGCAGCTTGCGTTCCTCCGGTGTCCCAACCAGCGAAGTGAGAGGCGAGTTTCCTTCTCTGTTCAGTTGAGCCATATTTGGATGTCCTAGCACCTTTTAAAGTTTTCCAACCCCTAGATCGCACCGTTAGCTTCCTGCTTCTAGTGATCTCTATTACTCCAACCCTCTTCCTCGTCTCAGTATTATTAAGTAGAGGGGGCTGTAAGGTTGGTGATCAGTTATAGTTGGAGATGCTCTATTCACATTACAGTATGCCATATAAGAATGGGGAAAAGTCAAGTGGGTGTTACCCAGAAAAACAGGTATATGTCTGCTTTGGTCCAGCAAATTCACTTTGCCTCCCTCGCAGGTTGTCCTACCTCATGTGGTCCTCCCACAGATAGCCACCCCCCAGAGTCAGTCAGGCGTTTCTGCCTTTCCTTAACCACATGAGGGAAGATTTCCCCCAGCGAGTTAGTGACGTCATAAATTTGTCACACTAAGCACAAGTATAGCTAGTCAGTTCAGATAACAATGGAAAAGAGGGCAGAGGTCATTTGCCAAGCAAGCAAAACAGCAAAGCGCAACTCCAAACATTGCAGTTGTAAACCGTGTAAAGTGAAAGCAAATAAACAGAGACGCCGTTTGAATTTAGTTAATTCCAGAAATGCCTTGACAGCAAGCGGGGCATCCTTAGTCCGTCTCCAACCTGGAGCAACTGTCAATCAATCGATCATCGAATGGAATCACTTAGTGTCAGTGGATTCCTCATGGGCTGCACAAAATCCTCCCCTCCAGACAGGAAAACTTTGAGAGTGCCGCAGATATATTCCGCCCAAGGAAATATACAAATTAAAGTCAGTGAAAATACAGCAAAGGAGCTGCAATTGAGTAAGAACGTTGCTCTTCACTCCCCAGGTTTTCCCCAGACACTGCCAAAGGTAACTTGCTGGAATCTTGTAGTAATCTTATAGTCAATTACATGCAGAGATATTTTGCCAACATGGAGAGCGATTTCTTTTTTGCAGGGTCAACCCTCAGGACTGCAAACTGCTCCAACTGCTCTAACTGCATTGCCCCTAGCCGCTGCGGGCATCTTCCCAGCTGATGTAGAGTAGGTAGGAGGGGCTGCTAAGAGCTTCCGCTGACACTCTGCTGCAGAGATTCCCTCGCTCTAACTGCAGCGCCCTTAGCGGGGGTATACCATTACTACTCCTCCCCCTCTATTACTTCACCTTTTTTGCCTCCCACGCACATTCATACGCCCCCCCCCCCCAGCGATGCATTCCCTGGAATAATGGACTCAAACACAGTTTAAAGTTGGAAGTCACAATGCCACAGCAATCTTTATTTGCATAAAGTCTAGGAGTTATCTTACAGGCGATCCGTGTATCCACCATACCACGGGTTCTTCTACGCCGAGTGGGGCTTCTTAGGTAAACCCCCTGCACCCGCCCACCCACAATCCGTGTCCCGTGGAACCTTCTGGTTGAGCCCGGCCCTCACTACCAATTTCTCTCTACCCATGGCCATTCGTTGTTGTATTGGACTTTTCCAGACACTTTTTCCGTTGCCCTTGTTCTCGGTCCACATTCCCCACTCACTTTTTTTCGGTGTCCTTATTCACAGTACACATTTCTAACTCAGACACTTTCCAGTGTCCAATATCACAGTACACGTTTCTACTCTGCTCTATGCTCCTGTCCCCTTTCGGTGCAAACTCTAACTCTGAGGTGTTGCTGTTCCCTTAACCTACCCCTTCTACCATCTGATTCTAGTGCTAAGTGGTCCCATATTGAGCCTTTCTGTCCCAGAGTGCTGTGCTTCACCTACATTTCGTTCCTACCGGTTCCCTCACCCTTTAGGCCCTCCTCAGTGATCTTACCCAGGGTGTCCCCCCTGTTCCGATTCTCCCTAGTCCTTACCCTCAATCCCTGCGGTTCGCCCCTCCTCTCCCTTCCGGTTCGCTTGTCTTATGCCCTTCCCCCTCTTTTCTTCGACGTTCAGTTCCCAGAGATCCATACTCCCACAGACTCCCGCCCCCTCCTGCCCTCCATGTGACATTCTCTCTGCCTCCCAAGTGTCCCCGTCTTTACCACCCCCCCAGCCTTGCGCCCCCCCCCTACACCCTATAGGACCTTGCGCCACCACAATTCCCCGGTGTCACCCCTCTTGGACCTTCCACCCCCTCGGTTCCCTTTTGTCACCCCTCAAGCCCTTTCCTGTCCCCCCACTTCCCCTTATGTCTTATCCTTCCATTCTCCCTCCCCTCACCTGCTTCTTTGGCAACCATACTGTGTCGCCATACCATCATCTTCCTCCCCCCAACTCCCCATGTTGACCTTTGTTGCCCACTTCATCGTCTCATCCTATCTGACATACAGCTTGAACTTGTCCGATTCCCATCGCCCTATCTTTTTTATGAAGTCGTCCCCCAGACCCTCTCTATGAGCTGTTGTTGCAGCCCCTATGCGGAACAAATGCGTGGAGTAGGCAGCTGGATCGATGCCGGCCTTTACCAGAGTTGCTGCTAAAACCTTTCTGAATTGGACCTGCGTGAGAGAGGTTCCATCCTCGTGCATGAACAAGTAGGGTGACCCCCAGCCACTAGGTAGGCTGCCATGGTTGCAACTGGGCAAAAAGGCCTCCTAGCTCAGTTTGGCCAATGTCAGCTCACATCCTTTGGCGTCTTGATCTGTTTTTGATATCCTGACATTCACATCTAGCGCCCCTTCCTTTATTGACACGTCGCCAACCAATAACACCCTGAGATCGTGGTCACCCTTGGCTCTGTCCACCAACTCGCTGATGCGTAACGCCCCGAAGAAGGCTAAAGCAAAACCTGCTTTGAACATTGTGTTCATACCATGAGTAGCAAACCACTCCTGTTGCTGACATGACCTTTTTCAGAAGGTCAAAGTCAATGGGTCTCCTCTCGCCCCTGGCCTGAGGTGGCCCATCCCTCTCCCATCCTTTGAGGGCCGCCCTTAGTAGAAAGCCCTTGGTTGGGTCGTGGCTTCCTGCCAACTGGCTGTGAAATGCTACTGCGCTGAGGTGAGCCGCCACCCACGATCTAGATTTTCCCGCCCCTTTGGCCCATAGCACGAAAGAGTCCACCACCTTCTCCTCACTAACCACCCCCCAATAATTTTGTGATCTTGCAAAATGTGCTGAAGTTGTCGTCGTATCTAGCGCTTGTGCTTCCTGCCAGTGACCTTGTAGCCAGCTGCCTCATGCCTTCTCCCAACTCACTAGTTGCCATAGTCGGTTGCTGAACGTTTGTCATGGTTGGCAGAGCTTCTGGGTGGGCATTCCGGAATAGCGCCATCTGCGAACGAGAAAGAGCGTCCGCTGCTGTGTTATGACACCCTGGGATGTGAAGTGCTTTTACTGCTATATTCACAGTTAAGCATTTTTGTACCAAATGGCGCAACAGACACAATGTGGCAGGGCACCGTACCGAGTGGGTGTTGACCGCCTGCACAACCGCCATGTTGTCCGACCAAGCCATTAGGCGCTTGTTCGCCAATTCGCTAGACCAGACATGCAAAGCTAAAACCACTGGAAACAATTCCAAAACATTTGTTTTTACACAGCCCTTTCCTGTTCCATGCATTCGGCCAGTCTCCCCAGCACCATTCCCTAATCAAAATAGCCCCAAACCCCACCCGGCCTGCTGCGTCGGTAAAAAGTAGAATTTGTGAACATGCTACCCAGTAGGACTGCCACAAACGCACCCTGTTGAAGTTGCTCAAGAAATTGAGCCATACCCTCAGATCCTCCTTCAAACCAGTGCTCATGCGTACCTTGTGCCACCCTTTCGATGCCCCCCAAGTAGCTGCCGCTAATCGTCTTGCAAAAACTCTTCCTGCCGGGATGACCCTTGCTGCAAAGTTAAACTTGCCCACCAGTGACTGAATATTTTTGACGATCGTCCTGTCGCCTGACAATGCCGCATTGATGTTGGCAATACATTCAGCTATTTTTTCCTTTGGCAAGCGGCAGGTCCCTGATTGGGTGTCTATTTCGATCCCTAGGTAAGTTAAGCTTGTGCAGGGACCTTGCGTTTTTTTCCCCCGCTAGCGGTACCCCAGGTCTTCTGCCAATGCAATGAATTTGGGGAGGAGTGAAATGCATATGTCAGAGTCCCGCTTTCCCACAAATAAGAAATCATCTAAGTAATGAGTTCCCCCCCCCCCCCCCTGTTCTCCAACTCGTTCAGGGCCCATTCCAGGAAGGAGCTGAAAGCCTCGAAATACGCGCATGAAATGCTGTACCCCATCGGCATGCATTTGTCCACGTACACTTGCCCCTTGAACTGAAACCCCAGTAAGGAAAAACTCTCTGGATGCACATGGAGTAGCCTGAATGCTGCCTCAATGTCCACCTTCGCCAGTAAAGCCCCTCTTCCCGCTTTTCTGGCGAGGCTGACTGCCTGGTCAAAGGACGCGTATGACTCGGAGCAGTCCGCCTCGTCCAACCAATCGTTCACAGAGCCACCTTTTGGATGCGAAGGGTTGTGTATGAGGCGGGATTTGCCTTTTCCTTTCTTAGGTACTATCCCTAATGGTGATATTATTAGGTCCTTCAGTGGTGCTGACGGGTATGGGCTCGCCACCCTGCCCAATGCCAGTTCCTTCTTAATTTTGTCTATGACCACTTCCGGCCATTCGTTAGTTGATTCCAAATTGTTTGCTATTCTTGCTCCCCGAGGCCCTTCATAGGGGATGCGAAACCCCATTGTGAAACCCCCAGCCAAGAGATCTCTTTCATGTGTCAGGGGGTATCGGGATAGCCAAGGGAGAAGTTTGTCCACCCTGATAGGTGAGAGACCTTTTACTCAAAGTTCTTTTGACCCTCCTCTACCTGCCAACCTCCCATTCCCTGGAGAGCCGGCATTACCATTGTGATTTTGCTTGTGCGGCCCAACCGGCGTGGTCGCCCCTCGCTGGTCTCTTCCTGAAACACCAGATACGTAGCCACCTTGAAGAAAATAACGTTTATGGGGCCGTGCTGCAATGTGACCCCTGCTGGCAGAGCTATGTTGCCTGCTTCCTTTGTTTGTTCACCATGCACCCCACCCTGCAACTCCTTGCTGGGTGGCTGAATGCCCCACACGTAGTGCAACAATGCCTGAATTTGCAATTTTGGCCCCAGTTGCATTCCCCTTCGTTGTAAAACCTGCAAGTGCACTGGCCCCTGCCGTTGGTGTAGTTACCTAACCCCCCTCTGCTGCCCCTTGGAACCCCTTGTGGTTGCCTGGCCCCTGCGGCTGCCGTGATAGGTCCTACGTTTGGCCCCCCAATTTGACGCATGGAGTTCCCGCAATCCCATGCGGTTGCCTCACCCTTTCCTTCTCTCCCTGATCCTTGCTTGGGATTATTAAATGCTGTGGCGGCCCCCCCCTATCGGGAATTCATACCCCCCCTCCAGGTGCGAAGTGTGATTAGTGCGGCCTCCTGCTAAGACGATCCTGCCGTCCGGCTGCTCTATGGTACCCCTGGTAGACTCCAGCCAGTCCTCGACTGATTGGTGATCCCACTTTAATTCCGGATCATGCTCCATCCTTAAGCGAAAGCACTGGTCCCTCAGCAGCCACTCGTTCCGCCTAGCTGATTGTGTTCCTCAACCACACATGCTCTGTAGCTCAGCAGTGCTGGCCCCAGGGTCGGTTCCCTTTGCAGGATGGTCTGTGCCATTATTTTAAATGCTGCCAACCAGTTGGCCAGTGTTTCCGTGGGTCTCACCCTTTTCCTGGCCTTCACTGTTTCCCTTCCCCCTGTTTCCTGCAGTGTATCCTGGCCCTTCGTTTCGTGCTCGTGCTCAAGTAAGGATAGTCTATATAATATAGGATAATGTCTATGAATGTCCTGAACCATATTTGGTTCTTCACCCATTCTGGGATGAGCCAGGTGAAGTAGTCGTCCCCGGTTGCGGCGGGGAGTTTGGTGGTCTTTCTCAGACCGCCTCCTTCATTCACTGCATTCCCTTGCACGCCCCCTAGGTTCCATAGCGCCGCGCTGTTGCCCATCTTACTGTTGCTCGTCCCCAGCTCTTTCCCCCGCCATACATTGCTTTTGCTTGCCCCACCAGTGATTGGCCCCAAGTTGCTAGTCGCTGGCGGCCCCTGCATGGCTTTTGCTTCCTGTAGGGCCAACACGGCCTTAGCAATCTTCTGAATTATGTCCAACTCGCCATCCTTGTTCGTGGTCGTGGTGGTTGGGCCAGCCCCACCCTCTCTGTTCTGGGTGATGCCCAGATTGGCAGGTGATTTGACAATGTGGTTCTGTGGCAGCACCGGGATTGGCTGACCCTTTGAGCCGGTTGCGGGCACAGGAGCCGGCGCCCCCATGCATGCTTTTAATGCGGCCAGCTCTTCCTCTAAGTCCCTCTTTGTCCTCTTCTGGTGTGCGCCACCGCTTCCTGCCCGCCCCCTGACAGCTGCAATTCCCCCCCGAATGGAGAGTTACTGGCGTGGTGAATCCTTAGTCACTGGTTGCTTTGTCCGCTTCTTGGTTGGCCAGCGGTGTTCCGTTGGCATTACCCCACGATGGGCCCCTCCATTCTGGTCATTGCCGCTTACCACCCAATGACCTATGCTAGAGCCGACATATTCCGCCCACGATTGGGCGTCCATGAAACGCCCTGTTGATGACGTTCCTGCGACTTCCTCTTCAGCTAGCCCTTCCTCCACTAACACAAGCTCTACGACGTCCGTCCCTGGGTTTCCTGAACTTCCCAGAAGAGACATGTTGACCTGGTGGGAAACAAAATATTGTCAGCTAGGTGTTGGCTATGCCCTCTTACATCATCACATGTTGCTGCAATCTTTGCACCTGTGCATAAGATCACTGCTAGCTGTTACTGCCGCGCTGAAGCCTACCCCTGCGCCAATCAGCCCCCCTTGTGTATATGTGCGATATAGAATTCCACTCGTGTCTTCCAGGGCTATACAAGTTAATGTGGCAAACACGTGCCCCGCGCGCTCGCAGTGAACTGACCTAATCTTATGTATGAGCTCGCCCGATCATAAAGTGCATCGGCTGTTTTCAGGGACCGCATCCCCACAATGGCCTAGCTAACGGTGCAGGGACCAAAGCAAAATTCCTTGTCCGGTGAACGAAACAGTGGCCCGTTGACCAGCCTGCCAATTTCTTGTTGATGACCTCGCCCATGCTGTATTAATGAGTAGCCCCATGCATGTGGATGCCACCTACGCATTACATTTCTTTCAAATACGTCCCGTGGCAATTCGCTTCCCCCTCTGCCCAGCCAGCCCTATCCCCAGCATTCCCGTGAGTGCATGCGGCACCTATTGATTTATTGATTCCATGAGCTCAGGGCTTTGCATTACCACTTGCCTACAACCCCCTCCCCCCACCTCCCTCAATCCCTCCGCCCCTTGGCCTACTTTATCAGTCATGGCAATGTCGTTAAATGTAACACCACACCGCTCTCGTGGTGCATAGCACGTTGGCATGCATGCATTATCCCATATGCACTAAATCCATTTAATTTATGGAACCAAACCACTGTAAAGGCGGCTCCTGGCGGCAGACCTGGCTAATGGCTAATTGAGGGGAGGAGCATAGCTGAACTGGCAGTGTAGGAATGTAAAAGGAGGCACGTGGGAAATGGTACATTTTAGCTTATGGAGCAGAACCACTGTAAAAGGCCGCTCCTGGCGGCAGACCTGGCTAATGGCTAACTGAGGGGAGGAGCATGGCAGGACTGGCAGTCAGGAATGTAACAGAAGGCGCATGGGAAATGGTATGTTTTAACTTATGGAGCAGAACCACTGTAAAAGGCCGCTCCTGGCGGCAGACCTGGCTGATGGCTAACTGAGGGTGGGGGATGGCAGAACTGGTAGTTGTGGCGTGGCCCCTTTAAGGGCAAGCACGCGACGGAGTGACGTTCACTCCGTCGCGTGCCATATAAATAAAGGGGCGTCGCCCGGCGGCAGCAGAGCCACCGGGGAGCCCACACGAACAGCATCGGTCTCCGTGTGTCTCTGTGTGCACGGGGGTGTGGGGGCTCACGGGGGCGGCGGGATCGCCCGCTAACAATGGCGACGAAGTCGGATCGATCCCTGGGACAGGTGGCAACGTTTCCGAGATGCGCAGATGATCGCGTGTGAGCGCATCCGTGAATGTTGGCCGC
Organism: Ambystoma mexicanum; assembly: GCF_040938575.1. Lineage (NCBI taxonomy): Eukaryota > Metazoa > Chordata > Amphibia > Caudata > Ambystomatidae > Ambystoma > Ambystoma mexicanum. The sequence goes on along the minus strand of NC_090937.1, from coordinate 182,758,472 downwards.
GGAGAGGGGAGAGACACGCGTGGCCGGCGGCCATTTTGACGACAAGGCCTCGGAAACTCACGGCTTCATAACGAAGCATCTGTGAGAGATCCGGACCCAATTTTTGGAGAATCCAGTGGCGGACAGTCACTGCTTGCAACACGTGCTGGTGGAAATGCAAGTCATTTGCATTTTCACTGTTTTTCATCGAGTTTAAGGGTGGAGCTACCTGGAGGCCTACTGGATGCACACTGGGGCCTACCCTGCTCAATTTTTGGACTCTTCAATCCTACACCGGCTGAAGTCTGGAACCTGGTGGTCCTACATTTGCCTGGAAAACCCTCGAACCTGGACATCATCTGAATCATCTGAGGGGCTGGGATCCTCATCAAGGTACTGGTTGTGTTTGGTGTCCAAGTTGCGGCCCCATCACGGGGTGCCTGTGTGCTTTACACCATGGATCAAGGTGCAGCGGCCGCCGTGGCCCAACAGCAAGCTGCTGCTCCAGCCCAACCCCCGCCTGCCCCTCCACCAAGACCATTGCTGAGACCTCCCGGTACCCTACAGCCAATGCCAGAGTTTGATGTCTCGGGCACGCCATCAAGCCTGGGACAGAGGTGGAAGATGTGGATGGACAGGCTGGAAATGTACTTCAGGGCCACGATGGAGACGAGTGACGACAGTAAGTTGGCCACTCTCCTGTATTCTGCAGGCCCTGCTGTGCACGAGATTTTCTTGTCCTTGCAACCAGCGGATGGGTCTTTTGATGCCGCCAAAACTGCGCTCCACAATCACTTCCTGCCCATGGCCAATGTGGATTACGAACGGTTCCTAATGGGCAACACCAGACAGAAAGATGACGAGACTTTGGATGTGTTTTATGGGCGGCTGCGCAGGCTGGCGGCACCTTGTGCTTGGAATGACCCTGATGAGATGATTCGCAACCACCTCATCCAGGGCTGTTCCTCTGGTAAGCTGAGACGTCAAATCCTGCGTGAGCCTGGTATAACACTACCCCGCATCCTAGAACTGGGGAGGTGCCACGAGGTGGCGGAGCTGCGGGCATCAAGGATGGAAGCGGGCGTACGCCCTGGTAGGGTGGAAGAGGTATGCGCAGTTGGAAGAGGTCGCGGATCAAGACGCCCCATGAATACTCAAAGTCCACGGCCCCAAGGGGCGCAGTCCTCGTGCCTAAAATGTGGATATGACCTCCCGCACCCAGCAGACTGTCCAGCAGCGGGAGTAAAGTGTGGACGATGTGGGGGCACAGACCATTTTGCAAGAGTGTGCAGATCGACGGTCCCGAAAATGGTCCCCAGGTGACCTGTCCGGGCTGGCTCTTTCCGCCCCCAGAGAACATCCAACGTTGCCCAGGTGGACCAGGCCGACGATGGCCCCCCTCAAGAAGGTGAGGAGGAAGAAGATGATGAAGAGAATGTTTTCTTCGTGTCATGCGTAAGAATGCTGAAATCGCACTCCAAGAGACAGCCGAGATGCGATGTACTGGTCAATGGGGATTCAGTACCCATGTTGGTGGACACGGGGGCGTCCGTGAACGTGATGGCCAGGCAACACTATGATGCAATGCAGGCACCGCCACCGCTGGCGGCACCGAGAGCGCGCATTTTCACATTTGGTGGCAACCATCCGATCCCACTGGATGGTGTGTTTGTGGCTGACACTCAATATGGCAACTCAGGCATTCGGGCAAGGTTTTACGTCACGCCGGTGAGCACCAACACGCTCCTCTGCTGCGCAGCTGCTGAAGCTTTGGGGATTGTGACATTCGCATACAACGTATATCTTGACGACATCCAGGAGCTCCTGGAGAAGCACACATCTCTCTTTGAAGGCATTGGACAGTTGGTGGGGGAACCAGTCCGCTTGCACATAGATGAGTCCATACAACCGGTGGCTCTGAAGCACCGGCGCATACCGTTTCACCTCAGGGATCTGGTAGACCAGGAATTGGACAACCTTGTTCAGCTGGACATAATTGAGAAGGTGGAAGGCCCCACTCCTTGGGTTTCACCCATTGTCGTCGCACGGAAGCCCAAACAACCAGATGCAGTAAGGATTTGTGTCGACATGCGCCTGCCCAACAAGGCGATCAAAAGAGAGAGACACCTAACCCCCACCATGGACGACATCATTGCAGAATTACAGGGGGCGAGATTCTTCTCCAAGCTGGACTTGAGGGCAGGATATCATCAGGTGGTTCTGCACCCTGAGTCCCGATACATCACCACCTTCACCACCCATCGGGGCCTGTATCGGTATAAGAGGCTAAGTTTTGGAGTGTCCTCTGCAGCGGAAGTATTTCAAAATATCATAAGAGGGGCGTTAGCAGATCTGGATGGGGTCATCAACATCAGTGACGACATCTTAGTACACTCCAAGTCAGAGGCACAACACATGGCCCGCCTTGCGAAGACATTTGAGCGCCTCCGTCTCTTGGGACTCACCCTACACAAAGAGAAATGCGAATTCCTCAGGACAACAATCGAGTTCTTTGGGTTCGTGTTTAAAGCGGATGGGGTGTCACCCGACCCCCGGAAGGTGAAGGACATTAGAGAGGCCCGCCCACCTGAAAACGTCGCTGAGGTGAGGAGTTTTCTGGGCATGGTCACTTATTGTGGCCGCTTCATCAGGAATCTAGCGTCCCGCTCTGAGCCTCTAAGATCTTTAACCAAGAAAGACTCCGTGTGGCAGTGGGGGCCCCTCGAGCAGGCGGCATTTGATGACATCCGGGGTGCCCTAGCGGCAGAAGACACCATGGCGTTCTTTGACCCTAGCCTGCAGACGGAAATAGTCGTGGACGCCAGTCCCTATGGTCTGGGGGCGGTCCTCACTCAAGTGGGGCGCGAGCAGGAAGTTCGGCCAATAGCCTATGCGAGCAAGGCACTCTCGGACACTGAACAACGCTACTCGCAAATCGAGAGGGAGGCCCTGGCGGTGTTGTGGGGTTGCAGGCATTTTCGCCTATACATTCTAGGACGTCCTGTGACTGTCATCACTGACCACAAACCACTGCTACCCATCATGGCAGGCTCCTCCTCCAGACCACCAGTAAGGATAGAGCGCTGGATGCTTGCCCTGCTTGAATACGGCGTGTCGCTGGTGTATCGGCCTGGTGTAAGCAACGCTGCAGACTATCTGTCACGTCACCCATGTGGGGATGCCTGGGCGTCTGTGTCCGCGGAGGAGGCTGATGAACACGTTCGTCTCGTCGTTGAGTCTGCCACCCCCAACTCCATGCAGGTGGCGGAGCTGGAGCTGGCGTCGAATGATGACGAGTGCTTCGCCATTCTAAGACTGGCCATGCAACAAGGTGCGTGGAAGACGGTGCTTGAAGCGCTAGACCGTCGAACATGCGAAGCCAGGGTGGCACTGGAACAGCTCTGGAAGGTGCGGGAAGAACTTGCATTCTCGGAATCGGGACTCCTGCTGAGAGGCGACAGAATAGTGGTGCCACAGACGAAGATCCCACAGATAATCGCTCTCGCCCACCAGGGCCATCAAGGGGCGCCCAAAACAAAGGCTCGGCTTCGCCAGAAGGTGTGGTTCCCGGAGCTAGAGCGGAGGGTAGAAGAGTTTGTGGCCTCGTGTCGGTGGTGTCAGGCCGCATCCCCAGCCCAGCGGGACCCATCCATTGAGACAATGCCTAGGGGAACCAAGCCATGGGAAGTAGTGCATGCTGACTTCGGCTCTACATCTAGAGGGACGCACTTCCTAGTGATGGTCGACGAGTGGTCGCGATACCCGGAGGTGGAATTTGTGGAGTCGCTGGCGTTTGGTGACGTGGTGATCGCAGTGGAAAAGATCTTCGCCACCCATGGCCTTCCATCGGTTGTGTGCACTGACAATGGCGCACCGTATCAGGGTGAGAGCTTTGCTGAACTCTTAAAGAACTATGGTATTCAGCACAGGAAGGTCACACCCCTCTGGCCCAGGGCAAACGGGGAGGCCGAGCGCATGATGCGCACCCTTAACAAGGTGTTCCGGATCGCCCAAGGCAAGGGTGAATGTCTGCAGAGGGCCCTGTATGTATTCCTACGGGGATACAGAACCACTCCCCATTCATCGACAGGAGTAGCACCGGCGGAGGCCCTCTTCCAGAGGTGCCCTCGGGATGTCGTACCTGAGGTAGGGGCCCGAGAGCCCGCCATCATTGACAATGAGCAGGTGGAGGAAGATCGGCTGGCAAGAACTCGGGCGGAGAACATGAGAAGAGGTCTGAAGCCACCCAACATTGCCCCAGGGGATGAGGTATTAGTGAGGAACCGTCATCCGCAGGGCAAGCTCTCCCTCACATACGAGCCCGCCCCCCTGGATGTTGTAGCGGTGAAGGGGTCTATGGTGACTGCATCAGATGGAACATCGTCGGTGACCAGAAATGCCAGCTTCTTTAGGAGACTGGGTGACCCGGGAGCGAATCGAGTGGAGGCTGGCGAAGAACTACCCGACGATAGTGGAGGAGATGTCCCCACCATGGACTCGCCTGTTCGTGGAAGAACCGACTCAAGCACTCCGGTAAGGGACAGTGGCAGGAGGTACCCCCTGAGAGCAGGGCGTGGGAAACCTGCCCACCTGAGTGACTACGTGACAGACTGATCTGGGGTCATGTTGGCGATGGGTCGCCGGACTGTGTGAAGCCACCGCTGGGGATCCAGGGTGGTTGCCAATAAATGGGGGATTCCTAATGGGTGTGCTGTAAAGTAGTGATTAGTCAGTTTTGTGTGCTGTAGAACGTAGAACAATTGTATCCTCCTTTGTGTTTGTTGTTATGGAAAAGGAGGAGTGTGGCGTGGCCCCTTTAAGGGCAAGCACGCGACGGAGTGACGTTCACTCCGTCGCGTGCCATATAAATAAAGGGGCGTCGCCCGGCGGCAGCAGAGCCACCGGGGAGCCCACACGAACAGCATCGGTCTCCGTGTGTCTCTGTGTGCACGGGGGTGTGGGGGCTCACGGGGGCGGCGGGATCGCCCGCTAACAGTAGTCAAGGAATGTACAAGAAAGCACGCAGGAAATGGTTCAGCAGTATATAACGCAGCATGGCAAGTGACGTGTGTAAATGCGCGTTTAAAATTCTACATTGGAATCCCTGCCATTCATGAAACAAGTGGTGCCCCTTGCGGCTACTGCCGCATCAACCAAGTCTGCCATGCATCCGTGTGCATGCGCGTGACAAACTCGCCGGTCGCCATTTTCGGGACGTATCAGGGAAAACAAAACAGTGCCCCGCGCTCTTGCTGCGAGCATCCAGGCTTCCTCGATGCCGTCCCAATGTTGCTTCATCCCCCCATCGCTAACACTCCCCAATGGCCCTGCGTTCCTCAAAAACCCCACATCATATTTCAGGACTACACCCGCCCCGTCGATTCACCAATATTACCATGCGCACAACTGACAAACCAAATGTGTGCGCAGGCCTGCACGGTGAAAATAAAGCCTTGCACTTTCGGTCCCTGCCCAAAAACAAGCATGGCCTACCCTATGACCTACTCAACCAATGCGCCCCTTCAATGCACGTGGGCGGACATTTTTTTACCTTTACTGGTCAAAATGAAATATGCAAGTGGGTTCGACAGCTAAGTCAACATTTTTTAAAAGTGGCGGTTTGGCGGCCTTCGCCCCCTCACGAATGTAGGCTGCCCGCAACCACAAGCCCCCCCCCATATTGCCACATGATGTAACCCACCCCCGCAAAATATGGTCCTGCGCAGTGGGCAAACCACCATGAGCATGTGAACATTTGGTCCCGTGCCCCACACAAATTCCGAAAGCATTGCAATTGTAAGACCCCAGCCATGAGTTTGAATGTTGTAAAACCTAACGCAGCCCTCAGTGTTCCCGCCCTGACACGCAGCTTGCTTGAGTGGCCCACAAGGTGTTGCCACAACCTCGTGAGCATTCTGCATTAACCCGACTGCACCCCCTGCACCGCATGGCGCCTACCCGCATGTGACCACCATTGTTTGCATTTGCTTTTGCCAATGCGTGATCCTAATTGATTTTCCATCACCAGTCTTTGCCCAGCGCCTGCGCCCCCTTCCAGCACCCTCCCTTCAGGCATAAAATCGAATCCAATCCCCCCCCCGCACCCCCCAACTCCGTGAGCCCGGACCCAGGCCTAGAGACTAGCATTGTGGCCTTGTACACCCATGCTTTCCCAAGCGCAGTGTGGCTTCTTGTCATATCTTTAACTTCCCCCAACGCGCTGCCCTAACCGATCCCCCACTGCCCTAACACTTTTCCAAACTTCTGCGCACTTCGCTCTCCCCCTAGCCTGCCCGCTCAGGCCACTTGCCGCATCGCCTGTTGATGAACAACCCTTGACTGCGTGATTAATTATTTATTTTAAAAAAAATATATATGTTTATTGATTTTAAACAACATCTACCAAACTGGTTACATCATCAATGCATGAAATATGATTTGCACATGGAACTCCCTCCCCTCCCCTCCCCCCTCCCCCTCCCAAGACCACTGTTTATACTTCAGTTCTGCCTTCACCGGTCTTCGCTCTCGGGCTACTTGCGTCGTCCGAGGTGGCGTCTTCCTCACTTGGGTTGAATAGTGGCACTGTAAGTGCCACCCATTGGTGTAAGTCTTTGCTGATGTCTAGTTTTTGTTCTCGCAGTGCATTCTCCCACGCTCCTGTTTCTGCTGTCACCCATTTGCGCAGGTCTTCCCACCAGAGTGCCACGCTTTGGCTTTTTGCGTTTTTCCATCCCATAGCAATGCGTCTTCTTGCTGATATGTATATCGGGTCCTTGAGCTTGTTTAGGGGTTTGTTCTTCCTGCTTTTTTTGTATTTGCCCAAGATGCATGCCATCGGTGTTTGCACGTCTATGTCGATGTTTGCCTCTGCTACCTTTGCTGCTATCGGTGTCCAAAAGGATTGTATCGTCTGGCATTTCCAAAACATGTGGGTCATTCCCACTCTGGGTTCTTTGCATTTGGGACATTCTTGAACTCCTGCTTCTTTGAACCTGGGGATCACTTCCGGTGTGAGGTACGCTCTGTTGATGATTTAGAACTGTATGAGCTGTAGTCGGACGTTCCTGGAGATCTTTTTGTGATACCAGGTTATGGCTTCCCATTCCGTATCCTCAAATTCTATGCCCATCTCCCCCTCCCATTTCGTTTTACATTTGAGTTTGTTTGGTTGTGTTGTCTAGTAATGTTTCATAGAGCCTCGATGTTTTGTGTCCCCCTTCAGCTTCAGCCAGCATATCCTCTATGACCTCATGTTCAAAGTCCGGATTCTTGACACCTGGCTATCTGTCCGTGAGTCTCTTCACCACTGCTCTGTGAAGCAGGAACTGTCCTGGTGGTAGACCCATAGTTCAGTACAGTTCAGTAAACGTTATTATCCTCTGGTCATTTATTAGGTCTCCTAGTGTGGCTATTCCGTAGGGCTCCCATTCATTTCTTACCTCTTTCTGCCCCCAGGGTCTGATTGCCATGATTGCAGCGATGGGAATCTGGGGGGAATACGGGTCGTTTATCTGCACCGTCCTGCAGGCTTGTTTACAGGTCTGAATCCCTAGTTTTGCTAAGTATGGGCTATTTTGTGTTACGTTTGCTGGACCCAGAGTAGATCTCTAAGGAGCATCTGGGGGGTGGCCGGTTGCAGGAATCGGGTGTCTGTGGTGGTCTCATCTGACATCCATTTCACTACATGCATCAGTTGACTCGCTAAGTAGTACAGTTCGAGATTGGGGATTCTCAGGCCTCCCTTTTCGTAGGGTCTTTGTAGCACTTCTAACGCGACTCTGTCTCCCTCCCTGCCAGAGGAATCGTATACAGAGTTTTTCTAAGTCTTTAAAGAACTAAGGGGGGATGTTGAATGGGACGTTGGTGAAGCAATGCAGGAGTCGGGCTGCGCCACCATTTTGAGAAGTCCAGCCCTTCCTGCCACTGAGAGCGGCAGTTTGCCCCAGAAGTCCATTGACCTCTCCAGATTTCCTCTGGCTCTTACCGTGTTCAGTTTTGGGGTTATGGTGGATGGTAATTCCCAGATATTTGAAGGAGGTAGTCCTCCACTGGTAGGCCATGGCGAGGAGGCTCTCAACTCTGTTTACTTTACTTTATTAGATTTGTAAAGCGCAACCATAAACCCATAGGTGTGAGGGCGCAGACAAAACACAAAAAAGAGAGAGATGGCCGAGAAATCTAATGAAAGGAACCGCAGACAGAGGGCGATTATTTCAAGAGGAAAGTTTTAAGGCCCTTCTTAAAGGTGCTCAGGGCTGCTGAGTTTCTCAGTTGATCTGGCAGAGTCTTCCAGAGCGCCGGTGCCGCAGAGGCAAAGGCACCACATTGTGCTTTTTTACTTTGAACTTTGGGCTGGTGGAGCAAGTTCTGGTTGTTGGACCGAAGATTTCTAACCGAAGATTTTATTCCAATATACCTTTGAAGATGGGAGGGCATCTTGCCCTTAAGGCATTTGAATGTGATGACCATGAGTATAAGGAGATTCTTGAGTCCACAGGCAACCAGTGTAGCGCTCTCCGTGCCTCAGAAACATGTGCCCTGTGTGTAAGACCAGATACCACTCTGACTGCTCCGTTTTGGACCACCTGAAGACGGTTTATGGTTTTTTTACTGGAGCCTGCTAATAAACTACAACAGTAATCCAGTTTAGAGCCAATAATGGCTCGGGCGATGGTCTCTGCGTTGGATTGAGAAATTAAAGGTCACAGGTGGGACAGTAGTTTAATATAATAGGTGGCGGAGGATACAGTACTGGCCACATAAGATTTCATAATGAGTGATTGATCCAAAACCACACCCAGGATTTTAACCTTAGGAGTGTTCACTCAGGGCAGCTAAAGGGAAGAGGCACGATTTTTCTTTATTAATTTGGATGCCAGTGTATCTATAAAACCCGTCCAGTGTCTCTAGTATGTATGGCAATATGTGTCCCGGGTTATTTAAGTATAGGAGTGTGTCGTCAGCGTACATTGATACTAAGTGGGCCACCCCGTCTATTACTATGCCCCCATCCCCGTATTCCTGTCGTAGATGGGCAGCTACAGGTTCGGTGTCTATGATATATAACATGGGGGGAGAGTGGGCATCCCTGTCGCGTGCCCCTGTGGAGGTGCCATTTATCAGAGTATGTTTTGTTTGTGCACACTCTGGCAATAGGGTGTTACGCTCACCTGGTATCCACAGGGACGCCACCCAGCCAGGTTACTCGCTGGTATGCTTCTCAGCTTTGCCCAGATGTGGTCTGCAGGGAAGGTTCTGCCTGAAAATACAGGAGGACTGTGTTCAAGACTGACCGACCGGGGTAAGTATCCTCCCTCCACCCCCGTATGATTTCAGCCCCTTTGGCGCCCTCTCCTCACCTTGTGGTAGAGTTAGGCGTGCTCTCCGTCCTGCCTTCTTTGCAGGGGCGCGTTGTCTTTCATGGGCGTGTGCGGTCCAGTTACTTCACTGACGCGGCCCGTTTGATATTGTTCAGGTAGGTCTTATTGCTGTTCTTTAGTTTTGTTGCTATCCTGCATGCCTTTCTTTGTTTAAAATGTCTCTTTTTGCTCCCTTAGGTATGCGGAGCTTCAGCGCGGCGAACTGGCTTGGTTGAGCCCCGCTGGTAAATGATGGCGCATTAAGAACGCTATGATGTGGTAAGTAAGCACTATGCGCAGCGCTGCGAAGTCTTGCCTTTGCTAACCTGTGTTTTCCTTCCTTGTAGGTCGCGGTGTTCTTCAGCGCGAGTGGAATGTCCGGAGTGGTGCCAGCCGAGAGGCGACCAGCCAGGTAAGCCTTTTGAGCAGTTTGTAATTTGCAAATGGCTCTACTGCTTTATTTTAATGTTGCCTCTATCTTCCTCTTTCAGGTCGTTCTGTCCGGGAGGCGTGCAGATTCGATGACGCTGTTCTCAGTAGCTGCGAATGGCTAAAGATGAAGACTGCAGGTAAGATGCTGCTGCTAATGATGTTCCTTTTGTCTCCTTGCAGGTTCTGTTTCTCTGAGGTTCGAGGGAATAGCTGGACACTGTGAGCGTCACGTTGCAAGCTGCAAAGTAACTTAAGCGTGTTGTCTTGCTCGGGTGTGGTTTAAATAGTCCCAACAAAATAGTCCAGGTAAAGTAGTCCCTAGGCTACCACACCCAAAACACTAGACCGCATAGTTTGGTTCCTTGGAACCAAGCTATGTGGATGCCTCCATGTTGGCTGACAATACATTAAAGGCATGGTCTAGTAAAAAATGTTATTGTCCCTACGGGTCTTGGACTCTAAATACTCTAGGACCAAGCTATATTATCTTGTCGATTGGAAAGGATTTGGACCACAAGATAGATCCTGGGAGCCCAGTGAGAATATCCACGCACCACGTCTAATCAGGAAATTCCATCGGAACTTCCCAACCAAACCTGGGCCAGACAGAAGGAACACCATGGGAGGGGCCTTAGGGGGGAGTGCTGTCACGACCCTCGCCCAAAACCCCCTCTGGCAAACCCATTGGCCAGGTGGAGTCAGGACTCGGGCCTCTAGAGCCTGGCATCCTCTTCCAAAACCCTCTTGGGGCCTATGGCGCCAGGCTCATACACCATGAAAGAACATGTGCTTGGGAACTACTTAAAGGCATGGTCTAGTAAAAATTTGTATTGTCCCTACGTGATATTTGTGATAATCCTATCATTTCCCCCATCGCCCTGGCTGACCTGCTTTTGCGGCACTAAATCATATCCCCCGCCCCTGAGCCTGTCATCAGCAGACTCGTACCGCCCATTTCCCAACGCCAAAGCACGTCTTGTGTCAACATTCGCTGCGCTTCAGCTAATGACGTGTCGCCATGGAAATGGCAGGACGCCTCTTTCCTCAATAAGTATAAACAGACCGTTTCACAACACACAGCAGCAGATTTTCGATTCCATTCCTCTCTCTGTGTTAGAGTATTCTGTGACTCGTTTCTGTGCTCTGGTCAGCTACCTTCGCCGCTTGTAGCCCGTGTGAACACCTGTACCATCTCGGTAAATTATTTTACTTTGTTTACCACACAATGGCTACAATAATGCCCTACATGTACGAGCCCGAGTATACCGAGGAGGAACTACTGGAAAGGGAAGCACGCGAAAACGATGGGGATTCGGACGGCTGTTGGCAGGACGAATCAACAGATGAAGAGCCTGGGCCTAGTCGCATGGACGGCGTCTCCACCTGGTGCACATGCAATCGGTGCAAGCTAATGCCGACCGAGGAGGAGAACTGCTGCTGCCGAGAAAACTCGGGATGCCTGGCCTACATTTCGGAAGGCGAGCCACGACCGCAATGCATCACTGAGCTGCCAGACTTCAGGGCAGCCTGCCTCACACGGGCCGTGTTGAGGATAATGATGGTGCTTATGCACGAACTTCGCGCAACTGTTCGTCCTCGTAATCCGAGTAACGAGTAAGTATACTCTGCTTGTCATGCCACTCCTATTTCATGTTCTTCTACTATATCCAAAATTACATCTACATATCATTCTAACGCATGTAAGTCGTTCAATAGTGTGCATTGTCTAGATAGCATTTGTCCGTGTAGAATGCCATTAGTTACAAGAATTGTCATTGACAACAAACGTTTATTAAACTTATCTTGGTCATTTAAAAACAGTTTGTTTCATTCCTTTTCACAGGTGGTACAGGCTGGTGGCCTATCGTTCCTTTACATGGTGGCTCCACGGGAGGCTTGGACACCGCGTTCGAAGAGTGATACCCGCCTGTGCCGTTTGTGCCATTAGAGAAACGTTCCCGAGTGACAACGGTCAGTACAGGGGATTTTCTCTCGCTGTGCTGCAACCTGACCTGTATAATCTTTAAAGTCTTGTATTTTTGTGTCATGAAAATAAGATACAAAATAAAACACCACATATATTTTAACAACGGTTGTTTCGATTTTTTTAAATGAATCAAGTGTGTCTCCATTCAAGGATGGACGTCAGACATCTGTGCTCCGAATGGGTGAAGGTTTGGTCGCTGTGAAGCAGGGTGGTCACTATCGATCTAAGCTAACATAACATATTCTCGATAATGCATGCACTAAATAACACTTGTTCAAAGTCTTTCAGTAGGTTATGTCTCTATAAAAGTCACACATATATCTATACTAACAATTACCATTGGATTATACAGGCCTAAGGGTCTTGACCACTATAATACACCAGTTGAAGTGTGGGTCTGTGCTCACAAGAATCTCCGGTATGTGGCATTTGTTATTGATAAGCAACGATATACTATCAAAGGCGGTTCGCGCTAGTGGATGAGCGCTGGCATGGGGGGCTGTCAGGGGCGCGAAAGGCCAAGGTGCCAAACTGCATGTACACTTCAATAGGTATCCCACGCCAAGGGGCCATCGGTCACATGGCCTCCTCAGACCCCGTGTCTCCAGCCAGGCCTCCCCTTGAAGCAGGCCGCCCCCCTGCAATCCACATAAGTGTCTCCATTCAGCAGTCTTCCTGTGCCTTATCTGCACGCCCCAGGCCCATCCATCCCACCCCCCTCTATCAAAGGTGGTTCGCACTCGGGGATGAGCGCTGGCATGCGGGGCTGTCAGGGGCGCGAAAGGCCAAGGTGCCAAACTGCATGTACACTTCAAAAGGTATCCCACGCCAAGGGGCCATCGGTCACATGGCCTCCTCAGACCCTGTGTCTCCAGCCAGGCCTCTCCTTGAAGCAGGCCGCCCCCCTAAGACCACGACATACATACGTCATTCATTCACAAACACACCCCTGTTTCTAATACTTTATAAACCACTTGATATGTCTCATGAGAACATCTTTGTGCTTTGCAAGTCAACTCCTGGACGTGTTACCTGGCAACCACTGAGATCTACGCTAATCTGCTCGTCGTCGTGCTATCCGTGAACTTCTGTGACCGCTTAGAGCAAACCCATCAGTGTGCTACCTGTGGCCACCCACCTATTCTCCTGCAACATACTGCTCTGCTTGCTGAATCCAACTGTTTGTTGGTCAAGATAAGGCCATGTATCCTAGTCATATTTCGCAGATTTTTAAATTTCTATTTGCGAGTAGAGTACACAATAGTGCTATGTTCATTGGTCTCATTGCTATTGACTTGAGTTTCCATTGCTATGCTATCAATAGATCTATTTATTTTCATCTGTCTATTGTCATCGAATTGCATCCTTTGGGGGTCCAATCTATAATGTAAGCATGTTTCCTTCTCGTGCAAGACAGAACATCCAAGGGACGAGTCACATGTTCAGATTTTAATCACATCATTTATACATTTCTGCAACTTATGCAAATACTAAGCCGCACATAATGAACTGGTATAGTTCCTGCGACCAAAACAAACCTTGCATTGATCATTGTATGATTCATTTACTTTTGTATCAAATCTTTATTCTTGAAGATTGTATAATAATGTCGATATTTACTTTTCAGATTTATCAACAATGCCTGCCTGTTCGATTAGCGGTTGCCCTTCGAAGACCCATGAGAAATCTGAAGGCACTACAATGCATGTATTCCCGAAAACTGTTGATCGAATAAGAGAATGGGTCAGACATTGCGGATATCCACTGGATGAGCTGGAAAGTAGAGTCCAAAAAGTCTTACTGGACAAGAGGGGTGATCGATACCCAGGGACGTTTTTATGGGAGGGCAAAAGGGGCACTTGCCCAGGGCCCCCACCTTGGAGGGGGCCCCGCAAGGGTGCCTGCTCTAAAGAAGTAACATTCCTTTGTTCACCAGACTTAAATAGCACACACAAGGATATTGCTGAGGCTCTAAACCTATTGCCTGTCTGTTTTGGAAAGTACATTTTACCTCAATCAATTCATCATGTAATGCTTTCTGTGTTCACTGTGGTATATTTAGTTTGTGTGTTCCTTGCGGCACAACTCCTGTAGCATTCTTTCCTTTCTGTGGGAATTATGTTGATCATGTGCAATAGCCACATTTGAAATGCATACTGGTAAATTGAGTGCCACAATGGTTTAAAGGTTAGCACAGTGTGTTAAGCACTCATTGCAGTGATGTGTTACTATGCAAGATTAGAATAGCACATTCCTGTAAGGCTGGCTGAGCCTTTCCTATGTCTGAAGTTTATAAACCTGCCTGCATATGTACTTGGTCTTGCAGCACAAGTGCTATAATCAGCAATATACCTGCACCAGATAGGGGTTGCTATAAAAACGAACATGTCATCCTTATGGTGAAGGTCTAGAAATTGGTGTGCTCAGTAGGGTGTTGTAAAACCTAGGCAATCGCCTCCAACCATGAGCATAAACTATTAGTCCAAGAGATGAATAAGTATCAGAATTTGGAACCAAAGCATTCATGCTTGTATCCTGGCTTTGCCAGCAGACAATGTAGTAATCCTATCAATCATCTTATATCTCGTACATTAGTGTACTGTTTTCTGTAAAGTTTGCCTCCCTGCATGCTGGTGGCATCATTTAGCCCATTACTTGATCTTTCTTCTTATGTAGGCTATTTGAGTGGAAGGGGTGGTAGACAGAAGGGATTTCCTTCTCAGGGTATGATCTTCAAAACAGCTTCACTCATGGTTTCACTTGCTATATTGTTGCTTCCACTATAATAGTGAGCATTGATATATTGCACACCACAGGAACTTGTTTCTTTGATCCTAATGGCAACACTATTTGAAAACTATGTCCCAGTTATAATCTCTGTCTGTGTGTATACAGACACCTTGCTGGTAGGTTCTAATCTGCATCCTCTATCCGTGCTATGGTATGTGTAGCTTTCTCCTTCCTTCTGCTCTATCCATGCTTGAGCACGTTTGCATTCTGTGAGGCAGCAAAGGTGAGATCTCTATTTATTCTGGATTACATGTACCTTTTACATACAGTCCTGAATTAATACTACAGGCTGCATACCTTCCTGGATTCTATTGATATAAAGTCTCCTGTATCTATGCTAGAGCAGAAGTAACCTCTTCCTAGACTGATAAACAAGTAGCATTTGAAGGCCAACATTATCAGTCTGATTAGAGCAAGAATGAAGAGGCTAAGGGGACTTAAGGGAGTAAACATCCTTATTTTTAATGCTGTGAGGCAGCATATCAATTTATGGGTTGTGATTGCGGCGGGGAGGGGGGCATCTCAGATATTCTTGATCATTTAATTCCTTTGGTTTGGTGGAGGGGGGCCCCAAAGCAGTCCGTGCCCAGGGCCCCAAAAGTGCTTAAGATGGCCCTGTCGATACCGCATCTGCAGCCAGCACTTTTCCTTGGACATGTACACAACATCTTGGGTAACAAAGAAGAATAAATGGCGAACGACACAGAAATTGCTCAAACGCTATTCCCACTCTATTCGTCCACATTCCGCCACCGGTGAGTCAAGTGTTCGGATTTAGCTTTAGGCCTTGCGGTAGTGTGTAGGTAGACGAACGGATTAATTGATATTGTAGGTGTTCTATCCCTTGTAATAATTTCGATATTGATATGAGTGTATAGTTTTTTGAATAATGACATTTATCAATATATTCATTTTCGATTTCATAACCCACAAAAGCAATGTATATATATGGGAACAGGGAACTGTGCTATATTGAGCATTTTTCAAGTATTCTGTCGCCTTACATGGCTATTTTTAATATTGGCATTTCATTATCAATCATTAATTTACCTTTACAACTTCTTGACTATCCCTTGAATCTGAAGCAAGAACATTCTACATCCTTGACGTGGTCGCAGTTATCAACCACTTCTAGCGCGTATCAGGTAATCTTACTAGGCTAATCCGCTACAGACTTGTTTTATGCATGTCAAGTACTAGTTTTATTTTATCGTGTAATTATTTTACCGAATGTTTGGTTAGTGCTTTCCAATTGATATACACCTTAGTTATCGTCAACTGGTGTTTGTTTTCAGTTATAATTAGTGTTATCCATACTAATGCAAGTACTGTCTTTCAGGGCGATGCTGAAGCGTCCGCCACATCTACAACATTTCTAGATGTTCTTCACCAGCAGGAGGTCTGGATACTGACAGCTCCATCGAGCGTCATCATCAGAGCTCGAATTCTTGTAGTTTGATTGTTCTACACAATGTTTCATTCGTGGTTAGCCGTTGATATGTACCTGTGCTGTCGACCCCAGGTGTGTGTTATGTTTTCACTATTGTAATCCTCACTAATGCAAGTACTATGTTTCAGGCCGTTGATGGAGCGTCAACCCCTGCACTCGATGCGGAGCCTGACATTCAAGTAATTCCAGGGGAAGTGGAAGCGTGACCATGCGTATACGAATCGGCGCAACAGCTTTCGGAAGTGCGCACTACATTTGCAACATCCATAGATATCCTTCAGCAGCACGAGGTATGGATACTGACAGCTCCATCATGCGTGATCATATAACGTGATTCCATTTGCTATACTTTCTTCCCTATTAACGCAAGTGCTGTGTTTCAGGGAGACGACGGAGCTTCCACCACAATCACAACATCTCATTTAGATGATGCAGATGTAAAGGAATCGGAGAAATAAGTCGATGAAATGTGATCATATTTAGATTTTCCTTGATTCTTTTGGACAATGCATCATTTGTGGTTATCTCTTTTATATGTACCTGTGCCGTCGACCCCAAGTGTGTGTTATGTTTCCAATATTGAAAAGCATACTAATGCAAGTACTGTGTTTCAGGGAGATGCGGATGCCTCCTCTCCAATACAACCATTCATGGCAGTCCATGCAGAGCCAGAGGTATGGATACTGACAGCTCCATCGAAATAGATCATCACTGGTCGAATACTTGTCGTTTGATTGTTGCACACAATGTTTAAATCGTGTTTGGCTATTGAGATGTACCCGTGTGTTCGTCCTCACGTGTGTTTTATGCTAACAATATTTTGATACATAGTAATGAAAGTACTATGTTTCAGGGAGACGATGGAGCATCATTCCGTCCTGTCTATGCGGATACAGAAAATATAGTCGTTGCAGCGCAAGAGGAAGGGAGGACATGCGGAAACGAATCGGAGCTACAGCGTGCAGATGTTGAAGGTCGAGTCAAAAAAGTTGCAAAGAAAAAAAAACAAAAAAAGGTTAGTTACAAACAGTTCATAACTTTAAAAAAATGTTTGTGCTGGGGACTATTTTATGTTTTTTTCCAGTCAATTGGACTACACTTTATCTTGTGTTTAAACTGAACATCCCTTTTCCAATCTCTCCTCCAGTTACCCGTGGGTGTCAGAACTATACATGCACAGACAGTGAAGCGAATGAGAGATGTTGCTTGCCAGACCATGTACACTATGGAGGAACTATTAATTGAGGCGAGGCGTGTTCAGGCTCGAGATTCTCATGTCCAATGGCCAGAACATGAATTAAATGTGTTTGGAGACTACAGCAAAGTTGCATTGGACCATAGCTACAGTGCGACCGCACCACCACAAGAAGATGTTATTGAATGTATTGAAGATAGCTCTGAAGTAGTTGCAGATCAATTCACACAATCTACACCCGCCAAAAATTTGCCACCAAAAAACCTGTCGACATTGTTGTGTTCTCCCATCAATGTTGAAGGAATAGATGTCGAAATGACAGAGAATGAACCAGCCGCAGCATCCATAGACGCATCAGAACTTGATATCAGCGATATTACTTTCCAATGTGTTGAAATCTCCACAACGTCACAGGCCGAAACAACGTTGACGCAGGATGACAGTCTAATGAAAGAGAGCAAATACATTGTATTCAACAGTTGTTTGATGGAAATTATAAGTATGCTGAAATGTGTGCATTCCATTAGAGGGAAAGTATGTGGGAAGCCATTCGTTAATGTGACTCGTCAAATAAAAGGCAGTAACGTCAAAATAAATGCCGCCTGTAGATTAAATCATAGGTTCTCATGGTCTGCACAACCGATGCTGGGGAAACTGCCAGCAGGCAATCTACTGTGTGCAGCTGCATCACTTTTTAGTGGCTCCAGTTTTAGAAAGTTAGAGGCTTTCTTTCAGTTTGTGGGACTCCATTTCATTTCTAAAGCGCTGTACTACATATACCAACGTGATTATCTGTTTCCGGCCATTAGTGATGCTTGGAAAATTGAACAATTGTCTCGAGCAAGTACATTCGAAGGCAAACGATTCAGGCTAGCCGGCGATGGACAGTGCGACAGCCCTGGATTTTCTGCCAAGTACTGCACCTACCACTTTCAGGACATGGATAGTAAGAAAATTGTGAGTTCGGTGGTCGGGCAGGTAACACAATGTACCTCGTCAGTGGCCATGGAGAAACTAGGATTTATAAAATCAGTGGAATATCTACAATCAAGGGGAATGCACATCGACCTCATAGCCACGGACAGACACGTTTCAATTGCCAAGACAATGAGAGAGTAGTTCCCACATATTAAACATCAATTTGACGTATGGCATCTTGCTAAATCAATCAATAAGAAAATCTCGGCTGCTGGGGAAAAAAAAAGGTTTTGGAAGTATTTTGCAGTGGTCCCATTCTATCACCAACCATCTTTGGTGGAGCTCAAAAACTTGTGAAGGGTCAGTGGAAATACTACTTGAAAAATGGCGGTCACTGATGCACCACTGTACCAACGTTCACCGCTGGACAGCAAATCAACATTTCCACCAATGTGAACATGGCCCTTTGTCCCCAGAGGAGGCATGGAAGAAGAAGTGGTTGATTCCATCTTCACCGACACACAAAGCCATTGAGAAGATTGTTTTCGACAAAACTCTATCAAGAGATTTGAGAGGACTGACAGAATTCTGTCACACAGGAGATTTGGAGGTGTTCCACAATATGTGCCTAAAGTACAGGCCAAAGCGCTTGCATTTTAGCTTTCGGGGCATGAAACATCGCACTCTACTAGCGGTCTTGGCCCATAACAGCAATGTCGGACGTGAACAATCTAGGACTAGGGGTAAAGTAAGGATGCCTCGCTACACTAAGGTGTTTTCAAAACGAAGTAAGTAATGGGTGATCAAACCACTCTATGATGAAATGCAGTTCGACTTTGTGAAAGGCCTTATTGTTGCTGTGTTAGAGAAGCACAGATATGGAAGTTTGGACGTTTCTGTGCAGAGCAGTGATCCATTGCCACCGAACATTGCGACTGTGCCATGCCCACCCGAAGCACAGCTGGTTGTGAAGTACAAATCCCGGTTTAAATAATTGCAATACGATTGTCTTTTTGTAAATAAATGTTATTGTACAGTGTACCTGTAACCCTAACTCCTAACTTCACCATCATGGGTGGCGAACAAGCTGGGTGTCATCTTTGAATTCTCTCTATTCACCTCATATATGTGTATGTATACATTTTTCTCATGTCTCATCTCATGTAAATGTAAATGCTGTGCACTGTTAACGGAGGGGAGGCTTGCGTATTGCAAATAATAAAACAAACAAACAATAAATCTCACTTTTAACTCAACTCCTGTGGTACTTTATACTTTCCCTGACCTTCCGCCAAAAATTAAATGTCTCAATTTGGGCTGCAAAGGCGCACTACATAGACGGATTCTAAACTTCAAGTTCTCACAGATGCCTATACTACGTGATGTTGCAAATAAAGAATGCGAAGGACAGCGGCTTTGATTTTCAACTGGCGCCCAGATGAGGCCCACAAGTCGCACTGGAAGTATAAGGGTCTATTGTTTTTTGACCTTGAGACGGGGACCATGCCGAAAGAACTACATTTGAAGGGGGTGCGCAATAACGTAAGAGACGATAAGGCAGAAAATTCAGAAACTAGACCGAGTTTCATTTTAGTTCAGTATATGAAAAATCGTTGTCAAGAGCACGTTCCTTTTACAGACTGCATTACGAAGAGACACAATGGAAATTTCAAATATAATGTAAGTAAATCTTTACACGCTTTTATACCGGAATGAAGATTTAATGAATGGATGCATGAATAAATGAATGAATGAAGAGCTAGGAAAAGCAAGGAAAACGTGTTCGTAGTGGGCACATGGGCATGCAGGTCCACTGGTCTCACCGATCTCGGTCCTTGGCCCAGCCACTTTTCCCTGCACTGCCTACCTGCACTACGGGACTGTCTCTGTATCCTTCAGCCCCTTCTCCCGGCATTTACCTTGCACTTGCCACCAGCTGGCCCTATTATTTAATTTGTAGTCCACTAACCATGTACAGCACTTTTACCCCCCCACCCCCCTTCCCCATGCGCGATCAGAAAGACACCTGGCCTAGTAGGATCGTTGTCTGTCTGCCCTTGTTCCCCACCTGCCTCGTCGCGCCTAGAAACACTTGAGTATAGGCGCGTTACAAATGCCATATCATATATCATATCATTCCTCACGCATGTAGACTGTCGTTTATCATTGTGTGTTGGCCTCAATTTATTTCGTTACTTTTCGCATTGATTTTAGAGCCGAACATACTCCATTGAACTATCCTTGCAAGCAAATAGTTTCTGATCGGCTATAATAAATAAAATAAGTAATATTAATGAAGATCGGCTGGCGAGACTAAGTATAATTTTTTTGTTTTCATAACAGGTATTTGCTCCCCTTCTGCTACTGCCATCGGTTTGAGACACCAGCAGATGGCTTTTACAGTAGACACCTGCAGCTTCGTGTGAACAACTGGAGCACACTGACAATTTTATGGGACGATCGCCAAGGGCCCACATGCCCTTACGCTGTACTAGTGGCTAGAAGCAACATATCAACCTTTACGATGCACTAGTGCCTAGTTGATGGAACAGCCTTGTGGTTCACCGTGCTTCCAAAGTGCTTCTTTTAATGAAAAGCAACACCCTGTGTACCATGGCGGATACAGATAAAAGAAAATAAATGGCTTTCGGAGTTCATATGGCAATTGCTGAATAGTCTCTAAACATTTAATGTAAAATAAATGTACTTTACCAAATGTACCGTGTTGCTGTTTGATTTTAAAGTACAGTTTCATATTCCGAATTGTGGCGCGCTGTGTTGTGAGATGGTCTGTGTTGGTTTCCGGGTTCTGTGTGGAGTCGCGTAGAAGACGACTGGGCGCGTTTGCCTATGCAGCACAGTAACGTCACAGAGAGAGGCGGGGAATATGAATGTTTGGATAATGTCAGGCTCAGGGGCGGGGGAATTGATTTAGTGCCGCAAAAGCAGGTCAGCCAGGGCGATGCGGCAAGTGATAGGATTATCAGAAAATGGCGGCGCCATGGTGCTTGTTTTTGCGTGCGTTTAATGGACGAAAACTCGGGTAAGGTCCATAGGAAAGTTTTCTAAAATCGAGCCACTTAGGCTTAAAAAAACATGGCCGACCCGTAGGGACAATACAAATTTTTACTAGACCATGCCTTTAAGTAGTTCCCAAGCACATGTTCTTTCATGGTGTATGAGCCTGGCGCCATAGGCCCCAAGAGGGTTTTGGAAGAGGATGCCAGGCTCTAGAGGCCCGAGTCCTGACTCCACCTGGCCAATGGGTTTGCCAGAGGGGGTTTTGGGCGAGGGTCGTGACAGCACTCCCCCCTAAGGCCGCTCCCATGGTGTTCCTTCTGTCTGGCCCAGGTTTGGTTGGGAAGTTCCGATGGAATTTCCTGATTAGACGTGGTGCGTGGATATTCTCACTGGGCTCCCAGGATCTATCTTGTGGTCCAAATCCTTTCCAATCGACGAGATAATATAGCTTGGTCCTAGAGTATTTAGAGTCCAAGATATCTTTGACTTCGAATTCTGGTTCTTCGTCAACAAGTATGGGCTTAGGTGGTGTCCCAATCCATGTGCCGGGTTGCATTGGTTTCAGGAGGGACACATGAAATTCCGGGTGGATTTGTAGATTAGGTGGTAAATCCAGTTTCACGGCTACTGGGTTGATAATTGCCTTGATGGTATAGGGTCCTAAGAATCTGGGATGAAAGGTCCGGGTTCCCTTGATGGGTAATAATTTAGCGGCTAACCAAACTTTATCTCCTACTTGATAATCAGGGGCCTTTTTCCGGTGTTGGTCGGCGAACCTCTTTTTGTTTTTCTTTGGCATGAATAAGGTGTTCCTTTGCCCTTTTGAACGCCTGAGCAATGGTTGTGTGTAGAGTCTTTACCGCTGGCATTTCCAAGCTGGCTGGAAGGTCTAGTTCAGAGGTACGTGGATGTCTGCCATAAAGGGTACAGAAGGGCGTTTGTCCCATGCTTGAATGCAAAGAATTGTTATATGCATATTTGGCTATCCATAGTAGGTCTTTCCAATTCCTTTGTTCGTGGTGCAGCATGCACCGTAAATATTCCTCGAGTGTCTGATTGGTTCTCTCGGTTTGGCCGTCCGTTTGGGGATGGTGACTGGTAGATAGCCGAACATCGATCTGCGCCATTGCACAACGTTTTTTCCAGAAGTTTGAAACAAACTGGCTGCCTCGATCAGAGACCAGAACCGAAGGGAAGCCATGTAGCTTAACCACGCCCTCCAGGAACACATTTGCTAAAGTGGCTGCGTCTGGGAGTGTCATGATCTCTGCTTCCAAAAGGTCAGGGTTTTCCCAACTCCCTTGGAAGCAGATCCATAACCCAGGTTCCGAGTGCCAACCAGTCCCAATTGGGACCTTTTGGACCCAGTCCTGGCGCCAGTGGCACCAGGCTCATAAATATGCCCAGTCCCAGCGCTGGAAGCACCGGGCTCATAATGCTTGGGTGGACTTACCTGCAGCAGACCATGCTGCTTACTTGCCTGCCAGTTGAGCCTCTGATCCTCTTCTGTTTGGAACTACTTTTCCTGTTGGGTGGGGCAGGAGCCACTCCCTAGATTCAGAACACTGGAACTCTTCTGGAAAGCAGGAACTCTTTTCTTACCTAGGCGTGGCTGTGGAAGGAGACACCTAAGCACTACAGGAGGCTATTTAAACCACACCCGGTGGATGAATCTTGCTTTGCGTTATTCTGCATCCTCTGCAGCAGAACGCTCATCGTGTCTTCTGCATCGGATCCTGGGCCTAAGGAAAAAGGCTTACCATCCTGAATCCAGTCTTCAGCAACACCTATAAAGACAAGAAAGAACAGGTTAGCATTCCGGCATCTGAAAGACAAAGGCTTACCTACTCTTCGTGCGCTCCGGAGGTCTTCACACTGCATTCCGGCATCTGAAAGACAAAAGTTTACCAACTCTTTGCACGCTCCGGAGGCCTTCGGCGCTGCATCCTGCATCTGAAAGACAAAACAAGGTGCGTTTAAAGACATTGGGGAACTTTAATACTCACGTGCCATTACTCCTTTCCACATCTAACCCAGTGGGTATTCCGGCACCCTGCAGCCGCTCCGAACTCGTACCTGCAAAATAAAAAGACAGAGCGCATCGTGAAGCAGGCAACAAGCGCTTACTTACGTGCTTCCAGGCGCTTCTATTCATCACACGGACTCCATCTTCAACCCACTTCAGCCCGTCATCCGCCATCGCCGGAACCCTGCAAAACAAGAGACATCATTACTAAAGACTTTAAAGACAATAGAATTACTCGAAACTTACCGTTCGTGCAGTAAACGACGGACAGCAGTCCTCTGAAGTCAAGAGGCCTGCGCTACCTATCCAGTGAAGAAACTGGTTATAGCACCCTGCCCCGAGGCAGAAGGAGAGCTCGGCATTCACTTACCTAAGGTGAGAGCGTTAACCTTTGGGGGTCTACAGGAGAGCAAAAAAGGAAAGAGATAGGGACACCCCAATAACCCCAGTTCATTAATCCCATATTTTCTATCTGCAGACATCTTACTCTTGAAGTCAGGCATACAGTGCACAGAGGTCCAGCCCAAAGAGCCAACCGGGTGCTACACATCACCTTTGAAGATACGGTAGTCGCCCAGTCAAGACCGGCGCCTCTGCGAGAATCAGGTGAGCGTTACAGGGAGGCCTTTGAGAGGAATAAAATGGGCCATCTTCGAGAATAAGTCCACAACTACAAGGATGGTGTTGAACCCTTGGCTTGGAGGTAGATCAGTGATGAAGTGAAGGGAAAGAGTGTGCCATGGAACTGGAGGAATGTCCAATGGTTGTAGGAGACCAGATGGTTTTTGTTTCTGTGATTTATTTTGTGCGACGACACCGCAGGACTGAATATACTGAATGATGTCCTTACGCCAGGTAGGCCACCAAAAGTTCTCTTTCACCTTATCTAGGGATTTGGTGATCCCAGGATGTCCTTCGATCAGTGAATCGTGATAGTTTGAAATAATATGCTGTTGTAATTCCTTCTTGGGTACATATAGGCGATCCCTAAAAAAGGGTTGATGGTCCTTGATGGTATATTGTTCTCCTTGAGTTTGCCAATGCGAGGAAGGCATCAGGATTCATTGTCCATTGGATTTCTTTTCGTAGTTCTGCTTGTGTTAAGGCTGTCGTGATACCCAAGAGTTTGTCTTCAGATATAATAGGTACTCGGCCTGGAGTTGTATATACCATTTCATCTATGCCCATGCGAGATAAGGCATCCGCCTTTCCGTTTCTGACTCCTGGTCGAAATGTGATTACATAATCATATTCGGCGAAGAAAAGGGTCCACCGTAATTTGTGCGAGGACTGGTACTTGGCTGTTTTGAGATATTGCAGGCTTTGGTGGTCTGTGATGACTGTAATGGTGTGTCTGGCCCCCCAGAAGGTAGTGCCTCTAGGCTTTAAAGGCGGATTTGATAGCCAGGAGTTCCTTGTCCGTGATAGCATAATTAATCTCTGGAGGTGAGAACTTTTTCGACCAGAAGGCCACAGGATGTAGCTGGCCGGTTTCCCGGTCTCTTTGTGAAAGGACAGCCCCCATTGCGAGACTGGACGCATCAGTTTCAACGACATAAGGGAGGTCTGGACGAGGATATTGCAGGATTGCAGTGGAGGTAAATCTTTGTTTAAGTTCCTGAAAGGCTTCTTCTGCTTCTTCGGTCCAAGCAAACTTTTTATTGTTTTTTCGTAATAGTACTGTGATTGGGTGCATAACCTGAGAGAAGTCTGGGATGAACCGGCGGTAGAAATTCGCTAAGCCCAGC
This sequence comes from Ambystoma mexicanum, assembly GCF_040938575.1. Lineage (NCBI taxonomy): Eukaryota > Metazoa > Chordata > Amphibia > Caudata > Ambystomatidae > Ambystoma > Ambystoma mexicanum. The sequence continues at coordinate 182,733,564 of NC_090937.1, read as the reverse complement.
ATGCTTTGTACCCCTTTCAGAGACGTCGGTGAAGGCCATTTCAGAATGGCATCTACCTTGTACTAAGATGTCGTCTATGTACACTAAGGCGCACACATCAATTAACTCCCTTAAGACATCATTCATGAAATATTGGAATGCCGCAGGAACGTTGCATAACCCGAAGGGCATGACTTGATATTCAAACAAGCCGTACTTAGTATGGAAGGCGGTTTTCCATTCATCTCCTTTTCAGACTCGGACCAGGTGGTACGCTCCTCGAAGGTCCAATTTGGTATAAATCTGGGCATCTTTAACTTGGTCTAGCATCTCAGGGATAAGTGGCAAGGGGTAGCGGTTCTTCATGGTAATCTGGTTCAATGCGCGGTAGTCAATACAGGTTCTCAAGTCTCCTTCCTTTTTCAGTACGAAGAACAAAGGACTGGCTGCGGGGGACTTCGAAGGACAGATAAATCCGTTTGCAAGGTACTGGTCTAAATAGGATTTCAAATGAAGGTTTTCCGGTTCTGTGAGAGCGTAGATCCTGCCGCAAGGGATTTGTGCACCAGGAACAAGGTCGATCTGACAGTCATAGGGTCTGTGCGGCGGCAATGTATTGGCTTGGTCCTTTCGGAAAACATCCTGGAAATCATGGTATTCACTAGGCAAGGTATTAGTTGCTCCCAGGGTTCATACTGTCGCTCCGGGAGTCATGGGGATACAGACGTCGGGTTTCTCCTCTTGGTAATAGCAGGCAGGGGAGCAGTCACCGGGGAAGGTTAATTTTCGTGCCCGCCAGTCTATCAAAGGGTTGTGAGCAACCAACCATGGCATCCCTAGTATTAGCCTGAACTGAGGTGCCCTGATGAGATCAAATGAAATAGACTCCCGATGTCTGTCCTGGCACAGCAAGGTTACCCTGGCTGTGCACTGGGTTACTGGTCCGGTAGCGATTTCTGTCCATCCATTTCCATCCACGGTGGTTACCTTGTCCATAGTTGACTTAAAACACAAAGGAAGCCCCATCTCTGCTGCCAGTTCTTGATCAATATAATTTCCAACTGCTCCGCTATCGATTTATGCTTCAACGGCATGCATTCTTGACGACTGTTGGTGGTTAATTAAGATCACTGGTATTGCAAAGTGTGAAGTCAGCAACTCTTTCTTCTCACTCGACAAACTGACCTCTACTTTTGTCGAGCTTGGTAGTTTTCCGATTCATTAGCTTCATCCTTCTCTTTGGCCTCGACTGTTCTTCTTGGGGGTTTTACTGGACAGTCCTTCAGGAGATGTCCTGGTTTCCCACAATACAAAAAAAGTTGTTGTCTTCTTTTGTCCCGCTCTTGTTTTTTCAATGGAGGCCGTATCCCTCCAATCTGCATGGGTTCTACAGCGTTTTCAGGTACACAGGGTGTTTTTTCCCTTGGTCAAACATACACGGTCCGAGGGTCCATCTTAGACCGGTCTGCTTTTCAGTCCTGCAACCGGTGGTCTAGCTGCACGACCAGATTTATGAATTCGGCACAGTCTCTGGGTGGATCAACCACCTGGGCTAAGACGTCCTTTAATTCGCCTCGTAAGCCTCGATGGAATAACGTGGTTCTTTTGTTTTCTGGCCACCTAGCTTCGGCAACCAGTCTGTTGAAGGTAGCAATGTATGTTAACAAGTCCTGATTCCCCTTTCGGAGGGACAAGAGTTCATTGTCTACTGCTTGTTCGTGGGTAAGGTGAGCTAAAAGTTTTTCTATTTCTCTCTGGAACCCCCCAAAGTCATGTAATAGAGGATCGTCATGGGTTACCAATGGCACCGACCAATCTGCTGCACTACCACTCAGGTATGATGAGACAAAAGCTACTCGAGCTTGGTCGTTTGGAAATACAAAGAAAATGAAGGCGACACTGATTGATGAATGCGCATACTTCCGTGGGTCACCTGAGAACCTTTCTGGTGGTGCCAGGGGAACTGTTACAGGTAACGTGATCTGTACCGGAGTGGAGGTAGTGGATGGTATGGCAGGGTTTTGCATCGTTGGGTTGCTTCCAGGTAGAGGCGTCTGTCCAAATATTGCCTGCTAATCTCTTCAGTGCGTTCTTTGGTCACTATTAGGTCTCACCGGAGGGCATTAGTCTCTGTCGGGCAGAATGAACCTCAGCACGAAGCTCTTCTAGTAATTGGGCCAATTGGTCCATTTCTGATGTCTCCATGGCGCCCAGGTGGATTTGTTATGGTAGGCTTCGCGTTCTGTTATGCTCACCTGGTATCCACAGGGACGCCACCCAGCCGGGTTACTCGCTGGTATGCTTCTCAGCTTTGCCCAGATGTGGTCTGCGGGGGAAGGTTATGCCTGAAAATACAGGAGGACTGTGTTCAAGACTGACTGACTGGGGTAAATATCCTCCCTCCACCCCCATATGATTTCAGCCCCTCTGGCGCCCTCTCCTCACCTTGTGGTAGAGTTAGGCGTGCTCTGTCCTGCCTTCTTTGCAGGGGAGCGTTGTCTTTCATGGGCGTGTGCGGTCCAGTTACTTCTCTGACGCGGCCCGTTTGATATTGTTCAGGTAGGTCTTATTGCTGTTCTTTAGTTTTGTTGCTATCCTGCATGCCTTTCTTTGTTTAATATGTCTCTTTTTGCTCCCTTAGGTATGCGCAGCTTCAGTGCGGCGAACTGGCTTGGTTGAGCCCCGCTGGTAAATGATAGCACATTAAGAGCGCTATGATGCATGCGGTAAGTAAGCGCTTTGCGCAGCGCTGCGAAGTCTTGCCTTTGCTAACCTGTGTTTTCCTTCCTTGTAGGTCGCGGTGTTCTTCAGCACGAGTGGAATGTCCGGAGTGGTGCCAGCCGAGAGGCGACCAGCCAGGTAAGCCTTTTGAGCAGTTCATAATTTGCAAATGTCTCTACTGCTTATTTTAATGTTGCCTCTATCTTCCTCTTTCAGGTCGTTCTGTCCGGGAGGCGTGCAGATTCGAGGAAGCTGTTCTCAGTAGCTGCGAATGGCTAAAGATGAAGATTGCAAGTAAGATGCTGCTGCTAATGATGTTCCTTTTGTCTCCTTGCAGGTTCTGCTTCTCTGAGGTTCGAGGGAATATCTGGACACGGTGAGTGTCATGTTGCAAGCTGCAAAGTAACGCGAAGCTTGTTGTCTTGCTCGGGTGTGGTTTAAATAGTCCCAACAAAATAGTCCAGGTAAAGTAGTCCCTAGGCTACCACACCCAAAACACTAGACCGCATAGCTTGGGGATCCTTAGAACCAAGCTATGTGGATGCCTCCATGTTGGCTGACAATACATTCAGTAGTTCCCAAGCACATGTTATTTCATGGTGTATGAGCCTGGCGCCATAGGCGCCAGGAGTGGCCCCAAGAGGGTTTTAGAAGAGGATGCCAGGCTCTAGAGACCCGAGTCCTGACTCCACCCGGCCAATGGGTTTGCCAGAGGGGTTTTGGGTGAGGGTCGTGACATAGGGTCAGTATATATGAGCCTGGTCCACTTCAAGAAGACTGGTCCAATCCCCATTCTTGTCATGGTGGCATATAACCAGTCCCACCTGACCGAATCGAAAGCTTTGGTGGCATTGAGGGCCGTCACTGCACATTTCTCGGGTCATTTGTTAGTGCTGTAGATAACATGGTGCAGTCTGCTCAGGTTCTCGGTTATGGATCGTCCTGGGACATATCCTGTCTGGTCTTGGTGGATCAATAGTGGGACTACTTTACGCAGTCTTCTCGCTAGCAGTGTCGTTAGGATCTTATTATCCGAGTTCAACATGGATAAGGGCCTGTATGAGCCACACTCCTCGCCTTCTTTACCGGGCTTTAATAGGGGGATGATCACAGCCTCTCTTATGGTTTCTGGGAGGGTGCCTACTTCGTACGCCTTGTTAAACACTTGGGCTAAGAGTGGCGCCAAAACGTCTTCGTACGCTTTGTAAAACTCCCCTGGGAGCCCATCAATGTCTGCGGTTTTTCCGATCGGCAGGGATCTGATGGTTACCATCACTTCTTCGGGGGTAATGGGCTCATCCAGGGCCTCTGCCACTTGTGTGACTAGTTTAGGGAGCTTGATGTCGTCTAGAACGTCTTCAATTTCGGTGTCTGTGGGCGATGGGGTGCTGGAGTAGAGGTCCTGATAAAACCCAGAAAACACTGAGTTTATTTCTGTCTGTGTGTGTGTGCTACTGAGCCATCTTGTTTGCGAATAATGCATATGGGTGTTCTGGGGGCTTCACGTTTGTACAGCCAGGCTAATAGTTTTCCGTGTTTGTTACCCAGGGCGTGGCTTCTTTCAATGTGTTTCGTGTAGCTGAGTTTCTCCATCTTATGCCAGTATGTAAGGCAGGCCTGCTTGAGCTCAACCTCCTTTTCTAAATGTTCTGACCTAGAGTTGGCCTTCGCGTCTAGTTCCCTCAGCTCCTTTTCAGTATGCTCTAGTGAGGCCACTATGGACCTCTGGGCTCCCCCCACTGCTGCAATCATTTCTCCCCTCATGACCACTTTGTATGCCGCCCATATTGTGCCGATGTGTCGTACGCTGTTTTCATTGACCTGCCAGAAACTTGCATGCTTTTCCAAATTTGGTCGCAGAAAGCTGTATCTAGTAGGGCCTCGCTTCTCAGCCTCCATGTGGGTATGGCAGGTCTAGGTGCGAACACCGTCCAGGTGGCTACTAGTGGGGAATGGTCAGATATCACTCTAGGTAGATATTGTGCGTCCCCGAACACATCTTGTTGCTCTTTGCTAACAAATATATAGTCTAGCCTGGTGTAGACCGCATGCAGAGGGGAATAAGAGGAGTATTCCCGTTTTTCTGGGTGGTGTTCCCTCCCTATATCTAAGCTTGAGGTGTTGAGTCAGTGCAGTTAATATTTTGGCAGGCGGGGATGGGCAGGTATGTTTATCGTCTGATCTGTCTTTGCGTGGGTCCAGGGTGCAATTGTTATCCCCCCCCCCCACATTGGGGTACTGTCTCCAAGTCGGTTATATAGTGAGTGGAAGAAAGTTGTGGCGTCATGGTTAGGAGCATAAGTGCTGATTAGACAGACCTCCTTTCCTTCTATGGTGCCGTGTACCATGGCCATCCTGCCTTCATTGTCTGTTTTAGTGCTCATTAATAGTGGGGGGATGGTTGGATCTATCCAAATCAGGACCACTCTCGTGTAAGAGGAGTAAGTGGAGCCTATTAGTGTTCCTCTCCAGGACTTGGCTAACGCTTCAAGCTTGCGTGAGTCCAGGTGAGTCTCTTGTAGCAGGGCGATTCCGACCTTGTTCTGTTTTATGTACATGTGGATTCGGCGTTGTTTGACAAAGCTGTTCATTCCCTCGACATTCCATATCAAAATTCTGATCTCGTCAGCCATGATTAAGTGTCCAAGTGTTCACGAGGGTGGCATCTCTGGCGGTTTCTGTTCCGGTTTTGGCGGTTGTTACAATTATAGGTGGTCTTGTCTTTTCTTTGTGTGCTTCCCCGATACTAATACTAACACCCGTATTCCCTCCCCTCTTGAACTTCAAACTCCCCTGTAAAAAGAACTATCCAGCAGGGTTTTCCCTGTCATGACTACCCCGTTTCCGCTCCATTTGACCGTATACAGGTCTTGTGGTGCCCTACGGGTGGGTTAGATATACCCAATAAAAATAACTTCTGGGGGCAGAAGGAATCTGCTTAGTCTATTCTTCGTTGGAAGCAATCCATCTCCTGTACTGTCATGATGCCTACCCCCGGGGACCCAGACCAAGTCCAGCAACCCCCGGAAGCAGGCATCAAGTTACCCCAAGCAAGCCCAACAACCCCCGCTAGGGGCTATTTGGGTGCAGTCCTGGCGCCTACGGCGCCAGACTCATATGGAGAGTCAGGCCTGGCGCCATAGGCGCCAGGCTCATAGATTAAAACTCAGCTGATGCAGACCATGCTGCAAGAGCTCCAAGCCAAACGAGGCTTGGAAGGGACTATTTTACCTAGGGACTATTTTTTTACTCGGATGGGGCTGGAGAGGAATACTTACCTCGGACTACTTTGGAGGCTATTTAAACCACGCCCAAAGAGCAGCACACGCTTCGCGTTATTCTGCATCCAGCAGCGTAACGCTCACCCTGCCTGCAAGTCTGCATCCAGTCTTCTGCCACGCCCGCCTCGAGTTTGGAGCTCCTAGAAAAAGGGAGAAAGAAGGAGAAAAGGTTAGAACAAGAGCAATACCTTTGATCCTGTTAGGGAGAATTCTCTGTAAGGCTAATTTCCCAAACCTAATGAGTCCCCCAGCAGCTTTGCTGGATTTTTGGGGTTTATTTTTTTTTCTCTCCTGCTAAGAGTGAGATTCTTTTGCTCCCACTCTTAGACACGATTTGAGGTGTTCCTTTAACTTTCCATGTGTTTTATGGGCTATGGGGGCTTTTACTCCCTAGGGTCTCATGTGTTTTTTTGCTGTGGGTTACACAGCACCCTCCGTGCCATAACCCAGGGGTGTGGTAGCGACCCCCCAACATAGACTCCATACCCTGGGACTGACTACTGTCTCCCAGGGCATGTAAAGTCACCATTGGCTTTGCTAGTCCCAAATTATGAACAGAAACCAGTACAAACCATCATATTGTGGACGTACTGGTCGGGGCAATTCGATTGCCCCGGGGTCTGTTGTTCGAGGTGGAACGTCTCCGTCCCCCCTGATCGAGTTTTGGCTGTTGGCAGTGGATACTACTTTTTATATTCGACCGCGAATATATCTCTATGGGATTTTCCCATTGTTCGAGGCTACCAACTTTAATTATTTAATTCTTATAGCCTCGAACATACCGCCGGGTTATTTATTTAATATTAATTCACCGGTTGGTATTTTTTGCCAGAACTCGATTCTAAAATGGCGTCTGTGTTCTCTTCTGTGACTCCAACCCAAGTCGAGCCCTTTGTTCCACTTTTTGGCATGCTTCTCCAAAGAAGCCTCCAAAAGTGGTGCCACTCTGTCTGGGTACCACAGGGGGTGTGGGAGGGGGTTTAGGCACCCTGGACTGAGTTACCTTGGTAACTCAAGTCGCACTCTTGTGTGACTGGCCCAAGTGGTGAGCCGGCCAGCTCACCACTTAGCATGTTTGATTGACAGCTAGGCTGAGTGAATGGGGGTGTGTTGCATAAAAGCAGGGCTTTGGGGACTGGAACTTCAGAAGTCGCCACAGGACCTAAGAATCCGAGGAGGGAGAAGCTGAGACGACCTGCAACGACGACGCCACCGGTGGAGCCCTGCTGAATTGTCTCACCACTTTTCCCGACGACAGAGGAGATCTCCAGTCCGGAGAGTCTTCTTCCTTTGACTGGTGGGGATAACCAGTTTTGCCTTCTTTTCACCTTCCTGGAGCATCTCGTGGCCGCCTTGCCCATGCCAAGCACCCCGGCAACCGGAATACCATGGTTTACCACTACCGCGAAGAGAAGGGTAGTACCTTTTAACCGGAGAACTCAGCGGCTGGTTTCTTCCCTGGCAGTGCAACGACCTTCCTCTTTCCTCCACGGCGAGACCTCTTCTTCCTCTGGATGAAACACCGACTTGCACCTGCTGCCAGGAACAACTGCCCCCGCTGGAGCTTCCTTCACACTTAAGGTACTGTGTCCCGCCTGGCTTCCCTTGCGACAGATTGTTCGGGGTGACAGTAAAGCCTCGACTTTCTAACCTGGGCTGGCCTGGGACAACCTAGCTAACTTTGACTGACTTTAATTTCATCCTTTTTGTACGAACCATCTACAAGACTCTTTGGGCATAACCCCACTGTTTGAACCTGGACCCCTTCTGCTTGCTCTCTCCAAGAGTGGGCTTTGCAATTGACTTCCTTGCTCTCCAGTAGAACTCTGCCTATCTTGCCTTACCGTGGTTCTTTGTAAAAGTATTGAAACTTGTGTGCTTCCTTAACTCTGCCTTTTTCCTCCCTTTCTTTACAACTTATTAGAGTGTCATCTTATGTTAAGCGCTCACCTCTGTCTGAAAATAAGTGGTGTTTCTCACTAAGACTTGTCTAATAAGTGAATAGGGTTGTATATATATGATAGTGACTGTGTGCTGAATTTACTTACCTGGTTTTTGCTAGTGTAAATTACAAGTGTGTTTTTAAATAAATAATTATATACTTTTACACCAAAGCTCTGGTCAGTGTTTGTTTGTGCTACTGTGTCTCTGTACCTATTGTGTATACTCTGCATACTGCCTAACTCTTCTTGAGGGAAGTCTGACTGCTCAGCCACAGCTACCAAGTGAATCTGTGTGGTACAGACTGCTACCAAGTGGGTTTACTGCCAAACACCTGTAGTCTTAAATCTTTTGCAGTGGTCCCTAAGGGAACTGCACAGGTTTCTGCCTAACAGATCCTTACCTGAATTCCCGATCCATCGCGCCTTCGAGCTGGAAGAAAGAAGTTATTTTATGCGTGTCGCCTCACCTGCTGCAGCGCTGCACTGAACTCGCCAGCCTTCGCAGCATCTTCACATTTCACTGCATCCTCCTGCATGCTACTGCCGCATTCCGGCACCTAAGGAGAAGACAAGAACAGCAAGGTGAGCCAAGGGAATACATAGAGGAATACCCCCCATAGGCTTACCTGATTTTACCACCGGGGTTACTATTCTTCTTCACGGGTCGGCGCAGCTTCCACTGCATCCTAGCCGAACCCCAGCGCCTAAGGGGAAACAAAAGGACAGCAAGGTGAAATAAAGGACTAACAAGGGGAACCCTCCTCACCACAAAAGACTTACCTGATTTTACCGCGGAGGCATTATTCCCCGAGACTTCATACTTTCTCGCAGCGCCTGAATAAGGGAGAAAGTAACAGGGTACATATGGACATTATTTTATCGAACTGTGTTGGATAATACAAATCCTTACCAGAACATTACCGGTTCCCACAAGGAACTCTTCAGTAGGGTCAAGCTGCAACCTGCAAGGAATCGGACAAGAGTGAAAGTCAGGCATTTGAACTCTTACGAACTACATACTTACGGCGTCTTGCCGGGAATATCAGAGTCAATATTGTCCTGGAACTCACCAATTCCTTCGAGCCAGTGAAGCAACTGGTTATCTACGCGCCCCTGCACTCAATGCAGGATGGAGAGCTCATCTTTTCAAATCATCAGGTGAGACTATAAGAGGGAACATCCAAGGTGATCAGTGGGGAGAACAGCGGGGTGGGGGGATTTACGCTCAACTCCACAGGTGGTTAATTCCCTTTCTCCACTTGCAGAAGAATATTTCTACGGGCCAAGCAAACGAAGCTAGGTGGACCAGTCCAGTCCGTCATTTCGGCTCTACGCGTCACATTGGTGGAGACCGCAGCAGTCCAGTCTAGATCGACGCCTCTGTGGGAGCTAGGTGAGTGTAACAGGTACAGCTCCTGTAGAAAATCAATCTCGGTGCGCTTAGGTAGGTGTTCAGTCAATTTTGTGTGTGCCTTTCATACAGCTGCTCCTCCTGTGGCTCAGCGTGGTTTGCGCCCTTTCACTTCAAGGTCCTGGATCTGTTCACCATCCATCCATTTTCTAGCTTCAGCCGGCGTTTCGAACAGGATGGCTTTGTTGTTATGTAGCACTTGCGATCTTGCTGGGTATAAGAGCATATAGCGTAGGCCTGCTTTTTTCAATCTCACTTTTGTATAGATGAATTGTGCTCTCTTCATTTGGACCTGAAATGTGTAATTGGGACATATGGCTATCTTCTCAAAGCCCCTTTGAATTTGGCCTCCCGATCTTGAGAATGCTAGAATTGTTGCTCTGTCTCTATAATTGAGCACTTTAGCTGTCAGTGGCCTAGGCGGAGCCTCCGGGGGGCGGCCTTTTGGTGAGAGATAGATGAGCTCTTTCGATGGTGAAGCCCTGTGAGAGTTTCTCAGCCCCTATCTCCTGTATCAGGAGGTTCTCAACGTAGTTTGTGGGGTGGGTTCCCTCAGTGCCCTCTGGCAGGCCTAGAATTCTGATGTTACGGCATGCCTGCCCTTCGGCTTCTTCAGCCCTATCTTCCAGGTGTTTTACTCTTTGCACTAGCTCGTCTACGTCTTTCAGAAGCTGCATTTTGATCTCAGTGTTTTCTCAGACTTGGGTTTTGAGCGCTTCGGTCCTGCCAGCAACAGTGCGGACATCTTGTTGCAATAGGCTCAAATCTATGGCTACTGCATCAATTTTGCTCTCCATTGTTGTTTGAAGCGTCTTGATGGCTTCCAGGATCAGTGAATTGCCTGGTTCTGCCGCCACATCCGAGGATCCAATTGTTGTTGCGGTGCTTTTGGTGCTGACTTCTGGTTTTGGTGGTCCATCGGCCGCGTATGTCTTCATGGTGGTCTGTTTTTGTTTGGATCTTGCCCCCTTGGAGGACATCACTCTAAGGGCTGGGGGTTAGGCTAATTTTCAGGCGGGGCACCATTCCCTCTGCAGAAGCTGTGCAGCCAAGAGGTAGCGTGGTTATTATGCACACGTTGCTGGTGCCTTTTCGGTAGGGGCACCACTCCATAGGTCACCACAGTTCTGTGGCGCCGGGCGTTATCACATGTGTTCCCTCTGGGGTGAGTTTGGTGATATCTGTGATCCACGGTGCTTCCGTGGGCCGCCCGTTCTTGCGTGGTTTCTTTCCTTTTTTCTCTCCTCTCCACCCCTTTATCATGTGGTATCAGGGCAGAGGGTCCCGCCTGTGTCCGGGCCCCCCGCTCAGTCAGGGCGCTTATCAGTGCACTCACTCTTGGGTGTCCGTGGTGCCTGTGTTTGTTGTGAGGGGCAGTCCCCTCCTCCTCCAAAGCAGGGCCCGGTCCATGCTGGGCACTCCGCTCACGTAGTGCCGCAAGACAGGCTGCACCAGCCGGCGCCAATCTTCACTGCGCTTGTCCTATTACAGCCTACCCGATCTCCAGTCACCCAGCTGCAGTGTCCGTGTGCGCCTTGGGTGCATGCAATGCTCTGCCTCTGGTCCGGCGCAATAGGCTCAAATCTATGGCTACTCATCAATTTTGCTCTCCATTGTCGTTTGAAGCGTCTTGATGGCTTCCAGGATCAGTGAATTGCCTGGTTCTGCCGCCACATCCGAGGATCCGGGCATTGTTGTTGCGGTGCTTTTGGTGCTGACTTCTGGTTTTGGTGGTCCTTCGGCCGCGCATGTCTCCATGGTGGTCTGTTTTTGTTTGGATCTTGCCCCCTTGGAGGACATCACTCTAAGGGCTGGGGGGTTAGGCTAATTTTCAGGCGGGGCACCATTCCCTCTGCAGAAGCTGTGCAGCCAAGAGGTAGCGTGGTTATTATGCACACGTTGCTGGTGCCTTTTCGGTAGGGGCGCCACTCCATGGGTCACTACAGTTCTGTGGCGCCGGGCGTTATCACATGTTCCCTCTGGGGTGAGTTTGGTGATATCTGTGATCCGCGGTGCTTCCGTGGGCCGCCCGTTCTTGCGTGGTTTCCTTCCTTTTTTCTCTCCTCTCCACCCCTTTATCATGCGGTAGCAGGGCAGAGGGTCCCGCCTGTGTCCGGGCCGCCCGCTCAGTCAGGGCGCTTGTCAGTGCACTCACACTTGGGTGTCCGTGGTGCCTGTGTTTGTTGTGAGGGGCAGTCCCCTCCTCCTCCAAAGCAGGGCCTGGTCCATGCTGGGCACTCCGCTCACATAGCGCCGCAAGACAGGCTGCACCAGCCGGCACCAATCTTCACTGCGCTTGTCCTATTACAGCCTACCCGATCTCCAGTCACCCAGCTGCGGTGTCCGTGTGCGTCTTGGGTGCATGCAATGCTCTGCCTCGGGTCCGGCGCCGTCCCGTGCCGTGGCATTCATCCCCTCTGTGAGGGCGAGACCCAGCGGAGGGAAAGCTGCCCAGTTCTCGGAGTGCAATGGTGTGGCAGTCCGGGTGGGCCTTCCCTCCCCCTTCTCTCCTCACCTTGAACGTCTCCCTCCGGCTGCGGCACTGTCTGCATCCTCGGGGCCTCCGTTCCACGCCCCGCAGCGGGCCTCTCGTCTTCCGGGTCCCCCTGCACCAGCATTGTTGCAGCAGCTACTCCAGGAGCGGTGTTTGCTGTCCACACAGCGGCTCTGATGCTTCCCCGCCACCTCAGGGGCCCTTATTCAGCGGTGTCTCTGTTTTTCTTTCGGCCTGTCGGCTTCCTCGGAGGGCAGCCCCTCTGCGACGCTCCAAGGGCGTAGGGCAGCCGGAGCCTCCAAGCTCGCCTTCCAATGCTTCACCCTCGCAGCAGTCTCTCTGTTTCTCTTCGCTTCTCAGCTGTGCGCGGGGCCCCCCACTCCACTCTTCGATTCTTCTGGGCTATTCTAGGCTTGGATCGTTGGTCCGGATCGGTGGGCACAGCACCATTCAAGTCCACCGGTCTGGTGGCCGCCATTTTCCACTCGGCTCCGAGGCACCGCGGTCCAGTGTTCCGTGCCAGTCAGGGCTCGCTGGGTCGCAAGACTTGGGACAGAGCCACCGGAGATCCTCTGTAGTAGTTGCAGCAACACTCAAACGCTTTAGATGCCTTTAAAAGGTATTTTAGCAGCTTATTTTGGTCACATTGAGCGGAGCTTGCCGAATGTGTGACTTTCCTACATGGCGGTTAGCCACGCTCCCCTTGACTGCGTGATTAATGGCCCTCAACCTCTGTTCTTGAGCCCCGGACATTGCCCCTCACATAACAGTGCCATCTGACTTGAGAACTGCGACCGCGCGGGTACTTTCCCGGGCTACTCAGGGACACCACTCTCGCCCTTACCCCCAATGTGCCTGACCCTCAAACCTGTAGACCATGTTCTATCCGTGCCTCGTACCCGGCAACTGCCATGCGGCCGCCATCACCCCCTGGCCTCTACCTATTGTAGTTGGAACCTAAAGACTGTACCTTCTGCCGCGATACCCTTCGACCGTGTGCCCGAGCTGCGGACTCACGGCCCTTCAACCGAGTTTAGCGAGGGGCAAGCATGCCTACCTCTATGCACTACAGGAGTGATGCCCTTTGCCAATTGCCCCGACCCGCATGCTTAACAATATTCCTACAGGCCTGCCTGTACCCCTGACCTTGCAACGATATGACCCGTATCCAACCTGCGCTGAGGTATAAACAATGCACCATGACCAACCCGAGCCCGCAAATTCTGCATCGGGCTAACACGACACAGTAACGACACCCCTAGTCCGCCCTCTCTCCCGCCACATAATACCGCCAGCCGTACTGCAAGCCACCACTATCCTCTGACCGTTGTAATAAAGATAAACCCTCTTTCTTTGCCCGTACCTTATCTTCTGCTCTAACTGCTGCCCGACCACTCCTTGGCGACTGTAACCGTGCAATCCCTTCTTGAATTGCGAAACTCCCACTGAACCCACGCTGGAAACTCCTTCTCCTGAAACGGCAACACGGAACAGCAACGCAGGATCCCGATCCGATTTTCAGCGAGATGCAACACGGAGCAGCAACACAGAATTCCGACCCGATTTTCTGAAGGAAGCGGGAGACCGAGAGAGAAAGACGGCAGCAAGCGGGCCTTTATAGCCCGTTCCTCTCTCTCGGTTCCCTACCCCCCCACCTTCCGGTGTCGACACGCCCATTTCTGGGGGGCGGGCCTCCCCCTCGTTTTTGGGCCCGCCCAGCTTCTCCGACGCAGTGGAGGATGCTGGCTGGGAAACCCCCACTAAGGTGCGGCGCACGCCATGCCTCCTTCGTCGGCGCATTCGCCCGCCATAGCTGCTGCGGGCTTCACCACTGTGGGCAGCTTCCCAGCTGATGTAGAGGAGGTGTGAGGGGCTTCCAGGGGCTTCCGCCGACACTCTACAACAGAGTTTTCTACGCTCCAACTGCAGTGCCCTCAGCCGCTGCGGGCAGTTTCCCAGCTGATGTAGAGGAGGTGTGAGGGGCTGCCAGGGGCTTGCGCTCACACTGCGGCAGAGATTAATTCGCTCTAACTGCAGCTCCCTTAGCGGCTGCAGGCTTTCCTCTGTTACATCATCCCTGGACACCATACTGCACCCTAAGGTGTGAGTTCTGAAAACGGACTCCTGACAGACCGGCTATTCTATTCTATTCTGATCGATACAGCTGTAATTTCTAAGTGCTCTGAAAACCACCTATGATTTAGAAAGAACTCATCGAAAAAAAGGACACATTGTACTATGAATCAAAAATAAAACTCTGTGCCTTTTTTCTAAAAGACAAAAGATCAGACATTTGTCTGATGGAGAGAGGAAGTGTATTCCACCGCCTAGCACCCAAAACGGTGCTATATCTCCGAAAAGCTCCAGCTTTCTGAAATGTGCAGCTTTAATTGCCTATAGGAGCTCATATCGAACAAAACGCTTCTTCAGATGGATCATACCAAAGCCATAGGGAGTTTTATGGGTCATCACCAGAAGTTTAAACTCTGTCCTGGCACTAACAGGAAGCCAGTGACGTTGCTTCAAAATCGGAGAGATGTGATCCAATCTATGGCTCTTACTAGCTGTCCAATGAAGCACCACTGATGTCATCCTTAGTGTTGGGGGCAGTCCCCGGATCACCGGGCAGCCCCGTACTCGGGTCGGGTAGCACCCGACGACACATGCTGCAGTGCGGCGATCACGCCGCGTGATGAAGGGTGGGGGCTCATCCCACCCGCTCCGGGACACCGGAGCTCCACACACGTGGCCAGGTCCACCTGGCCACCGCGGCCCCGGCTCTGGGGGCACCCAGGCCGGGGTCGCATCCCCAACCCGCCTCACATGGTTGGGGGACCCACAGGGACGGCGTTGCCCGGCAGGGGCACCGTCCTCCAGCTGGGCCCCGACCTTGGGCCCAGCACACGTGGCGAGGCACCCCCCAGGCACCAACACAACACACACACGCGGAGTCAGGTTCACTCGTGACTGCCGAGCCGGAAGCGGCTCGGACCTTTTATTAGGTTGGTCACATGGATAACCATGTGACCACACAACACCGTGGACTGTACCATGGCTCCTTGCAGGGGTGCCATGCAACACTTAGGTTCATTACGTCAGGAAAAATACCCCTGCACCCAGTACACATCTACAAATGAGGAAAACATGAAAGGACACATGCAGACAGACTGTGGATAAGAGAGGAGAGTGGGGACGTGAGACAATGTCTTTTGGAATTCTTGCAAGGATGGATAATTAATAAGCACTTGGATTTTCTGTATGTGTATTACTGGGGCTGCATTGTAAGGTACACAGGTGCAATTTTCTTTTTTGACTTTTGCCTTTTAGTTTTTAAAATTATTTGCCACTGTTAAATTGGCCTTAAAATGGCGCCGATTACATTTTTCAGTTGAACGCTTTCTTTTAAATGAAAGCGTTCCCCACCGTCACCGTCTTGGTGTTCCAGGCTGTGCTGCGTATTGCTCGAGTATTTAGAGAAATAGACCCCCTTCGGATGTGCTCTGTCAGGTGATCTGATCCGGAACTGGTAACACTGGGGGTGTCGTCATCTTGTGTCATGCCACTGATTGAGAGTTGATTGCCTGGTGCACCCTGAGTGAGTTTGGGTCATGGCCGGATGTGGATTACATGCTACATGATCCCTGGATGCCTCTCTTTAGCACGTTTGGAGCAGCACGTCACCTTTACCCGCGCTTCACATCCATCCTCCAGCCTTCATGATGTCTGACTGTAAGTAATTCTACGCTGATGGCCGCCAGTGATATTGGTCCCTGCTTCCTGCAGTTACCGTGAGGCTGAATGAGGTTGCAAACGTAGTGCTCTCTTAGACGCTGAAGCTTGAAAGTTATGGAAGGAGCACCAGCGCGTGTTGTAGTGGCTAATTACTATACCTGCCAGCAAGTTGGTCCTTGTTAAGGTGACCCGTATGGCAGTGCATGAGAATGGAAACAGTGGGTTGATGTGAAGTCTATCTTTTTGCAAGGCGTGTGATTTGGGCACCGACACAAAATGTTTGCACTGTTCCTCCTGCAGAGGTAGATTGCTGCTGCTGCTCCTCTATCTACTCGCTGGATCTCGGCGGCCCTGTTGGATCGGTCCGGAACATGCAGAAACTTCTAGACTTAACCAGTACCTGTTATTTAGCCCGGGGGAGGCTGGATCTGGTGGGCCTGCCGGGTCGATCTCCTTAGGCTGCACCTTGCAGTCTTGTGCTGTCAGTGGGATCCCTCACGGCTGTCTCGGATACGCTGGCCTGGAGGTATTTAAGTGATCTCTCCAGTCTGGCAGGCGGTCACCTGCATCTCAGCTCTTCATGTCTTCAGGTTCTGTAGGGTGGTCTGTCCGGTCAGCTGCTTAACTTGTCCATTTCTGCACCGACTAGCACTACAATGAGATGCATTTCTTTGGTGCGTTTAGCCTGCTTCTGTACTGCATTGCTTTCCTGTAGAGGTTGCTTTGTGGAAATGAAATGTGGAAGAAATCCTGCTCCTGCTAATCTCCTGGTGATGGTGTACAAACTGCATGTCTTGCTCTCCGACTGGTTCCTTGTTTGATCTGTGAACTTGCCGTTGCAGTTATGCTTTTTATTTACACTGCAGCTGGGGAGACGCTTTGTTACATACTCTGTCTGCATGCATTATCTACACTTACATGAACCGTGATGCCAGTTTATGTAGTTTGATATGAAAACAGAAATATGGTACAATTGAGGCAGTGCATCTGCCGGTCTTCCAATTCTTGCAATGTACAAGACTGATGTTTTTAACATGTTTTTTTCTCCAGACAATTTATTTGGCATCTGGTAATATGAGCTTTTATAAGTGCTTACATCAACCCGTGTACTGGGAAGGCATTAACAATTTATTGAAATGACAGTTACCGCCCTCATTGAATGACTTTTGTAGAGTAATACATCACGTTTCATTGGTTAGCTAATCAATGCCTGAATATTTATGCCAACATTACTAAGAGTTGTTTGAATTTGGTCGGTGATTCTGGTCAGTTATTCATTTGCATTTGCCTTGTGTTTCACATATTGGGTGGTGCCACATGTTTGGTACTGGAACTGGGGAGGAATTGGGATGATATATGGGGCATGTAGGAGCACAGTTTATACACCGGTATCATGCTGTAGTTACTTTGAAAGGTATGGTATTGGGAACGTTGAACACCTGAGGTTTCTGTATGCAGCTGTGTTATGCTGTTTGGGTATTTGATTTATACCATTGAAGGCTGCTGGGGTTATGTCTAAAAGATGATTGGGTGGTCTGGTGGAGGAAACAGTCTGTGTATCTACGCGGGTTGGGATTTGGCGGTGGAACAAACATTTTGTGATTTTGATGTGATGTAATTGCAGTGGATATTTAAATTCTTCTTATATGTTATAATAATGCAGTGGTT
Source organism: Ambystoma mexicanum (assembly GCF_040938575.1). Lineage (NCBI taxonomy): Eukaryota > Metazoa > Chordata > Amphibia > Caudata > Ambystomatidae > Ambystoma > Ambystoma mexicanum. Next base: position 182,716,335 of record NC_090937.1, on the reverse strand, counting down.
TTATGGTTTCCTGATTTTGGGTTACAGGGGATTACTTGGGGAGTTCGAGTTCTTTAGGAGAGGAGTCCAGGATGTTGGACTTCTTGGAATGTGTTTTAGAATCTTTTTCTATTCGCTGTTCTTGTTGTTTTGCATATGTTTCAGAAAGGGGGGTTAGGGGTCTCGGTTGGGGTCACAAATACTTTTGAAGGTCTGTTGAGGGGTCCTTTTTGAGTTGGGTTGGGGTGGATTTTCTGTGTTTGAATATGGGGGATCAATTGCGAGTTATCTCGTGGAATGTGAATGGTCTGAACAATGCACAGAAGAAACGGAAAATTTTGGCTTATATGAATGAGTTGAAAGGGGATGTTTATTTTCTCCAGGAGACACACCTTTTGAAAGCTGATCTGGATGGTTTGAAGAAAGGTTGGGTTGGGAAGGTCTATGGCTCATCTTTTGAGTCTAGGTCTAGGGGTGTGGCTATTCTTATAAGGAAAAATGCACCAATCAAGGTGGTCAAGGAGATATGTGACAAGGAAGGTAGAATGGCTGCTGTTTTAACAAATATTCAAGGAAAAGATGTCATTTTTTGTAATGTTTATGCGCTGACATCGGATGATGGTGCCTTTTTCAGAAAGGTAGCTCAAACAATTCAGGACCTCAAGTCCAGTAACATAATCTTGGGTGGCGACTTCAATACAGTTGTGGATTCAGCTTTGTACAGGAGCAATACTAGACATTGTCGTAGGATAGACATGCAGTCTCAGGTTTTTCGTGATCTGCTTGCGGAACATAATCTGAAAGACTGTTGGCGAATAGAAAATCCCTTAAAGAGGGAATATACTTTTTATTCTGGTGCGCATGCTACATATTCGAGAATTGACATGGTGTTGATGGCAGGAGATTTGTTGCAGGAATGCAAAACTAGTAGTATAGGTAATATTGTGCTGACTGACCATGCTCATGTTTTGGTGGATTTGGGTTGGAGTTTTACAATGTGTAGACAAAAAACTTGGAGACTAAATACCATATTGCTGAACAATCTAGATGAGATGGACAAAATTGTGTCTGAAATAGACTATTTTGTAGAGGAGAATTGTACTGGGGAAGTTGGATCTGATGTGATTTGGGAAGCGTTTAAGTGCACAGTTCGAGGTATGTTTATTAGTCTAGCGAGTGGTTTGAAAAAAAAATTGGACAATACACAGAATGTACTGGAACTGAAGATTAGAGATTTGGCAGGAGTTCTGATGGTGGATCCCAGGAGAGTGGATTTGCTTCCTGAGTTAAACAGGGTGAAAAGAGAGTTGAGGGAGTTGATTTCTAGTAGAGTGGATAAGAAGTATTTCCACCAAAAATGCTTTTATTTTGAACATGGGGAGAAATGTGACCGCTGGTTGGCGTATAGATTGAGGTTGAGAGAGTCTGAGCGTTCAATTCTATCTCTTACTGATTCTGATGGTCGGGTCACTTTCACTCCGGATGGTATTAATGAAGTGTTCAGAAAGTTTTATGTGGATTTATATAAGAATGAATCACATATTGAAGCGGATAATGGAGATTTCCTGGATGAGATTTTCAGTGGAGGATTCTGCTTTACTGGAGGAAGATATCTCGGTGGACGAAGTCAAGTTTGCAATATCAAAATTGAATGTTGGTAGGTCTCCAGGGCCTGATGGATTGCCAGTTGAATTCTATAGATGTTTGCCTAATTCAGCGTTGACACTTTTGACTGAGGTGTATAAGACCTCGAAGGCTAGGGGTATACTTCCGGACTCCACTAGACATGCAACTATCTCTGTCTTTTTGAAAAAAGACAGGGATGAAACACTTGCGTCCAACTACAGACCGATTAGTTTGATCAATGTGGACAATAAGATTCTGGCTCTGCGAATGGAAAACCTTTTGCCGGGGCTGATATATCGGAACCAATCTGGTTTTGTTAAAGGTAGGATGACGTCCAGTAACATGCGGACATTGCTGTGTACGATCACGAAAGCGTCAGAGTTGTCTGAAGACTCCGCTGTCCTATCACTTGATGCAGAAAAGGCATTTGATAGATTTGACTGGCGATTTATGTTTAAAGTATTAGAGAGGATGGGTTTTGGAGTTCAGTTTTGTTCATGGATTGAACTACTGTATACCAGGCCTACGGCTGATGTCAAAACTAATGGTCAAAGGTCGGCACCTTTTGAATTGGAACGTGGCACGAGACAAGGTTGCCTGATTGTCTCCTTTTGTTATTCGTACTGAGTATTGAACCCTTGGCTATAGCATTGAGAAATGAGGAGGGTTTACAAGGCATAAGTTGTTGGGGGATGTTGCAAAAAAATGTGGTTATACGCTGATGACTTGTTAGTGGTCCTCAAGAATCTTGGTGAGTCTGTACCGGTTCTTATGAACATTCTCGAAGCCTTTCAATAGTGCTCTGGTTATAAGATTAATTGGGCGAAATTGGAGGTTTTACCGTTAGTGCCGCGGTGTGACAAACAATTGATAACCAGGTTGGGATTCAAGTGGTGTGTTGAGAAACTATTGTACTTGGCGGTATGGATTTTGCGTAATGTCGCTGATTTTGTGAGGGAAAATATGAAGATGGTGTGTACTAATTTCAAATCGGATTTGAAAAGATGGAGTGTGTTGCACCTTTCCCTTTGGGGGAAGGTGAATTCTTTGAAAATGGTATCGACTCCTTGCGTGAATTTTGTTCTGAGCATGATCCCTTTAGATATTGAGAAGCATTTTTGGCGAGAGTTGGATAGACTCATGATTTTTTATGGGATAATAAGCCTCCTCGCCTGAAGATTAGCAAATTGCAATTGCCTTTGTCTAAGGGTGGGTTGGGGATCCCTAATTTCAAGGCATACTATCTGGCTTTTATGTCGCGGAATCTATTTGAGTTTCTCAAATCGGAACATGAGGACTGGATATGTGCAGAATCTAGCCATGTAGGCCCTTTGTCGCCTAGGGCCATTTTGACCAGTAAGCCACCTCAAGCGAGGGTAGAAGGCCTGCTGACTAGGAGTTTAAGGAATTCTTGGGTGGCCTTGTGCGAGTGTCTGGGTTTCAATGCTTTAAGAGATCCGAGTGCTTCACTTTGGCTGAATCCAGGGATTAGACTTGAAGGGAAAACTTTGTTCTGGCAGGATTTGTACCTAGCTGAGGTGCATTGGATTAGTGATTTGTTCAATGGTTTGCATTGGATGACGGCTAGGGAATTACGTTTGAAGTTTGAAATTCCTACTTTTTTTTTTAGACTATCGGAAGATCAGGAGGCGGTGGATTTGGAAAAGTGAATCAACATAGACATGCTTGGATGGATACCTGAAGTGAGTGGATGTGGCCTGGTTAGCTATGTCTATAGACTGGTTGTGTCGAACTATCGGGCTAATGATGCTTTGAGATTGGATTGGAACCGGAGAATTGGTGAGGATATTACGGAGGATGATTGGACAAGTATTTGTGAGAATGTGAAATTGTGTTCTTTGAGTCTTGCTGATAGGTCGCGTCAAATAAAGATTTTGAATAGAACATATTGGACACCTGAGAGAATGATGAAAAGAGGGATGAGTGACAGCTCGGAATGTTGGGCATGTTTACATGAGGAGGGCACCTTGGAGCATATGTTGTGGGGATGTTCGAGGGTGAGAGGTTTGTGGTTTGAGTTTGACCAGATCTGTGAAAAGATTTTGGAGGAGACGGTTCATATGGATTTTAAGACAATCGTGCTGGGCTGTGGGGATTTATTGGAAGACCTGACTACTTCTCAGAAAAAATGGATCTTTCGTGTGGCAATGGTGGGGAAGAAACTAATTTTGAGACATTGGAAAACATCTAACCCTATTACTATTGAGGAATGGATTTCAGAGATGTATTCTCTAGCGGATATGGAGAGGGTGTTGTATCAGAGAGAGAAGAAAACTGCATTATTTTACAAGATTTGGGGTACATTTCTGTTATATTAGACCAGTTCATTGGATTGTTTTGTGACTCCTGGGGGTCAGGGGGGTTTTCTGCTGTATATAGTTTTGTTGGCTTTGTTGTCTTTACTTCATGATGTTATATTATGTACATATTGTTTCTATGTTGTGTAATTCTTGAAAATAAAACAGATTCCATAACTACTTGATATGTGTTGAGCATACAGAATAACAGAAAATCCATAGCCATGTTGCATTGACAGAGCATAGATTATTATAAAAAATAACATTCTTGAATCTGTCAAATAAATACAAGCGTAGCTGAAAAACATCTCCATGGGTGTCTACTGACATCACAATGGCATGCAGAGAAAAGTCCATCTACTTTGTGATGTCATGGAATCCTGCTCTGCTCATGTGCCAGAAGGGCCTTCTTTTCTTGCATGAAAGTCCTGCACAAGGATGCACGACATCTCGGATCTCAGCAGTGTCACACCCACATGAGGAAAATGAAGGATCCCACGCTTGAGGTTTGATAGTAAGTACTACCGAACAGTGTGCATGCTGTACCTTTGTTTCTCTGGGGCTCGATGGGTATATCCTAATATATTCTGGGAGGTCAGGGTGGTACTAGGGTATCCATTGACAACCCTGTTAAAGTTTGGAATGGGAGTGCTTTAAAGAGTGTAGATAGCGTGACATTTCACCAACATGGGAACAGGGAGAAAGCTGGTCAGCATGGTGGGGGTTATTAATCCCCAAAAATATGTAAGAAGGATGTATGGTGAAATATGGTGGTGTTATGCTTCACAAATCAAATTAATGTAGTAAATTAATGGTGTAGGACAGGAGCCAGAAAGGTCATGCGTACAATGGTGGCATGTCTGCAACAAAAGTCCTAGAAAGAGAGCTGAGAGGGCGTATATTTCTATAGTCTGGAGGAGCGGATTACGAGAAAGTATGAGACATTTCAATATTGTAAGATTGAGAGAAAGCCATAGCATGTCATAAGGTGCCAAATATTTGGATGAATAAATATTATTCTCCCCTTTTTTTCATGTATGTATATTTTTTTTAAGTGCTTACAGCATTTTACAGGTTTACAGTGACTTTTTCGAACGCCATATTTTCGAAATGCCATTTTGTCAACACAAAATTGCAGAATTTTCTTTTTTTTTTTTTAAATTTATTTTTGAAATGGGGGGTTCCCCCCAACCGCCCGTTTTTTTTTTTATTGACAGTTTTTTTTAACTAACGAAACAAAAACAAAACATATATAAAAAAATAATGTGAAAAAAACATTTTCGACATTTTTTTTCTCCACAAAATGGCATTTTGAAAATATGTTTGACAATTTAACCGGATACCCATTTTACATGCCTTATGCATCAAAACAACAGTCATGTATGCATATTTGAAACTAGCACTGTCAGTTTACATTATGCCCAGTTATTAAATTCCCTGCCCATTGTCATATGGCTGTGTGAGATCGCTCAATCTCTTTACGGCCTGCTTTCCAAAAAGTCCTCCTGTTGTTGTTGGGAGGTTGCCGCCTTCAGTCCCTGCAGCCGCCACTGCATCTTGGCCATGATGGGAAGCAGTCCTGCAGTTGAACATCCATGAGCGGGGAAAGCCATCTGCCTTCTAGATCCACTTTCCACAGGAAAGCTCTCCTGGATCTTTTGACCTTTCTTCCCATAGGCCCTCATGTCTGTCCTCTGCCTTGCTTCTCTTATCCTGCACTGGTCCTGACCCTCCTCGTCACTCCACCTCATGCTTCTCCTTCCTCCCAATGTATAATGAGCCATTGCAGATTGGGACTTCACCATGGCCTTAGGCAATGCATGCATAATATAAACTCTGGAATATAGGTACGTTGTGGGCAAGTTCTTATTTAAGTTTAGCTCCCTAACAGGGAGTTCAGGGGTGCTCCCAACCAATCAGAAAGCTTAGAATTGGAACTTTACCTCATGATACAGCCGGTGTTCTGAGCGTCCTAAGATGCAGGAGGGCCACTATCTTCCCTGCCCATGGGACAGCAGGTAAGTGCTTCCCTTCACCCCCAATTTCCACCTCCTCTCGTACATTTCTGCCCCACTGATGCCCTACTTTCCTGGAGCTTCTTTGGCCCCCACCAACGTCAGGAACAATTGGTAGTGGCTGCCATTGAAAGGGAGAACGGACTAGGTATAGTTCCCTTCTCCCATGCCAATGGCAGACATTTTGTTTTGCAGGTTTTTGACATTTTAGTTATAACACATAGCATCATTAATGCATTTCTTAACCCCAACATTTAAACACCCCTCTCCACCCCCCTCGCTATGGATCCTCAAAACTGACACCACCAAAACACAGGCAATTGGTAGCATCTCTTCTCTAAGTCAGGGTTCTCTTTCTGGGTATGCCTGAACCCAGGGCGATTGAGTCTCTCCCCGAATCCCCAGCCTGGAACACGGCACAATCAATGTCACTTCCTGTAAGGGGGGGTTTAACCCTCTCCCTCCATCCTAACAATCTACCCTCCCGTATTTCTCAAAAAAGGGGAGCCATACACCTTCAGTATCAGAACTAGACTCGGCCAACAGGTGGGTGAAATACTCCATATCATATATGGCCTGGATTTTGGAAACCCATTCTTTCTCCAGAAAGAATACGCAGATTTTTCTACAATTGGGTGAGGCAACATCTGGCAGCAACGAAAATAATATGAACCATACGGCCTTGTTCCTCCTCTGTGCTGAGCCCAAAATGAACAAGCCATGGGGAGAGGTCTCTCTGAATTCCATCAACCCCCTTTATCCAAGACAGGACCTCCCTCCAATATGTCTGCACCCTGGAGCACCCCCACCACATGTGGAAGTAATCTCCTTTTTCACACTGGCATTTCCAACAACGGGGGGGGTTGTATCCATCCCTCATCCGGGCTATTCTCACTGGGGGGTAGTGCCATCTATGTAGCAGTTTCAGGACCTGATGTCTGTGTTGGAGGGACGCAGTGGAGCGATGAGCCCGCCTGCACATTTGCGCCCACAGTATGTCCCCTATATTTTTTCCCAGGTCCTGTCCCCATTTGATTCTTTATCCCCCGGGATTGCACAGAGGAGCAATTTGTAAATCCCGCTATCAACCCTCTAGACCCTGTCTGTGTGATCAGAAATCTCTCAAAATCTGTCTGCTCCCCCAAATCTCCTTAGTTAAGACTCCTTTTAATTGTAGGAAGTGAAAGGGCTATAGTTTACGCAGTCTTCCAGTCTCCCCAGAGATATGAAGGCACCTCCTTCCCACAATTGTTCCACTCTGCTGAGCCCCGCCTCATAGCAGGACTGGAATGCCAATGGTTCCTCAATCCCATCCCTGAGTGGGGGTGCCCACTGCAGCTCAGAGGCGACAGCCATGTCGTAAGCCATCTGTTCTCCCCACCCTCTTTCCAGATGGTCCACAGAGCCCGCAGGACTGGATGACGTAAGACTCTATTTGGGATTTGCCCTCTGGGGACCCATAACCATTCATCCAAAGTGACCGGGGCCAATACCTCGTTATCCATGGCCACCCACTGTTTCTCTGACTTTGGATTAAAATGATGCACCAGGACGCTTAGCTGGGTCGCTTTATAATTTGTTACTACATCTGGAAATCCCACTCCCCCCTCCTCTTTTGGCCCAACTAATGTCCCAAAGGAAATCCTGTGCTTCTTCCCTGCCTAGAGAAACTGCAACAAGGTTCGCTTCACCTCAGACAGGAAGAACATGGGCACGGACACTGGCAGCATTTGAAACAAGAATACAAATTTGGGGAGAACCACCATCTTTATGGCATTCAGCCTCGCCATCCAAGAGAGCCCCAATCCCTCTGATCTCTCGTTTCACGGCTGACCAAAGGAGGACGACGTTACCAGGAAACAGATCCCCAGGGTGCTGTCACCTGTAGCCCCAAATATCAAAACGTGTACTTCTGCATCCGGTATGGAAGCCCAGCCACATATTTCCTTTCTCCATCTGGCAGCTCCCCAATCGGAAACCCCACAGATTTCCCCAAGTTTACTTTAAAGCCTGACAACCTCCCATAGAGTTCCAGACTTTCCAGCACATGATTGGTGGAATGAGATGGTCTGGTAAAATAGAGTAGGGCGTCGTCGGCGAAGAGGCTTATCTTACAGTGCAGCTTGCCCACCATAACCCCTCTGTTGTTACTGTTGTCCCTGACCGCTGCAGCCCACAGCTCCATCTCCAGCGCATAAATCAACTGGGAGAGGGGACAACCCTGGCGTGTGGCCCTCCTCAGTGGTAAGGGCCCAGATTCATTCCCGTTAACCACAACCCTTGCAGTGGGTTCCGAATACAGAGCCGCTATCCAACCCATCCACCTTGGGCCCATTCCCAGAGACGTGAAGACCTCCTCCATAAAGACCCAACTCACCCGGTCAAATGCCTTCTCTGCATCCAGGGATAACAGAAGCACCCCCCTCCCCCGTACCATCTGCAAGCTCAGAACATCAAGAGTTTTCCGATTGCCATCTGCCCCTTGCCTATTTAACACAAACCCCACCTGGTCCAGGTGAATCAGTCGGGGCAGGTATGTTTCCAAACATTTTGCCATGATCCTGGTCGATCCTGGTCTTTCCCGGGTTTTGGTATGACAACTATCGAAGTCTGGAAGAATGTCGGCGGTATCGTGTCCCGCCCCACCATCTGATTAAACAGCCTGGCCCCGCCAACAGGGTTTGAAATTGCTTATAAAAGTCAGCTGTGAAGCCGTCCTCCCCTGGAGCCTTCCCTACCTTCAACCTCTTGATGGTGCCCCCAACACCTCTACCCTAGGTATCTCTTCCTCCAAAGTGTCCCTCTCCATCCCTGTAAGGTTGGGGAGGTTCTGTTTGGCTAAGTACAGCCGCATGTCCTCCACCGATTTCCCCCATTGGTCGAGCATACAGCTCCTCGTAAAAGCTTGCGAAGCAGTCCGCTACTTCCCGCCCCCCTTCCGAACCCGACCCCTTACATTCATGACTCCCTCAGTTCCATAGCCAAGACTGACGACTCCACTATCACCATGACAAATAAGTAACAAACTGAACCAATGCAACCTAGCTTCATACTGAATGTATGTGTTACTGTGTAACTGACCATATCATTACCATGGGCCTCATTACGAGTCAGGCGGTAACCGAGCCAGAAAAACCGGCAGGTTACGGCTGGACTCGTATTACCATTCCGCCTCCGTGATTCCCGGTAATTCCGGAGGCGGAATTCGGTAAATCCCCCTTCCCATGGAGTCCCATAGTCCCATAGGACTCCATGGGAATGGGGAAGTGGAAACACCGGCACTATGCTGTAATGATGCTGGTGTTTCCACGTCCGCCTGCAGGCGGGTGGTTTTAAACCCGCCAGGTCAGACCTGGCGGGAGTGACACCTCCCGCCTGCAGAACTCGAGATCAGCAGGTCCGGAAAGAACGGTGGTGGTGGATTTACCACCAGCGTTCTTTCCGGACCGGCCTACTCGTAATGAGGCCCCATGTATCAAATGATGCCATTATGTAACCGTCTGATCTCATGACTATGTAAACGTATCTTTCAAGTTATTGTAACCAACTCCTTAAGTCACAGCGCCTAGCTGCCTTTGGGCTTTGTGCGCTCTATAAATGCACAAATAAATAAATACATACATAAACCCCTCTCTCCACTCTGCAGCCTCTCACCCTATTTGACAGAAGGGTCCCCACTGTATCCCCCCTCTCATAATGTCTCTGTTGTGCGCACCCGAAGTGTACACCAAGTGTACTGGCTGTTTGGCTGTTCGGGTGAGCAAGGGGTGAGGGGGAGAGAGACCCGACTTGATTACGCGCCATTTTGATAACAGCCTTTATTTCATGGATTGTTCTGTTTGCAATCTCAGATATCTCACTTGCAATTTGATTCACTTCTTTCTGTGCTGCACCATTTCAGTGTTACTTCTAACCTATCATAACTACGGGCTGTGGGGCGTGGCTTATAACGCTGCGTAGTAGTATTCGCGCCCTGTTTTCTGTTTACTTTTTTCGGCAGCCCGCTGCTGAGTGGGAAATCTAGTGCACCGATTCCTTTCAAAGGTGTTTTAGCTTATGCTAATTTATAATCTATCAAGTCAACAGAGAGTGATTTCGACTCTTATATCGTAACCTATAGTGCGATGATTTTTGCACAGTTCTCCATCACATGCACCAGGTTGGGACGCTTGAATTGAGATGAGAATAAGTTCATTTGTGTAGCTCTAACTCATGTTGTCAATTACTTATGACAATTGCTTTTGCATTAATTCCACATTTTTGAAGTGGAACTACTTGAGATTACATTATCTGTTATTTCTATAGAATATTAATTGATTATGGCTAGCAATCTAAGAAGCAGGTGTATTTGGAAATCCTTAGAATGAAAGCACCCCGCAATGCCCCACCCATAGTGCTTAGTGGGGCTAGCCTAATGCACTGCGATACTAGCTAAAAAAAAGACATTGATTTTTCTTTGGTGCATTTAAATCTAACCCTAATGCTAGCACCACCACTCAGCCACTTAAAGACAACACCATCTGTCATGAGGTTGCCTTCATGCATATGCGCGCCCAAACACACACCCTCTCGGAACTGATGGTGGACTCGCACTCCCCTCAAAGGGCCTTTGACATTTCTCCTCCGATAAGCTTTCTGAGTCAAGAGTATGCGGGATAATTCACACACTGCTACTACTGCCATGGTATCAGATTGCCCAAAAGGCTTGCCTTCTGACATATCAATCCTTGTCCCTGCAGTAATGGCAGAGTTGGAAAAAAGAGTGTGTCTCTCTGGCGGTCCTTCCATGCCAGTTGCTGCACCGGCAGGAGGTGTTGAAAATGTTCACGTGCACCACAAAAAAGGAGGTATTGAAGCTGATAAGACCACACCACATAATAATGCAGCTGGTAATGATTCGGTACTAATGACTCCTTCTGCAAGTTCACCCAAACTAAGTCCCTCATATCTTGAACTAAGAGACTGCGAACATTTGTGTCGGTTCCTATAGATTCTTAAACATCAATGCCACCGCTTCCTCCTCGGTCACACAGATCAATCCAACGGTGGACCTGCAGAACTTGGAATCCTCCTTCCCTGTGATAACAAGAATATTCAACTTTTTAGACAAGGATCGTGACTACACCCACTACGAGCTTCGGGATATAAAAACATCAATGTCTGATATCTTGTCAAAGTTAAATAAACTGGAAGGCTTTATTCGTGCCGACATGTATAGGTTAGAACGAAGTAGGCCGACCATTGCTAAGCCACCAACTACAACTACTAGTTCAATAGCATCACAAACAACCAAGACTCTTAATGTTGATTAAACTACCCAATCATATGAAGCACACACTTCTTCTAACACTCCCACTCGATCATATGCACAGGTTCTAGGGGGAGCTGCTGAAACTCACCCCACGCATTTAATGGATTACAAGCAGCTATGTCAAAAAGTGCTTTCTAATTGTGATAAAATTGATCAGATCCACTATTTTCTTCAGATTGGAGGGCCCCTGTGTACTTATTTTTTATTTATTTTGTTTAACCATTTTTTAAAATTATTTTTTAAAAAATGTTAGTTTAATTTTTAAACTTTTCATTTGTCTCCAGTTTTCCAAATTTGCTTTTAACTCGTTATAGGTTTGCCAAGGCTTAGAAATTGACATTGTAAAGATGAGTTTATGCGATCTGCCGTTAAGCATCTCCATCCACCTCTCTTCTGTCTCCATCGTCTGTTCACTGATCTTATAGTAGGTTCCGAATCTAGATCTTTGTTCGGAGAGTTTATTAAATTCCATTAGTAAGTGGAAGAGTGTTTGTGATTGTTGAATATCTGAGCAAAAGCGGCAAAAGTCTTCTTTCAGAGAAATTTGTCTGATTTTGGCTAGGTAGGAATGGGTTGGTATTGTGTTCATTCTAATTTTCAAGTATATTGCTCGCATTTTGGCATCAGGAAAGATGGTCAGGTAAGCTGGGAGTTCGTTGATAGATCTGATATCAGTCTTGCATTGTAGATTGAGGGTGTATTTCGTTTTCTCTTCCAGGGTTTTTATCCAATCGTTTTTCATTCTTTTTGTTTTTGCGTGTTGTGGGCTTAGCGTTAGAAGAAATCTCTCACGAAATGCTGTTTTCATAGAGTGTTCTAGATTGTTTTTCCATTTGGCAAGCATTATGTTGTTCATTGTTCCTTCGTGGGTCTTCAAGATTTGAATTGCTGGTGTTTTCTCATTGGTGAGAAGCTTGCGGTATAGGTCTAGTTGTTTCCATAAGACGATTGAGCCAATAGACTGTACTGCTACTTCATTTCTGATCCTGGGCATAGGAAAAGAAGGTGGCCGCTGGAGGATCTTACGCCAGAAGGAAGCTTCTAATTTTGTCCAGCCGTAGTCCGTTGCATTTATCATGGCTTCTGTTCCATAGACTATTGTCGGGATGACCTTTTGTTTGTAGTATGTGATTATGGGTTTGAGTGAATATTTGCCAAATTTTCGGTGGATCACACATCCTTGTCTTGCAAGAGATTGGATCTTTTGTTCTAGTTTCAAAGTCCACTCTTTTTCGGTTTTGTATTGGTTTATGTGGATTCCCAGGTATTTGAATGTTGTAACTTCTTCAAGCTGATTATGGTTTAGATACATTTTTAGTTGTTTCCCATTGTTATTGATCGATTTGGTCAATTGCATTATTTTTGTCTTTTTTGTATTGATGGTGAGTTCGTTGAGGTTCATGTAGTTACTTAATTGCGTGAGACTGTTTTGTAGGCCTGAAGGAGTCTTGGCCAGAAGGATAATATCATCTGCATATGTCATGATTTTGACCAGTGTTGAATTTATCTTTGGAGCATTTAGGTCGTCAGGTTGAAGGTGTATGTCAATGTCTGCGGTGAAGAGATTGTAGAGTGTAGCTGCGAGGGGGCATCCTTGTTTTAATCCATTTTCGGCTGGTATTTTCGGAGTTGTATGGCCTTCTTGTGTAAGTCTTATTGTTACAGTGGTATTTGAATAAAGTTGTCTGATTGGTCCCAAGATGTCGTTAGGGCATTTCCATTTTTCAAGTTTGTTCCAGAGTTTTTGCCGAGATATCCCATCAAAGGCCTTATGAAGGTCTATGAAGGCCACGTAGATTTTTGTTTTGTTATATATTGCTTCATGTTTTACCAAGTTTAGCAAGAGTAGGTTGATATTTGTCCCGACATTTGGAGTAAAAACCAGTTTGTCTTGTTGAGAAGCGATGTGTCTCGGTTGCCCATTGATTGAGTTTTTTTAGTAAAATCGACGCGAAGAGCTTTCCTAGAGGGTCTAGTAGTGCAATTGGCCGGGAATTTGTCGGGTCATCTCTCGGTCCTTGTTTGTGAATGGGTACAATGGTTGCAGTTTTCCATGATGTTGGTATCCGGTTTAGCTTATTTATGAGTGTCCTGTTTCTCATTAGATTGGCCCATGAATGCGGATCTTTCTTTATCATTGCATTTGATGTCCCGTCGGGACCTGGTGCACGGGAGATATTGAGTTTTTGTATGATGTCATAGATTTCTTGATATTTGCAGGTTACTGTCCACTTTGTGTCTGGTCTCTTTGCTGTTGTTTCAGTTTCTGGTGAGCGTGCTTTGTATATTTTTGTGTAATGTTCAATCCATCGATGTTCTGTCACATTTCCTGTCAGTTTTTGTTGGTGAACTGAATTGTTGTTCAGGAGATTCCATAAGTCACAGAGATTGTGTGTTTTGTAGGTTTGTAAAATTGATTCTGCGTCTGCTTGTAGTATCATCATGCAATGCGTTTTGATCCAGTTGTTGTAATGTTGTTTTGCTTTTATTTGGATGAACGATTCCTTATCTTTTCTTTAGTTGTCGCATGGGTTTTCTCAGTGTCCTTTTCCTTTCGGTGGCCTCCTTGTTGTAGGAGTGCCGATGAGATTGTGAGGTTTGTTGTGTAGTTGGTATATAGTAGGGTTGAAGTAGCCATTGGTAATTTTATTTTTGTTCATCGGGTAGGGTAGTTTGCATGAATTGTCTTGTAAGTGAGGTTATTGCTTGTTGGGTTATGCATAGTTTTTTCCCAGCTGTACAGACTTTTAGCGAGACCGATTGCGTGGGCTGTGGTTGATGTGGGATATCTTGTCCGTGTACGACTAGTTGATTAGGATCGCTCCTTCTCGTTGTTATTATGGTTGCTGTTTGTACTGTGGCTCTCAGTTCTTTCGAGAGATAAATGTAGTCAATTATGGCAGATGATTTACCACGGGACCAGGTGGGGAGAGGCTTGTTTGTTTCCATTTTTATTAGCTTTTGCAACAATCAAACAACACACAAAAACAAACTTAGCAGTACATGTTATCCATTTTGAGTATTTCGTATCATATTAGACTGTACTGTTGTCTCCCCTTTACCCTCCCCCCTTAACTTGAGCCTACTCCATTTCAACGTCCTCCATTACCTCCTCTCGGGGTGTTCTCTCTTATGTACTTGAGAGGTCTTATCCTCGCTTAAGCATATCTGGGTGGACCCAACCAATGTGGCTACTAAGTGCCTCCAGGCCGTCAATGCATCCGCTTCCCCCCCCCCCCCTTTGTTGGCTGCTTCGGCCCATACCACCGTTTCTGTTTCAGCCCACTTATTGAGGTCATTCCACCAAACCTCCACCTTAGGCCTGTTGCATGCTTTCCAACCCATGACAATCCTGCGCTTGGCCAGTATGTTAGCTATGTCTTTAGGTTTGCTCACATGCTTGAACTTGCGTGGTCTAGAAAATCCCTCCACTATACATGCCCACACCAACTCTACATCTAGCATGATCCCCTTTTCCATCAGGCGGTGGGCCACTTCTTTCCAGAATGTACTAATTTCCGGGCCTGCCAAGAACATGTGGGTCATTTCCGCATTCACTTCTCCGCATTTGGGGCATGATTGTATGTTTGCATTTTTAAATCTGGCTATCCTCTGGGGGTGGTCATGTACGCTCTATGAGTTACATATAGCTGGATTTGTTGTAACCTTGCATTTCTGGACACCTTCTTGTGGTACCTTTGGGCTCTCTCCTCCAGCTCATCGTTCATACCTTCCCCCACTTCCTCTTCCCACTCCCGTCTTAGCTCGGTCACCTCTTTCGCAACCCAGCTCATCAGTAGTTCATAGATATGGGAAACTTCGTGCCCTCCCTCTGCGATGTCATAGATTGTTTAAATGGTTGTGCCTGGTTGGTCTTCCAACACTATTTCAGACCATGTCTCTTTCACCCTTCGTACCAGCCTGGTATATGTAATGTATTGCCCTTGATGTAGGCCTGTTTCCCCCTACCAATGCGTTAAATTCCAGTATCTTCCCATCTTGCCATATGTATCCCATTGTTGCACTAGCCACCGATTCCCAATGCCTGCGTATTGTTTTTCTCAATTGGGACGTCCCCTTTGGTTAGTGCTACTAGTAGAATTTGCGGGGAGCATGGGGTCGATTTGCCATCCCAATTTCAGCATTCTCGGACCTCCCTTTATCTCCGATTTGGGAAACCATATCCATTCCTTCAAGAAATATGGGGTACACTCTGACCTCAGCAGTCTGGACTCTGCCGTTAGGTCTTCCGATAGCCATTTGGCCACATATTGTAGTTGGCTGGCCCAATGATAGATCTCAAAATTGGGAAGTTTTATGCCTCCTTTATCATATATATTTTGCAATTTCCACAGGGCTATTCTATTTCTAGTGTTGTGCCAGATAAAGCCTCTGCATATGCTCTGGAGTTTGGTAAAGAATCTTTTAGGTATCATGTACGGTATATTTCCAAAGAAGTGTAGCAGTCTTGGTAGTACAACCATTTTCAACAGGGTCGCCCTATTTACCATAGCTAGAGGGAGTTTAGACCAGAATCTCATACTATTCTCAGTGTTTGTTCTCCACTGTTTGGTAGATATATATCCCCAGGTATCTAAAGGTTTTGGTCTCCCAGGGTATTTGCAGTATGGGTAAGTGTTCCCGCGGAATTCCTTTGTATCTTCCTAGGGGGAATATGCACGATATTTGGGGGTTGACCACAATGCCCGAGAGCAGCGCAAACCGCTCCATTACTTCTAGGATGTATTGCAGGTTTTCCTCCGGGTATCTTAAGTATAACAACATATCGTCCGCATACAACGATATTAGGTGTGGCCCTCCCTTTGTGAAAATCCCCACTTCTCCGTACTGTTGTCTGAGGTATATCGCTAGGGGCTCTAATGCTAGGATCTATAGCATCGGGGACCACGGGCAACCCTGTCTGGTGCCTGTACTGAGTTGCCACCTTTCTGAAATAACCGCTCCTGTCTTAACTCTGGCCAGTGGTGAGCTGTACAGCAGTTTGACTCATTTTAGGTACTCTGGTCCTATACCGTATTCCTGTAAGGCCGCTAACAGCCACGCCCATTTAACAGAGTCGAAGGCCTTCACTGTGTCCAATGAAACTATTGCGACTTCTTGCGCCTCTGTAACGCTCACCTGATTCTCGCAGAGGCGCCGGTCTTGACTGGGCGACTACCGTATCTTCAAAGGTGATGTGTAGCACCCGGTTGGCTCTTTGGGCTGGACCTCTGTGCACTGTATGCCTGACGTGTAGAGTAAGATGTCTGCAGATAGAAAATATGGGGTTAATGAACTGGGGTTATTGGGGTGTCCCTATCTCTTTCCTCTTCTCCTCTCCTGTAGACCCCCAAAGGTTAACGCTCTCACCTTAGGTAAGTGAATGCCGAGCTCTCCATCTGCCTCGGGGCAGGGTGCTGTAACCAGTTTCTTCACTGGATAGGTAGCGCAGGCCTCTTGACTTCAGAGGACTGCTGTCCGTCGTTTACTGCACGAACGGTAAGTTTCGAGTCATTCAAATGTCTTTAAAGTCTTTAGTAATGATGTCTCTTGTTTTGCAGGGTTCCGGCAATGGCGGATGACGGGCTGAAGTGAGTTGAAGATGGAGCCCGTGTGATGAATAGAAGCGCCTGGAAGCACGTAAGTAAGCGCTTGTTGCCTGCTTCACGATTCGCTCTAACTGTCTTTTTATTTTGCAGGTACGAGTTCGGAGCGGCTGCAGGGTGCCGGAATACCCACTGGATTAGATGTGGAAAGGAGTAATGGCACGTGAGTATTAAAGTTCCCCAATGTCTTTAAACGCACCTTGTTTTGTCTTTCAGATGCGGATGCAGCGCCGAAGGCCTCCGGAGCGTGCGAAGAGTTGGTAAGCTTTTGTCTTTCAGATGCCGGAATGCAGTATGAAGACCTCCGGAGCGCACGAAGAGTAGGTAAGCCTTTGCCTTTCAGATGCCGGAATGCTAACCTGTTCTTTCTTGTCTTTATAGGTGTTGCTGAAGACTGGATTCAGGATGGTAAGCCTTTTTCCTTAGGCCCAGGACCGGATGCAGAAGACACGATGAGCGTTCTGCTGCAGAGGGTGCAGAATAACGCAAAGCAAGATTCATCCACCGGGTGTGGTTTAAATAGCCTCCTGTAGTGCTTAGATGTCTCCTTCCACAGCCACGCCTAAGTAAGAAAATAGTTCCTGGTAAGAAAAGAGTTCCTGCCTTCCAGAAGAGTTCCAGTGTTCTAAATCTAGGGAGTGGCTCCAGCCCCACCCAACAGGAAAAGTAGTTCCAAACAGAAGAGGATCAGAGGCTCAACTGGCAGGCAAGTAAGCAGCATGGTCTGCTGCAGGTAAGTCCACCCAAGCATTATGAGCCCGGCGCTTCCAGCGCTGGGACTGGGCATATTTGAGCCTGGTGCCACTGGCGCCAGGACTGGGTCCAAAAGGTCCCAATTGGGACTGGTTGGCACTTGGAACCTGGGTTATGGATCTGCTTCCAAGGGAGTTGGGAAAACCCTGACCTTTTGGAAGCAGAGATCATGACAGCCTCCCCTTCTGTCTGCTCTATGACCCGGTGAAGCCTCCTAAGATTATCTGATATGCTTCTATGTGGGACGTAACCAGTTTGATCAGGATGTATGAGTTTGCATATGACCCATCTCAGTCTCCCGGCCAATACTCCCGTGAGTATTTTGCTGTCCTTGTTCAGCATGGATAGCGGTCTATACGATCTGCGGTCCATGCTCGGCTTGTTGGGTTTGAGAATCATGATGATTATCGCCTCTCTTGAGGATTCTGGCAAAGTTCCGATTTCGAAAGCTTCATTTAACATGGCCAATAGTGAGGGAAGCACTTCCGTCTTATGTTTTATAGAACTCGCTAGGGAGTCCATCCGTCCCCGGGGCTTTGCAAGTGGGCAATTCCTCGATCACTGCTTCTAATTCTTCCAGTGTGATAGGGGTGTTTAAGTCTACTCTCTCTCCAGCACTCAATTTGGGTAGGCCAATATCTTCTAGTGTTTCCACTATCTCGCTGCCTTTTCCTTCATCTGTGTCTCCATACAATGATTTGTAAAACTAGAGGAACCCTTCTTTCACTACCTCTTGGGTATTGAGCATCTGTCCTCCCTCCCCTTGTATAGCTCTAATCGTATGTCTTGGTGTTTCACTTTTATATAACCATGCTAACAGCCTCCCGGGTTTGTCTCTGCCGGCGTGCTGCCTCTCTATATATTTCTTATAGTTTAGGTTGCATAGCCTCTCCCAGTGTCTTTCGCATGCTTGCTGCAAATGGTTTATAATATCAGCCTCGTCTAGGGAGTCTCCTCCACTGGGCGTGGCCGCCTCAAGTTCTTACTCTGCCTTCTTCAGTTCCTGTAATATGCCCCCCTGTAGTCCTTTGGATTTAGCTATCACTGATCCCCCTCACCACCACTTTGAATGCCTCCCACAGGGTGCCAGCCAACTTTACGCTTCCAGTATTATTTTCGCCATGTTAGGACCAGTGGTGAGTGGTCTGAAAAGATTCTAGCTCTATATTCAGTCTGCACTATCTCTCCTATTATTTCCGGGGAGGCAAGCATGTAATCTAACCATGTATACAGATTATGTGGGGCAGAGTAATGTGAGTAGTGTCTATCATATGGGTGGTGTAACCTCCAGATGTCTTCTAGCTTAAAGTCTCATCAAGGTCTGCAAGATTCTAGCTGCACGGGTGGGTTTGTCCAATTTCTCATCCGACCTGTCTATTTTGTGGTTTAGCGTACAGTTGAAATCACCTCCCCATATGACCGCCCCCACCCCCCAGATATGGGCTTAGATTACTATATAGGGTCTTAAAGTAGGCCACAGTAGCTTGGTTCGGGGCATACGTGTTGATAATACACACTTCTCTGTTTTCTATCAGTCCTCGTACTGTCCCCATCCTCCCATCCGACTCCACCGCGGATCGTAGAAGCTGAAAGGGGACATGTGGTGCCACCCAGGTGATTACCCCTCTAGCATATGCCGAGTATGTTGGCCCCACAGTGGGCCCTTTCCATTTCTTCCCTATCACCTCTTGTTTTTTTTTTTTGTGAGGTGGGTTTCTTGTAGTAGGGCAATATCTATTTTCTGCCTCCTCAGGTACATCATAATTTTATTTCTCTTCAAATAACTATTTAGCCCCCTGACGTTCCAGGTAACTATCTTAAGTTCCCCTGTCATTATCCATACCCAGTTCCGCTTTTGTCCCCTTTCACCACCTGTATCTTGGCAACGGCGCATGGACGTAAGCTCATTTCCTAATTAAAACCACTGCACACCCTCCAACTCCCTTACCACCCTCCACCCTTCCCATACTCAACTGTTGCCCAGCTCCATCCCTGGATCTCAGAACTTCCTGCATTTAGTACCTATTTGGCAGGGCCGATACTAGGGACCCAGCAGGGGGTTACTGCACTATCGGCAACCCGACTAAGCTATCTATAGGGGTGTAGGAATGAGTCCATCGTGTCTCCTGTTATTATGCCTCATTATGTTATGCTTATTTAGTACTGCGTGCTCAGCCCCCAGCCCGTTACTTCTAAATTTGCATTGTCCTATCTGATATTCAAGTCCCAATGTCACAGTTTATACAGAACCTCAGCTTCTGGGATCACGCCTCACTTTTCCGTGCCATCCTCCTTCTGGCTTTGTTCCCAACGAGCAATTCTGGGCATCCAACCACTCCATCGCATCCTCAGGGGTCTCGAAGAACAGGGCCTGTTTTTGTGGAACACTTCCAATTTTGCCGGGTACATCAGCATGTATCTGTAGCCTGCTTCGCAAACCAGAAGTGAATAATTCGGATATGCCATAAGAGATGCGGATGCTCTTTGTATTGTGCCTCCCGTCCGGAAGTGTTCCAGGATCTTCTCCCTGTCTCAGTAATTCAGTATCTTGGCAATTATTGGCCTCGGAGGGGTACCAGGGGGGGTCTTCTTGTAAGGGCTCTGTGTGCTCTCTCCACCGCGAACCCTTGAGTGAGTGTCCCTCCTCCTATTTCCTGGAGCAGCATGGTCTCGACATAGTCCGTTGGGTTAGGTCCTTCCTCGCCCTCCGGTAGACCCACTCTGCGTATGTTGTTCCTTCGGGTGCGTCCTTCGGCTTCCTCCGCTCTATTCTCCAGGTTGCTTACTTGTTGTTTCAGTGCATGGATCTCCGAGGCGTGAGGTGCGCGAGCGGCCGTATTTGTGGTCACTTCTTTCTCCAGCTCACCTGTGCGCTCTGCCATTGCTCGTGCGTCTTGTCTGAGTAGGTTGACGTCCTCCTGTACTGCGGCACTTTAAGCTCCAATTGTCGCCTTGAGTTCGGCCATGGCTGCCTCTAGTTTCATTTCCCACGTTGCTTTTAAGTCTGAAATTGCACCCAGGATCTGTTGATCATTGTGTGTTGGGGTTGTGTCTATTTGTGGATTCCTGTCTTTGTTCCTGGCCCCCTCCGATGGCTGTGGGGTCTTCGTGAATTCCTCCAGTGTGGATTGCTTTCCTTTAGTCTTGGGGTTTGGATGCCATCACGATGGCTCTGTTTGTTCCAGTTCAGGATGGCTAGGGTCTGATTTCTATTAGTTGCACTATGGAACCCTGACGGTCTCAGGAACTGAGGGCACAGCCAGGGAGGGTTAGGATGTGTTCCTCCGTATTGTGGGCGTACTGCTGCTGTGGTCATGCCATGTCGTTCCCTTCCCAGACCGGTGACATTATTTTGGGAGCCTTTCCACAGGAAAGAGGGTGTCACCCGTTTCTTCTAGTTCACTTCCGAGCAACTCTGATTATTTAGTGCAGGGCACTAAGGGGCCACTTGGGGTATTGTGTGGCATGAGCAGACTTGCCCTTCCACTGTCCAGATAGCATCTGCGTTAAGTATGTTCTGTGTTGTCTCTATGTTTTTAGTGTTGTAGGTTACTGGGCCACAGGTTTATGTGTGTGCCCCCTTCTCAGTGTCGCTTGGGTCTCGCCCCCTTCACGCTCGATGCATCCATATTTCCATATGTAGTCAGGATGCAGGTAGTTCATGGGCTCCCTTAATTTCGCCCAGGCTGTGCTGTTCAGGGCCGTGTCATCAGCAGGCAATGTATCATAGATCTATGGGTTCAGCGCAGAGGGCCACTTCACTGTTGCCGCAGCACCTCTCAGCTGCGTCGATGCTCTGCTACAACCAGAAATCAATGGGGGTAGTGGCATTCAATGGCGCATTTATCCGTTGCTGCGCTCTGGTCTCCCGGTATCAATCCGTGGCTAACCGCTCTTCAGTACGTTCGCATCACCCCCAGGTCATTACAGCTGAGCTCGGCATGTATTCATTTTGGCTCCAGTGTTTAGTTCTTTGCATTCGTTGTCCACAGTGCTGCACGTGTCTTTTGTCTCTCCACGCTTTGCAGTGCTCAGCACTGGGCTCCCACCCGGGTCGCTATCTCAGATTTCACCTCATATACATCTTGGCGACGTATAAGAGTTCTGTGGTCTCTGCGTTCTAGGGGCTTCCTATTACATGTGTCCGCCGCTAGCATAGACCGTTGTTGGTCAGCTGTTCACACATACGTTCTTGCCAGTATGTGTGGCTTCCGAGCCCTTGTTCTCCGTGGTGTGTGCAGGCGGATCGTGTGCCAGGGCACTTTGGCACAGCGTCCGCTGGCACGCCGCAATGGCTTCTCCCTTGGTTGCACTTCGTTTAAGTTCAGTCCATTGCATGCAACAATGACTCACCGCAGTGTCTTGCAACAGTGTAGCAGCCTTCCCGTCTCAAGGGCTCGTCGGAGAACTGGCGTTCTCAAGCACCCGATTGCTGCGGTCCTTCAGCGGGGCACCCTTGTCTTACCGTGCTCTGTAAGGCGAGCATCGTTCATGTCCAGCTCCTCATATCAGTGCTTTCCTTTGTTCTCGGGTGTCCGCCATTTTGGCTCTTCGTTTGCCGATCTGGTCCTTCATTAAAAGTCTCCTAACTTCTGTCCCGCTTTGCGGTTTCACACTGTAGAAGGCTTGTTGCAGGCCCTTCGCGTTCCGACGGCCACCAGTCTATTTAGATACTTCCTCAGTAGTAATTGATTGTCGCATACTTCAGGATCATTATAGGATGGTCAGGAGCTCACGGACACACAGCCTACTAAATGGCTTCTAGGCCACGCCCCTCCCCCCCCTATGTACTGATAACCAGTTTGTTGAATCCACCAATCCAAAGAACGGTAGTCAAGATAAATTAGACAGCCCTTCTGCACTCGCTAATTTGATTTTTGTCGAAGTGACTCTGGATACTGGGCCTTCTATTCAATTCTTATCCCGGAGAGAAAAACGTTTGCACTTAAGGGCACTAAAACGCAAAGCCAGCTGACAAACTGCTCAACAGGCGCTTGACAAAAAATAAAAAAAAGTGACAGCTGTGAAAACGAAAGAACATAAGGCTGTTGCAAATAATAATTGTACTCCAATTACTGTAGAGGCAGTTATTGATTTGACTGAGCTCACCGAAGAAAGTAAGGTAGCCCTGCAACTAAATAGTAAGCCCCCTAGAACACTTTCCTTAACTGGCCATGTCCCTAAGGAGAAAGCCCTTAAGGCAAAAGTCTCTGTTAACTTAACTCCACACACAAGTCCCACTAGGCAAGGGGAATATCAAGACCTATCCAGACAAGTTGAACAAACAACCATCCCGGTCGTTCCACGACAAACACAACTTTCAGCGTTTTATAAACAGATTCCAAATAAACCAACCAGGCCTAGCTCTTGAGGCTAAGGGACAACCTATTATGGCTGACTCCATGCCAATGTACTCTTCTCCAGCAGCAGAGAAATCTCCCGAACCACCTATAACATCCAATACTGTTTCTGCTAATAGTTCGACAAACACTAAAATAATTGATTCTTCACAATCAAATGCCATCTCTATGACAGACCAACATACTACGCCAACAAAGACAGAGGAAAATCCGTTATCTAATTCCTCTGCTTAAGAGATTGTCATGGACAACTCATCGAATATAGTTGGTTGGTTGAGTAATTCCAGCAGCAATGGTGAAAAGCGACTTAATCTTTTATTCTACAGGCTTTTCATACAATTCCGGCTCTAAGAACTACTGTATGATCTGTGAATTCCAATCCTCCTTCCTAACTAAATTAATATGTGCACACAGAACTGATCTTATTTTGATTGGTCTAACCCCGCATTTGTTTGGTTCTAAAGATGACGCAACCACCTTTAATGAGACATATGAGGCGATCATACCTAAATCTACCTCAAGTGAAGCCAGGTCATTTGTTACTGCCCTACCGGACCTGGTGGTGATCACCCAACTTGCTGCCCTTTCAAAGATCAGCAAGGATTGCTCATGGCTGGCCCCCTTGGCTATTAGTTTAAATACTGGCAAGGAGCCCCAACCAACACTGTAGCCAACCCTTCTTAAAAATTGCCTCCTGGAATTCATGCGGCTTTTCTAACTTGTTTGTTTGGCTTCATTCTACTTCTCCATCCAAACTCTTTGATATAATCCTTTGTCAAGAAATCATGTGTCGGCAGGATTTCCAAATGAATGGCTTTTCGGCATTTCTTTCTGGGGCACAAAGGGGCATAGAAGGATGACCCTATGGGGGGTTGGCAATTCTTATTAACAATAGTCTTGCAGTGAGATCTCAAATTGTGGCAAGTTCACTGGAGATCTTAGCCATTTCAGTATCCTTTGGCGATGCGTCCCAGTTCTCCTATCTTATGATCTCAATTTATTGGAATCCGGCCCGCATACAGTTGGACAAAATGTTTGACCATCTCTCAAAGATATTAGAAGAGGCTCTGGTTCTAAATCCTGAGTACAGCATTATCATAGGGTGCGACTTCAATGCTTGGTGTTTATACTCCGCTTCAATTTCAACCTTCATCCAACCCAGGGATGATCCATCTTCTTCTGGTGTGCAAGGCTACCGCTGGTCGGAATACCTCTCACAATGGGATATTTTTTTCTGGGTTTTGACTCTCGGGTTCCCTTGGTTACTTGGAAGAGTGGCTCAAAGAGTTCTTGCATAGATTATTTTGCAGTTTCGTCTAACTTGCTTGGTCTTTGCAAACCAGTATTTATAATGAATCCTGTTTTGGGGAACCATGTGATTATTTCTCCAACAATCCAACAGGTGGTGGTGGCCTTGCCGAGGGATTACAATGTAACCTTTCCCTACAATGGAACTCCTATCTTTGTGTCTGTAAAGCAGTAGACGGTAGTCGGAATGCAGGGTTCACAATGAATGATTTATTGCTGATTTAAACTTTCAAACAGCCTCTCATTATAAACAACAAAACATGCTTAAATGTGGTTCAGCAGGCTTGCTCGGAAAAATGGGTGAATCAATTCAGAGTTCGCATGAATGTCCTCTTAAGCTTGGCTCCTCTTTGAAAAAACAAAATTATCAGGTCACATAAATTCCTTTTCCCGGACACTAGCTTTCCATTCCTTCGCCAGCTGTCCAAATTGGGTTTAAAAAAAACGAAAAACAAACATAGAGGGTAAACCCACGGAAAACACTTTCCTTTGGAAATGGTTTACGGCCAGACTTTCCTTGTCAGTGAATCCGCTTCGGTAGTGTTCCCGGCGCTGCCGCTCTTCGAGCCTCTCCTGGCGGAGGGGCTGCCTCCTGATAAGGATCTCCGCGGTGCCGAGCCTTCAGCCTCCTAGTACGCCCAGTGTACATCACCTGGGGATTCCTCCCACTTCTCTGTGGTCTCCGGCCAGGGCTGCTGCTGTAATGAGAGACGCCTGATGAGTTTCCCGGGGCTTCTTTTAACTCATACTTTGCTCCTCCCCTCCCCTCAGCTTCCACCCGCCTTTCCTGCCCACTTCCCACACCTGCAGCCAGTTTGCCTTCACTCCTCCACCCTGCTCCATGCACTGTTTGTCCCACACCTGCAGCCAGCTTGCCTTCATACCTCCGCCCTGCTCCATGCACTGTTTGTCCATCCCAACCTGTACTGCTATGGGGGCATCTGTCACTGTACCGCATGACAGGGCTGTATCTATACCGCTTCCCTTTGTTCATTTTATCTTTTCCCCCACCTCGTCTCCATTTCCTGTGGTGGTTTATGGGACATGATGATTGACAAACAATTGTTAGCCGATGAAAATGTGGCTTTTACATTTTTTTCCACTACAGCAAGTAGTATATAGGCATATGTATATAATTAAATCGGAGTTGGCCAAGTTAGCCCAAATGTAGGATTTACCCAAAGTAAAGCATGCCCAACCTTACTGTAGGGAGATTACCTGGCCAAAACACTGCAACAAAAATCTGGCCTTGAGATAATTAAAATCTATCAATTTAGTCCCGGAAGTCTTCTACAAGAAGAAAAAGGCTATTTGCAATGCATATAGAAACAACTGCTTAAAAATTAAGTGCCAGCTTCACAATCTGGATAATCAAAATATTGTTTTTCATCTATGCCATAACAACCGGGGATCCATATGGGCAATGCCAAGAGCGGATTTCTCAAAGCTAAGGACTTAGAATCTAGGCAAAGCTATGTTAAAATAAACTTTATGATCTGGATTGGTGTCACACGATCAATCGTATTTCCTCATTACGATCATATAAGGAAATCTCACAATTCATCACAAAACGGACACCTTGTCAGCTATATCTGGTGCAATTTCCCTGCAACAAATTGCGTGATCTTTACTTAAGGTTCAAACTGAATCAGATTCCAACATATGAGAGAATTAAGTACTTGTACCCTCATATTAGAAAGGACGCCAATGAGAATTGTAGATTTTGTAATATTCTATCTCAAAAAGAAACAATCAAACATTTGGTTATTTTCTGTCATTATTTTGAAGAGAAACAAACTCTTATTTTTGGAACCTCGAAAATTGGTAGTACCGAATCATCTAGGGAATGGCTTTGGACTACATGTATGTGGGGGACTAGTATCAGCCTGATTCTCTGTCAGGAATCACGGGTGGAAGCTGTGGCATTACTGGAGGCTCTAGGCATCCTTCTCCACTCCCGCTCTAGTCCTCATCCAAGATGGCGGACGCTAGTATAAGAGCAGACTCCGCCCCCAGCTCGAGGCGTTGTATTTGTGTTGTTTGTCTACAGTGCTCCGCTGCGCACTCCGAAGTTTCCTTCCTGTGCCTTCCGTGTTTTTCGTTCCTTTGTTTCCCTCTTGCTAGTTTCCAAGTTGTTCTGTTTCTAGTTCTGTCCACTTGCTATCCCTATCTTCCTTCGGTAACTGCCTTTCTAGCTATTCTTTCCCTGGGCGTTCTACCGGCCTTCCCTGATTACCGAATAAACCTCTTAGATTTCGGCTCCTCTCCGCGGCGTTTCGCGATTCCGTCTGATTCCATGGTAGCGTTCGGAACCTCTCTCTCTGGTTTTAAACACGCCTGATTCCTCTTCTTTCCCGGTTTTTGCCGTCTTAGCATCTAGCCCTTCTACCTTTTTCTGTATCTCTCATTCTACATCCTTCTCTTTCAAGTCAGTCGTGATTCCCTTCTATGATGCTTACTTTTCTCTTTGTTTGTCCAAAGGCTGTATCTCTTCTTACCTTCTTTGTTAGCAGCTCTTTTCCGTGTGTATCCTTTAGTTTATTTATATCATCTGGACCAGCTGCTACTTAGCTATTCTTACCCATTCTCCGGTTATATCCTGTACTCATCATTCATTGACAATTACTACTCCTGCATACGAACTTACCTTTTATTGCTGCATCTTCTGGAAAACAAGGACTTCGGTTTTCAATTCTGTGAGGCTGGACGTCAGGGTTTTTTCAGCCTTTCGGCTTTTTCCCTGAATTTGGGGTTGGCTCCCCAGGGTCCCCCGAGGGCAGGTTCCCATCCCTGCCAAGGTGGCCTCCGGAGGAGCCAGACCCTATCTACAAGATTGGAAGGATCGAAAGCCTAAGGAGAGGCCATTATTTGACAAGAGGGAATCCTGCATGAAGTCTTCTTCTGTTTCCAAGAACAAGTCATCAGAGGAATCGGGTGAGGAGGAGATTTGGGAAGTAGGGTCACGGCCTGACAGCATACAACTCCCAATAATTCCCATGGCGTCCTTAGAGCAGTATCAGGAGTTGGCGGTAGCTATGCAGAATCTCACTGTGGAAGTGCAAGCTTTAAGGACCGAGAATGTGGCACTTCGACAACAGGTTGTGTTACATCGTGATGATCGAGGTGATTTACCACCCATGACGCTATCCTATGGCAAGTATGATGGGTACCCAGGAGGTTTCAAGGACTTTATTGATGCCTGCGAAGTATATTTCACCTTCAGACCCCATGCTTATGAGACAGCTTGATCCCGATGTCGGGTTTTTCATTGCCAATCTTTCCGGAAACGCCTTATCTTGGGCCACCCCATTGGTCACTGGCAATGATCCTTCCTTAAATGATTATGACTGATTTGTGGAGTCACTTAGAGATAGATTTGACTGTCCTGAGGTACTTTATTCTTCCCTGGAAGCAATATTATATGTATGTCAGGGAACTACAGATGTGCAGACGTATATCTCCCGCTTTCTGAGATTAGCGGCTAAGGCTAACTGGCCAGATTCCGCCAAACAAACTATTTTCCGACGTGGACTCCATAATGATATCAAGGATGAGCTAGCATGCGTGGCGCATCCTACTTCCTTTCAAGAACTGATGATCTTGTCCTTACAGATCGAGTTCAGACTAGAAGAACGTTGCCAAGAGAGAAGACCGCGTACCACTCCTCAGGCTATTATCCTACCTTCCCAACCTTCCCAGTCTCCTAGGATCAGCCACACTGCGGATGAACCAATGCAAATAGGGGCCACACGGGGTCCTTTAACACTTGAAGAACGAAGGCGACGTTGAGACTCAGGACTCTGCATGTATTGCGGTTCCTCTAAACACCTATTGAGGAATTGTCCTGAAGTCCCACCCAGGAGGAAGGAAAACTTCAGCCCCCGCTCCTATGCAAGGGAAGTATCGCGGGAGCTACCTACAACCCTTGCAACTACTCGGGATCAATAGAAGACATAGAAGACAGTCGGCTAATGGTCTTCCGAGTCTTACTTTGGTTGTCCGGTCCAGAACCCACGGAAGTCATGGCAATGCTGGATTGTGGTGCTGCCGGCAACTTTATAGATGTAAACTGGGCCAAAGAACATCTTGTTTCTACGAGACCCAAATTAAGACCCATTCCAGTAGAGGGAGTCGATGGAACCCCATTGTCATCTGGTCCCATCCTAAGGGAGAGTAATTCACTAAAGATGAAGTTGGGAGAACATCAGGAATTACCTGGTTTTTGATTTGATCAGAGCAGCTCACTTTCCTCTGGTAATCGGAATACCGTGATTGAGGAAGCATAATCCTCATATCGACTGGGCATCTAATCGAGTGAGTTTTAACTCACTATACTGCGGTTCTAACTGCATGAACCATCCTTTCATGGAATCAGAAGAGGAAGAGACTAGCATCATCAGAACTAAGACAATATCCTCAGTTCTGCTGCAGTATCAAGAATATTCAGAAGTATTTCAGGATGCTTTACCCAGATTGTTGCTGCCTCACCGTGCAGAAGACTGCGCCATAGATCCGATTCCAGATTCCATAGTACCCTTTGGTCGTATGTATCCTCTATCTCTACCAGAAAGGCGTGCTTTAAAGGACTACCTAGACACCAACCTACAGAATGGTCTCATTCAGGAATCTAAATCTTCCTGTGGAGCATCTTTATTTTTTATCCCTAAGAAAGACTCCTCTGAATTGCGGCCATGTATTGATTATAGAGGTCTAAATCAAATTACCATCCGAGATCGTTACCCCATGCCTTTGATACAAGACATTTTGCAAGCAGTACAAGGAGCAGTTTATTTCACCAAATTAGATCTCAGAGGGGCCTACCATCTTCCAAGAATAAAGAAGGGTGATGAATGGAAGACAGCCTTTCGAACCCCTCTGGGTTTATTTGAATACAAGGTGATGCCATTCGGTCTGGTCAATGTCCCGGCAGTATTCCAGAGATTCATGGACAAGTCTTCGCTGACATGTTTTTTCTGTCTATAGTAGTATACCTGGATGACATCTTGATATTGTCACAAACCTTACAGGATCACCGTCAGCAAGTAAAGAAGGTCTTACACCGCCTTCAATCTCATTGACTATTGATCAAACCAGAAAAATGTCAGTTTGAAGCTACATCAGTATCGTACTTAGGATTCATCCTGTCCAAGGAGGGTATTGAGATGGATCCCAGTAAGATTAAAGCTATTCTAGAATGGAAGGAACCTCAGAACGTTAAGGAGGTACAGAGATTTCTGGGATTAGAGAATTTCTACCGAAGATTTATTCCCAACTTCTCCAACATGATGTTAGCCATCACTTCCCTTCTCAAAAAGGGGGTCAAGTTCACATTCAATAAGGAACCCAGAGAAGCCTTTCAGCAACTGAAGAAGTTATTTACTTCCTCCCGGGTTTTGGTGCAACCAGACCAAACCAGACCATTGTTTTAGAGACCGACGCTTCCTTAGGGGCAGTTGGTGCCATCTTACTTCAGAAAGCTTTGGATGGTCTGGAACACCCAGTGGCATACTATTCCAAGACCTTAACCAGCAGTGAACGCAACTACTCATTTCTCGAAAGGGAACTATTAGCCATCAAGCTATTCTGCCAAGAGTGGCCTCATCTCTTGCTAGGTACCACTCAGTTTTTTGATCCGCACAGACCATGGTAACCTTCGAGTGCTGCAGCAGATGGAATGTACCAATGCACGCCATGCCAGATGGGCCTATTTTTTTTTTGCAATTCGATTTTCTCATTACGTACATACTTGGATCAGAAAACAAGAAGGCGGATGCATTGTCCCGTTGTCAGGGAGAAGACTCTGGCCCTTATCAGGGTCATGAACTGCTGTTCCCTGGACTGAGGATAATAGCAGCAGCCCACTCCTTCCTCCAAGATCTAGTTCCACAATATCACGGGCAGACAAATCGTCCATCGACGGTCACCCAAGGGAGTGATGGGCTCTACTACCAGGATACTGCACTCTATATCCCTACAGAAAGGCTTCAGAAACAAGTCCTTTCCTGGTGTCACAATTCCTCCTTATCAGGACATCCAGGTATCAGGAAGACTCATGAACTACTGAGCAGAAACCTCTGGTGGCCTGCTGTCAGGTTCAGGTTCAAACTCCCCCTTCTCCTCACCTGAATCCTCGGAGGTGCTATCCTTAAGTGCAGCTTCAGGCTTCTTTTTATCCTTCTTCTTTTCCTTGGGTTGGTTATACTTTAGTTTCTGACCTCTTCTTTCGTGTAAATAAGGTCTGGCCCCTCCAGAGGCCACCGTGACAGAGATGAGAACCTGCCCAGGGGGACCCCCAGGGGGGCCAGCCTCGCCCCAGGGAAAAAGCCGGAAGGCAGAAAAAACCCTGATTCTGGTGCGTTGCAGATGTAATGAAAAGTAGCTTCCAAAGACCAATGTCCAGCAATGATAATTGTCCAACAAGATGAGAGGGGCTCAATAATGATGAAGAAACCAGAAAGGATAGAATGAACGGAAGTTCAGGAGAATGAGTCTAGGGCAGACAGGAGAATGCAATAGAAAATACCTGTGGTTAAGAACACATACACCGTTAGAAATGGAAACTAAAGTCAAGTAGGAACGGGCAGGCGCCGGGTGCTAAAGCTACGGATCAAAATGAAAGTGAACAATAGCGAGAGCAGTTCGCCTGTAAGACAAATGAAAACAGCCATGCAGCACGGCAAGGCGCCGTGAAAGTACAGTGTGAAAATGGAAGTAGCGAGAGCAGCTCGCATGCAGGACAAAAGAAAAGCAGCAGCTCGCGTGTGAAATGAAAGCTGCTGGGTTTAACCGGCAAGGCGCCATGAATGCAAGTAAGGAAAACGAAAGTGTGGATAGCGAGAGTTACAAGCGAACAGAAGCAGGGCAGCGGGGAAAAACGGCAAGACGCTGTGTAAGTACGAAAGGACAGAGAACACAAGACGCCGTAGAGAGGAATCCCGGAAGCCCGGGAAGCAGGGAACGGTTGTACACACAAGAGAATACGCAAGAGTAGGCACAGGAGTGCGAGCGAAGTAACAAGAGGTAACAGATACAAAGCACTGGCTGAAGGAGCGGAGCCGGATGTTATAGTGCAGGCCGCCATGTTAGATGAGGACTAGAGCGCTACTCTGAATTGGTTAATGTCTCCAGCAATTCCATAGCCTCCACCCGCCGGTCCTGACACCTACTCTCCGAAAGGATGTACAAAGATGTGTCGTCTTGTCCCATCTGTGCTTCCAGCAAATACAGACGGGAAAACCCACTGGATTGTTGCAGCAACCTCAATTACCTGGGAGTCCCTGGGAACATATATCCACAGACTTTATAGTGACCTCCCTAAATCCTATGGCATGACTGTCATCATGGTTACCTTGGATTCATACAGCAAGTTGGCCCACTTATCTGCCTTCCCTCAGATTCCTTCAGCCCCAGAAACTGCAGCCATCTTTCTCAGAGAGATTGTTCGTCTTCATGGACTACCCAGAACTATCGTTTCCGATAGGGGCACCCAGTTCACCTCAAATTTCTGGACGCCTTATGGCATTCATTGGGAATTCACAAAGCCCTTTCATAGGGTTATCACCCCCAGAGTAATGGACAAACCAAAAGACTTAATGCCAGCCTCGAGCAGTATTTGAGATGCTTTTGTAGCCCCCAACAGGATGAGTGGTTTCGCTTTCTCCCTCAGGCTGAATTTGCATACAACAACTCAATCCACACCTCCATTCAGATAAGCCCTTTCTATTGCACCTACGGGTATCGTCTCCAACACTTACCATGGTCCATTGTGCCCTCCACCAATTATCCAGCTCTAGACAGTATGCTTAAGGACTTGCGTGAGGTACAAGCTTTAGCTAAGAAGGCACATGAGGCTAGTCAACAATCACAGAAGAGATGGGCAGACAAGAGTAGACTGGTCAATCCTGATTGGAAGACTGGTCAGTTAGTCTGGCTATCCTCTAAATTCATACCTAAATGGGTCCACACTGGTAAGTTCTCCCCACGTTATTTGGGTCCTTTCCCCATAACTACTCGAGTCAATCCAGCAGCCTATAGACTCAAGCTACCCACGTATCTCTGGAGGGTATAACCAGTCTTCCATAGCTCCCTACTTAAGGAATTCAAAGAAGACCCTTTTCAATGACAATGTGGCAGGGTGCAATCACCAACGGTTCCAGTCCCAGACGAATATGAGGTTGCCTATCTAGTAGATTCCAGATACCGCAAGGGTAGAGTGCAATACCTTCTACTTTGGAAGGGGTACCCAGTTGCAGAAAGGTCTTGGGAACCCAAAGGTCACATTCATGCGCCTAGGTTATTAAGAAGATTCCATCTGAGGCACCCCGGAAAACCGGGGGGTCCCCCGAGGGGAAGGGGGTATACTGGGGGGTATACTGTCAGCAATCACAGGTGGAAGCTCTGGCATTACTGGAGGCTCTAGGCATCCTTCTCTGCTCCCGCTCTAGTCCTCAGCCAAGATGGTGGACGCTAGTATAAGAGCAGACTCCACCCCAGGCTCAAGGCGTTGTATCTGTGTTCTTTGTCTACAGTGCTCCGCTGTGTACTCCGAAGTTTCCTTCCTGTGCCTTCCGTGTTTTTCATTCCTTTGTTTCCCTCTTGCTAGTTTCCAAGTTGTTCTGTTTCTAGTTCCGTCCACTTGCTATCCCTATCTTGTTCCTTTGTTAACTGCCTTCTAGCTATTCTTTCCCTTGGCGTTCTACCGCCATTCCCTGCTTACCAAATCCATAGGGATTTCAGCTCCTGACTCCAGGGTAGCGTTAGGACTCTGACTCTCTCTCTCTCTCTCTCTCTCTCAACGCGCCCGATTCCTCTTCTTTCCCGGTTTTCACCGACTTAGCATCTAGCCCTCCTACCTTTTTCTGTATCTCTCGTTTTACATCATTCTCTTTCAAGTCAGTCGTGATTCCTTTCTATGGTGCTTACTTTCCTCTTTGTTTGTCTAAAGGCTGTATCTCTTCTTACCTTCTTAGTTAGCAGCTCTTTTCCGTGTGTACCCTTGAGTTTATTTATATTATCTGGACCAGCTGCTACTTAGCTATTCTTCGCATTCTCCGGTCATAGCCTGTACTAATCATTCATTGACAATTACTACCCCTGCATACGAACTTACCTTTTATTGCTGCATCTTCTGGAAAACGAGGACTTCCATTTTCAATTCTGTGAGGCTGGACGTTGGGGTTTTTTCAGCCTTTCGGCTTTTTCCCTGAATTTGGGGTTGGCTCCCTGGGGTCCCCCGAGGGTAGGTTTCCATCCCTGCCAAGGTGGCCTCTGGGGGAGCCAGACCCTATCTACACGATCGGAAGGATCGAAAGCCTAAGGAGAAGCCATCACTTGACAAGAGGGAATCCTGCATGAAGTCTTCTTCTGTTTCCAAGAACAAGTCATCAGAAGAATCAGGTGAGGAGGAGATATGGAAAGTAGGGTCACGGCCTGACAGCCTCTCACTAACAAGATTGCTCTCGAGTATCAATGAAGAACTTGCGAGTAAGCTACAGTCTTTGCTTGATCAGTAGCTGTCTGAAAGTCTTGTTTAATAATTATTATGTAGAGCAATCCTATGGTACTCATGGGAAGTTGTTTTATGTAAGGTATTACTGTAATAAGGTGTCAAGTTATCGAAATAGTGTAGGAGATATTTTCAGATCTGGACCTTAAAATGCACAATTTTGTTATAGTAACACTCCTCAGGATGTAAACCAATACTTAATGCTTCCTTCGTACATCAGTCTATGTGATTTTGTTAATTTGTTACGTTGCATTTTGTTAAGGGTTTGATGTTATGCCCTTGACATTTTGGGGTTGCCCGAGCAGAACGGCGCACAAATCCCCGTTTTTTGGTGCACAAATTCCATGAATCAGCCCCTTTATGTTATGGTTGGGGCTAATTGGTCTAAAGTGATACTCATGTGTAAGACTATTCTGTCCCCAACCTTTGGTGATTCATACGCAAGCATTTTAGGATTTTAGTGGAAATGAGATGAAAGTTTGTTGACAAACAAACTAAAAACAACTAATAAAACAATTTTAAAAAAATCTCTGTCGGGTATATCTCATCCTCTTAACCACCTCCCCAATTAGGACTGTTTGAAGTTCCTGCCTCTTGTCCCTCATATCACCCAGTATGGCCTCCTATCTATGCCACTCTGATTCAGCTGTGAGCGTAGGCCTCTCAGCCCCTCACGCAGCTTACTTTCGATCAGTGCCCGTCACGTTTCTTCCATGCTCCGTAGCCATCCCAGCCTCCCCATTGTCCTTAATTTCAAAATAAGTCAGTATTTATTCCTTCAAGACGTCCCTAAACACCTGGTCCCTCCGCAGTGTGTTGTTACATCTCCACCTATAACTCCTCGCGGCCTCCAATGATGGCCAGCTCACCACCACAATTTCGTGGTCTGACCACATAATAGCTTCCGCCCTGTGGCCCCCAACCTCACCCTCCTGCGGCCCTAGCAAAAGGTCAATACTTGTGTATGACTGATGTGGAGGGGGAGAAGAATGTATAACCATTAGGTCCGGCAAAGACCTACGCTTCACATCTACCCAGAAGTGGTCCTGCAGAAGATCCCTCAGGGCGAGATTATCTCTCGTCAACCCTTTTTTTTTTTCACGCCCCCTTTTGCTGACCACCAGTACAGCTTGGGGTCGAGTATCAAGTTGAAGTCCCCCCTCCACCCCACAGCAGCATAGCTCCTTCTGTCCACCCGTCCATTACCCTAAACACCTGATGCACGAACCCCACCTGCCCCACATTGGGCCTGTAGAGGGTGACAAGTGTGATCTGTGTAACCTCGCATGTACCTTTCATACCCAAGAACCTTCCCCCAACCCCCCTCTTGATCTCGATCTCCTTCAGATGGAGTGACTTGCCCAGCAGTATGCCCACTCCTTCCTTCTTGGAGGTTTTGTGGGGGCCCAACAGTTTCTTCCTATCTCCTTGCCCTTTATCAGTGATTCCGCCCAGTGTCGATAGTGCATTTCTTGTAGAAAGAGGACCAGCAGTTTTTGTTTGCGGAACATGTTACTAGTCAGAGGTCGTTTGTTTTGAGAATTCAGGCCCTTTACGTTCAGGCTACCTATCGTCCATTTAACCATTCCCATTCTTCACCCATCGCCCGTTACTCCTCTCGTGTCTACCAAGCCTTGAGACCTCTTCATCATGTGAATTCTATAGCGTGTACTGAACTCCCCTCGCCTCCCTTCCTGCCTCCCTCCCTCTCCCAGCCCTTCCACCTCCCCCCCACCCTCCTCCTCTGTTTCCGCCCTCCCCTGCCCATCCCTTTCCTAGATCGAGGCATCCGATCCCATCTCCCAGTCATGCTGGGCATGGTTAATGGCCCAGCAGGGACTCGGCCCCTGCCCCAAACAATACTTTAAGCAGTCCTTCCGTTCTCACCACCTCAATCTCTTCTGGAGGGGTTTAAGCCCCCCCCCTAACTCTTGGATTAAGCCCAAAACCAAGCCCCCCAACTCCCGGATCCCCCCCCTCACCAACTGTGTGCCCTCCTCCCTCCTAGCACTCTTCCATTTTATCAACTCTGGGTCCCAAACAAACTGGCCAACTGAGCCTTCTCTTGTCAGCTAGAACAAACCAAACCGTAACCCACCCCACCCCTCATTGTGAGACATCTACCTCAGAGCCCGGGTGTTTCTCAGCAGTTGTAAATATTGCACTCAGTTTTACTGTCCCCCCCCCCTTTCAAGCATCTTCATTCCGCGGGGGAGGGGTATTTAACTTCTGGTACGTTCGGCTCCCTTTTGCCCTCCGCTTTCCTCTCAACGAGTCTGGGCCCCTAAATCGGTGATCAGGGTCCGGTCTGGTAAAGAACTGCCACACCCATGATTATCTCTGGGTGCTAGAGGTAGGCATTTCCTCTACCTCATCTTCCTGGTCCTCTTGATTGTTTCCTGAATTGTTGCACTTCTTCCGTTGTCTAGGCCCTACAACTAGTGGTGGTGGTGGCTCCTACGGAGGAGGGATGGCAATAGCTGATGCAATATTTTAAGATAAATAGCGGTTCTGCAAATATTCTTCCAAGCATGTTCTGTGTCCTAGATTGTAAATGGATAATCAATCAAAAATAGACATAGGAGCTGTGCAAGGGTAAGTTTTCAGTTTGAAACTGCATTCCCATCTGATCTAGGAAGTTTTAAACTGTTCGAGAAGCACGGACCCGTTCACGAAGTGTGGATGCGTTTGCAAACATGTCATGTCATCATGCCGTGTGCACGTGAGGTCACGTGACACTGTCTGGAAAGTCTGCTGTGATGTCAGACATTTGCGAACATCGGCGATCACAAAAACATTGGATAAAGTTGCAAAAAGTGTATAAAAGTGTTAAAAATGTTGCTAGGAGGTGGGGAATGCCACAGTTTTAAGTTAAAACTTTGTACATCGGTCAAAAATGTGGCTACATTGGCGGTAAGTATTATATTAGGAGTTGCAGCAAATTAGGGTGCACTGGTAAAAACCCATGAAATTCAGTGAACAAACGTTGTTAAAGGGACGTTATGGTTAAGTTGAACTAACAAAAACCTATTAAATTCAGTGAAAAACCTTTGTTAAAGGGACGCTATGATTACAAGTAAAATACGAAATCCCCCAGAAATTCGCCAGTTATCGTAAGCTAAGCAACCATAACTCGCGCCACCATCGTGCACTGCTAACACTAACACCCAGGACATCAAATTACATTTGTGATGTTTCTTTGATGTCTTGGGTGTTAGTGTTATAAGTGCACATTGGTGGAGTGAGTTATGGTTGCTTAGCTTACCATAACTGGTGAATTTCAGTTTTTTGGGTGTTTTACTTGTAACCATAACGCCCCTTTTAACAAAGTTTTTTCACTGAAATAAATAAATAAATATATAGGCATGGTGCGCAGAGGTAGAAACAGACACAAGGATACAAGTTTCGGAAACCTTTATTTATAAAAATTGCATTTCAAGAATGCCTAACTTGCCCTATTTCTAAATGGGAGTAGTCTCGACCATTAAAGTACAGAAGAAAGAATAGTCCAAAAGTCTGTCAGTCAAAGTTAAAGACTCTTTGTTAAACCTATGCTTGTCCTCACATTCTAACTTATATATGTTATCCAATACCCTACATATTATTAAGTGTCTCAAAAGAATATCAGGATGGTCATGAGCTTCTTCTCAAATCCCTTCCCCAAGCTTATCTCACTTGGGATCTCCAAAAGTTCATTTTGTTCAAAACAGTTCACAAAAACATGCAGTTCAATAGTTTTGATATTCGGCACAGTTCATGCACTTCTCTCATGCTTCCCTCGCCTGATTCA
Source organism: Ambystoma mexicanum (assembly GCF_040938575.1). Classification (NCBI taxonomy): domain Eukaryota; kingdom Metazoa; phylum Chordata; class Amphibia; order Caudata; family Ambystomatidae; genus Ambystoma; species Ambystoma mexicanum. The sequence goes on along the minus strand of NC_090937.1, from coordinate 182,678,764 downwards.
AAGCTTTCAAGTATAAGACAGCTCTGTTTTAACCATGTTCTCTTTCTCAGGCTTCCCTTGCCTGAGTCAATGCTTTCTAGCTTTAACACTGTTCCACTTTTACAATGTTCCTAGGTGTATCTTGCCGGCTTTCCTTGCCGGAGCTTGCTTATTTATTTAGTTGTGCATTTGTAGCAGCGCGCTGAACCCTCCGGTATCTAGGCGCTAGTTACATTAGGGAAAGGGGAACGGGTGTACAGGTAAAGGTAAACATGGAAAGTAGGAGCGTATTGTCAAGGATGGCACTCTATTAAGAGTGGCACAGGACACCCAGGAAGGGTTTGGGTGGTTATGCCAAAGTAAAGTGGACAGATAAGTACACACACAGCTGAAAGAAAGGAGAACGAAGAATAGGCAAATGTAGTAAGGAAAAAGGTACAGAATGGATTCCCTCTTGGGGTGTATGCAGATATAGGAAAAGAGTATTCCACGAACCTTAGGAAAACTCTCACATTCTGCACAGTTTGCTATAACAGAGGCCCACGCTGTTTGCTCATGGCTTGGAACAACAGCTATGGGTGTCTGTAACGTAGAAACTAGACAAGGGAAGGGGCAGAGGTTGCCTGACGGAAACCAACAGACAAGCTCTGTACAAGGGGTCTACAAACAGTACAAGAGAAGACACTACAGATAAATCCAGGGAAAAGAAAGTCGAATAGCAAACTAGCAGAAGGAAATGAAGGGAAAGCCGTATAACAGGATTGGATAGGAAGAAAGAACTGAGGGTTGAAAACAAGGAAGAAAGCAAGGGAGCAGCAGTCAGGAAACAGAGGAACTGTAATAAAGTAAATAATGAAGGTAAACTGATGTGGATAGCAGAGGACGGTAGGGTACAAGGTAGAAAGCTCAGAAAAGCAGGGAAGCAATGGGCAAGCCCAAAAGGAGCAGGGCTGTAAGGAAGGAAGCCCCGAGGGATAGGGCTTAGGGCAGCGGAGTGAAGCAGGCTGCACGGCAAGGAGCCCAAAAGGGCCGGGCAGCAAGGAGTGAGCCCAGAGGAGTAGGGCCGCTGACTGTAGAAGGGTGCAGGAGGACTGTAGAAGGCTGCTAGACTGGAAGCCCAGCAGACGAAGACTGTAGGTTGAAGGCAGTGGAGTGTGATCTGCTGTAAGGCAGGAGCCTGGGAGGCAATGGCGGAAGGTAGCAGCGGAGCGTGATCGGCTGCAAGGCAGGAGCTTGGAAGGCAAGGACGGAAGGTAGCAGCGGAGGGTGATCGGCTGCAAGGCAGGAGCCTGGAAGGCAATGGCGGAAGGTAGCAGCGGAGCGTGATCGGCTGCTTGGCTGGAGCCTGGAAGGCAATGGCGGAAGGTAGCAGCGGAGTGTGATCGGCTGCTTGGCTGGAGCCTGGAAGGCAAGGACGGAAGGTAGTAGCGGAGCGTGATCGGCTGCAAGGCTGGAGCCTGGAAGGCAAGGACGGAAGGTAGCAGCGGAGCGTGATCGGCTGCAAGGCTGGAGCCTGGAAGGCAAGGACGGAAGGTAGCAGTGGAGCGTGATCGGCTGCAAGGCAGGAGCCTGGAAGGCAAAGGCGGAAGGTAGCAGCGGAGCGTGATCGGCTGCTTGGCTGGAGCCTGGAAGGCAATGGCGGAAGGTAGCAGCGGAGTGTGATCGGCTGCTTGGCTGGAGCCTGGAAGGCAAGGACGGAAGGTAGCAGCGGAGCGTGATCGGCTGCAAGGCTGGAGCCTGGAAGGCAAGGACGGAAGGTAGCAGCAGAGCGTGATCGGCTGCAAGGCTGGATCCTGGAAGGCAAGGACGGAAGGTAGCAGCGGAGCGTGATCAACTGCTATGCAGAGGAACCGCATAAAAAAGATACGTAGCTTGAAATGCAAGAGACTGAGCCCCTGCATGCAGCAGCTTTTATACTGCCCAGCACAGAGGCAGGCTAATTGGTCGCACCTGGCTAAGCACACCTGCAGACAATCGGCCACCTCCCTCTCTGTTCCTGAGCTGGTGGAAGCAGAGCAAATCCCTAGGGCTTCTGGGGATTGTAGTTCTGATGATGACCAATAGGAATAGCCAGGAATAGATGGTTATAGCCAAGTGCATTGTGGTTATTGAAGTTTGTTGGAAAAAAATAGAAAAGTACCAAAGTCTCGAAAATGGGAAATAAGGTCCATAATGATCGTCAATGGATGTGCCCATGGCGCAGGCATGACACGTATATTCAGGACGTTCAGCAGTAATATAGTTTCTGATGCTTGTAGATTTGCTTAGAATCACATGCTGTGCATAGTCTGACATCTACTGGTAATTGCGGAGTATTGCATCTTTCTTTCGAAGATTGAAAGGTGACATTGACATGGGTGTGACTGTAACACTATCCGTGACGTGTAGTGTACCCAATTCCCTCACGCGTCGAGGTCCCTCAGATTGCTTTTTTCCACCCAACTAGTTGGTCACCTTGTGCAGAGCTCACTAGAGTTAATATTGCTTAACATTGAATACTTTGTCCTACGGGCATCTAGTCTTCCGCCTACTTCTTTTCGACGACTGACTCATGGGCTTCCTGCTGCCGAAGACATCCACAACTGCTCGGCGACTGCTGAACTGCTCGACGTCTGTCGCCCGCTTGGCCTTGGTCCTCCGGCCAGGTCCTTACAGTACGGAGTGAGGCCTGGGTTTATTCTTTTTCAAGAATGCATTTCCTTTTCCCTTCTCTTTCCTTATTTGGTCTGGCTGCCATCACCCTCTTCTATGAAGAGAGTGCCCTTTAAATTGTGTCCGTCGTGTAAGGGCAAATTCCCTTGGAAGGACACCCATCGCTGTTGCAATCAGTGTCTACCTCGAGACCACGACAAGCGTTCTTGTAAGTCCTGCAAGCTCTTTGGTCCCAAGACGTTAAAGGACAGGCGGACTAACCAGTGGGAGACCTACGTGATTGGCGCTGTCACTTTGGATGATGAGGAATCCATTGGCAGCCATGGCTCTGAACTGGAAGCCATCAACCTTTTGGCGGAACCCTCAGGTTCCCAGACGCCCGTCCTCGAAAGAGAGGCCACCAGCTCTGTTATGGGGAGTTTACACTCCGGCGACAAAGGCACACATGCATCACTAAACCCCAAACACACAACCCCTAAGGCCTCCTCGACAGAGATGTTGAAGAAGTGCGTAACGCCAACAGGCCTGACAAACTTTGACGGCACCTTCCAAACCCTGCGGTTCGGCACCCTCCACACAACCGTTTTCTTGGCATGTGACTGGGCTTTCCTCTAACAAGGGCATTCCTCCAAAAAGACACACGGTCGCCGACACACCGACCAAGGGCACGCAAGCACCTACGGCTTCGGTGGAGTGGTCAACCGTGATGGCACCTGCTGGCGCGTCGAGACCTAGCATTCAGCAGCCAAAAATATGCAAGAGTCTCACAGCTATTATTTCGGCTGCAAGGGAACACACAGGCACCCCCTCTCATCGAGAGGAGTATTCTGAAGCCCCCTAGCATTTCTCAAAGGCTTTATCAGGAACATCTTCCCCCTTCTGACCAATCCTTTCCACCTCCAGACCCGTCTGCATCTTCCCTGTGGACTAGGCAGAGATTTGAGAATGATATGGACAAAATGGGCCAATTTATAGATTTCTCAGATAAATATATTACTCCCAAGAGACCTAGGGAAAAGGACTCCTGCCCCATTCCACCAAAATTACAGAAACTTCCCATTTCTGCTCAAGTCCATCAAGAGGTGGTCTTGGATTTCTCAGAACAGGAGGATACATATGAGGAGAATCCATTTGATCAGGACACAGCTGACCAGGATCAATCAGCAGATCAGGGGCCTTGGCTTTCACCCACACACACCCCTGACCCAGACATCATTTGTCTAGATCCACCTTCTTCACCTCGACAAAGGCAGTCATCTGTGGATGACCAAGTGTTATTTAACGCTATTCTAAAGAGAGCGGCCAATCATTTCGAGATTGCTACACATGAGGCAGTCCCTATAATATTCTCAAGGAGAAGCCTCCCACTAGTCAGACTATCCCATTACTTAATTCGATAAAAAAACGCCTAGCAAGACAACCCTCGGGTTGAAAAATATTCTGCCCCTCTCCATCTGACTCTATGTATATACGAGGTCATGCCACACCGGACTCCCTGGTTCTTACAACCACTAGAAAGAGGACGGGGGTTCCTCTGTCCATGGCAGAAGCCCCTCCGGATAAAGATTGAAAGAAACGTTATGCCCCTGGGAAACGTATTACTACCTCTGTGGCCTATTCAACCAGGATTGCAAACAATACGACTCTCCTGGCTAGTCACCAGCGACGTCCAGTGGGGCCTACTCCAGGAAGGCCTTCAAGAGGTCCCAGAGCCCAGGCGATCACGCCTGCTGGCGGGCATGACTGAGGGCAGACAGGTGATGCACAATATATTAAACACTCTGGACGCTGCTGAGACTGCTTTACGCACTCTATCCCGGGGAGGGGGGGTCATTTTAAGAGACACGCCTGGCTGAAGAACTCGGGTTTTGAACCAGAAACTCAGGCCTCTCGTATTAATAAACCACTTGAGGACTACAACCTCTTTGGTAAAGCTGTCAATGACACCCTGGAGACTGCTAAGAAGGAGCACGAAATGCTGAATTCTCTCTGCCAGATCACGGCCAAGCCCATCCACCAGCATGCAGGCTCTACCTCCTGCCATTCCTTTCATGGACAATCTTTCTCTGTCTCACCATGGGCAGTATGGCTCTGGAAGTACCCGCTGGTCCTCCGGCCAAGGCTCATCCGGTAAAAGCCAGTTTCAGCAGAGGTCAGCGTAGAGGCAAGGGTAGAGGCAGGAACTCTACTCCAAGAAGCTCCCTGGCCTCCACCTCAAAGTGACTCGCCAGTTCGGGACCCTCCCACGGTCGGAGGTCCGTTGTCATTCATTCACACATGGGAGGGGATCACATCAGACCAGTGGGTGGCAAAGACCGTCACCCACGGCTACTTCATTGAGTTTCACCGGCCATCTCGATACCAACCACCGAAGAGCAGACCTCTTTCGCCAGCACACCTGCAGATCCTTCAGGAAAAGGGTGCCGTAGAAGTCATCCCCATACACTAGGTAAAGTATGTCAAACCGCAAAAATTCAGAATGACAACACTGCAGGACGTAATCCCACTGTTGCTGCAGGGGGATTACATGGCCGCATTGGATATGAAAGATGCATACTTTCATATTTCATTGTGGCCAGCGCACAAAAAGTACCTAAGGTTCATGATAGAAGAAACCCACCATCATTTCAAGGTTCTTCCTTTCGGCATTGTCTCAGCTCCACGGTTGTTTACGAAGGTACTGGCGGTAGTAGCTGGTCACCTGCGCAGGCAGTCCATCCCAGTCTATCCTTACCTCGACGAGTGGCTCATAACAGGGGATTCGTACGTCTATGGTTCTCGGTCAACAAGAAGAAGTCCAGTCTAGACCACAGCCAAGTCAAACAGTTTCTGGGGGCTCTAATTCGGACTAAAGACGGCCTCATCTTTCCTTTCAACAAGAGGGTTCAAAACATGCTGTTCCTGATGCCTCACTATGTAGCCAGTCACAAGGTGACCGTACGCAAAGCCATGTGATTGTTAGGGATGACTACTTAGTTCCACACGCTCGCTTGCTCATGCGCCCAATGCAATAGTGGCTCTCGAGCCAATAGTGTCAGGCCAGCAGACAATGGGATGATCTAGTGGCTGTCTCGGCAGCCCTCGTTCAGTCTCTGCAGTTGTGGTCAAGGGAAAACCTTCACTACCCCAACGGTAGAAGCCACTCTCCCCACAGACGCATCTCTGACGGGGTTGGAGGCTCACCTCCTCCATCAGACGGCGCACAGCGTGTGGTCCCCAGTGGTAGCATCCAATCACATAAACTTGTTGGAAGTGCTAGCAGTTTTCAAGGCCCTGAAGGCTTTCTAAACACACCTCCAGGGGAAGACTGTTCTAGTCTTCACAGACAGTACTACGGCCATGTATTACTTAAACAAGGGGGCACTCACTCTCTAGTGCTGTCCAAACTGTCCCAGAACATATGGAAATGGGCTCTCAAACTCGATCTTCTGGCGAACGTACCCAGCAGAGACTTCCCTCTACAAGTAGAGCATGAGTGGCGAGTGCACAAGAACATTGTACTCAACGTCTTTGCAGACTGGGGCTTCCCAGAGATGGACTTGTTCACAACTTTGGAGAACGCACAATGCCTAGATTACACCTGCAGGTACCCTCAGAACCGCTCCAAAGGGAACGGTCTCTGGATAACATGGTCAGGGATATGTGTCTACACTTTTTCCCCGATTCCCCTGCTCAGCAGAATAGTGCACAAGATGCACCAAGAGCCAGTCAGGAATGACTCTGGTGGCCCTAATGTGGGTCTGTCAACCTGGATTCTCCCATCTCATTACAGTGTCAGTCTCCCCTCGCAGTAAGATGCCATGTCCTTACAACATGCTGTCTAAAGACCAGGGGGAAACACTACCTCCATGCCCTCAAACTCTCAATTTAGCAGCCTGGTGTCAGGATTGGACCCAATATGGGACAAACTACAACCTCCAGCACTCGGGCTGCAAGTACGCCCAAACCGCATGGACATCCTCATTCACGTTCTGGACTTAATTCAGGAGGTTCTGATTCCATGCATCGCCAAAGAAAACCAAAGGTCACTGTGTTCCCATGCTCTAGTTACCATGAGCGTTCTGCCTGGAGGTTGCCATGGAGACTGTGGTGTCCCTTGCATCCCCAGCGCAACGTTTGGCGCTTTGGGGGCAGGCTTACTGACTCCCACGGAACAGCTACTTAAGCTTCTGGGTTTCAGGGAACGCCGCTTCTGATTTAGTTAATCAAGTTGCTGCCAGGTTTTTCCACGTCTTGGTACTTTCCTTGTTCCCGTTCCTGTCCCTATCTTGTTTCCCAATCCCTTGCCCTTGTATACCTTGAATGGGACCGCTGTCGAACACGGAACGAACAATGACCTGTCTACCTTCCTGCTGATTCTGCTTTGGTGTTTCTCACTCTGCAAACGGACTTGGACTGTTCACATGACTATCCCGCTGCCTGACGCTTTTGCCTTCGTTGTGACCTGCTCCTCAAACAGACCCGGACCGCTTCCACAACCACGCTACTGCCTGCCGCTTTTGTCTTCGTTGTGACTTGCTCCTCAAACAGACCCGGACCACTTTGTTCACTCTACCAAGCGCACAGACAGGCAATTCCATCTGACCTGGATAAGCCCCTCCACGTGTGTTTGCCCATCCAGCGCAGGAACTCAGAGACTTCCACCCCTAGCGCTCAGGAACCGTTAAGCATCCTCGTTCCATCATGGCAGGTGGTCCCTGGGACTAGAGACATTGACCACTACCCCAACAGGCGCCCTCGTGCCGTTCTGGTAAGGTGAGCTGGACATACACATTGGGTGCACATCCTGGATGGTTCCTCCTTGTTTCCTCGGATGGAAAGTGTTTCTTTGTTCCCTGTATGTTACTAGATCCTCATCCCTGATTAGCAGTCACATGGTCTTGTCTCCATATTTCAGGAAATCCTGTCTGCTTGAAACTAGGGACTGGAACTGAGAGGGGTCCTCTGCCTCGTGCCCACTGGGAATAGTCGGAGCTCTATTCAGGTTAGCTTATTTGCCATAGTCCTAGAACAGTCTTGTTATCCATGTTATATCTTGTATTGATTACCCTTGTGTTCGTTACAGTTCCTGGGTGCAAGTGGTTTCCTCTGCTGCCAAACAACAGTTCCTGGGTTCGATTGGTACCCTTCTCTCTCAACTAATTGATCTCTCTGCATGAATTTTTTATTCAGAGAGTTACATTGGTAGAGAGAATTCTTCGCCTACACTATGAGAGGCAAGAACTCTCTCCTATGCCACACGGCAATTTCAGGTATCTGACAGCCTTGACACCTGGCTCCTGAGGTCATAGAGTGCAGGCACCTCCAACTCCCTCAAAGATGTATGGACATATTCAGAGAAGCATGGAAACCTAACACCAGGCATGGCAAATCCAGCAAATGGAAGCGTTTTGTCATCTGGTGTAATGGCAAGGGCATCAATCCTATTGAATGCACACCAAAACATATTGTCCTGTAACTAACACACCTGTTAGACTCAGGACTGGTTTTCAATTCCCTAAAGGTCCACTTAGCTGAGCTTTCAGCATAAACCAAGTCCCAAAACAAGGTTTTGTGGTGGAAGATTCCATTAATTAAGGCATTTATGGAAGGGGTAAAAAGGCTTCATCCCCCTATTTCAACCCAGCTCCTGGGTAGACCTGAATGTTGTTCTCACCAGACTAATGGGGCCTCCCTTTGCCACCTGGAAGGTGGTCTTGTAGGTGAGTGCCTGAAGGCTAGCCTTGTGCATTGGTTCAATCACCTCTATAAGGAGAGTTAGGCTCTTTCAGTTTAGCACCCATTCGCCTCGATTCACAAAGATACAGTGATTTTGCGCACACACCCACGCTTTGAGCCTCAATTTATCTCCAAGTTCCATTTAAACCAATCCATAGAACTACCCACCTTTTTCCAGAACCCACTAACGTTGCGGAAAGAAGCCTCCACAGACTAGATGTGAGGAGAGAGGTTATTATCTGGAAAAGACAAAGCCACTAAGAAAACCAAACCAGCTTTTTGTTTCAGTGGCAGCTGATAGCTGATTTAGAGACAGGATCCCCCTTCTCTATCTCAAAGTGGATCATAAATTGCATCACACTGTGTTAAACTTGCCAAGAGAGATCTGCCCTTCAAACCTAGAGAACACTCTGCTCTGGGCGCAGGGGCTAGCATAGCATTAATTGCAAATGTTCCTCTGAGTCCATTTGCAAAGCAGCAACTTGCAGTTCTATACACACCTTTACACAATACTACTGCCTAGATACACACTCTAGGTCTGATTCTCAGGTGGGACAAGCGGTGGCAAGACATCTTTGCTACTGTTCCTTCACACATCCCACCATCATCTCTGGGTACTGCTCGCTAGTCTATGCACAGCATGTGATTCTAAGCAGATCCACAAGCATCAGAAGACATCCATTACTCACCGTAATAGCATTTCTGATGATTGTATCTGCTTAGATTCACATGCGCCCACCCTTCCTCCCCTCGTGGAGTAGAAGGAACATATACCTCTTACACCTTCTCTCTTATGTACTGACTCATGCTGACTATAAGGCTCCCTCACGGCAGAAAAAACACAAGAGGGACCTCCACGCGTGAGGTATTTTGGGCACACTGCACATCACGTTAGGGATAATGTTACAGTCAAGCCCATGTCGACGTCCCCTTTCGATCTTCGAAAGAAAGATGCAATACTCTTACCACTAGATGTTGGACTATGCACAGCATGTGAATCTAAGCAGATTCAATCATCAGAAATGCTGTTACTGTAAGTAATGCATGTCATCTTGGCTCCGTAGAGCTTAGGGGAAAAGCCAGGTTTTCAAGTGTCTCCTAAAGGACCAATACGAGGGTTCCATTCTCAAGAACAAGGGGAGATTGTTCCACAGCTTGGCGGTGACTACTGGGAAGCTTGAGCCTCCTGCAGATTGGCTATTGAAGCTGGGCACTTTGAGCAGTTGGTTGTGTGAGAATCATGGTGGGCGAGCAGGGGTGTATTTTTCCATGCGCTGAGAAAGGTAGGCAAGTGCAGTTTCAGAGAGGCACTTGTGAACGATGGAGAGGATCTTGAAGTTGATCCCCTCTCGGATCGGCAGCCAATGGGTGTCTTTACTGGCTTCTGAGACGTGGCCGTTTTTGGTAAGTCTGAGGGCAGCTCGGAGGGCATTGTTTTGGATGATTTGTAACCTTTTCAGGTTGCGTTCTGAAGTGCCAGCAAAGAGGGCGTTGCAGTAGTCCAACTTGGCCCTGGTGATGCTTCTGGCAATTGTAAGGCGATTGGGTATGGAGAGGAAAAGCTTACTGGCGTTTATCAGTTTGGCTGTGTAAGCGGCAGCAGAAGTGATGGCGTTAACTTGACGTGATGGGTCGAGTGAGACGTCCAGATAGACACCCAGAGTTTTGGCAGATGGGTATTAGGTTGCCGTCGATGTTCAAGGAATGGCAGGCCGGATCCAAGTTCCAGAGAGTGGTGCGGGAGCCAATAATGAGACTCTTGGTTTTATCGTCGTTTAGGCATGGCATGTGTGTTGCCATCGAGTTTTGGATGATGTTGTAGACTGAGTTGATGGTAGCGGTGTCTTGGTGGTAAGAGCCTGAGAGGGGAAGGAGAATTTGGGTGTCATTTGCGTAGGTGAACGAAGAGGGGTTGTGTATAGATGTCATACAGAGTAGGGGAAAGGCAAGAACCTTGGGGGACGCTGCAGGTAACTAACGTGGATGAGGAGGCAGGATCATCTACGAAGACTTGAGGATCTGTCAGCTAGGAAGGATTTGATCCAGTCAGTGGCTGCAGGAGAGAAGTTTGCTGTGGTGGTGAGGTGATCGCAGAGAAACTGATGGTCGACAAGATCAAACGCAGCTGAGAGATCCAGCATGATGAGCAAGTACCCGTGTCTTTGATGTCATCTAGTTGATTTTTCAGGTCAAGCAGGGCAGTTTCCGTGCCATGCCTTCTGCGGAAGCCTGATTGACGGATGCAGAGGATGTGGCTGGCTTCATGGTATTGTTGTAATTGGATGTGTGCTGCATGGTCGAGGATCTTTCGGATGAAGGGCACTGTTGTGATGGGATGTGGTTGGTAGAGGGAGTTTTTTTTTTAGCAGTGGAAGTATCCTTGCTTCTTTCAGGGATGCTGGAACAATTTTAGTGGAGAAGGAGGCATTGATTATGGCTGTGATGAATGGTGTGACTGACTCTACACAGTCCTTGATGATGGGGGTCGGGCAAATGTCACCTTTGCATCAGGATGGCTCGAGGCTTTTGATTATGTTGGCTACTTCCTGTTCTGAGACAGGGTGAAAGTCAAAAGGCATGGAGGATGAGAAGTGTGGTGTCGCAGGGTGAGAGGAGGGTGGTGGTTTGGCTCGGATGGCTTGTTGCACATTTATTGTTTGCTGGAGTATGCAGATTGTTTTGTAAGGGCTACCTTGGTGCACCAGTCGTCGTCTGCTGTGTGAACGGTGGGAAAGGTGACTGGAGACTCGAGATTGCGCAAGATTGTGAAGAGTTCACAATAATTACAATTGACGCTTTCTATTCTTTTGTTGTAGCTGTTGGCTTTGGCGGAGTGTATGACCTTTTTGTACTCTTTTTCTTTAGAGCAGGTTTGACTTTGCGCTGTTTGAGGGGACGAGTATGTCAACTGCTTGAGCAATCATGGCATTGTAGAGATCGACTAGGGCCCAGGGTCGGTTGTTCTGTTAGTTGGGTTCTTGAGGTCTGAGAGAAGTGGTGGAAGGTGGTCCTTGGTTAGGTTCTTGGTGCAGCGAGCTAGGCCATGAAGTTTCATTGTGTGGCAGGAGGAGGGCCGTTTGCCCATCGGGATCTCAAAGGTGATGGTGTGATGATCTGACCATGGGCAGGTTGAGATGGTCGGGCAGGAGATTTTAGAGTTGATATCAGCAATCCAATCAGGGTGCGGCCATGGAGGGTGTAGGGTCCGTGATTCAATGAAGGAAGCCAGCGTGATCGAGAGACATGGCTACACTTTTGATGTGTATGTCAGAAGGGTCGTTAAGGCCCAAGTTGAGGTCACCTAAAATGATGAGTTTGGAGCTCAGTTTTAATGAGACATGTAAGAGATCTTATCGAAAGAGGAGATGCGGCCAGGGAGTCGGTAGATGAGGTGGAGATTGATGGTGCATGTTGGTGAAATTAAGAGCTTGGTGGCGAGTGATTTGCAGTTAGGGATAGGGCTTCAGTAAGTGGTTCTGATGGCAAGGGTGTTTTTTGAAGATGAGTGGGACTCTGCCACCTCTGTTGAGGATTCTGTTGTTCCGTAGGATGGTGTAGCCAGCGGGGATGGCAATGCAGGGCCAGCGGCAGGATGGAGCCATGTTTCAGATATGGCAAGAAAGCGAGGCCATTGGCGGTCAGGAGGTCGGGGATATCAGGGGCATGAGCTGGGACTGACCTGGCGTTGATTAAGGCACATCTGAGAGTAATGGTAGTGGGGCTACAGCGGCACGTTTATTTTTTTGGCTGGGTGATGTGGGTGGAGTGTTGGCCGTGTGCGTATACGGAGATACTTGTTTCTGGTATGGATGGGGGGAGAAGCTGTGGATGAGGGTGTGGAGGGTCTCCTGGTGCATGTTTGGAGATGATAGTTCCTGATGTTAAGTGATGGAGGAAGGCTGGTGATGGCAAAGGTGGGTCTTCTGGTGCAGGTTTGGAGTTGGTGGTTTCTGGTGGAGGAATGCTGGTGAGGGCAGGGGTGGTTGTTATGGTGTGTGCATGTATTGGTGATCTAGGCAGGGGAACGGGATTAGCGTATATAGTGCACTGTGTATGGCTTTACTGACCAGGGATTCTTCGCTGGGGCACGTCACTCACTTCCTTACTCCACTCGGGAGTTACTTTATGTGCCAGATTATGAACTGTTTCTCTGACTCCTGTGCGCAAAAACCTCTGAGTTTTTGGGCAGCTCACTCCAATTCTTGACAGTCACTGGCGCATCAGGTCACACAGTGTTCTCGCTGAAGCATTGGCAAAGTAGTTAATTGGCCCTCTCTTTTCACAGTGCCTTTTGTCATAGCTTGCTCAGTCAAGGAGTAGCAGTGTGGGTACTCCCAGCGTCAGGCTAATGGGCCACTAACAACCCTGAAATCCACCAATGTCAACTTCTGTTAGCACAGCAAAACTCTGAGGTACAGGATGAATGTCACAGAATAGCCCCCACAGTAGCCCGTGGGATTTCCCCCAGGCCACACACTCCACCGGAGATACAGCAACACTCTACACCCCTCACCTGCGGTATGGAAGCATCATACATTGCAGCCTCTTTACTGGTTACTTTCAACCCTATAGTATTTTACATTCCAGTATTGCATCATCTTGATACGCAGGGTTTCCTTCCCCATTCGTCCTGCTTTCCTCATGTGGTTTATGATGAAGACTTTCGAAATGGCACAGCTTTACTTATTCCCATGCCTGACCACTCCAACATTGTTGCATTCAATTGGGATCTTGCATAATTCAATAGTCTCTTCTGCAGCCTTTCCCGTAGGTTTTCACTTCCATCAACTTTATTCAACTCGTTTTTCACCTCAGCGATACTTTAACTTTTTCATTTCACAGAGACTTTGAACAATGCATTATTCCACAGGACCACTCTGTTACTTTGTTTCATCACAGTTTGAAACAATCGAAGCTTTCTTTCAACGTGTGCCACTTCTTACGCATAACCTTTTCAACTTGGTAATCATTTGCGTCGCTACAAACCGGGCTCTCATCACTTTGAACTCACCAGTTGTACTTTATCAATGCATCCTTCACAATTCATTTATCCGAGGTCAGAGTAGCCCCCCTCCTGCCCATCAGACCTTCCTGGGTGGCTTCGGTGCCCAGGGAAACAAGCAATCTCTTGGCACAACGCTCGGAGAGATTAACCTGCTTCTCAGCTTCCTTTCATGAACCCTTTCGGCTTCTTGGAGACACGGCCTCCTCGTCATGCTTTCTCCTGCTTTATCCTGCAGCCTTGTAGCGTCTCGGCATCCTGTTTTCTCAAGCCTTGTTCTCAGTGGCCTCTGCTCAGCTGCTTGCCATCTCTCCTGCTCTCCTTCTCAAACTCGCCTTTGCCTTCCTGGCTTCCTGTGCTCCCATTGCGAATCTGGGTTCCACCTTTAGTTCGGTTCTCAATTGAAGTAAGGTGTTTGTGATCATAGCTAAGTACCTGACTTTGCCTGTCCTCATTATAGGGACATTCACAGAAAGAGAAAGGTCCTTTTGAGTGTAGGTGTTCTGTCGTAATGTTAAGACAGGAGAAGCATTGAGGGTTCTGTGGAAACCAGGGGTCTGGCTGACAGTAGGCTGAGAGGATGTTTGTTAGGGGGTTATTTGACTGGGGGGATACCATGTCTCACCTTTCGAATAATCCCTCCCCAATACCAAGGGACCCTCCACCCAGGTGATCCCCCAGGAGTGGGAAGGGAAAAACGGAGGTTTTTCACAAAATATATACATATATATATATGATCTCAAAACTCTCATCTGACTCGGAAGGTTCGGAATCCTTGATCCGTGCGAGAAGTCTTTGTCTTTTCTTTCTTTGATTTTGCCTTTGTCGTGTCACCAAGACGGTCTTTGAAGAGATAGGGCCTATCCTCCCCTGCCGCCACAGTAACCTCCTACGGTGATAACTGTTTGGGCACTGTGGCGACCTGACAGGAAGTGTCCAGAATATTTTGGAGGGAAAAGCCAATTAGGCACCAAACACCTCTTTGCAGTGAAGAATCACAAAATGGATGCATAGTAACTTGCACCGTTGATTGTTTCCGAAAGAAGACCAGCAAGTTTGCTTGCCCGGAAAGTGTTGACAAAAAGATCAGCTTGCTGAAGGTCTGCTGTCCAGAATAGAGCGCTAAAATGGATGGAGGTAGATGGCAGTAAGAAGATCTGCGGTCCCAATCTGAGTGCTGAAGTAAGAGGAGTCAGAAATGTGACTTTGTTCTGGGTGTGGAACGAAAGAAAGCGGGAAATCGTGAGAGCCCAGTTAATATGAGGCCACGCAGGCGAAAAGGCCGGGAGAATCCTAGGAAGGGAACCGGGAGGGAGCAGAGACACACGGGAGAGCAACAGAAAGGCAAAGGCAGCAGCGGGGCGAGCAGAGATCCAAGTGGGAGAAATGAGAGGGAGGGAATGTGCACTGAGAGGATCGGTGCAAGTCAAAGCAGGGAAAGCAAAAGCAAAGAGCATAGAACACTAGCATCTTACCCAGGGACAGGAGTGAACAGGGTTGCAACGCACTCGCGTTGAGAACTCGCCGGTACATAAAGTCCTTCGGAAGTCCGGCAGCCATTCTGAAAATAAACTAGACCGTCCCTAGGGATAGAACATAGTGGGTCACGCGTGTATCATACTTCCCACATGAAATGCAATGTTCTGCGCCCCCTGCACCAGCGATGCCATAAAGACCAGCGGGCAACTGTGACAGATGCAATACCATAAAGGTTCTCCTAACGAACAGTGTTCATTTGCTGTTTAAGGCTGTTCATAAGTTTCTGTGAAAGCCATTGATGCCTAATTAGTTCTATTCTATGCGCACTGATGTTTTGCAGAGCTTCTGTATAAGGGATTGGGTCTCTTTCAGTGAGGTTTCTCCTACAGAGATGTCCTTTAAACACAGACTTGGGAACTCGGCTAATCTGATGTATTTTAACCAATACGTGTGCATTATTTGCCCTTTAGTTCTGGGATCTGCTACTTCTTTGTTGCGTTTTCATGACCTCACCATCGTAATTCAGGATTTGGAATGTGTTCACCCCCTTGCCTTAACCAATCACTGCGCAGCCTTCAGTGGGGCTGTGGGAAGTTGCGGCTTGGTGTGTGTGTGTGTGTGTTACTTTACAAGGTTCTGGCTGATATTTTCGGTTAAATGAAGAGGATTCTTAAACTTCAGAGGCCTACTTGTGTTATTGATTCAATTAGTGTAAATGTTCAATGTTATTTGCTATCATTATGAGTGCTTCTACTGATTCCCTGACTAATGTTATGTGTTTCTGTACCTGCTAAGGATATGTGGTTATACTTGGATGTAAGATCTGCGCTTTATTGCTTACTTGCCTCTTAGGATATGGCTTACTTAAGCATGACTACTAAGGCATTTTTGGGCCTACAAAGGGACTTCTAGATATGTCTGTGGCTGCTTTCTTTATGCTGTGTGCCTTTTCACAGAGACGTTCGAAGCTTGTGTAAGGTGTACTTGCCCTGAATAGTGTATGTAGTATGGGGAGCACCGGTGGGAATGTACGAATGATCAGCAACCTGTATGTAAAAATTGAGAAATGGGCCAACACCTTACCACTCACATGCACTTTATTTGGGCGTCTGGGGTTAGAATAAGAACACAACACCAACCCTAAGCAAAAAAAAAAGTGCCTCCAATGGAACAACTGTAGGGCTAGCCCCATATTCCCTTTACCCGTGAACAGAGAACTTTACGAAGACATATATCTGAGTAAAATAAGTTGTACATTTGTATTGTGTTGACATGAACGAAACACACCAACGAGATGGTAAGCTCAGGTGGGTAGCTTTATATTAAATAAGTAAATAAATATAGCAGCACTACCTTGACAAATTCAGAAGAGTGGTAGAATAAATAACACCCTTGGCAAACAACCTTTATAACACAGGAACACCCTATATTATGCATTACTTCATATCCGTGGTACCCGGAGCTGGTCACTTTACTATAAAGCAATATATTTAACATTTAAATAAATGTACACTGTAATACTTATATTTGTTGACAGTAGAATCTCTTACTTACATGTAACAATTGTTTATAAAGTGTCAAACATAAGCTGTAGATGCGCTCACAAAGTTCCTGTCAATGAATTATGTACAGTTCGGTCAATACCAAGCAATACATTATCGGAATGCAGTAATTCCAACATCTAATTCTGTCGGGATCGGAGGATCCGCCTTCTCAACCTTGGCCCCAACTCTGTGGAACTCACTCCCCCCCTCATATTCGACAAACCCAAGACTATATGACCTTCCACAAAGCTCTAAAAACCTGTCTCTTTCCATAAAACCGGCTAAGACCATCTAAGGCGACTCAGACTTTTCAACCCGATGACAAATGTTCAATGAGATCCTGAGCGATGACGCCACTGAATGCGCCCATTAAGTCACTAATAAGTTTACTCTGAATGCAGCAATCGCAAAAGCGCACTTGAAATCCGGAATACTGAGCTCATTAGATCAAACTCCACGCAGACACTCAGCTCTCCTATCACTATGCTCACTCTCTACGCTACACCAACACACAATTAGAGCGCAGCTACACCCCTCGATCAATTCGGCCTAGCTGCTCACATACGAACAATATTCCAAAAACACCCAACATTCTGATAAAACGCAGCTATACCTGCGAAAATCGGCCTAGATGCACACATAAGCGCCCTACACAGGCCTAGCGCAGCCAGAACCCGGTGTTGGTGACCTTCCTCCAGACTGCACACATTCAACTGATATCAAATACTACCACACCTAATGCTAGGATGCAGCTACCATCAGGCAATCGCATCAGCTGTGCACATAATCGGTACACCCAAGCATCCTATGACACCCTACTCTCTCGACTGACCTGGACTACGGTCCCAGAGGGCGTTCAACCTACCAGCGCTTTGAGGTCATACCAATGATATATAGAGCGTTATATAAATCAATAACATAAGGTATACTGCTTAGATCACAGCCGGTACATAGTACTGTATCTATTTTGATCACAAACATCAGAGGAACGTGTAAATATTACTGACTTCCAGTGAAACCAAATGAATAGCCCCTAGGGTAGCTGCATTCCACCCACACACCAAATGACAGACTACGTGTAAAAACCCACAGCTACACGAAAAACCGGCCGATCTCATGATACCAACAAATGGAGCCTCAAAACTGGATCTATCAGAATGGCCTCTCTGCGGGCCGTGCCGCGAGAGTTCCCTATGCACCTGCCCTACCAGAGCAGCACTAAGTTGCTGAAGGAAATAAAATAAGAAATGGCTGCGATGAAAATTGCCCCAGCTAGACCCCGCTCTGCAAAACAAAAGGTTGGGTGGGTGACAATAACAGATCCAGAAACTCTGTATATGCAGGACGCCTATGGAGTGGTCTTAGTAGATATGGCTTCCTCGGAAGGAGAGGTACTTGGGGCTGTAAGGAAAACCCTGTAATGAGGGTTGTGGTTTGTTTTTTATTACTCCACCCCTAAACGGAAAGGAAAGATGATACACCCCAACAAAGCAAATTCACTCCAAACAGCAGCTCCCATGACAGTGCACCATGTATGCTGTGAGGAAACTATCCTTGCCTTACTTTTCTAGTCTGAGAACAAATGCCAGCCATACATTGGCTCAAAGAAACAGTGCTCAGAATCAGCACCTGTCCATCCCGGATACACAGGCGACTGCCAAATGCTGAGCCAAACTGGTACCATCTCCCAAATGGCAAAGGAATGGCGCACAAACAGAAGGTACAGCCTTCACAGATTGTACGAAAAAGGTGCACATAATCTCAGATTAGCTGCTTCACAGAATGCTAAAGTGCTCAAGCATGGATTCAGGAGACCAGTTGAACACGAGGAGAAAGCTACACATGCCATAGCATAAATAGTGGATCACGATTAGTAGCTACCAGGGGTCTGTATCCAGAGAAAGATTAGAAGAGGCGCATGGCTTTTAAGTGGTGTTGCCGAAAGGAACAAGTGACTGTGGTGTGCAATATATCAATGTTCACTATTATTGTAGAGGAAGCAACACGATAGCCATTGAAACCAGGAGTGAGGCTTGTTTGAAGATCATACCCGGAGAACAAAACCAGTCTGAAGGGCAACAACTTAGAAAAATGTCGGGACTAGTAATGTTAACAAGTTGGGCAATACGAGATGGCCAGGATCACACACTGGTTAAGAGGTGACGCTAGGATTTTCACCCACTCTGCAATTTCTGCACTTTAGTTTTCCAGTTCTTACCATCAATTAAAATA
The DNA here is from genome assembly GCF_040938575.1 of Ambystoma mexicanum. Taxonomy (NCBI): domain Eukaryota; kingdom Metazoa; phylum Chordata; class Amphibia; order Caudata; family Ambystomatidae; genus Ambystoma; species Ambystoma mexicanum. The sequence goes on along the minus strand of NC_090937.1, from coordinate 182,660,158 downwards.
ATCCCATTTTATAGAACTGACTTGGAAAGTACATAAATAACATAACCCAACATGGCAATTTTTGGTGCCTGGTGTAATGAGTGCTTAACACACTGAGCTATCTTCCGAAGCATCCCAGCCCTCAAATGTATTAATATGCATTATAGCTCCGGCACATGATAAATGTAATCCCCACAGAAAGGTGAGAATGCTACAGAAGTTGTGATCAAGTCAACCCACAAACTATGTATGACGCAGTGAGCCCAGAAAGCATTACAGGATGAATTTATCAGATCAGAATGCACTTGTCAACAACAGACACACCCTAGGTTTAGAGCCTGAGCAACACGCCATAAAATATCCTGCTTGTGCTATTAAATCTGGTGAACAATGGGAACCGACTTCTTTAGCTCAGGCAGCCTTGCGGATCCGCGGGGCAAGTGCCCCTTTTACCCTCCCATAAAGACGTCTCTGGTGATGAGGCTGTGACTCATCAGACTGAGAGAAGGCTGTCCAAATTCTTTGGACACAGTACGTACTTGCATAGCCATGAGGTGACAACAGCTTCCCTGATGGGGCCTCCACACTGGTAATCAGGGAGGCTTCTGTCGCCTCAGCTATCAATAATATGGGTGGATGCCTGCAGCTTCTGTCTGAGTGGATGGCCATATTTAAATGGCGGCTGCTCCTGGGCAAGCCCCTTCGTAATTGCACATGACCTATGCTTGAGTGAAGAACAAGGTTGCCGTAGTCCCAAAGGTTGATGCACATTTCTGCTTTTTGTCTGTCTCTCGTTCCCCAGGTTTGAAAACTCAAAACCAGTTCCATTTAAGGCAGGTTATATATATGATATGATATGATAGTTTATTTATATAGCGCCTATACACAATGTGTTTCAAAGCGCTTAATTAAGCATCACTCTCATTAAGTAGGTTAATGAGAGTGATTGCATACCAGAGAAGAGGCCACGTGCTCACGATTCCAGGTAATGGCCATTCACCAAAATATGACTTTCTGCATGTAGCAGTCACAAGTACAAAGTCTTTGGAACATCATTTTAATAATATGTATGAGGCGATCCTTTTTCCTTTTGTTCATCTCTGGCATATTTAGATTTAAGGGCTATTCTTAAACTGTGCAGCACTGATGCTTAATGGCTCACATAAATAGGGCTGGGCAACCTTTGACTCTCCGGATGTTGTGGACTGCATCTCTTATCAGCCCTCGCCAGCATAGCCAATGGTGAGAAACCCGGGGAGGAGTCGCTTAAATAGGGTTGCAGGACCGATGCTTTCATCTGAATGAATTCCTTGAATGGATCAGCCTTAAAGTAAATTGTTTCTCAAGAAAAGCAATCTCTCCCACAACGTGCACCCATCTATTCTTTTGGAGGCATAGGCATTTGAATAACACATGTTGATAAGACGTTCATTGATTTGCTGTCAACTATCTTTGCCCTTTTAACTTTAAATAAACCAATGTCCTGTCCGATAAAGTACCTATTTCCAAAGCATCGCCACCAACCCCTCATGGCGGCCAGCAGAGGACAGCTAACCCTCCCTTCCCCCTTGTGAATGGGTATGGCCCTGTCTTGCTTCCCTGAGTCAGGGTAGTTTGGACCTGGCAGCAGCAGACCTGAATGAACTGGAGCCCCACCAACTGCTTTTCCTGTATGGGTCTGTGTGCCACCACTCGCCTCCCCAGGGTGCAACTTCCCAGCAACCCTACAGCCCATCACTCCCAGTTATCCCTAAGGTCCTATACCTGGGACCTTAGCTGTGTGCCCACCATTCTAGAATACACTCACAGATATACAACACAACATCTCCCTCTACCGAGGTACAATCACACACTAATAGGAGACAGGGCAAGCAAACAGTTCCCTGTACAGTGAGGAAGAAATGTCTACAAGATGTGCAATACCTTTGTAGGCGTAGGTTGGGCAGTTGGAATTCAAATGCATAGTTGTGCAGGAACCATGGTATGTACTCACATGCAAAGGTGATAGAAAGGTGTTTCCCACTGTTCACAATGCAAGACTCCTACTCTCCCTTACTCCTTGGGCTTTTACTGGCAGCTATGACTGGGGAGGGCCTCGGGCCGGCAGGCTGGCTACTCTGTAACGTCAATACATATAGGCTGAAATGTGTGGTGGCAGTGCGCTTCAAAATATGCCTAAGGGACAAATGTCCCCATTACCTGTACTCCTTCCTTGTCAAAGTCTCAACATAGTGAGCGGCGCTCCCATTGAGATGAGGAGAGGCTTGTCCCTTTTTATGTGTGATCCCTCCTCTTAAGGGGAGGCTAAACGAGCCTCTATGCCCCTCAGACATCCTATGCACTACCCAAAACACCACAAAGTGAGTAGGTACGAAAACATAACTGAACAGGAAGAGGCCATCCACCTTAGGGTCCCTTTCACCTGGACACCCAGTATTTCAGCTAAAGGAGAGGGGCCGCCAGGAAGGGAGAAGGGTGAGCAGCTTGACAGTTGGAGGTGGGGAAACCAGGACTTCAAGTATGGCACAATAAAGATAACTGAGGCTTCTCTGTTTGGATCTTCCTTATGCCTTTCAGTGGGAGGGTGCGCTTGGGGTCTTCCCCAAAGGGAAGGAAGAATGGTACTTTTCTCTGATGCAATGATGACTACGTCTTGAGCCCACAGAGCAAGTGCAGGTTTTCCTAAAGAAGCACTAGATGCAGGGAGTCCTCCGGGATGGAGGAGAAGACCCTGATTAGGTTGTCTACTCTTATATTATCCACCCACAGAATATGAGAGGCCCTGCTCGACAGGAGCTTTGCTTCTGCCCATTATAAATCTCTGGTTATCTTTGCCATAGAGTTGGATTGAGTGTTCCCCCCCTTGTTCTAACCAGGACTACAAATCCATTTTCGGAGGTGGAGAAGTGTTGGGCTGTCCTTGAAATGGTTGCATGCTCCCTCCAGTCAATGATCTGTCTGGCTTTAGAAGACCCTGTTATGCAGAATCCTGTGCAGTGCCCTTAAGGACCACTACACACAATTAAGACTACGAGTGGTAGTACAATTTCACCTTTGGTACAAGCCTGTACTACACAGAAAAAGTGGTAGCAATGGCTGAGCAGCCAGACTTATCTCAAGACCAAATGAGCAGCAGTAGAGATTACACAAAGGACTACAATTACTGTGACTCAAGCAAACACTGACTCAAGGTTTCTGGTAAAAAAAAAATAAGTACATTTATTTTTAAACCATCTGTTCACAAAGCACTTCACTTCTATTAAATTAAAACCACACTCCAAATATACTACACAGAACCAATTCCCCTTGTGCAGTTCAATTCAAGGTAAGGACATTGGGATTTGACAGACCAGTGTTGTGAAACAAAGCCGTTATCGTGGGTTAATACGCGATCACTTTTTGACAGTAATGACAGTTCGGTCTAACGAAAGAAAGGCGTACCCACGAGAAGAAATGTTACCGAAGTCAAACACACTTAGCACATGAATTAACACAAGAGACTAGGTGATAAAAATCATAGGCAATACTTTTGTCAAGGCGAATGGAATCAGAGGATACTTTCTAAATGTAGATAAAAGTCAATATGCCTGCGCCAGTGTCAAATGGAACACGGGTCCTGTTGTCGAGGATCACAAGGTTAGAACAGTTCACAATTTGAGATTGCCAGCAGTACTTGGATATTGTCAAAAGGGAAGCAAAGATATAAGAGGGAAGAAAGACATGGACAAGCCTTTGAGGAATTGGGGTGAATGCTTTTTCCCCACCAAAGTTAGGCACAGTACCTTTTTTCGTTTGAAGAAAAGCTGGTGCTACGGCAGTTGTTCCTGGTAGTTCCTGCAGACTCACGGTTCCTGGAGCTTCAGTCGTGGGGACAAGAAGGACGACGTCTGGAGCGACCTGCGCTACTCAGGGATGAGGCCAGCAGCAGCGAAGCAACGGTGAATAAAAGGTGCGCTCATTTAAAACAGGAGAGGCTCTTCAGATGGCTATCAGGACCACTACAGCTGTGTGCAGCGATTTCGACCAAGAAGAGGATCCTCTGGCTGTGGAAGGTGAGCTGGTTGATCCCACCAGGCTCAAGGGAAGACGACTCTGGACTGGATCTTCTCTGTCATTGAAGGGTAGGTAGCTCAGGACTGCAGCAGGGCTTCACCGGGACTCTGGAGTTGCAGCAACCGTCTTCTCCTCCGCTTCTCTTCGGTTCTTGCAGTTCCAGTGGCGACTCTGACTTCTAGCCCAAGAGTCCTGCCTTTTATGGCACAATCCCCCATTCACAAAGCTTGGCTGTCAATCACTCAGCAGGGGGGTTGTCCGGCCGGGACAACCACCTCAGCCAATCGACACAAAGTGCGACTTGGGTCTCCAGGGGGTGACTAAACCCCTCCCTCACATTCAGCCCACCTAGATGCCAAAGGAGGGCTTCTGGACAGAAGCCTGCCAAAAGTCGGCGAACAAAGAAGGCAAACCTGGTTTGGCACGAAAAGTAAAACACAAGAAGGACTTTAACAAAAAGAAATGGCGATAAAACCCGACCGGAGCCAAAATAAAAACTATTTGGTCAAGCGGGTTTAAGTTCGAGGCTAATACAATAGCCTAAAACAGTACCACGTTTATATACTATAATCGCGGTAGAAAAGATAGGATAGGTACCACTGCCACCAGCCAAGTCTTAGTGTTAAGGGAGCAAAACAAAGCTCCAAGAGGCGCAGACAAAAAGGAGTAGGAATTAACCCTTTCCAATACTCCATGTAAAATGGGGTGTACTGGGTCTGCAGTTGAAATGACTACATAAAGTAAATAGTCCCAGAAAAATTGAGTCAAAGTGGCTGACTACTGTCCCCCAGAAACAGGTAGTGGGAAGTCTTGTAGACAATCCTGTCACTGTACTGAAGGTGCTGTGTAACACACACAAACAGTTGGGCTCATGGAGCGGTGTGGCTCCAGAACCCAAGATCACACAAACAGCTGCCGGAAGAATCGGGTAACATAGGTGAGCATATCCTGGGATCCTTGCTGGAAGTCTAACAGGCGTTCCTGGGCACTATAGACCTGCTCTGGATGGTCAAACATGGTCTTAAGGGCTTGTATGAAGCCATCATAGTCATCCAGAAGAGTATCGCCGGAATTAACGAGGGGCGTAGCCCAGGTCAAGGCATTTCCTGAAAGGTGGGAAATTATGAACCCCACCTTAGCCCTGGGAGTTGAAAAGTAATAGGGCTTAAAAGTAAAGTGGACCAAACATGAATCCAGGAATCCACGAAGGGTTTTTGCTGAGCCATCGTATTTGTCCACTATGCCGCCCAGTAATACGCTTTCTTTTGTGGCAGAATCACGAATAGAACTAATTGTTTGAGAGCGGCGTTTTCCGCCTTTAGATTCTGCACCTTGGTTGATAGCTCTTGCATGCCACGCATCAAATCCTGGACAGCCGCTTCCATGTCCATATCGATTTCGGTCGGGTGGCGTCTCAAACTGTCAAGGAGTTCCCCCCTTCTCACCTGAGTTCGATCTTTGCTGGATTTCTTGGTCGATGCCTTCTTGCGAACTGATCAATTCTTGAATAAAGCTGCACGAGTCTCTTCCGACTCCAGGGTGTGTTGAAGGTTCCGGGATGCAGGGATCCTGGAGTCCGGGAAAGTAACAGGGTGCGCAACAAGCACACAAGTCCAGGAACCAAGAAAGGAAGGAAAGGGACTAGGATGGGGTAAGCTGGAAGAAGCAAAGGATACAATACCGCGAGCTACGGAGCACACGTCTGGTCGCTACTTCGCAATAGCATTGAGATGCGCGGGGCCGCGGGGGCGTGGCACATTTATGGGACGTACAACGTCCGCCGTGAAGGCTGGTGCGAGGCGTGTCATGTGATACGCCCATGTTGGAAGAAACAATGAATACAAGCCCCGTCGCGATAAGGACCAGGAAGTTCAGAAGGGGCGCGTTCTGTGGGTCATGACAACCGCCCAACTTGTGATGAGTCCCCAAGTGTCTAGAACCACCAATCAGGATGCCCGCATCCAAGTACTCTTGGTGCCGGTATACTGTCAGGGGCTCCAGAGCCTATATATATATATATATATATATATATATATATATATATATATATATATATATATATATATAATGGATGACAACAGACAACCTTTGCGAACCCCCTGCTGTATATTCCATACACCAGATATTTGTCTTCCTGATTTCACTCTGGGATAGGAGAGTTTTATTCGCTGGGTGGCACTGTTGCATTACTCTCCAACTGCCAAAGCTCTGCAACACTGCAAACAACCATTCCCAATATAGGGAGTAAAAAGCTTTAATTGCGTCAAGGGACACTACTACACAATGTTCCTTGCAGAGATTGGTATGTTCAATAACGTGCTGTAGCCTACAGAGGTCCAGGGTGGTACTACGTCCCGGCACAAACCCAGTTTGGTCCATATCTATCAAGTCAGTGATAACTATACAAAGTCGCCCGCTACTACTGTGGTAAGTATTTTCACGTCATAATTTATCATGGCCAGGGGGCGATATGAGTCGCACCTGTCCACTGGCTTCCCAGGCTTATGTGTGGGTATTACCAAGGTCTCCCTCATTCTAGCCGGGAGCACACCCTTAACCTAGGACTCGTCAAAACCCTTTAGCAACACTGTAGCTAAAGTAGAGCTGTATGCTTTATAAAATTCCAGGGGTGGGGGGGTCCTTCGCTCCCGGGTGTTATAATAATAGAGAGGGAGGCGGGGGCGTGGCTTGGCGCCGATGGCGAGCGGTAGCTGATCCGCCGAGCTCCGGCCGAGACGCCGTTTCCTGATCCTTTTTCTCCGGCTCGCGTGCGACCCCGACTTCTGAGAAGGAACGAGCGGTTGGGCGAAGCAGCCCTGCACCTGAATAGTTGTTGGGCCCACCAAATTGGACCCCCCTGAGACTCCGGTGGCCCTGAATCGGTTCTCCCCCCCTCCCGTTCTTACTGGATCCAAGATGGCGCCCCGCACAGCATAGCGGTGCCTGCGAGGGGTACCCCCTCCCCCAACGGATTCCAGGGCCCGGCGGGGAGAGGCAGCAGCAAAAGAGAGGCTCCGCTCTTCTAGAGACCACCTCTACGGACCACACCATCACACACGGGGGCAGACCACAGCTCACGGCCCGATATTTGGCCAGGTGAAGGGCCCCACCAGTGATCTCACAAGTGAACTAACTTTTGAGGCCTAAAAACACCCGCAACCATCGCTCCAAGATGGCCGCCAAGAACAAGACCAGAGCCGCCACCATGGACTCCTTTGTTTCCACCAGGGCGAAGACCCCCACTCAATCCAAGGCCAGCTCCTCTGAAGTTGCCCAGTCGAGCGAAGAGGTGGCGGCCGATAACCACTCTCAGATACTTGATGCTATAGCCTCGCTAAAGACGCATATAGACTCCAAGATCGACGAATTCAAAGTCGATATTCAACTGATCCGCCAGGACGCTCGCAACTTAACGGAGAGGGTCGCGACCGTTGAACAGTCGGCAGAGGAAGCCTCCACGGCCATCACAGCCATAAAGTCCGAAGTTGTCCTCCTGAAGAGGAAAGTCACCTTTTTGGAGGAAAAGGCGGAGGAGGCCGAAGGTCGGGCCAGACGGAGCAATATCAGGATCCTGGGGGTCCCGGAGGGGAACGAGGGAGTAAATACCACATCCTTCGTCGAAACCCTTCTGCTACAAGAAATAGGGGCCGGCAAATTGACCCAGGGATTCTCTGTCGAAAGGGCCCACAGATCCCTTCAGAGGCGCCCTCCCCCCGGATCGCACCCCAGACCCATAATCGCTAAGATACTGAACTTTCAGGACAGAGAAACTATCTTACGGCGATCCAGGGAGGGGGGCCCCATCGAGCGAGGAGACTCCAAAATCTCCATTTATCCGGACTACACGCAGAAGGTACAAAGAGAGCGGAACTCATTTGTCCCGATAAAAGCCCGGCTCCGACAACTGAACCTAAAATATAGACTACTTTATCCATCGCGCCTAAGGGTTGTCTACAAGGAGAGAGTGGTATTTCTCGAGAACCCAGATGCGGCCAACATGTGGCTTGAGGATAATAACCTGGCGGATGGCAAGGACAACTCACAGACTGAGACCTAACCCCCCAGCGACCCCCATGTAAGAAACATCGCACGTGAGACCGGAATACAGAAGGTAATCCAACTACAGTTTTTTCATTTGGAAACGGCCTCGTTCGGCTCTGCCGCCAGGCCCTTGCCCCACCCCCAGCGTAGTATTTACCCGGTCTGGGCACCCGCCTGACCCAGCTCGCGCCCGACTCCCGGATGGGCTCCGACGGCTCGAGAGCGCCTGAGCACCGCGACAATGTTGTAGTTGCTGGGCGCACCAGTTTAAGTTTTGTTGTTAGTTTTATTAGTTGTACAGTCTTCATGCCTCTTTTGCCAACGCAGACCGAGATGGGTCTGGGACATGACACCGATGAACGAAATGCAGTGGTATCCCCCCTGCAGCCCACCCGAACAAGACTAAAGTGGAGTCGGACCCCAGAGTCCCACACCAAATCTGAAACTCGAACCGGATGGCGGCACAGCTTACTGTAATGACCTGGAATGTGCGGGGCATGGGCTCATACCTCAGGCGCAATCGTATACAGTCCTACCTCAGGAGGAAGAAAATCTCCATTGCACTCCTTCAAGAGACTCACCTCACGACGGAGGCCATGTCTAAAATTGCAGACCGATGGGCTGGGACTGTTAGAGGGTCCCCCTACTCTAAATACGCCAGAGGGGTGCTAATATGGATAAGCCCGGACGTCCCCTTCCAGATGGAGGGAAGTGAACAAGATAAAGAAGGGAGATTCACAGCGATTTGGGGCACATTGGAACAAACCCCAGTCTGCTTCATCAACTCTTACTTCCCTCATCACGGGATATCGGCGTACCTCGCCACATTGATAACGAAGCTGACTCGGTACCGGGACCGCACCTTCATATGGGGAGGGGACTTCAACTGTGTTGCTGACACGAGTGCAGACAGATCGCTGCCCCCCCCACGCCCGAGCAGCCTCACATCCGGTGCCTTGAGGGAAACTCTGGAGCAACTCAACTTAGTGGACATCTGGAGGGAACACCATCCGACCGACAGGTCCTACTCCCACTACTCAGCTCCACACGGAGTTCACACAAGAATTGACTATCTGTTCATCAATAAGGAACTTACCCCACACATAGCAACCACAGAATACCTGGGGCGGACGATCTCCGACCACTCCCCACTGACCATGTTATGGCAAATGAGAGGCCCCAGACCCCCGATCCCCATGTGGAGGATGCCGACCGCGGCACTTGCGGACCTCGAGTTCAGGGAAACCCTTGCCGAAAAATTGGAAGAATACTTGGAGAACAACATCGGTTCGGTCCCCTCCTGGGGCACATTATGGGAAGCAATGAAGGTGGTGACCAGAGGCGAAATCATATCGAGAGCCGGCGGAACTCGCAGGCAGTTGCGGAGAACCCTGGAAGCACAGGAAGCTGAGATCTCCCGACTGGAGTCCACATGCGACAACTCTATGGAGACAGAGACCAAGCTGAAGGAAGCCCGCACAGAATGTCAGCAGGCATGGGAAAGACTGGAAAAATTTGATTTCGCCACGCACACCGCCAGATCTCATAAAGAATCGGACAAACCGGGAAGACTACTAGCATGGCTCTGCAAACGGGAACACCCCAAACATCTCCCAGTGGAGATACGGGACGCTAATGGGTCATCCCACTCGACTCAGCTAGGGATCAATGAAGCCTTTGCTAAATTCTACACAGAACTGTATACCCACAAGACCCAGATTCCTGCTGCAGACATCATAGACACACTCGAGGAGATAGAACTTCCCCACATTTCGCTCGAGCAGAGAGAGGAGCTGGAAACCGAGATCACTCTTGAGGACGTTCAAGGGGCAATCAGGTCCCTCTCCAACAACAAAGCCCCTGGCAGTGACGGCCTCCCACCTGAGTTCTATAAAGCGTATGAGTCCATCCTTGCCCCAGTTCTCCACGAGGTCTACCAGGAGGCACACACGGATGGGATTCTCCCCAACACCATGAAGGAAACCATAATAGTCCCCATGCTCAAGCCACACAAATCGCCCACCGACTGTGAGTCCTATCGCCCTCTGGCTATGCTAAACTACGATGCCAAGATCCTCACATCCATATTGGCCCGCAAGCTAGCCAGGGTGGTGGGTTCCATCGTTCACGAAGATCAGAACGGATTCGTTCCTGGGCGCAACACCACTGCTAACCTCCGGAGGTTGCAGCATGTAATGGCCGAAACATATGACAGGGACGAGGACCTGGCGGTGTTGTCGCTCGACGCCATCAAGGCCTTCGACTCCATATACTGGGAGTGGATCAGGGAGGTCCTGAGAAGATTTGGCTTTGGAGGGGGCTTCATCAGGTGGGTTGAGGTCCTCTACAATTCCCCGACGGCGAGAGTAAGAACGGGAAGAGTGGTTTCAGCGGCTTGGGATATACAAAGGGGAACAAGGCAGGGCTGCCCGTTATCACCCATGCTGTACATACTGGGCCTGGAACCGATTGCATTATACTTCAGGCAGCAGCTTTTCGATGCTGGCATTAAGGTGGGCAATGCACACCACATAATATCCTTGTATGCAGACGACGTCCTTCTTTACCTAAGCTCCCCCGAAGTTAACGCGCCAACCGCGTTGGAGATACTGGACAACTATGCGAAGTACTCAGGGATCCGCTTTAGTAGGAATAAGTCCTCTGCCTTCCCCTTGGCGGGCTTACGCAACATTCCGGAAAACAATCTCCCAGAGATAGGAATAAGCTGGCAACTGGTCCAGTTCCGTTATTTGGGGATCAACATAAGCCACACCCCGCTACTCATGCATGAACACAACACCGAGGCCGCCATCACGAGTCTCCGAAGTTCTATAAAGTTTTGGTCCAAGCTCCCATTGGCCATGGTGGGCAGGGCAGCGATTGTCAAGATGATCGTACTCCCCCGATTCCTGTATTTCTTCGTAAACATTTGCCATTACATTAGACCGTCCTTCTTCAAGAAGCTGGAGGCCATCATCAGGGACTTCCTTTGGGGCCCACACAGGCATAAACTGTCGCTGTCCGTCCTCTCTCTTCCACACAAAGAAGGCGGAATAAAGTTACCGGATCTCCAGTTGTACTACCTGGCTGCCCAGCTGAGTCACATAACGAGATGGCTCTCGGATGAGCCTTCAGCAGAGACCGAACTGCTGAGGCAACCCTCGGACAATGTGATCCCCAAGGAGATCCTATGGCACCCTACATGGCAACCCCCGGTCCCCTCCATGGTGATTGACCTGGGAAGAAAGATATGGGCCAGGTCCTGCTGCATCAGGCGAATACGACACCCATACTCTCCGGACAATCCCATCCTAGCAGACACCTGTCGAACGGCTGCAGACATCTCTACGGCAAGGAGGTGGGAAGAGGCCGGCATTTACACATGGAGCGACATGTATGAGGAGGGAGAATTCAGGGATTTCGAATCTCTTAAGGCTGCCGATGGAATTCCCCCGGGCCAGTTCCTCTGGTACCATCGCCTCAAACAAACTGCTAAGAAACAATGGACCGGATGGCCGGAGGAGCCCTCCCCTGACCCTCTGCTACAAGAGATGCATGACCTCTCGGACGGCTGGAGACCTGTCTCCAGGCTTTACAGCAGACTATGTGATAAAACCAACCCTAAATGCGAAGATCTGAGGACAAAATGGGAGGCGGACCTTGAGACCCCGATTTCAGATAAAGAATGGGAAAGAGCGCTGATATTTCCCAAAAAAGTATCCAGGAACACCAGGTTTGGCCAGATCCAATTGAACGTTCTTTACAGGACATACATGACCCCACATAGGGTTGCCTCCTTCAATAAGACATCCTCCCCTGCATGCCCCTGGTGCGGGAATGATAAAGCAGATGTGATTCACATGTTCTGGACCTGCACCAAGGCGATGGCACTGTGGTCCAAGGCCAAACAGACCTGCATGGACGCCGGAATGACAAGATACGAATGGACTCCTGGCGAGTGCCTCCTGGGGACCTACCCCAGACCTAGCAAATCCAAGCACGCTGTTAAATTAATGGACATCTCATGTATCCTGGCTAAAAGAACAATAGCGATGGCCTGGAAGACGCCGTCGGGCCCCAGGCAAGAGAGATGGCTCAAAGAATTCGAGAGATGGACAACAGCTGAAACCAGGGCCTGGCAGGAAGGAATCACGAACAGTGGCGAAACCGAAGGTGGCACTTTGGAATCATGGAAGGCCCTCCTCAGAGACATACGCTTCAGCGCTGACTACAAACCCCCCTGAAGTCCCACACCACTGCATTGACACTGCTCGGATGCCGGCATTGGTGGAACCACCCCTGTGTTTGACCCCTCTTGCTTCCTGAAACTTTGGGTCATTGCCCCTAACCCACCCGTCCACTGTAAGTTTGCTACAACATGAAGACTGTTGTTGATTTGTTTGTTCCCCCCCCCTTGTTTCCCCCTCACCGTCTCCTCCCCAGTTCAAACCAATGTTGATTTCTTGTTGTATTGCACGTTTTCTTTTTCTTTTTTCTATCAAAACCAATAAAATACGTTTTAAAAAAAATAGAGAGGGAGGCAATTGCTTCGCTAAATTCCTCCACCGTGATGGGCTGATCTAAAAAGGTCTACTGTGTGTCAGTAAGCTTCAGGAGTAGGATTAGTGGAAGAGCGTCAGCCACTTCCCCCTGTGGCACATGTTCATTGAGGCAATATAACTGAGTCTAGTATGTAGTGAAAATGTCATTGATCGCAAGCTGGGATCTCCACGGGGCCCCGCATTCGTCACAAAGCAGTGTGGTGAGTGGTCTAGGGTGTTCTCGTTTGCAAAGCCACGCTAAAGGTTTCCCGGGTTTGTCCCCTTCTGCGTGTGCCCGAATGGTTCGTGTGACATAATCAAATTTAGACAACCTCTCCCATGACTCTAGGCAACAGGATCAGATCTCAGCTAATTTTTCCTCGTCCGACCGCAAGCCTGTGTACCGGGCCTCCTGCGTTCGGATCTTCTCCTCCATAGCTTCAAAATCCTCCCGCAATTTCCGGTGGATGGCCCCAGCACTGGCTATAACCTCACCTCTAGTCGCTACCTTCATGGTTTCCCAAATAGTGCCCCACTCTTCCTTACTTCCCACATTGTGTTTTAAAAATTAACCGACAATGTTTTCAAACGAGAGTTGTAAAGTGCTGATAGGCATGCACCACATCAGGATTGGGGGTTTGGGCTCCTAATGTTCCATGCAATCACCAAAGTGGAGTGGTTGGATATTGAACGGCCCATATATTCAGCAGTACAAAGTTCGGCCACCTGTCCCGAGCCAACGAAAAAATAATCAATCCTGGTGTGTAGGTTGTGGGGAGATGGGTAGAAGGAGTAACCCCTAACCTCTGGGTGTAGTTCCCTCCAGGCGTCCACCAAATATAGGTCAGTTAGCATTGTATTCAGAGCAACAGTAGCAGAAGATGGACCCCACGGGGAGTGGCGGATCTGTCAAGTGCAGCATCTCTGAAATAATTAAAGTCACCCCCCCATAGGAAAAGACACTTGCGCCGAGACGTAACATGGGTACATAGTGTGTGTATGTGGGATGGGATATTATGATTTGGAAAATGTGAGTTAACAGTACAGACTTATTTGTGATCAAGATAACCCCGTAAAATCAAATACCGCCCCTCCCTGTCGACCTCTAACAGCTGGAATGGCAACAAACAATCAATCCATGTAAGCACTCCCCTGGCATATTTAGAGTATGTGGCACCATAGCCCGTCCCGCCCCAATGTTTCAAAGCTATTAGCGCCATGGCTGCCTTCAAACTCTTTCCAACTCCGTCCCTGGTGGATGGAGCAATTACTGGTCCATTCCAAGGTTGGCAGGACCGGTAATTACCCATTCACCAAGGCCCTTCCCCATTCCCCATAGGGCTCAATGGGAATGGGGAAGGTGCTAATAACGGTACCGCAAATTGTGGTACCGTTATTAGCTCTAGAGTCCCTTTGCGGGTCCCGTCCTTAACGCCTGGAAAAACCAGGCCTTAAGGGAGGACCTGCAAAGGGAACTTGTAGTAGGGCGGTAAGGGATTACCGGCACCGGTGCCCTTACCGGTGCCGGTAATCCCTTACCGCCTACCTCGTAATGAGGCCCAATATCCTCTATCGTACCTTCCCACAGGTCCCCATCCATGTGAAATAATGTTAATCCTCCAACTGTCAACACTGCATATGTAGGGAAAGTCATATAAAACACCTTGTATTGCAATGGTTTGATAATAAATGAACCATGATTGAGATGGGGCACTGTTAAATTTGGCGTGCAGGTAGTGACCAGCCACCTGTGTTTAACTAATTTGGCATATCCTAAATCATCATGTTTTGTTTTACTTAGAGACACTTCACACCCTTCAAGCGCCATTTGTGGGTTTGGGGAGACCATGTTATTGCTGATGTGTTGGGTATAAATGGCTTCCCCGGACATATGCAGTTCTGTTCCTTAAAAATAAAACAAGTGTCCAACTTTGGCACTAAATACAAGTCGGCCTCCCAATTCTGAAAAGCCACTAATTCAGGAGTCACAATTTTGATGCATTTGTCCCCCTGCTAGAAACCCATATTATGCACTAATCTAGTCTGATAGATCAACTGTGGGGTGATGTACGGAATACATAGCAAAAAGCCTACCTCCATTCTGTCTACATCTATATAATGGAATGTGCCCTTGTATCAGCTGAGACCCTCCATTTTGAACTTCTCTTTGGAAAGCATATTGACACAGTTTCTGAGGATTCACCACATTTAAAGTGTCAGCTATCAGTTTGTCATGTTTTACTACAACGTTAATGCTATATTCCATTATCCTTGAATGTAATAGGATTTCTTGTATTGACCTTTGAGCGCCTTCTTTCCGGACCTGTACCCATTCTTTCACTTGGGCAGATTTAATCTCAGATGTATTCATAAATCTCTCCAAAACCAACTCTGGATTCACGCTGCTATAGACGTTCTGATAGAATAATCTCCTGTTCGCGAGAATAAACCCCAGGGCTTCTTCCACTACCGCCCCAGATGTAGCCCCCAGTTCTATCAGAACCTGACAATTCATCACTCAACACAGCCTGATGTTAAGAGCAACAATACAGTCAAACTGCTTTTGAATAAAGTGACACAATGGGCCTGATTACAAGTTTGCCGGTCCGGATTTAACAGTGCCGGTAAAACCGTACCGGCACAGTTTTCTGGACCGGCTAACTAAGAGTTCTGCGGCTTTGTGGCATTACACCCGCCCGGTTTAACCTGGTGGGCATAACACCACCGGCCGCAGACTGATGTGGAAACACCAGCACCATTACTGCATGGTATCAGTGGTTCCGCGTTCCCCATTCCCATGGAGTCCTATGGGACTCCACGGGGATGGAGAGTAACGGTATGCCGGCGCCGGAATTTCCGGACCATCGGGGCTGTAATGCCCCTGTAATTCCAGCACGTCCGGCGCAAGTAATTCCCCATGGGTCCAGCGGCAGCCTGCCGGTTTGACCGGCATGGCTACCGCCAGACTCGTAATGAGCCCCAATGTCTTCCCCCACACTGCATGAGCTGCTGTTCCATCATCTAGATTCCTCTTTCTCTCCCTCGAGTTTTCCTTCAAGTCCCAGGGATCCTGGTCCAGTGGGCTCCAGCCCAGGACACCCATCGATCGACACGCAGCACCACGTGCACTGTAGAAGTAAGGAAGTTTGTTTCTTTTTTATTTAGATTACTGACAGATTAAGTATCAAGTAAAATACTCTTTTATATTGCCATTACTCCATTTCCCTTTGCCACCTGAAAAATATGTATTATACAAACCCATTATATAACCTCTCATTTCATCCAATATCCTGGAAACAAAAGGATGTGTTATATAGCATATAAACATATGCATTTTATAATCACAGCTCCCTCTAATACTCTCTGAAAGCAAATGAAAACATACAATTTTGTTCCACCTATGTTGAAGCCAAAAACATATTAACCTAGAAATACAATAATACAAGCCTAAACCCTTTTTTAAAAAAATGTTTGATAGGTAGTATATTTGTTTTCACACCTCACATCCATACTCTGATGCACACCATCTCACCGGTTTTATCCCCCCCTTTTTTTTACAAGTTACATTAATAATTCCATTCACACCTACTTACCTGCTAGAGTGCATCTACCTACCTGTTATATGGCATTTTACTTTGAAGGGATTCACTATATTTTTTCTTGCTTTGATTTTAGTGTACAACTACACCTTTCATTCCCTACTAATTTCTCCAGCTTGTTCCAGCCTTTTCACCTCATGTTTTGGGTGAAATGTCTTTATTTGATTGATGTGGACAGATTGTTCCACAGTCAGCTCTCCTTCCTTTATCATAATTCTGTAGACCACAGGTGAAACCTTGTCCACAATTTTGTATGCGCTGCACCAGGATGCTAGAAATTTGGCATTCTTGTGTTTAACTTTTGTAAAGTTTTTTTTTTAATTTCTTTTTATTATATTTTTATAACAAAAAAACACAAAACTGAATAATATCAGCAAACGCAATATTGTTGAATCAGCACATTCACCCCCTCCCTCACTACTAATCCCACACCCCTGCCTAGCCTATGTGACCTATCCCCTTATACATTCACAGTCGCAGTGCATCCGCCTCTCTCGGTGTGACCTCTACGGCCCCTCCCCATTTCTATCTGTAAACAATGTCACAGTTAACGCTATCCAACGTTGAATATCTATTCCCGCCTCTGCCTTCTGTTCCCTTAGAGCCCTCTCCCATGCGCCTGTCTCAGCCATGACCCTTTTTCCAACTCCCTCCACCATCTGGCTATACACGGCTCCTTAGTGTCTTTCCATCTCATGGCTATGCTAGGTTTAGCCAGTATGTACATTAAATCCTTGATTCTAGTCAGCGGTTTTCACATTCCTCTTGTATCGTCCTAGCATGCAAGCCTCTGGTGTCTGCATATCTAAATCTATCTCACCCTGGGTAGCTTTGTGTGCCACTTTCCTCCAAATCTTCTGTACCTTCGGGCATCCCCAAAACATATGTATCAGGCCAGCCTCCAACTCCCTGCATTTGGGACATTCCTGTCTGTTTGCCCCTTTAAACGTTGCAATGACTGCAGGTGTGAGCTGTGAGGTATGCTCTCTGCGTAATGTACAATTGTATGAGTTGTAGTCTGGCGAGGTACAATAAGAAGATTTCCAGGAATGCCACTTTTCCCCATTCTCCATCCTCAAATGTTTTCCCCAATTCCATTTCTCCCTGTATTTCAGTTCCGTTCGCGATGTTTGACCTATCAATATTTCATGAATCCTAGAAATGGCATGCCCTCCTTCCGCTACACTAAGCAGCCTTTCCATTTCATCACTGTCTATAGTCTCCTCTCCACTGTTCGGCCATCTGTCCCGCACCACTTTAACCACCTTGTTATGCAACAGGATCTGCCCCTTGAGTATGCCTGTGGCTTCTTGTAATTCAGCAAACAACATCAGCCCCCTTTCATTCAGCAGATCCCCCACTGTGGCCACCCCACACTCTTCCCATATTGCTCCCACTGCTGCCCTGCTGTCAGGTGTCCCATCCAATATTACCGCTACCAGAATTTGGGGCGACAGTGGGTTCCCCTGCCCCATTATTCTACAGGCCCTCCTCCATATCCGTATGCCCAGTTCCATCAAATATGGATGCCTCGTTTGTACATTGGCGGGGATCCAGAGGAGGTCTCTCAGGTATCTACTCCTTATAACTGGCTTCAGTAGTGTTGGTTCTGCCGTAGGAATGTCTGCCATCCGTTATACTACATAATGAAGCTGGCACGCCAGGAAATGCAACTCGAAATTTGGTACCTTTAGACCTCCTAGTTCGTATGGTCTTTGCAGCGTTCCCAGGGCCACCCTCTTCCTTCCTGCCTGCCATAGGAACCCCCTGCATATTCCTTCCAATTCCCGGAAGAACTTCCCCGGTATGTTATACGGGACATTCCCGAAGCAATGCAAAAGTCTCAGCAGCGCCACCATCTTTAGTAGCACTGCCCTACCCATCACTGACAGGGGCAGCTTGGTCCAAAATTCCATGGACTTCACCAAGCCCTGTCAGGCTTGTACCGTGTTACATTCATATTCCTTTTTAGGGTCATGGTAAATGTTAATTCCTAGCTATCTAAACAAGTGTTTACTCCAAGGTAATGGTAGGACTGGCAATGCAGCGAGTGGGAACAAGCACAACTTTCTCTTGTTTATTTTGATTCCTGCCAGTCTACTCGAATTATCTAGTCCCTCTAGTATGTGCGGCAGATTCGTCACTGGATCGTTCAGATATAACAGCACGTCATCCGCATTCATGGACACCTCATGCCTCACCCCCGCCTATGTTTATACCCACATCGCCATACTCCTGCCACAAGTACGCTGTCATGGGCTCGGCTGCTATGATATATAACATTGGGGACAGCTGGCATCCCTGTCTTGTGCCCCTGTACAGTTGCCATGCTTCTGAGTATGTGTTCCCCGTTTGACCTCTGGCCATTGGCTCAGTATATATCAGCCAAACCCATCTCATGTATTGTGGTCCAATTCCCATCTTTGTCATTGTGGCATATACCCAATCCCAGCGTACTGAATCAAATGCCTTTGTAACATCTAGGGAGGCCACTGCGCTCTCTGTGGCATGGTCTTCTGTGCTATAAATCATATGATGCAGCCTTCTAAGGTTCTCTGAGATGTTTCTCCCTGGTACGTACCCTGTCTGATCTGGATGGATCAACACATGTATAATCCTGCAGAGACGATTAGCCAGGATAGCTGTAAGGATTTTGCTGTCTTCATTCAGCAGCGATAGTAGCCTATAGGATCCACAATCAGAGCTTGTTTTGTCTGGCTTAAGTAGGGGAACTATTAAGGCCTCCCTCATGCTCTCTGGTAGTATGTTGTCTGTGTACGCGTCGTTGTACACCTTGGCCATCAACGGTGCTAGCGTGTCAACGTAGGCTTTGTAGAATTCACTAGGGAGCCCGTCCGTACCCAGCGCTTTCCCCGTTGGCAGTGTCCTAATGGTGGCCGCAACATCCTCTGGGGTTATTGGAGCCTCCAGTGTCTCTGCTTGGAGTGCATAGAACTGGGGCAGGGTTGCGAGTTCCAGGAACCCCTGCGTGTCTTTCACCTCGCTTCCTAGGGGGTCTGTGTAGAGTGCTCTGTAATATTCCGAGAACACCTAGTTTATGCCTGTTTGTGTATTCACCTCCTCCAACTCACTATTCCTTATGGAGCAAATGTGTGATCTAGTATCTTTCCTTGTGTACAGCGAGGCCAACATTCTCCCAGGCTTATCCCCTTGTGCATGGCTCCTTTCCAGGTGCTTTGCATAACTAAACTTCCCCAACCTGTCCCACTGTGTTAGATGAAGTAATTAAACTGAAACAAGCATGTCTGTGTTCTTTGTTAACTCTTGCTTCTCCTTCCAACACCCTCAGCTTTTCTTCTATTTTCTTGCGGTCTCTGATATGACCTTCTGTACTCCTCCTGATTCCGCTATCATTACCCCCCAAATGACCACTTTGTACGCCTCCCAGACTGTGCCCACCTTCTGTACACTCCCCTCATTTACCCCTATATATTCAATATTGCTCTTCTGAATATGCTCAGCGAAGGCAGCATCTAACAGCGATTCGCTCTGCAGCCTCCATATGTGAATGGGTGGTCTTGGAGCTGCTACCTGCCACCTTGCCATAAGTGGGGAGTGATCCGACAGGACCCAGGCTAGGTACTACAGTTCCGTAAAGTCCATTTTATGTTCCTCTCCAGTGTACAAATAGCCCCACATAAAGTATACAGTAGAATAGACTGAGAAGACAGGAAATACTGTCACTACTCAGTTTTTTTACTCTCCATAGATCTATTAGTTGGAAATGCTTCCATAGCGAATACCTTGGCCAGGGGAGAAGTCTGCTCGTGTTTTGCATCTTATCTGTCTAAGGTTGGGTCTAGTGTACAATTAAAGTCTCCGCCCCAGATCAATGTGCCATCCATGCAGGGTCCCAACCTTGCATACAGTGATCTAGAAAACACTGTTGCATCATGATTTGGGGCATAGGTATTCACTATACAAACCTCACGGTTTTCTATTACCCCGTGCAATATTACCATCTTGACAACAAGGTCAGACTATGAGGGCAACACTTAAAAAGGTACGGCAGGGTCCACCCAAATGAGGACCCCCCTTGCATACGTAGAGTACATAGAGCCCACCAGTACACCTCCCCACGCACCCGCCAGTTTTTGCACATCTAAGTGTTTCCTGTAACAGTGCTATCCCTACCTTATTCCTTTTGATATATGTGTACACCCTTCTACGTTTCACGTAAGCATTAAGCCCTCTGACATTCCATGTCATGATTCTAACCATACCGGCCATATTCATGCTATTTCAAATGGACTGTGTCCTCCAACGTATTCCATATCTTTGACATTTAAGGTCCACAGCTGTGCTACTTCGGAAATTTTTGGCAGAGGGCGCCCTGCGTCGATGGCGTCAGGTCAATGTCCCTCGAAGGCCTCTGTCGAGGGCGACATCACCGAATGTTATAAATAGGGTGTCCGTAGCCTCAGTTCTGTTTATTCCACAAATGTGTTTGCTTCAAGAACTCGGTGCACCTTGTGTATTCTTCGTGAATATGTCTTCTTCATCTACGCCTCTGACTCTGCGGTCTGGCTTTAAGACTGGCTGGGACTGTAAGTCTAAGATGTTGATAACGGACCTGCACCGCATTTGTTTGTGGTGTCTGGGTGAGAGTCATGACACTGACGATTGTTCGAAATGCCCGTCGCTGACTGCTAAGGCCTTGCGGGAGTGTAAGGGGAAGTTACAGGTAGGTCGGGGTACTAAACCCAGTAAGTCCCGAAAATCTGCGAAAGGGATGTCCACCAACGATTCGAGGGGTGACTTTCCTCGTCAGAAGGAGTCCCGGGAATCTCGATCCCGGAGTGGGTCCGGCCACTCATCCTCATCTCGGTGCTCTTGGAAGTGGCGTCACCGGTCACCTTCCCTGTCCTTGTCGGAGGATGGCACCGCAAGGTAAGTGGCTTGTCCCACTAAGTCCTCGACTCCCGAGGAATGGGAGGCCTTCAGGGTGCAGATTCTGGCGATTTTCCAATTCCAGGGCACAGTTCCGTCCGCACCTTCAGAAGAGGCTGGCAGGGAATGGTCTCGGTCCAATGCTCGTGCGTCTTCGGGCCCGGGTCCTCGGTGCGATAAACATCGGGAACCGTCGAGGTCCCGTTCGGACATGGCTCCGGTTGATCGCCAGAGACATGCTAGGTCCAGGTCTCGGTCTTCGTCTCCGGCGAAAACGCAGAAGTCTGGTAAGGACTCAGAGTCGGCGCTGTGTCCGTCGAGTGCGGCAGTCAGTGCTTTGCCTTCACTCCAGCCCTCAGAGCCGTTGACACCTTCGGGGCCATTTTGCCAGAATTTGCAGGGGGAGGTCCCTGGTACTGTGGATCCTCCAGGAAAGGCTAAAGCTAAGACAGGCCAGCCTTTTGTCGACTCCAGGCCCACTCTTGTTCCTAGGCAGGAGTTCTTTCAGCCTCAGGATGATCTCTATGAGGATGAGGAGAGGTCGGATTTTGAGTCTGACCCTGTTGAGGCTGATGAGGCTCCTGTCTTTTCTGGAGACAGTCAGTTGGAGGAGTTACAGCAGTCATTGCATGATGCCAGTGGCCTGGACACTTCTCCAGAGGTGGAGTTTGGCAGGCCTGAGCCTGGGGCTCATGCAGTATCCTCTTATAGGAGATTGATGGCTCGAGTTACTGAGTATCTTGGTTGGTCCAGTCCTCCAGTGGCATTTGTTCAGGATGATCTCACTGATATATTGGATCAAGGTCCTTCCACTGACCCATTGTTGCCGTTTCATTTGACTTTGCAAAAAATGGGTGGCGGCTACCTGGCAGACCCCGGAGTCTCTTCCGGCGGTTAACAAGACGTTAACCAAAAAATACCTCCTTTCCAGGAGCGACCCCAGCTACCTTTCCTCTCACCCCACTCCCGAGAGTTTGGTGGTTCAGGCGGCAACGGCCACCTCGAGGCAGGCGGCGTACCCTACCATCCCTCCTGATAGGGACGACAAACAATTTGATGGTTGGGCACGCAAGGTGTTTTCTGCGGGGAGTATGGCGCTGAAGTCAGCCAACTCCACTTGTGCCTTGGCAAGATTTACACACACTCTGTGGAATTGTGTTTCTCTAGCGGCTGAGCATATTCCCGAGGGGGATAAAGGGATGGGTTCCTTGCTCTCGTGCAAGATGGAAAGGATGCTATGTGTGAATCCCTTCAGTCGGAATTGTACACGGCCAACAGTGTTAGCCGGTGCATGGTTTGCGTGGATGCAGAAGTCGGATTTTGCTCCGGATGTACAAGCCTGTTTTCTGAACATACCCTTTGAATGCTCGCATTTGTTTGGCAGCAAGGCTGACGAGAGCCTTGAGAGGTTGCAGACCTCAAAAGCTGCTGCTAAATCTTTGAGCGCAGCTGTGCGTCAACCACTCCTCCACTGCTGTCCCCTAGGCCGAAAAGGCAGAGGTTCTTTTCATTACTACTCCTCTTTTGGTAGGACGCGAGGAGCCGCCAGTCAAAGGGGTCAATGTAAAAGTACCCGTGGTGGTCGGGGAAATAGAGGTGCCGAAGCCGCTCAGGCAGCTGCCTCTTTGCCTTCAGGCGCTGCCGCAGCCGCTCCAAAACAACTATGAGGCCATGTTCCATTTTTCGCCGGTTGGGTGCAGACTGTCTCAGCATCTCGAAGAATGGCGAGCTATTACTTCGGATGTGTGGGTTCTGGATACAACAGCCCACAGCTACTGCCTTCCCTTCCTAAAGCTGCCTCACGACAATCCACCGGGGACTGTCTCTTTGAAGCTTCCGGATCCGCTCCTTGTGCAGGAAATCTTGACCCTGCTGGAGAAAGGCACTATAGAACTGGTGCCTGTAGCGGAGAGGAACAAGGGATTGTATTCCCCATATTTTTTTTATCCAAAGAAAGACGGGGGATTGAGACCCATCTTGGACTTGCGTTGGTTGAACAAACTCCTCAGGAAGGACAAGTTCAAGATGGTCACTCTTTCTCAGGTCCTCCAGGCCCTTCGACTTCAGGATTGGTTGGTGTCTCTGGACCTACAGGATGCTTACTTTCATGTGCCGTTTCATCCAAAGCACAGACAGTACCTGAGGTTTGCGGCTTGTTAGGGAGAATTCTCTGTAAAGGCTAATTTCCCAAATATAGTGAATCCCCCAGCAGCTTTGCTGGATTTTTGGGGTTAATTTTTTCTCCTGCTAAGAGTGAAACTCCTTTTCTCCCACTCTTGTGCATGATTTGAGAATGTCCTTTGACTATGTAATGTGTTTTATGGGCTATGGGGTCTTTTACTCCATAAGGCTTCATGTGTTTTTGGTATTTGCGTTACACAGCACCCTCAGTGCAGTAACACAGGGGTGTCATAGTGACCCCCAAACATAGACTCCATACCATGGGACTGACTACTGTGTCCCAGGGCAGGTAAAGTCACCATTGGCTTTACTAGTCTCAAATTGTGAACAGAACCAGTACAAACCATCATATTGTGGAAGTACTGGTAGGGGTAATTAGATTGCCCCTGGGTCTGTTTTCCAAGGGGGCACTGTCCAGTCCCCCCTTGTCGAGTTTCTGGCTGGTGGCAGTGGATAACACGCGAAATATTCCACCAATATTTCCTATGGGATTTTCCCATTCATTTTAAACGCACCACTTTTTTTGGTGCAATGTTAAAGATACCGCCGGGTTATTTATTTAATATTTATTCCCCGTTTGGGTCTTTTTGCCAGGACTCGGTTTTAAAATGGCGTTTGTGTTCGCCTCTGTAACTCCAACCCAAGTCGAGCCCTTTGTTCCACTTTTGGCGGGCTTCTGCACAGAAGCCTCCAAAAGTGGTGCCACTCTGTCTGGGTCCACAGGATGTGTGGGAGGGGGGGGAATAGGCACCCTGGACTGAGTTGCCTTGGCAACTCAAGTCGCACTCTTGTGTGATTGGCCCAGTGGTGAGCTGCCGGGCTCACCACTTAACATGTTTGAGTGACAGCTAGGACTGATGAATGGGGGTTTTCTGCATAAAAGCAGGGCTTTGGGGACTGGAACTTCGGATGTCGCCACAGGACCTAAAGAATCCAAAGAGGGAGAAGCTGAGCCGACCTGCAACGACGACACCACCGGTGGAGCCCTGCTGAACCGACTCACCACTTCCCAACGACAGAGAAGATCTTCTTCCAGGAGAGTCTTCTTCCTTTGAGCTGGTGGGGTTAACCAGTTCGCCCTTTTCTCGCCTTCCTGGATTGTCTCGTGGTTGAATCGCCCGTGCCAAGCACCCCGGTGGCCGGATAGTCACGCTTCACCACTACCGCAAATAAAAGGGTAGTACCTTTTAACCGGGAAACTCTGCGGCTGGTTTCTTCCCTGACATGCAACAACCTCCAGCTTTCCTCCACTTTGAGATCTTCTCTTCCCCTGGAAGAAGCACTGACTTGCACCCGCTGCCAGGAACAACTGCCCCTGCTGGAGCTTTCTCACCATTTCAGGTACTGTGTCCCGCCTGGTCTCCCTTGCAACAGACCGTCCAAGGTGTCCCGTAAATCCTTGACTCTCTAACCTGGGGTGACCTCTGAACTGTTAACTAACTTTTCTGAACTGATCTAACTCCTTTTTGAACAATCTGCAAAGACTTTTAAAGTGTACTTCAACTGTGTGATCTTGGGCACATTCCGCCTTGCTCTCTCCAAGAGTGGACCTGGCCTATGAACTTTTTGCTCTACAGTAGACCCTGCCTTTCTTGGCTTGCTGTGGTTCTTTAAAAGTGTTGGTATTGTGTGTTTTCCTATTTCTGCCTTTTCTCTCCCTTTTTAAATAATTATTGGAGTGCCATCTGGGTTAAGCACTCACCTCTGTGTTGATAATAAGTGGTCTTCTTTTCCTAAGAATTGTCTAATAATTAATCCAGGAGGTGTATATATTTCTAGTGACTGTGTTTGAACTTGCTTGACATATTAGTGCCAGTGTATTTTTACAAGTGTGTTTTTAAATAAATAATTGTATACTTTTATACCAAAGCTCCGGTCAGTGTTTGCTTGTGCTACTGTATTTTTGTACCTAATGTGTATGCTCTATATACTGCCTAACTCTTCTTGAGAGAAGTCTGACTGCTCAGCCACAGCTACCAAGTAAATCTGGGTGGTACAGACTGCTACCAATTGGGTTTACTGCTAACACCTGTAGTCTTAAACTTTTTGCAGTGGTCCCTAAAGGAACTGCACAGGTTTCTGCCTAACGCGGCTGGCAGATCACACTTTCAGTTTCTGGTCCTGCCATTCGAATTGACCTCCACCCGAGGGTCTTCACCAAGCTAATGGTGGTGGTGACAGCGTATCTCAGGCGTGGGGGGATTCACGTCTACCCCTACCTGGACAACTGGCTGATCCGTGCAAGTTCTCCCAAGCAAACAATGGATCATCTCAGCCTCACCTGCCGCTCCCTCCACAAGCTGGGCTTCTCCCTCAATTTCAAGAAGTCACATCTGACACCTTCCCACAGCTCCAGTACATCGGGGCTGTGTTGGACACGTCCTTGGGAAAGTGCTCGCCTCCCAAGGTGAGGGCTCATCACATTGTGCAGATGGTGGACACATTTCGACATGCCCAGCGTCTTCCGGCTTTCGAATTCTTGAGGTTGCTCGGCCTCATGGCATCCTCCATTTTTCTGGTGCCAGAGGCTGGACTGAGGATGAGATCCCTGCAATGGGTCCTGAAGATGCAGTGGTCACAATTCTCAGGCAAGATGTCGGATACCGTTCAGATTCCACTCTTGGTCTCGCATTATCTTCTGTGGTGGGCCAACGATGGGAATCTGATGAAGGGAGAGCTGTTTTGGTGACAGTAGTTGGTGACAGTAGTGACGGACGCTTCCGTCACAGGATGGGGAGCTCATGCCGACGATCTGACCGCCAGCGGTCGTTGGTCTCCGTCAGAGGCCAAACTCCACATCAACCTGTTAGAGCTGAGGGCCATCAGGCTGGCCCTGAAGGTTTTTCTGCCATTTGTGCAGGGGAAGAGTGTCCTGATCATGACGGACAACACAGTGGCCATACATTACCTCAACAAAAAAAGGGGGGTAGGGTCACTCCCGTTGTGCAGAGAGGCGATGCAGCTCTGTTTCTGGGCAATACAGCAAGGAATATCACTCTTGGCAGTACATCTAGCCGGAGAGGAGAATGTGGCGGCAGACGCTCTGAGCAGGCAGAGCACGGTCTCTCACGAGTGGGAGTTGGCTCAGGAAGTCCTTTGGAGATTTTTTCGCCCAGTGCCAACCGGAAGTGCGAGAGATTCTGTTCAAGGGAATTTCCTCCGAGAGGAGCCTTCGGAGACACATTCATTGTGGATTGGTAATTCCCACTTCTGTACGCGTTTCCTCCGGTCCCCATCATTCCTCAAGTGCGTTATGACCACTTTTAAGGGCCACAAGTTGTGCCACAAGCAAGCACCCACAATAGCCCTAAGGGTCTTAAAATGTCCACAAAAGGGCTCCGGGCTCATATGCTGTAAAGAAGACACATAGCAGGTTTGCTGTCCATTATTAACATGGGAACTTTAAATCCAACATGGAGACCACTGCATAGCTCAGCTCTTAAGAACCAAGCCATGCGGTCTAGTGCTTTGGGAGTGGCTGGCCCTGGAACTACTTTTCCTGGAACTACTTTACCTGGGCAATTTAAACTGCACCCAAACAGCAGAACACGCTTCGTGTTATGCTGCACCTAGTAGCGTGACGCTCACTGTGTTCAGCTGCTGGTCTTCATCAGCTCCCTGCAGTCCTGCAAGAACAAGAACAAGATTACTCTGCCTTACCTGTGAGTACACGATCCAGCATTCAGCATCTCAACCATCCCTCGCTGGAAGTCCACAACCTGTGGAAATGAGGAGAGAAGAAAAGAATCAACATCACTCACCTGTGAGTACTAGCCTGAGGGATTCCTGCAATCCACTGTCACAGCCTTTGCTCGAACATTGCGACCTGAAATAACAAGAAAGGGAATAATATTAAAACAAGCGCGGTTTTAAAAACATCGAATTGCATTATTCGTTCCTGAGTTTCGTCGCGCTACGTTGCGCTTTCATCCAGAACATCAAAGCAGCATCCTGCAAAAGAAAGGGAGAAATATTCAGGTGCGCTTTCAACATTTAACAAGCACGCTGCGCTCTTTGCATTACTTACCTTAACGTAGTCCTGGGGCCAGGTTTCATCGTTCTCTCGTCCACTCGTAGCACCTCAGTGGCCTGTGAGGAGAAGAAGAAGAGAACACAGGTTAGCTTTAAACAGACAATAAAAGAATGCCGAGCTTCGCGCTTTCTCTTACCTAAAGCGTGCATCTCCACCCGGCACTGCAGTGCCAAAAGACTTTCTCATCTGTAAAGAAGGAAATAAAGACAGTCTGCTGTTATATGTTGGTTTGCAGAAGTTTCATTAATAAGACTGATAAAGCAGCAAACCTACCTGTCTACCAGCCGACTTGGGGTCACAGCAGGCCTGGACCCGAAGAACAGTGCTCTGCACCAGTGAAGCAACTTTGTCAGACTGTCAGCAACCGCTAAGCGCCCCTGCACAAGAAACGCAAGATGGATAGCTCACCATACCAGAAAATGAGGTGAGAAAGACTTGGTGGGAGGGGGATTGGTTTGAGGGAGGTGGGAGATTCACCCACTAAAGACAATTATTACAAATCCTACCCGTCCCCTATATTACAGATTCATTATTTCCACGTTGGGCAACTACTTATCCAGGGTTCCAGACCTCAGAGCCTTCCAGACGCCCCTGGGGATCTCACGTCTAGCAAAGTGTTAAGGAGGTTGCGTAGGTTCGGATCCCACATGATCCTCATTGCTCCAGATTGGGCCAGGAGAGCATGGTACCCGGACCTTCCACGCAGTCTTCCCTACTGAGAGGATCGTCTCTCGCACGAGGGGGGTCGGGCTCTCCATCCAGAGGTCAAGACTCTCATCCTTCACGCTTGGAATCTGAAAGGTTGAGATATAAGGATTGGGACCTCCCGGATGACGTGATGGAGGTGTTGCTTTCGGCCAGGCGGCCGGCAACCAAATCCCTGTGCTGTTAACGTAAGCTTTGCGACTGGTGCAGAGGACAGGATGTCGATCCTTTTCAGTGTTCCATTCCCATGATACTGTCTTTCTTGCTTTCTGGTCCTCAAGTAGATACCATTAAAGGTTATCTGGCGGCGCTGTCTATCTTCAAGCGCTCGTCTGAAGAATGTCCTTATTTTAAGATTTCTTTGATTACCCAATTTCTAAAAGGGCTCAATAATGTGTTCCCGCCGCCCCCGTTTCAGGTGCCGATATGGGATCTGAATTTGGTCTTGAAATTCCTGATGGGTGCTCCATTTGAACCTGCACTCTTGTCCTTTGAGACTGTTGTCTTTCAAGACGGTTTTCTTGGTTGCGGTTACATCCGCTGGCAGAGTGAGTGAATTGCAGGCACTTTCATCTAAGCCACACTTTACTGTGTTCCACAAGGATAGGGTTGTACTGAGGGTACATCCTTCCTTTCTACCTAAGGTAGTGTCTGAGTTTCATTTGAGCCAGAAAGTGGTTCTTCCTTCTTTCTATCCTCCTCCTCATCCTGGTAAGGAAGAGGAGCGACTCCATAGGTTGGACCCTAGGAGAGCTTTGAGCTTTTATATTTCTAGGATGTCCAGGATCAGAGTGGATGATCAACTCTTTGGTAACAGCCTGGCCCAATCGGTGTCCAGCGTACCCCACAAACAGACCTTGGCCAGGTGGATTATCCTCACCATTACTGAATGTTACAGATTGGTGGGCAAGGACCCTCCTGTAGGGTTGCAAGCTCACTCCACTAGGGGCGTGGCTACTTCCACAGCACTGCAGCGGGGAGTTCCTATTAGGAATATTTGTGATGCAGCGACATGGGCGTCTATCCACACCTTTGTCAAACATTACTCCATGGATAGGCTCCATGATGAAGATATGGCCTTAGAATAAAGAACTGCTTAACCAGTCATCTGATTGGGTATTCTAAATTCTTCTCCCTCCTCCATTTTCTGGTACTGCTTCGGGAGTTCGTCAAAGATGTGGCATACGTTGGAGGACAGAATCCATTCGAAGAACAAGTTACTTACCAACTGGTAACGTTCTTTCGACTGCATGTACCTCCAACGTATTCCACACCGCCCTCCCAGCCTGCCCCTCTGGAGAATTTCCTTTTCTATTGCAGCTTGCGTTCCCTCAAGGCTCTGTGCAGTCAAGCCGGCATTGTGTACGAGCATGTCACACGTTATGGAGGAAAAAACATAAATAGGGTGCCTGTAGCCTCAGTTTATGTCATCCGGTGACGTCGCTCTCGATGGGGGCCTTCGAGGGACATCGACCCGACGCCATAGACACAGGACGCCCTCTGCCGAAAAATTTCTGAAGTAGCAGCACAGCTGTGGACATTACATGTCAAAGATTTGGAATACGTTGGAGGAACATCCAGTCGAAAGAACGTTACCAGTTGGTAAGTAACTTGTTCTTCTGGGGTATGAATGAGGCCTCCATCCGGGTGCCAGCCTCAATAAGAGCATAAATGCTAGGCACTTCTCTACTAACCCTCCCCCCATCCCCACTCCACACAAACCACAAACCAAACTTGTCCAGCCTTGCTAGGCATGCTAGGACTTTCCTGTTTCCGCTCCATTCGACCTGGTCGATAGACTAGTCTCCCGGTGCCCTATGGGTGGGCCTTAAAGTAGGCCAAAAAATGACTTCCCAGGAGGGTGGGGGGGGGGGTATTGGGTCTGCTTTGGTGTTCCCTCTACCGGGTTCCTTCTGTTATCTGTTACGCTCTTGCAGTTTAATAACATCATGTAGCTTCCCATTTACTCTCTGCTCTTCGCCTAGTCATGTTGGCTCTGGTTTTCGGCCTCCGGCATCTGAACCAAGTCTATCCACTCATGCGCTTCTGTTGGGGTCTCGAAGAAGAGAGTCTTGCCTTTGTGTAGCACCTTTAGTTTTGCCGGCTACAGCAGCATATATTTTAGGCCAGCCTTCTTGAGTCTGGCTTTCGTCGCAATGTATTGGGCTCTCCACTTCTGAACTTGAAAGGTGTAATCAGGGTATATTGAAATGTTTGCTGATGCTCTTTGTATCGTTCCACCCGCCCTGAAAAAAGCCAGGATCTTCTCCCGGTCTCTGTCGTTCAGTACCTTTGCTATCACGGGTCTTAGTGGCGCACCTGGCAGTGGCTGTCTGACAGGAGCAGGGGAACTTACGCAAGGATTCACAATTGAAAGAGCACATTGCGCCCTTATTTCCTGTATCAACATGTCTTCAGTGTAGGTGGTAGGATCTGACCCTTCAGCTCCCTCCGGCAGCCCCGCGATTCGAATGTTATTTCCGCGCACCCTGCCTGCCGCCTTCTCTGCCCTGTCTTCAAGTAACTTGACCCTCTGAAGGAGGATGTCTACATCCTTGGTTGTTCTCGCCCTTCCTTATTTTCCTTGACCTGCTCCTCCAGCTTCACTGTGCGCTTTCCTCTTACACGTACATCTTGCTGCAGGAGTCCCACATCTATGATCACAGCGTCAATCTTGTGGCACTGCAAACCACACTAGAAAACAATGGCTTCCAGGAGTTGCTGATTGCCCACCTCTGCTACGTCAGCTAAGGAGGTTAGCTCTTCCTTCACTTTGACTCTGCTGTCTCCCTCCTGGGGACTGGATGGGCATTTTGCAAAGGTTTCTAGTGTGGATTGCTTCTGCTTTGACTTATTGTTCTTGGCTGCCATTGTGTTTGGCCTGGATTGCAGTGTCTTCTGTGTGTATTGGCCTCGGAAGGACGCTCTGCTTCCACAGCTGTTCATGCGCCATCTATTGCAATGCCCCAGGATCTCGGTAGTGGCTCGCCAAGTGGCCTCTGCCCTTAGCCGTCTGCTCGCTTAGTGTGTCGTATCCGTCATGGTCACTTCAGCATGGGGTCCTCCACAAGCCTGCCTTGCGGCACACATTAGCCTTTACAACTAGAGTACCTTGTGTGCTTGGGCGGACCCACAATGTGTTCCCCCTTCCTGTTTTGTCGCTCCTTGTGCAGGAAGGTAACGGAGCATATGGCTATTATAGCATGGATGCTGCTCTGTCCTGTAAAGGCGTTCTCTAGTGTCCCACCAATCTATCCTTTACAGTGCTTGCTGATGTCCCCAGCATGGGGCCCGCCTGACGTGGTAGTTTGGTCTTTTGCTGCCTTGATCTGCTCCTCAGCACAGGCTGCACACTGACTCCCGGTTTTTCTCCACCTCCGTGCAATCAGGGTGGTTGCAGTCCTCTATTCAGGATCTGTGAGTCCGGGTATGGTCCTGTACCACGCCTTCTCTTCCTTTACAGGTTCCTGTGGGGGTCTGTGTCTTATGCGCCCTCACATAGTTGCTCCGCCGTCCTTGCGGCAGCACCGGCTCAATGGTGTGTGAGCCTTAAACCGCTGGCTGATTTACGCCTGCTTAGCTGTGTTCTCGGTTCATTGGCGAGGCTCCCCCTGCACGGGAGGGTATTGCCCCTTCTGGTACTAGTGCCGGTTTGCACGCCACGCTGTGCTGTGGCTTCTAGGTGCCCCGTAGGCTCTGCTTGGTGGCCGTATCTCGGCCCGTTTATAGTACTTTTCACTACGTACCCGGAGCCTACTCGCTTTTTACCCCGCCCCGCTATTGTCCAAGGTGAGGATTCCACTGCCCTCCTTGCAGCACTATCTCACTTAACACCAGAAACTAAATGGTGCCATTTCTTGTGTCCTAATAAGGGTAGGGGGAACAGAGGGTGCCCTGTTCCCATGTAGCTATGATCACAACTCTTCTGGGCCCCCCCCCCCCCCCCCCCTCCACTCCTTACCGTTTGTTCCAACGTGTCTGGTCTCCTCTATGGGCTCGACTCGGATGTCGCTTCGAGCACTGCCAGGGCGAATCAGTCTTCTCTCACCCGCCGCTGCTCAATCCTTCCCTCTGCGGGCCGCGGTATACTGGTCATTACGTTTCACCTGCCAACTGCTAGGAATCTTTTGTCAGACTGTATTGGGCGTGTCTCCCTCCAGCTCCATGCACCCGGCGTTGGTGTTGCTGCAGTTTTGGCTGCAGTGTGTTTCAGCCGTAGGTTCCTTTTGTTCTCGACCCTGTGCTTTGCGTGTCCCTCTTCCTGCTGATGCACCGACTCTGCTCTCATGGACCCTTCTCTGCTGTGGCCCGATTCACGACCCGGTCATCCAGAAGGCTGAAACTCTCCCTTAGGCGGTCCAGCAGCTTCTCTCCGGCACCCATCTTTCTCCGCTCCCCTCAGTCCGCCGTCACCATTTTCTTTTCCTCCACCTAAACCTGCGCACTCCAGTCTCTTGGCGAAAGCTCACTGCAGGTAGTGTCACAACTCTTCTCTCCTGGTCATTAGTTGCGCAGCTGTTTCATGCGGCCGCACTTTCGTTTTAAGTTGATTCCGGCTTGTTTCAAGTGGCAAACTGAGCTCCTGCAGAACCGATGATGAGAAGCTCAGAGAGAGCGCTTCCTCCTCACATGGCTGTCGGCCACGCCCCCACCTTTTGTAAAGTTGCATTTAAAAACCTGATCACCTACTTCATACTCTCTCACAGATGTTTTCTTATTATAGTATTATCTGGCAATGTCAGCGGCTCTTTCTAAATTCTGCTTAGCAGATGCAAATGCATCTACAATTCATGAATACGTGGAAAATTTGAGAAATCATTTACCAGAACCTGTTTATTGGTCCAGTATAACAAATGTTGTGGCAAAACCATATTTCGAGGGGATTGGGTCCTCCGACGTATTCCATATCTATGACATGTAATCACCACAGCTGTGCTGCTTCGGAAACTTTTTTCAGCGTCTGCGTCCTGCGTCGATGACGTCGATGCGCTTTCGTCGAGGGCCTCCTCCGACGTCCGACGTCATCCAATGTGATAAGTAGGATGCACGACGCCCGTAGCCTCAGTTCCGTTTTTTCCGCGAACGTGTTGCTTCGTGAATCTCGGTTACCGCCTCGACTCTTTGGAGTTCTGTTCTTCTCGGTTCTTCGAACCTGTTCGTTTTGTGAAAATCCTTTGTGTGAGGATGTCTTCTACTTCGTCTTCGACCCCGCATCCGGTTTTCAAGAAGTGCGGGGAGTGTGGGTCCAAGATGTCGGTGACGGACTATCACAACGCCTGCCTCTGGTGCCTCGGGGAGGCCCACGACACGGATGACTGTATCGACTTCCAGTCGCTCACGTCCAAAGCCTTACGCGAACGTAAGAAGTTGTTGTCGGTAGGTCGGGTGTCCAAGCCCAGGAAGTCGAAGTCTGCGGGGCTTTCGACGGATGATTCGAGGGGTGACTCTCCGCGTCATCGTCGGAAGTCTCGTGGGTCTCCTTCTAGGAGTCGGTCTCGCCACTCCTCAGCCTCTTCGAGGCATTCTCGGAAGCGCGGACACCGGTCGTCTTCCAGGTCCTCTTCGGAGGACTCTGCCCGGCACGTCGCTTGCCCCACCAGCCGTGCGACGCCGGAGGAATGGGCTTCCTTCGGGAAGAAAATGCTGGCGATTCTTGAGTCGCAGGGTACTAAGCCGTCCGCGCCCCGAGTGGGGTCGGTCGTGAGAGGTCGAGAGACACCGCTCGCAAGAGTGGTCGGCACGAGTCACGGGAGAGGTCCCGTTCGGACAAGGAGACTCGTTCTCGACGTACCCGTTCCAGGTCCCAGTCCTCGACGCGTTCGAGACCTTGTGCACCTGTGAGGTCTTCGAGGAAGACATCAACGTCTGAGGCGTCGAGGGCGTCGACAGGCTTTCTCGAGGCTCCGGCTCCGAGGAAGTCGTCGAAGCCGTCGACGCTCAGGTCGTCGAGGGACACGCTCGGGGCTCCGGCCTCGAGGGCTGTGTCGACGCCGCCGATGCTGGAGGCGCTGCATCTGACGTTGACGCCGATTTCCTTGTCGCCGATCCTCTCGCCGCCGATGCCGGTTCTCTCGACGCCGGCGCCGATTCGCTCAACGCCATCGACGCCTTTCATGTCGGAGGTACCCCGTGGCACGGGAGAACCCCCTAGGAAGGCTCTGGTTAAGAGCAAGCACTCTCGGGTGCCTTCTTTTCGCCACCTGGAATATATTTCAGAGGCGGATGAGGATTCTGATGGCCTGGTTCCTAGTCAGGTTCTTTGTGCAGGATGATCTGACGGAAATCCTTGATGTTGGTCCCCCAACTGATCCGGTACTGCCGTTCCATATGGCTTTACAGAGAAGGGTGGCGGCGGCTTGGACTGTTCCGGAGAGTCTCCCAGCGGTGGGCAGATCCTTGTCGCGAAAATACCGTCCAGCCAGTAGCGACCCCTGCTACTTGACCAGGCACCCCACTCCTGAGAGTTTGGTGGTGCAGGCGGCCACGGCCCCGGCAAAGCAGGCGTCGTACCCTACCATCCCTCCTGATAGGGACGACAAACGTTTTGATGGCTGGGCGAAGAAAGTGTTTTCTTCTGGTGGTATGGCGCTTCAGGCGGCCAACTCCATTTGTGCCTTGTCTCGTTTCACACACACTCCGGGAATATGTTCAGCCGCTAACGCAACACAGTTCCACAAAGGGGACGAACGGGATGGTTTCCTTGCTATGGTCCAGGATGGTAAGGATGCCATGTGTGAGTCCGTTCAGTCGGGTTTGGACTTAGCTGAATGCGTCAGTAGGTCCATGGCGGCGAGCACCGTGATACGCAGGTTTGCGTGGTTGCGGAAGTCGGGGTTTGCTCCTGAGGTGCAGTCTCGGCTCCTCAACATGCCCTTTGACGGTGAACACCTTTTTGGCAGCAAGGCTGACGAGAGCCTTGAGAGGTTGCAGACCTAGAAAGCTTCAGCGAAGTCGTTGGGCGCTGCAGTTCGCCAACCTCCGCCTTTTCGTCCTAGGGGACAGCAGTGGAGGGGTGGTTCCTTTCGCTATTACTCGTCCTTCAGTAAAGCGAGAGGAGCTGGCAGTCAAAGAGGCCAACGCAGGGGTACCAGAGGTGGACGACAGGGTACCCGTGGTGCCAAGGCCGCTCGGGCAGTTGCCTCTTTGCCCTCAGGTAACGCCGCAGCCGCTCCCATTCAGTCATGAGGCCTTGTCCCATGGTTCGCCGGTTGGGGGGGGAAGGCTGGCGCAGCATCTTGTAGAGTGGCAAGCCATTACTTCAGATGTGTGGGTTCTGGAGATCGTAACCCACGGCTACTGTCTTCCCTTTCGGCACAGGCCTCGAGACAATCCACCGGGGAACCTCTCTTTGCAGAGTCCGGATCCGCTCCTTGCGCAGGAAATTCAAGCCCTGCTGGAGAAAGACGCCATAGAACTGGTGCCTGTAGCGGAGAGGAACAAGGGATGGTATTCCCCTTATTTTTTGATTTCGAAGAAAGACGGGGGATTGAGACCCATCATGGACTTGCGCGGTTTGAACAAACTCCTCGGGAAGGACAAGTTCAAGATGGTTACTCTCTCTCAAGTCCTCCAGGCCCTTCAACTTCAGGACTGGTTGGTGTCTCTCGACCTCAAGGATGCTTACTTCCATGTGCCGATCCATCCCAAGCACAAGAAGTACCTGAGGTTCGTGGCTGGCGACTCGCACTTTCAGTTTCGGGTCCTGCCGTTCGGATTGACCTCCGCCCCGAGGGTTTTTACCTAGCCAACGGTGGTGGTGGCAGCGCATCTCAGGCAAGGGGGGGATTCACGTCTACCCCTACCTGGACGATTGGTTGATCAGGGGGAGCTCTCCCGAGCAAGTCCTGGATCATCTGTCCGTCACCTGCCACTCCCTTCACAGGCTGGGCTTCTCCCTCAATTTAAAGAAGTCCCATTTGACGCCAACACAGCGGCTCCAGTACATCGGAGCAGTGCTCGACACTTCCCTGGGGCAGTGTTTTCCTCCCCAGGTGAGGGCTCTTCACATTCAGCAGATTGGGCATGCTGAAACTTGTGCACCGACGCTCCCAGCGTTCGAGTTCTTGAGGTTGCTCGGCTTCATGGCATCCTGCATTCTTCTGGTGCCAGAGGCTCGCCTGCGGATGAGATCTTTGCAGTGGGCGCTCAAGACGCAATGGTCGCAGTCCTCCGGCAGGATGTCGGACCCGGTTCAGATGCCGCCCTCGGTCGCCCGGGACCTTCTGTGGTGGGCCGTCGAAGGCAACTTGATGAAGGGGGCTCCATTTTGGCTTCCCTGGCCGGAGGTGACGATCATGACGGATGCATCCCTCACGGGTTGGGGAGCTCATGCCAACGGGCTGACAGTCAGCGGTCATTGGTCTCCGTCGGAGTCCAGACTCCATATCAATCTGTTGGAGCTGAGGGCCGTCAGGCTAGCCCTGAAGGCTTTTCTGCCGACTGTGCGAGGAAAGAGTGTACTGATCCTGACGGACAACACAGTGGCCATGCACTACCTCAACAAAAAGGGGGGGGCAGGGTCACTTCCTCTGTGCAGGGAGGCGATGCAGCTCGAGTTCTGGGCCATCCAGCAGGAAGTTTCGATCTCGGCAGTTCATCTGGCCGGAGACGAAAACGTGACGGCGGACGCTCTGAGCAGGCAGAGCACGATCTCTCACGAGTGGGAGTTGGCTCAGGAGATTCTCCTGGAGATCTTCGCCCTTTGGGGGACCCCTCAAGTGGATCTCTTCGCCTCCAGTGTCAACCGGAAGTGCGAAAGGTTTTGCTCGCGGGAATTTCCTCCAAACGGAGCCTTAGGAGACGCGTTCGTGGTGGAGTGGTCATTCCCGCTGCTGTACGCGTTTCCTCCAGTCCCCGTCATCCCGCAAGTGCTGCGGAGGTTACGGAAGTTCGGTTCCCGGATGATCCTCATTGCTCCGGCGTGGGCTCGGAGGATGTGGTACCCGGACCTTCTCGACTTGTCCATCTGCCCTCCGCGTCGTCTTCCCTACCGAGACGATCTGCTCTCACGGGAGGGGGGGTCAGGTTCTCCATCCAGAGGTCAGATTCCTCAACCTTCACGCTTGGCTTCTGAAAGGTTGAGGTATAGGGATTGGGACCTCCCTGAAGACGTGATGGAGGTGTTGCTTTCGGCCCGAAGGCCAGCAACGAAGTCTCTGTACCGTTGCCGTTGGCGTAAGTTCTGCGACTGGTGCGGAGTTCAGAATGTGGATCCTTTTGCATGTGACATCCCCATGGTTCTGTCCTTTTTACTTTCTTTGGCCCACAGTGGCTTGCAGTTGGGTACCATTAAAGGTTACCTGGCGGCGCTGTCCATCTTTAAGCGCTCGTCTGAAGAGTGTTCTTACTTTAAAATCCCTTTAATTTCACAGTTTCTGAAAGGGCTCACTAATGTGTTCCCTCCGTCACATTTCCTGGTGCCCGGTTGGGATTTAAACCTTGTTCTTAAGTTTCTTATGGGTGCTCCGGTTGAGCCTTTACATTCTTGCCCTTTGAGGCTGTTAACTCTGAAAACTGTGTTTTTAGTTGCGGTTACTTCCGCTCGCAGAGTGAGTGAGTTACAGGCACTTTCAGTTAGGCCACCCTTCACTGTATTTCACAAGGACAGGGTTGTCCTTCGAGTTCGTCCTTCTTTTCTTCCGAAGGTAGTGACGGAATTTCATTTGGCCCAGAAGGTTGTTCTTCCGGCATTCTATCCTCCTCCGCATCCTGGTAAGGAAGAGGAGAGGCTCCATAGGCTTGATCCTAGGAGAGCTTTAAGCTTTTATGTTTCACGCATGTCCCGGGTCAGAGTGGACGATCAACTCTTTATTGGTTACGCTGGAAAGCGTTTGAGGCAAGCTGTGACGAAACAGACTTTGTCTCGCTGGATTATTTTGGCCATCTCGGAGTGCTACCGCTTGGCGGGTAAGGACCCACCGGCTGGCTTGCGGGCCCATTCTACCAGGGGTATGGCTGCGTCTACTGCCCTGCAGAGGGGTGTTCCTATTCGCAACATCTGTGATGCGGCCACCTGGGCTTCAGTACATACATTTGTACGTCACTATTCCCTCGATTCCATCTGAGCACAGGATCTGGCCTTTGGCAAGGCGGTCCTTTGCTCTGCTATTTGATTGGCTATTCTAAATTTTGATTCTAAATTCTTTCCCTCCTCCTTGCTCTGGTACTGCTTTGGGAGTCTGTCATAGATATGGAATACGTCGGAGGACCCAATCCCCTCGAAGAACAAGTTACTTTCTTACCTGGTAACGTTCTTTCGATGGGATGGTCCGATGACGTATTCCATATCGCTCCCGCCCTGCCTTCCCCGCTGCAGAATTTCTTTTGCGATTGCAGCTTACGTTCCGCAAGGCTTTGTGTCTGACTGGCAGTTGACTAGTGTCACACGTTCTGGGGGAAAAAACTACAACTGAGGCTACGGGCGTCGTGCGTCCTACTTATCACATCGGATGACGTCGGACGTCGGAGGAGGCCCTCGACGACGGCGCATCGACGTCATCGACGCAGGACGCAGACGCCGAAAAAAGTTTCCGAAGCAGCACAGCTGTGGTGATTACATGTCTTAGATATGGAATACGTCGTCGGACCATCCCATCGAAAGAACATTACCAGGTAAGAAAGTAACTTGTTCTTCTGCCTGTCTTATAATTTCGTGTGGGCTGAGGTTTGTGGATTTTGATGGTGTTCACCTAATAGCCATTAGCACCAAAGGGAGCCGCAAATCCCAGCTGGACCCTGCTTCAGCTACTAACGTTTTCAAAATATCAATGTTTGATCTTCTTTTTGTGGTTTAGAACATTGCAAAAGAAGGCTGATGGGAAATGTGCGATTTAATTTTCACTCCCAATATTTGCCACATCTTTGTCATCACTGTACTGGTAAAATTACTTCCCCGGTCTGATACTATTCTTTGAGGCAAAACGAACCTGGAGAAAATGATTTACTAGCAAAGTGGCTGCTGTTTGCGCACTGCAGTCAGGTGCTGGAATGCACTCCAACCATTTGGACATTAAACAGGGGACTGTCAGCATATGTCTGTTTCCCAGTGCTGATCTTTAGACTGGGTCTATAAAATCTACTTTTAAATCTGATCAGGGAAGAGGCTGGGCATAGCCAACATTAGGAGGAATGTGCTCTTGAGTTTATCAAACGTGCCACCCGCCTCTTGTGGTTTGTCCTCTACTCCCCGGGATCAGACTATGGGGTGAAGAGTGCTTCCTCTTCCAGGTCTGTTCATGCTCCTGCTCATCAACCCATCTTAGAAGGTGTCCCTCACCTGGACTGGCTGCTCTTTTTACCCTCCCCTCCCAGCACCTTTCTTTGTGTTCTTGCTGCCTATCATTGCTCCTAGAACATCAAGCCTGTTTTGACAGTGCAATACGCCCTGGGACTCTACATCCACCGGGGATTCCCCTAGTACTCTCTTAAAACTTAATGTGAGGTCCCTGTCTTCTTAAGTCATTAATTCTCCCTGGCTGTCTTCACTCCCCCTGCTTTGATCTTCTTCCAGATCCATCTTGCAGGTTATGATACGTGTATGGTGTTGCTAGTATGCTCTCTGCCTGAACTCAGCAGGCTGCTCATAAAATGTATCCCCTCTCTTCTTTTCTGTTATGACGAGAGAGCAAGGGTACTAGATATCCTATTGAAAATTTGAGATGTATCTCGATCCTGCTGTATTCCTTTGCATGTCTCTAACTGCTACAAGGCCGCCCACCCTGCTTGAGGTTCACTGTGCTTCGTGGGGCCACTCATCCAATGGATGCGCCTCCTATTATGCAATGTGCGGTGACCCTCTCGGACGCGGCTGCAAAGGCCCTCCCTCGATATATTGGGGTGCTAATCAGTCTACCGAAATGGGCACTTTCGCTCTCAGACCCAGCTTGCGCTACCGCCCGCAGAGCTGTGCGATGCCCAACATGCCTGTGGTTATATAATTACTACTGAGCCGCGCTAATGTTCCTCATGACATTTCTACGTGCTCTTGCTCACATATTCATACACTGGCGAGTTGCCCTAATGTTATACATCTCACTTCTACATGCTCTGGCACCTATGAGTATGTTGCACCATCAATCATGTACACTCTAGAAAGCGTACAAACAATCTTGAACGCATCATTTATATTGAATTATCTCTGTCAGTAAGGAAAGTACTTATCTACTTGAAGAGCAGCAAAAGAAGAGGAAATGACCCAGGCAGGACATGATATACAGGGGAAGGAGAAATCTGGATTGGTTAAGACAAGAAAACTACTCAAGAGGGGACTCATGGGGATTGGTAGTCCATCTCTTGGAGTTTTCTGAGTTGTTTTGTAATACAGTTGTAAAAAATAAAAAAAAAGAAATACGTTTTGAAGAGCTGCTGAGGGGTAAAGAAGAAGTGAAGCATAATGCTTGCCTTCGGTCTTGATATAGACTCACAATTGCCTATATAGTTGCATGTGTCTAATCATGCACGTTCCTTTTACTAATTTATATTCACTCTTGTGCCCTCTGAATACTCCCCAGGTAGTCATATAAAACAAACATAGGAAAAATAACATTTTCCACAACCCTTCTTAAACCAGTCCCTCTAGCAGGCACAGGAGATGGCATGGTGCCACGTGGAGGTAATGCAATATGTTTAAGATGAGTTTCTTGATGTAGATGATTTAGATTGCTGAGCGCTTAGATTTTGATCAAAGTAATTCTAAAAATCTTGCGACTTCAAACCAAGCATCAATTACGAGACTTTTATCAGTCAAGAAATTCATAAACTGGTATGGTTTTTACAAAATAAAATGTTTGCTCTTTGTAATCAAATGCTTTTGTATCTTCAGGATTACGAACCGTTTGCTTGCGCAGTATCCCTTGCAGAAAAAGCTGATCAACAAGTGTTACCACTCCTTGGAAAGTCTTTGCCATAATAATTTCAAACCTTGAGTGCTTCCACTTGACTTCTAGGAGATTCCCACACCGTAGGAGCCAAAGCAAAAGAAAAAAGAGGACAAGCAAAAGAAAATGTCAACCAGAAGACCAGGCGGTACAATTCCCACGCCAATTGTGCCTTCCAATCAGAAAACTGCAAGAAGGGCTGTGAATGCCACACCCATAGCAGCTCCACAGCAAGGCCTTGCAAACAAGAGTCTCTTGGTCAAAGGAGATGTCAAACCCAAAGACAGCAGTACGTCTATATCTACACCAGCCAAGTCAGAGCACAGGATAGTAAAGGAAACCAGAGCAATAATCATAGACCTTGGCACAGGGTATTGCAAAGCTGGATATGCTGGGCAACAAAGACCGTCCTGCGTGATTTCTTCTACTGTAGGAAAGCATCTACAGGAAACTGCTAAAACAGGTGACAACCGCAAAGAAAGCTTTATTGGACAAGAACTTCAGGATGCCAAGATACCCCTGAAGCTGGTCAACCCCTTAAGACATGGCATCATAGTAGATTGGGACATTGTGCAGGATATCTGGGAGTACATTTTCCTTGCAGAACTGAAGCTTCCTCCAGAAGAGCATGCAGTTATGGTGTCGGACCCCCCACTGAGCCCCATGACAAACAGGGAGAAGTACGCAGAGATGATGTTTGAGACATTCTACACTCCAGCAATGCACATAGCCTATCAATCCCGCTTGTCTATGTATTCCTATGGTAAGACGTCTGGCCTTGTTGTAGAATGTGGCCATGGGGTCTCCCACGCTGTTCCTATCCATGAAGGTTACACTTTGCCCAACATTACTGGCAGGGTGGATTATGCCGGCGATGACATCACCAGGTATCTGATTAAGTTATTAAATGAGTCTGGCAACAACTTCAAGCAAGAGCATGTCCACCTTATAGAAGAAATGAAGAACAAGTGCTGCTATGTGTCCTCAGAACTTGACTATGAAATGGGTCTACCAATCAGTGAGTATATGGTAGACTATGAACTCCCGGATGGCCAATGCATCACACTTGGCAAGCAAAGATTCCTCTGTTCTGAAGCTCTTTTCAAACCTTCAATCATAGGATTAAATCAGCCTGGGCTGCACACCTTGACTATGAGCAGCCTTAACAAATGTGACACCACCCTAAAAAAAAACATGATGAACAATGTCTTGCTATGTGGTGGCTCTACCATGATGGAAGGTTTTCAAGAGCGTTTTCAAAGGGAACTGAACAAGCTGTACCCACATGAGAAACCACAACTCTCCTTTTCTCCGGACAGGAGATTTTCTGTGTGGACTGGTGGATCCATCTTGGCATCTCTAAAGTCTTTTCAGCAGCTGTGGGTTTACAAAAAGGAATATGATGAGCGGGGAGCTTCAGTCATCTACAAGAAATGTTTCTGAGCAGGGAAGAGGGGCATACACCTTCTTCCCTGGGAGCTGTACTAGATCAACTCAAAATAGCATTACCATGCTGTGAATGCTGATGTGATCATAGCTATTATCATCTGCAGGCAGCAAATAAAGTTTTTAAAGATCCAAGGAACTTTCTGGTAATAGTGTATTCATTCTGTAAACCTTTTATTGAGTTGTCATGTAAGTTGCAAGAAAGGTAACCTTCAGGCTGGTGATGATGGAGGTCCAGACCCAAGTTTAATCGTCCATTCAAAGGCTATTGGACCTTAAAGAATGAGAGCCAAGCCGCAAGCCCAAGCCTCTGAGCGTATTTGGAAGGCTTGGAGCATGAGTAGGAGGCAATCTGGCTCCACCACATGTCTTGGGAACTAGCAAGGAAGGAGTGTTTCACTGAAAACTCCTGTTTTCTGGGTCATTGTGTGTGCTGCCGCCCATGTGGTCTTCCAGCGCACATGTGTGGCAGTCCTGGTGATGGTGGGAGTCCTGAAGCGTTGGGGTCACACAGTCAAGGAAACACACGCATGCACAAATACATACATTTGTTTAAGTGCGCGCGAGTGACTGAGTGCATTAAGAATGGTGTAGCATTTGGTTGCGCGTGTGAATGGGGAAAAAGTGCAGAACGAATGATGTAGTGTATTAGTGGGGGAATAAATGCAGTATGAAAGTGGGAAGAAAGTCTTATTGGAGTCAAGGGGTAGTTGGGGGAGGATCAATGGGGTCTCAAAAATATATAGACATGTTTTCGAACAGCATATGGTAAGTTCAGTAGGAGAAATCCTGACACTTCCCTTTCTGCCACAGTTTTATATCACATGATCTTAGCTAGACATCTACAGACGTTGTACTGTGCATTTCATTCTAGGTGTGCATTTACCTCTAGTTGTTTGGTTTCCACCTAGACACAATAATAACCACTGCATGCTTTCATAGTTCTGTTCTTTCTGATGAGTTTGGATATGAAAGTGCATATCCATCAAACCAGTTCATATTTGATAAACATGGAAACATTTGTAGCAAGTGTTTGCATAACACAACCTCCCAATAATTTTGCATCTCGCATTTTATCCTTCCTTCCTCTTTACCTGCTCCACACAATGAATGTTTATTCTCAAGGCCCACTGCTCTGTTACACTGAACGCTCTGCCTTGCGAAGCACTGCTGTTCAGCTTTCAATTTGTCCATTTCAGAAAATAATGCTAATGTTAGCGTGCCTGCTGCTATGCCAGCACTTTTGCAGCCTGTGGCTTAACAAATTTAGCCCACTCAATTCACCCCTATACTAAGTGTTAGTAACCAATGTCACCGCCCTTGCTGTCCCCAACACTAAATGTTAGTAACCCATACACTACACTACACACATAATATGCTGCCCAAATTGTTTAGCTCATAACCTCTCCTACAGTTAGTTCCCTGGCCTCTTTCATACTATTAGG
Source organism: Ambystoma mexicanum (assembly GCF_040938575.1). Classification (NCBI taxonomy): domain Eukaryota; kingdom Metazoa; phylum Chordata; class Amphibia; order Caudata; family Ambystomatidae; genus Ambystoma; species Ambystoma mexicanum. The sequence continues at coordinate 182,616,349 of NC_090937.1, read as the reverse complement.
TTTCGATAGCAGTCCACTATGGACAGGGTTGGTCTGGTCACTACTGGATGTGCCTCTTTGGGGGTGGACTCAGCAGGTTCCTGTGTGTCTGCTAGACGTGGTATACCCTGTTCATAAGGACTCTGGACAGAACCACAGAACACACCAGTGAAGCAGGAAATGAATCGTGTGAATGAGGGGTTCATGATTCCATTGGTTTATGAACCAGCATTGGCCGCTGAGTATTAGGCCATGTGAAACACACAATACCTGGAGGAGAGCAGCCAGAAGCTCCCTAGTGCAGACCTGGCAGTTGGTGAAAGGCAGGGGCACACACCCTCGGGTAGCATACATAGTCGAATTCCAAGATGGGGCTGAACACCACTATGACCTTTGTCTCCAAAGGGAGTGGGTGAGCCCTTAATCACACTATTCACTTTACCCGATTATCTGTTTTTAGGCTTAAACAAATACAAATTAAGGAAAGGTTAAGGATTAGCCAATCCCTGGACAGTAAGCCAGTTCGATATGTGAACAACCAATCAGAATGTCTGGCACAGGCCAGGCCCCTCCTGATGGAGGATAAAAGGATGGGGAAAACTCAGAGTAGGTGGGACACCTGCAGGAGACCGACAAGTCTGTTCTTACTCCCTTGATGTTGGGGGAGCTACTTGCAAACACTATGCAAGAGGAAGCTTGAGAGGAGGGAGCTGTGCCTGCTCATATTCCCTTGTACCAAAGGGCCAAGAGAGGCAACCCAAGCCCATGGCAGGAGAGCTTATCAAGATTGTCTGCTGGATAAAGACCCTGAGAAAGGGGGAGGGGGACTAGAAATACCCATCCACATATGTTATGTTGATATACCTTTATACTGTGTCAAATCACCACCATTGTAGTATCAAAGCACCTGCTGTATGCTGAACCTGAGGTCCAGGAAGGACTGTATGTGGAGCCCGAAACAAAGACAAGGTCCATCTGTGAAACAACATGCAAAACCAAGCTTCAGGAAGGACCTTACTAGAAACCAAGGGTGCATCCAGGGTCCCAGCGGGACCCCCTTAAAAATCAGAACTAGAGGGGTAGGGGTCTGGTGGGACAGTGGGGATGACTCCTCCGAGTGCCTCCAATGGATTTTGATATCCAGAGTCCTTTGGAGTGGTCCTAAACCCCATTGGCCTTCACTGATAACGGGTAACGGAATCCACCATACAAGTCAGAGTTTTCAGGGCTTTGGCATTGTTTACCCTGGTACCCTCCTGCACCATCTGCGCGGTTCTGTTGCTTCCAAGATGGCATCTGTGTGCTGAGCTCTCATGGTGGGGGACTGTAAGGGCAGGCACACGCATGGCTCATAAAACAAGCCTTAAGCATGCTGTCACCGGATCGGGCACGGTGCAAAATAACCCGTCTGGGCCCGCACAAGACACCTGGTGTTCTGCCCACTCCTACACCTCGGAAGCTTGGATCCATTTTGACCCACAGGGACAAGCAGGTTCAGCAGCACCTCCCACGTCATGTACTGGGACGCTGTGTAAGGTACTGATGGTTACAACAGTAAAGACATAGACACAAGTAATCACAGTTCAAGGGTGTTTGTCTCCCATTATAAAGTTCAATAGATGCCTAATCTAAACCTAAATCTAAGATGGGAGCAAGCTACGACCATCAAATTATAATAAGGCAAGTTACAAAAAGAGTGTGAGATAATGTTCACCAGAAAAGAAAGAAGTGTTCTCAAAATGATGTCAGGATGGTATGGCTGAGTCTCCCTTCCCCACGTTTCAAGCACGGGACACAGTAGGAGTTCTGCCTTGTCCTAAGCAGAGCACACTCCTGGGCCTCTCCAGCATGAGACTCACAATTCCAGTTCAATGATACCAGAACCTTCAGGGGTCAAGACTCTTCTCTGTCAAGTCTTTGTTTGTTGGATTAGAAGGCCTGATGGATCAACAACAAAGTTCCTTTTGGTAATCTTGTACCTTTGGGCGATTGCTCTTCGCCCCTAGGACCTCCCGCTGCCGGGCTCGGATCCTCTTTGCAAAATGGGCCTCCCTCCGTCAGGTTCACTACGGCCTCTCAGATATCGCGTGTAAGCTTCAGGAGCTTTAATGTCTGAGGGTTGTCCACAGTGTTTGTTCCCTGGTTTTTGTACCCGGTTGTTTAAACAGTGTGTTGACGTGAATTATTCTTCACCCTTCCTCATAAACGTCAAACAGAGGGAGATCCCAGGGGCGAAGAGCAAACGCCCAAGAACATTTGTTTGCCGGGCTCGGATCCTTCTTGCAACTTGAGGTCACTCTGTTGGTTATACTGCGGCCTTCTTTAACACAGTTCATGATTTGCTTATTTTCATCAAAAAGGTTCCCTTCTCATGGTTTTCTTTCAGCATCCCACTGTCGGGTTCACACTTGCCTTATTTCATAGTTCACAATCTTCTCAGAAAGTGGGGTTCCTTTCCCCTTGCTTTCTCTCCGGCATGGGTCAGAGACTTTCAATGGTACAAAGGATTTGACATGACCTTTGTAGGACCACTATGACATCTCACTTCGCCCCTTCCTAGAGCCTTCTGGTACTTGCAGTTTTCATCACAAGAGGGCCCAGCGAGAGTCCTTCGAATGAGCACTCCTACGGCTCCTGACCAATATGCAGCTGGCCCTTCTCTGGGCTTTTACAAAAGTTCAAACACACACAAGTTCTTTGTTCTTGCGTTCCTCCAATATTGCCACTTGCAACCTTGGGCTCAACACACGTCAGCCGATGAGTTTGAGAAAGCTGATAGCAGACCGTGTTGAACCCATTGGCTGGTCTTGCCTCTGATGGCACAGGTGGGGAGGTGTGCTGGCTACCATGGTACCGTCCTTGACTCTAATGCGGGAGGCTCCCGTGCGCCATTGACCTCTGCTCCTCCACATGCCAGCTGTAACTCCCGGTTTTATAATTTCCCTTTCAGAGGCTTTGCGGATCTGAGTTGGAAGGCAAGGCCAGTTCCCCCTTTGTTGTCCTTCCAGGTGTCGCGTGTCACTGCCTTTGTCCTCCATTTGAGCTGCCGGTCCAGTATAGCTGTATTCTCGTGCATTTAGAGCATGAGAGCACAGTACAAGCAAGGCTGCCTTTTATCCCTGTGGGGAAGGGAAAGGGCCGTCGGGGGTGTGTGGTTATTGTCAATTGCCTGACTCATGCCGCCAACACACGGGTCAAGCAGTCAGGTAAATGGCTCTGGTGTTAGTCCGTTGTCTGTTACTGTGTAAGAAAGTGTTTGTGTCCAAAAGGTGCGGGGGTAGAGCTTCTAAATATCCTACAGGGTACAATGGGGGAAAAGGTGTTACAAGGAAGGGGGTACTGCATCTCAACCCTTGGTGTCCCACTTCCAATCGCTAAGACCCCTCATCCAGGTGATCCTTCCCCACTGGTCCACCCCTAGGAACTGGATCCAATAGTGATGGCCGTGTCCTGGCCACCTGGATGGCACTAAACCCTGGGGATATAAGTGAGACCCCTTTGGGTTTCTCACAGCTGCCAGTCCAAGACTCCTTCCCCGTGAAGGGGCATGCGATCTAGAAGGAGCGACTGTCACAGATGAGGTCTGCGAACCCATAGTAATGCCTTATCTAGAGCCTGTACAGAAGGAAAGCCGGCAACCTGAAGCCACTGTACTGAACCAATGGAAAAAGTGGTAAACAGCCCCCCCACTCCTCTCCTAACTGATCCTCTGAATGCCACAAAAGAATTGTGTAGATCGGTCAGGACAGCGTATGTATCAATATACAATGCTCCTGGTGCTCTTCTTTTGCTTCACTTGACAGTTTGCCTTCTACTTTTAGATTTATGGACTGTTAAGTAAGGTGTGACTGTTAGCCGGGTTGAGGGGAGACTATTGACTTCTTTGCCATTTCATCTCTCCCTCCACCCCTGTCGTTTTGGTGGGTGTCCCACCAGTAGGGATAACATGGCTAAACAGAATGAACCACTGAGGTCTACTGATAGTGCTTCTATGCTTCAATCGCCCAAGAAGAGCAGAAAGACCCAAAACACAGAGCTCTTGTTGCACAACCCCACACGGAATCAAGAAGACTCAGGCATTCCAACCACTAAAAAAGACCTACAGAATCTGCTGGGAGGGGGGGGAGCCAAAAAGAAATTCAAAGCAGCGTAGCAGGTCTATCCAACACAATAAAAGAAGTAGATAAACTCCTGGGCGAGGCAGAACACCACATAGAGGAAGTAGGGATGACAACTTGCGAACAATCATACAAAACTGCAGAACCAAGTGCCTAGAAGAGCTGAAACTGAAATGGTATACCTTGCATACTAAGCAAGAAGATGCTAAAAACCACTCTTACAGAAACAATGTTAAGTTAAGGGGAATCCAAAGTTCCTTGACAGAAGAAAATTTGAAAATATTTGCTCAAGAGCAGTTCTGTTCGATACTGGGGATTTCAGAAAACACACATATGGAGCTAGCGCTCATGCACAGCCTGCGCTACAATACTGCACTCAGTGGACGCAGGTGAGTACATCTGGTGGAAGATCTGGCCTATTACTTTATCAAGCAAAAGATTGCTTACCTTCGGGCTCAAGACAGAGGTCTTGATATTAGATACCCTTCTGTGCGTTGTCAAATTCCAACAACTTTTCCCTTAGGTCTGAGGGCCCTTCTCTTAAGCAAAGATGGTAATCTACAGATGGGGGTTCCCTAGCACGCTTCGATTCAGTCATGAAGGTACGAAATGGGCAAAAGAATCAGTGAAAGAGGCTGAGGAACTATTGGCACCCGAAGACTTGGGGGAAACCTGGAAGATTCAACCTCAAATGCCCAAACAACGTTAGATATAGACAACTGCCAGGGGTAGCAGCAGCGACCCTTGGTGACTCCCATTTGACCTCTAGTACTGTCTTTCGAAACCCGTCAAGGTTTGCAGAGAAAGTGCGAAAATAAAGCTGGTTCTTGCAGGCCTCTTTAATTTCGAAAAATCATACTGTGAAGTTTGGCATTTACTAATGTGCCATATTCGCAAGGGCGCAGTTGGAGGTGAGTGTCGGTCTATATAGGACAGGCAGAGTAGATGACCCAGACCCAGAGCTTTTTAAGACCTTAGTGTCAACTTGAATGTTTGATTTTTCTATCATTTTGTGCACAAATACTCCACGCGTGGATGTTACTGTGGCCTAGATTTTCCAGTTGCCAGGTAAAATAGTTGGTATTGTATTCTAATGTATACCTTTTCATGTCTGACTCCTTCTGCTTCTAGACACTGAAATGTATTTGTACTTAATCTTAGTACTAACGCCTACAATCAACCTCAGGAGGATGAAGGGCTGAATCTGACTGCCAGAAATATGCACTTGGCACATATATTGTCATTACTGGATAGCTCAGCCAGTTGAAAGCTCAACTCTGATGTCATTTAATCAATTGTGCAGCGAACAATAAACATTTATCAAGCTATCTACCCATCACCCTCTCCTGTCCCCCTACAGTCCTCTTTCAAGCAAAATATAGCATGACTATTATGTCATGGCCCGCTAGTAAACCAGATAACTTATTCCTCCTGTAGTAATAATATATTTATAGGAAATGTAACCCGCAAAGCCAGCACTTTACCAAATGCTATGGTATGCACATGTAAGGAGAAATAGCTGGTAAGATAGCTGTGTGTTTAGTGCTCACCAATGTGTGCTCTGCAGGTCACAGGCTTGAATCCCAGCAAGGTCTATTCACCCAGTCATCCTTCTGAGGTCGACAAATGAGTATTAATATCAGTTGTCAGGTAACAACAAACATTTTATATGAGAGTGTTTTAAGTGCTTTGGCAAACGTGCTACATACGTAATAGATCATTATAAATGCCTAAGTGTTAGCATCAACAGATTCAAGCATAGGCTCAGAATAATATCACATCCGCCAAAACAGTTTTGAGAACCTGCCCCTATGACGAGATGCGCTAGCACATCTCAACACTTGCGCCAAAAAAAGGAGCGGCCCAATCCACAAAGGACATCTGAATGAGCGCAGCTAATGTGCGCTCATTCAGATGCCCTTTTTCAACCCCTTGCACAAACCAGGGGCCATTTCTGCACATTTAAAAACATCTTGAATTCACAAATGTGCAAACAGTATGTGCTTTTAAATGCACAGAAATGAGGGTCATCCTATTGGGAACAGGCGCAGGGCAAGACACAGATCATGGCAGGGAAATTCTTTTTAATTTACTCAAATTGAAAATGTTAAATAAAATTAACAAAATCATAGCAGGGTTTCATCAAGGTACAATGAGCATTATTTCAGAGAGTCGGCATCGTTATGAGCATTATTATCAACATTGCCAAAAATCAAGACGTGTGAGGTTCCTAAAGCCATCTGTCAGAACATAGTATTGGTGGGAGCCACGACCTAACGGTATTATGAGTGGGTCCCCTGTACCCCTCCCTTTAGCGCCCCTCCCCCATGCTGGCAGGTGCCTCTGACGCCCGTCGCCTGTTTTTGGGCGTGTTAGAGTGATGAGAGATGCCTCAGAGCTGGTGGTTTGGGGAGAATGTCCAGTGCGTTGTTGCAGTACCTTGCCCAATTGGGCCTCATTATGAGTGTGCCGGTCCGGAAAACAACAGTGCCGGTAAGCCTACCGGCACTGTTGTTTCCTGACCGGCACACTACGACCCGCCGCAGTGTGTCACGGAAGCACCGGCACTGTTATTAACGGTGCCAGTGCTTCCGTGATCTCCATTCCCATGGAGTCCTATGTGACTCCATGGGAATGGGGACTTTGGTGTTACCGGGAAGTCAGGCGCCGGTAAAATTCGCAGGGTTTTCCGACTCCGGCAGCCGGGAAGTCAGGCGCCGGTAAAATTCGCCAGTCAGGCAGCAACCTGCCTGTTTTACTGACACAGTTACCGCCGGACTTGTGATGAGACCCGTTGTTTTGAAAATGTGGGTAGGGTATTATTCATAGTTGCTGTTATTTTCTCAGACGTCCATATTTCCCATACCTTGGACCACCAGAGGTTGAGGATCAGTCCTTCGGGGGATTTTCACGTTTGTGCCAATGTTAGGTGCGCTGCTTGGAGGGATGACCCTCACCCCCATGCCATAGGGACCCTCATGGTTGAGATCTCCCAAAATGACTATGAGCGGGTCCCTGGGAATCTCTAACCCTGTGATTCCCCTAATACTGTATAGGATCTCTTTCCAGTAATTCTGCGATTACGGGAAGGACCACCACATATGCTCAAGTGTACCTGTGGCATCGCAGCCTCTCCAACAGGCGGGCGGGATATGATATGATTGTGTATAGGCGCTATATAAATAAACTGTGTGTTTCAAAGCGCTTCACGACAAGGGAGGGAACAAGGGAAAATACAAAACATTCTTACAGGCCATCAACAACAAGAATGTGAAATTAACTATCATACTCAGCACTTGGCCTAGCGACATTTCAGATAGTGCAAGACACAGATAGGAAAGAAATGGGAAACAGACAGGTGACTACTGTACTAGGCCTGACTACATTTCTGGTAGAGCTGGTGGGGTATGGGGGAATAACAAGGAGGGGGGGAGGAGACAAACGGAGTTACTATCATACTATATCTGAATGGTCCCTTGACCTAGTAAGTGCATAGAAAAAAGTAAGAGGGGGAGGAGAGAGAGAGAAGGGAGAGGAGAAGAAAACAGAGAATAAAACGGACAACCTATCATTGTGAATCCTTGCCTCTGTGTTCGCCCTCCACTCTGCTTCTTTTTACTAAATGTTTCTGTTCCCTTTCAACATTGACCTCAGTGCAACTGATTCATGCTGTGCCCAGTGAGACACAGAGTGGGAGATCCATGGAAGGTCCAGCATGAGAGTTGAGGGGGTGAAGGCCCAAGAGTCGATGTGTCCAAAAAGTCAATCCAAGCATTGGCAAAATAATTGGTGAACCATCAGTGAATCAAGACAACTCCAGCAATGGAAAGGGGGCACACAGCAACATCACGGGGGACCAGAAGGGCGTGGGGTTACACAGAGACCATTACAAGGGACCAGAGGGGGGTGGGGCTACACGGAGACCATCACAGGGGAGCAGAGGTGGTGGGGGTACAAGGACACCATCACGGGGGACAAGGGGGGTGAAGGGGTACATGGAGACCATCACGGGGGATCATGGGAGGAGGGTGTGGGGGTACACGGAGACCATCACAGGGACCGGGGGGTACACAGAGACTATCATGGGGACCAGTGGGGGTACACAGTCTCTGTGTACCCCCCCCGGTCCCTGTGATGGTCTCAGAGACCATCACAGGGACCGGGGGGGGTACACAGAGACCATCACGGGGAACCATAGTTTATGTAGGCGTTGTGGGGAATAATAGCCATGAATCGGAAGGTATCTCACGTTGAAGGTCCCTTTCCCATGCCATTATGTATTGGGTTAGATCTGTCAAGAGATCTGTAGAGACATGAAATGTTCCCCTTCCCTTTGAGATCTAAAACCAACCTTTCTAGGGCTTTGGGTTCCCTGGTACCTGCTACACATGTGATTGGGTGCTAGATCCAAAGCCACATTTGGCAATAGCATAACCTTTTGGCATCAATGAGGGCAAATGGTGGTTCTTGTATGCAACACTCTCAGAGCTGACCCTCCCGTCTGTTGAACCACTGGCGAAAAGCCCCTGGTTCCTGCCCTGGTGTAAAGGTGTCTTTTTCAATGGTACTCTGGAATCTGTCCAAGCATGGTTTGACTCCTCATAGGTTATGCCCCTCATCCCAGTAACGTAGTGTTGGTAGTGTGGACTGAAGAAGAAGACTGCCCATCTTCATGTTCCAATTGCGGCCAACCCGAGAGCGTGAAGTTTGCCTCCCTTTTGTGCATCTGTGCTGTTTGAGCAGCAAGGAGGTATCTCCACACATTTGGGACTCCCAGTTCTCTGATGGCGTCCGAGAGGCATAGGACCTTCTGGGAGATTCTTGAGTGTTTTCCACTCCAGATAAAGTGGGAAATGCTTTTCTGAATGCTTTTTAGGTCGTGTTTAATAATTGTAATCTAGAGGCTGTTGATCATGTATAGAAGTCTGGGCATTATGTTCATTTTAATGGCTGGGGAGGATCTCCTCCAAGAGATCTCCAAGGGGGAGCCATCTGGTTGCAAAGACCTGTTCAAACGCAACATCTCCACCCTTTTGAAAACACTTGCTTTCAAATGGTCAGACACAGCGACTGTGCCACAAAGTTAGTGTCCCTTCCGATCTCCAAATGGTGGGTGCTGGTGAATGCTTCGAGTTCCTTGAGTGCTGCTGGTAAGGCATTCTCGACATCTCTTACGGAACGGGAACTCCCCACACAAAATAGCCCTATACAAAGACAATACTCTCCTCTTCCTATCCCCGAAACCCCAGGTTATCCATGATATGGCATGCAAATGGCTCCATGGTTAACGTGAACAGGAGGGGTGACAGTGGACAACCCTGGCGCGTCCCTTCCGTCATATATATTGGCTGGGTGATGAAGTAGTTCACCCTTATCTTCGTGTGCAGGACTGCCATTAGAGCCAGTGTCCAAGTTCTAATATTTGTCTCGAATCCAAAGGCCCTTAGGGTTTCTTCGATAAACACCCGCTCTGATGCTAGCAAGGTGTTTGATCGATTAATCACCAGCAGGGAAGTGGCTTGTCCACCCCTCGAACGTATCTCATTAAGGTCCAGGGCTCTGCGAATTTTATCTTGGGTGGATCTGTCTATGATAAATCTGATTGGTCTGGGTTGATTAGTGTGGGAAGGGTCCCTGCTATTCTGTTGGCTAGTATTTGCTCAAATATTTTAGCGTCTGTGTTTAAGAGGGGGCGATTGGTATGTATGAGTCACATTCGGTCCCCACTTTCCCTGGTTTAAGAAGTACAATTGTTAACGGTTTAAGCTATTTGTCACTGGTGAGGTAGTGAGGACGGAGTTAGAGACAATGGCTAGTCAGATGCGTTGACAGTTGAGTTTTAAATTGTCTATAGAACTGGGCGGGGAACTGTCCGGGACCAGGGTTTTATTGGTCGCGAAGGATGCGATCACTGTAATGATTAATGATTATAAGTGACTGTCTCCACCTCTTATTAAGCGCAACCTATGTACAAGGCATCATGGCGCTAAGGGACTGAAACAGGAATAGCTATTTGGACAAACCCTTAGATACAGTTGAATAAATGATTTTTCATGAGGCGGCGGAATAACACATAGTTTTCAGAAGCACAGAGAATTAAAGATAGAGTTCCAAAGTTGACCCACAGCTATAGAAAAAGCCCTAGACTGTAGAGCACGTAAAGGGATATAGGGGTGGAATCTCGCCTGTAAATATTCTGCCCCTTTCCTGTAGTAGGCCCGGTGAACTAAACAGTGATTTAAAAAGAATATGTTTCCGTAACATAAGCCAATCTAAACCAAGAAGAACCAGGGTAATATGAGCGCTGATGGGCGTGTGGATGGCCACTCTTGCCGCTGACTTTTGAATGACCTGCAAGCGCCTGATAAGCTACTCAGGCTGTGCAAGGTAAAGTGAATTGCAAGAGCTTAGCTACAGGCTCCAGTGGTTGCTTCCCTGGTCCTGAGATGGAATAAAAGGAAGGGCCTTCTGCAAGATTTTAAGCTGGAAGTGCATCCTTTTGGCACACTGCGTGCACTCGGGCCTCTGCTTATAAGGATGACGATATTTCTACCCCCAGGTCCTTCACGAAAGGGACTGATGAGGGAAACGGGCCCAAAGAGGCGGACCAAAAAGTAGTCCAGAGGTCAAAGCAAAGGGGAGGGGGCAACTACCAACACGTCCGTCTTGTCCCCATTCAACCTCAGTCAATTGTTAAACAATAATCCGACACTGCTGCCAGGCTGCATGTCTGTCTCGTGGATGTGGGGATTTGGGTGTGTGTCTTCCTGTGTGTTGTCTGATGCGGTTTCCTCTGTTATTCCAAAGCAAAGGATGAGTTTGGCTTTGAACTTCCCTCACGTGGGGTCCCTTTCTTAATTAACATCTACATTCAGCCTCTGGCCAAACACAAAGGGGAAAGAGAGTGAGTCCCATCTGACAATAAAGATTTAACCCAGGCCAGAATGGCACCGGAAAGGCTGGCTCCTAAGAGTCAGTCGAGCAAGAATGCATGGTCGATTGTATCAAAGACGGTAGATAGGTCCAGCAAAATCAACGCTCCCATGCCGCCTTGATCATAAAGTCGAGCCAGATCATTCACAACTGAAACTAGCATGCTCTCTGTGCTGCATCCTGGCCTGAAGCCAGTTTAGGAAGGATAAAAAAAGATTGTTCCAAAAAAGCGCTAAGCAGGGGACAAAATAAAGATTCCAAAAGTATCATCAGGCAAGAAAGCAGCCTCTTGTACAACACCCCCCTCCCCTCTGTCGGGTTCACTACGGCCTTTCCAATATTGTCTGTATGCAATTCCCCACTGAGGGCAACCCTCGACCGGGTTTACCCTTGTCGGCACAATGTTCACAGGTATATTACTCTTGATGCAAAATAACAAAGAAACGTTCTCTCAGTGGTCTTGCCTTTTTCACCTAGGATCTCCCTCTGTCAGGCTCAGATCCTTCTCAGAACTTGAGCCTCTCTCTGAGCCCGATGGAGGGAGATCCAAGGGGGTCATTGAGCAGTCGCCCAAGGTACAAGAGTACCAAAGGAACCTTTTGTTTGTTTGTCGTTGTGAAGTAGCAGGCCTTCTAAGGCAAGACACTTGAACTAGAAGTCTCTTTCCTGATAAACGGTATCAAAACCTTCAGAGGCTGTGAACCTCGTGCTGACGAGGCCCAGGAGTGTACTGGGCTCAAGAGTTCCGCCTTGTCCCGTCCTTCAAACATGGGGAAGGGAGACCAAGCACCCAGACGTATCATTTTGGGAACATCTCTTTCTTTTCTGGTGAACATTATCCCACACTCTCTTTGTAATTTAGTAGTAAGGATTGGCAATTGTTTTTTTTGGTATAGGTCCTTTTTATTTGACAAGACGCCACTAAAACCGCCTTATTATTTGATGGTCGTAGCTTGCTCCCATTTAAGACTTAGGTTTAGATTTGTAACGCTTACCTCTGGTGTCCTGCAGAAGTGCCTGGTCCGGTTCGCCAGATGTGTGGTTCTAGGATGTGGCTGCTGAGCCCAAACCACTCCTTCCCCCTCAGTGTTGCTGCAAAGGCTAACTGCCCAGCGTACAGTTGGGTTGGGAGTGATTTGGAGGTCCGTGACGTGGTAATTCTGATGCAGGACTCTCTGTTTGGGCGATTGTTCACTTACCTGTAGATTCACCAGATGGTAAGCTACTGGATCTATGCTTTTTCCAACCCAACCTGCCGGCTTTCCCCAGGATCTACGGCTGGCAGGCATTGCAGGGCAGGTGCTCACATTAATGACTGAGAAGGAGGAGTAACTGACTTGGCATCTGCCTCCCGGTTGCTTCACTGCGAGAAGCGGCCCAGTCCTGCTGCGGCGCACTGGATGCTGGTAGGTAGTTGGTAGTACTCCTTTATGAGCTATTAATGTTCAGCACTGTCCTTTAATGTTCTAGTGTCGCAGTTCAACGCTATCCTTTATTTGTATTTGTTTATTTGTATAGCGCTCCCTAGCCCAAGTGCATCTGGGCGCATTTCTTTAAGAGGTTGCAGTTACATAAGTACAATATTACATTTACAGTTGATGATGTGCATATAATACAATGGTTAACAGGACATGAAAATATATACATTGCCATGTACTTGCGATATCTGGCTGAGAGATACATTATTTACAGGTTGATGAATGAGGGATGGATATGTACATTCTCATCCTAGGTCCGCACAGATAAGTGAGGCATCTAGGACTCATGGCTGGAGGTCTTGTGTTGTGAGACGTTTTTTTTTATATCTGAAGGAATTGAAGGACGGTTCGGTTTTGATAGAGATGGGTAGAGAGTTCCATAGCTTAGCAGCAAGCCCCTTGCCTTTTTGAAGCTTGAACCTTGGTATGGTGAGACAGTGACCCGACCCCACAGAGCGGCTCAAACACAGAGGTACTGCGGTTGAATCAATTGGATAGGTAACTAGGTGTCCAGTTTGATAGAATAGCCCTTAAATCGTTGTCACTCACGCACAAATACCTATGATTGACTGATGCCAGACGTAGTCTACACTGGCTCTCAGAGATATGATGAGATCTGGGGATATTCAGTGCTGTCCTGATGGTGTTGTTTTGGGTTACTTGTAGTGTACGATAGTCGAGTTTCGACAAGACCAATGTGTTATATTTAGGAACTAGCCAACGGAATACCAACAGTGTTCTGGCTAGGGTAATGCAGTTGGGGGTTGTTAGAAAGGGTCGGCAGGCAGTGATGAGTTTACAGGTATAGGCGGCTGAGGTGGTTATGGCATGAGTTTGTCTAGTTAGAGTGGAGTCTAGCTATATTCCATAATTAAGTGTTTTTAAATTTTTGGAGACCTTGATGGTGTTGCCATCAATGGTAAAGGAGCCAACGACGATAAGACGGAGCACTTCCTCCTTGGTTCACAACCTAGACACAAGTAGTTTGGCTCTGTCTTAAAGTCAGAATTTGTGTTGTGTCATCCAAGCCTGGATGACAAGGTAGATGTCGTTCAAAGCTTTGGGATCTGTTTTGTAATCACCTGTGATCGGTATGAGTATTTGGGTGTCATCTGCAAAATTTGTGTAGGTGACACCCAAATGATCAAGGATATCGAAGAGGGGCTTCGTAAACACATTGTAAAGTGTTGTTGATACGCAGGATCCCTGGGGAACTCCGAATAGGACAGGTACAGGTTTGGCAGGGGCCGAGGGAAAGAAGACCCTCATGGATCTATTGTCCAAGAAGGATCTGATCCAAGTGGTGGCTTTATCTGAGAAATGAACAGTGGAAATTGGTTGCATAATATTTGGTGATTGTCTATCAGATGGCTGCTTTTGATTTGGTCAATGGGAAGATGGTCCTCCTCCTCCTTCTGCTTGACCTTTCAGGTCTTCGATTTGTGAATTTAGATCTGCTAAAGCTGTCTCAGGCAGTCTGGCTTCAGACCTAGGAACGGGACTAAGGCCGATGAGGTTGTTAAATTATAAGTGATCCTGGATTTGCAGGTAGGCTGCTCTATCCAGGATTTTGAGTAAAAAAAGGACTGTTGTGATGGGCCTATAGTTGGTGGGGGGACTGGGCTCAAAGACGCCTGGGTTCTCCCATTACTTAAGAAGCCTTCGTTAGAGGTTGTTGGGTACGATACCAGTATTGAATGAGGCATTTGTACGGAAGGTAATGAAAGGTGCTAGCTTAATGATGGGTTTGGGGCATGTGTCTCTCTGACATTTCGAAGGTTTATGTTTGAGGATTATGTTTTCTAAATCAGCTGTAGAGAGAGGTGAGAAATTGAAGACCTTATGGGAATGCTGTGGGGGGACTGACAGGGTGTTATGTTGTGTATCAAGTGATAAAGTACTTTTTTTGGGTCCATTTTAGTTTGCAACATGGTGATTTTATCTAGTAATGCTTTTTGAATAATGGAACTGTCATGCCTTCCACGCACTTACCCGGCCCAGCTACGTGTCGGCGTGGGACCGGAGTCCGGCAGCGGCACGGGCCACGGACTCCCTCAGTTTCCGCATTTGCCCAGCTGCCGGGTGGGTGCCGCATGCTGAGGCATCCCTGGCGCTTACTTCCCCGTCGCGTTGGGGCTTGCCCTGGTGCCTGCGGGCACACGGAAGTTCCGTCCTCCTTCGCGGTTGCCCTTTGGACGCAGCGCATCGCGGAAGAAGATCACATGACCCAGAAGCTACACGAAACGCGGTCACGTGACCTGGAAAGCGGTCACGTGACAAGGAAGAACAAAATAAGAGGCCCGCCCTCTTAATCAGTGCTTCTCAGCTGTTCCTACGGTGTTTAGCGACTCCTGTGTTCCGTGTATTGTTGGCTTTGTTTGGTTTTGCCCCTTGGATCTAGTTTATAGTGGACTGCCTACTCGAACTGCTCAGACCTGTGGATTTTGCTCTCCTGGACTGCCTTATTTCCTACCCCTTTGGCTCTGGTACAAAAACTTTTGCATCTGGAATCAAGTACTGCATCACGTTGTGTTACTCTCAGACCACGCTGGACCCTGCTACATTGAGTTTCCCTTTCCTTTCCTCTAACCCAACCCACAACACCTTCAGGGGGAACAGTTAGGTATAAATGCACCTACACTTAGTTAGGGATGACTGTTGACAGCTTAGAACCTGTTTACACTTAATTGTAGATTCCCTGTACTTACCTGCTAACCTTGTGTTTTCCTTGCAGCCATCCGGGACCCGGTGTTCTCTGCTCCTGTCACCTGTGGCCCCAATAACCGGTCAGCGAGTTGTTTGCTCTTCTCTGACTGGTACTTGGGGACGGAGGTATATTAATCCACATGGACCTCAGATCATGACACATGCACCAAAGACACTACATGGTGTTCCTGTCGAGGGGAGCTGTTCGTGTTTCTGATTCTCTGAGTATCTGAAAGAGTGCTTTAGTACTCAATTTAGCTTGGGTGAGACGGTTGTTACACATGTCTTTTTTTGCTTGGATAATCGTCTCTTTGTAAATGAGGGAAGCAAGTGTAAAACTATTCTTGTTGGGTGCAGTGGGTCGGCTCTTCCAAAGGGCCTCAGCATTTCCTTTTCCTTATGTAGTGCTCTGATGGATGGAGTAAACCAGGAATTGAGATGAGCGCATGGTTTTGGCTTCCTTTTTTTAAGTCAGGCAATGATATTGATAGCCTTAAGGATGGTTTGGTTATAAATATCAACTAGCGCCGTAGGGTCAGTGTGCACTCAGTGGCGTTATTTAGGATAGGTAGTATTAGTGGAAGCAGTTTCTTGCTGGTTAGGTCCTTTTTATTTCAGGTGCACATAGGAAGTGCGATGTTCTGCTTAATGTGTGAGTTGTATGACTTAATGATAAATGTAATCATGAGATGGTCCGACCCGGCGCATGGGGTATTGCAAGCCAAACATTGGCTTGCAGACGTCAATCGGAAGTAATCAAGGGTCCTGCCTTTAATGTGGGTTGGTTCCTGGATACTAATTCTGTTATAGTGTTGGCTATATCTAGAGCTTTATGATCCTTAGTGACCTCTATCTTGGCTTCCAAGACGCTAAGTAGAATGATTTGGGAGCTAAGCTTTGTCTTGGTGGAGAGCAGGGTGGTGATGTCATCAAATGTGGATATAGGCCCAGGTGGCCTATAGATCAGGTGCATCTTGAGAGTTTGATTAGCTGTGACAGGGAGCTTAACAGATAATAGCTAAGCTGAGAGGTCTCAGGCCTATACTGAATAAGCCTTTCCCAAGGAGGTTCTGGGTATGAAGGCAACTCCTCCTCCTTTAGATCGATTTGCATCTCTATCGCATCTGGTGATGGAGTAGTCATTGGGGATGGCGAGTGATAGAGATGGGCCTGCTGCAGCGTGTAGCCAGGTCTCAGTGATCGCTACGAAATCAAAGTCTTGCATAGTGATAAAATCTGAAGTGTCTAGTGCATGTGCAGGAAGTGAACTAACGTTGATTAGTACGCCCTTGATAGGGGGGATCGTTTTATCATGGGTGTGTTTGATGTTGGAAGGAGAGTCCTTGGACAGGGAGCATTTAGAGGTCTTCGTGATGACTACCACCACACCAAAAACCTACAACATGCATATAAAAACGGCAGACTTGGTGCAGAAGGGACTGGAAAGACTTGCGCACTAGCTTCTAGAAACTCCAGACTAGGCACAAGGTTGTTTCAGTGTAGGATTGGTGGCAGGGTGATTAGGCAATGAGGCTAGTGAGCTCCAGCAAGAGGTGATGATGTGATTATGTGCAAGTGAGTCTGGTAGAAGTCCTGTGCCTAGTCTGGTTTTCCTATGGTTCAGGGAACATGGTTGGTTCGGTGTGGTTTTGGTTGTGAAGTGTTCCAGCCATAAGCTTGTGAGTTCATGTAGGGGTTGTGTTGTGGCGTTTTGGGAAGGGTGCGTAGGCATGAGGGTAGGAGAGCTGATGCTGGAATAATATCATTTGGAAGAAACCTACTGCTCAGAACATTAATAGAACATAACCTGCACATCCCCAACTCTATTATTCTTTTGATGTTCTATTGTTGCAGAACTGCCCTTTCAACTGCAGGGCACTGTGCACTAGTGTCTCTTTTCATCTGAGCGCACTAATGATATGTCTTTGCTTTTGTTTGCAGACGAAAGGAATGCTAAGATGGCTCATGACCACACTCCGACCTGGGGCTCATCTCCGGCAGCAGCTTGAGGGATGAAGGGAGGAGCAGAGAAGTATTGCAGGTGCCGCTGCAAACTCAAGTCTTTTCCTCTTGCCTCCTAGGTGTTGTGGGCCGTGACGGTGGAGGAGGCTTGCAGTGGACATCTCGGGAGCTAAGCAGGTAAGTGAGGGAGGAGCCGGGTGCTTCAGGATCGGAAGCGTAAGCAGGTGGAATCCTGTAGGGCAGAGCAAGCGTTACGCTGCCTGTCTCCGTCAGCTGAGGAGAACGCTAAGCACTGGGTGTGACCCAGGGCAGGGCTTATATAGCCCTGGGCTGCACCCAGCACCACTAGACCACCACGGATACCTACAAAAAGTGTTTGCCTGGGGCCATCTTAAGATTTACATGGCATCCTAACCTGTGGACCATTTTGAAGGTGGCACTTCCAAAGTTCAGCTGCACCCTGTGCCAGCCAGCCATCCCTAATGTCCAAGCCTTCCCTACACTGTGGTTCCTAAAGTTCAATAAACATCCTTGAACTGTGATCACGTCTGTCTGTCTTCACTGTTTTAAGGAACTCATGGTGGAAACAGTAAGGTGTCTACCTGCGAGTAGGCTCCCGGTTCTGTCCCAGTAGATGTGATCAAGGCCCATGAAGTTCTAGTGGGGAAGGGGAAAGGAGATTGCGGGCTAGGGCAAGAAACCTGCTCTGTATGCTGCCCTGGAGGAACCACCAGGTACTGCTAAACCTCCCCAGCTTGCTCTGCCAGACATGGACGCACAACTCCTCTCCCCTAAAGCAGGGAGATTGGGTGAAGAGAAACTCAGGCTGGCTTGAAGGGTTCGACATCAGCAGAGAGTAGAAAGTGCCCTGCAGCTCAAACAGGCTGCTTGTGAACCTGCTTGCTGAGGAAGAGAATCACTCACTTAAACTGCAGGATTGAGGAGCTTTTGAATAACGCAGACACACACGGATACGATGGAGCATTTACAAGCACAGAAGCACAGGGAGCTGTGCAGCCACCATGACCGTTCTTCCGGACATTTAGCTGGCAATGGCCCTTTTAGGCCCTTGGCCTACAAGCACTAATTGTTGTGTATCTTCCGCTTCCCTGTACACACTGAGGAGACAGAGGAAGAAAGAGAAACACATCACAGTGAGGAGGGATAGCAACCCATAAGAAACCTCTCCTGAACGATGTGGCAGACGCAACCAATCATATTCATTATCGCCATTCTGATCATATGACTCAGTGAGAACCTGGACATCACAGATCAGGCCCTGGCAAAACCAACAAGATAGTACTCAGGGCAATTGAACAAGAGAGACTACAGTGAGATCAGCTAGAAAAGGCTTAAGGCCAAAGTCAATGGGTCAAAAGTTTTTTGCTCAAGATCACACGGTTCAGGGTAGTTCATGGTAAAGATTCCAGACGAGGTTGGTCATTAGAAAACTTAGTTCAAAGAGAAGAGAAGGACAAGCCCTCGGTTTGGAGAAAGATTTCAAACACTTTCACCGCGGTTGAATGAAACGGACAACCGGATTTGCACAGTACCTTAAAACGGAGAGGGAGCTGTAGCTGGGGCAGACGTTCCTGGTGGTTCCTGCAGGCTCACGGTTCCTGAAACGACTGTCGGACTGACACGAAGTAGGATGACTGGAGGGTCCTGCGCCACCCAGGGAAGAAACCAGCAGCAGAGCAAAACAACGAATAAAAGGTGTGCTCCTTAAAACCCAAGCAGGGTCCGACCTTACTGGCTATCCGGCCCACTGTAGCTCTGTACAGCGAATTCGACCGGAGGAGGGGTCCTGGCTTGTAGTTTGGGCGATCTGGTTGGTCCCACCAGCTTAGGGGAAGAAGTTTCCTGGAGGATCTTCTCTGTCGTCGGATTCTGGCAATTCAGACCTGCAGCAGGGCTTCACCGGGCAGTTCAGTCGTGGTAGGGGTCCTCTTCTTCCAGTTCCTCAGTGGTTCTTACATTCCAGTGGTGAGACTGCATAAAAAGCAGGTCTCTGGGACTGGAAGAGCAGTTTTCCCCCATTCATATAGCCTGGCTGTCAATCAAACAGCAGGGTGGCGGGTTAAGGGGACTGGCCTTGCCAAAGTCGCAGTCTTGTCTGATTGGCTATCAAGGGAACCCATGGCAGGGGTCCGAAGATCCCTCCCTCACATCCTGCCTACCTAGACTATCAGGCGCCTTAAGGAGAGCTTCTGGGCAGAAGCCCGCGAAAAGACAGCGTACAAAGGAGTCATCCCCGGTTTGGTGCGCAGAGAAAAACACGAGAAAGAATTTAACAAAAAGAAATGGCGAATAAACCCAGCCGGAACCAAAATAAAATGTATTTGGTCAAGTGGGTTTATGTTTGCGGCTAATATAATAGCCTAAAACATGACCACGTTTATATAAGATAAGACTTGGCTCGTGGCAGTGGTATCTACCCTAACTTTTCTACCGCGATTAATGTTAAGGGAGCGAAACAAGGCTCCAAGAGGCACAGACAAAAAGGGATAAGAGTTAACCCTTTCCAATACTCCATGTAAGATGGGGTGTACTGGGTCTTGTTACGCTCACCTGGCTCCAACAGGGGCGTCGGTCGGACCCGGACAGCTGCGGTCTCCACCCATGTGATGCGTAGTGCAGCGATGACTGATTAGATCTGCCCTCCTAATCTTGTCTGCTTAACCCGTAGAAATATTCTCCTGCAAGTGGAAAGATGGATTTAGCCACTTGTGGATTCAAGTGATGGCACCCCCACAGTCCTCCCCAACTAATCACCTCCGAAATGCCCTCACAGAAATCTCACCTTATATTCTTGAAAGATGAGCTCTCTATCCTGCGTGGATTTGCAGGGGCGCGTCGATTCCAGTTGGTTTGAAGGCTCGGGAGAGTTCCGGAGAGTATCGACTCTGAGGTTCCTGGTGAGGACCAATAAGTATTAAGTTCATAGAGTTCAATATGTCCGATGTTCACTCTTGTTCACCCCCTTCCTTTCTTGTCTTGCAGCTGGCTCGTGAAAAGATGCTCTTGTGGCAGCTGGTGGCGCTCAGGTAAGCGTGTGTATTAACTGGCGCAGGTAAGAAGTCCTTAGAACCACATCCGAGTAAAAAAATAGTCCCTGTAGAAAAATAGTCCCTTTCAGGCTTCATGTTGGATTGGAGTCATTTGCAGCATGGTCTGCCTGAGGTAAGTAATGACTATGAGCCTGGCGCCTAAGGCGCCAGGACTGAACCCAGATTGCCCCTACCCGGGGCTGCTGAGGTTTTACTAAATGTCTAGATACCTGCTCCCGGGGCTGATAGACCTGTCATGATGCTTACCCCCAGGCATCCGGACCAAGCCCGTGGTTTAAAGTGACTAAAGTTAATGGCAACTTTACCTGTTTCTGGGGGACAGTAGTGAGCCCCAGAAAAATGGAGTCAGTGGGAAGTCACACAGCACCTTCAGTGCAGTGACGCAGGGTTGTCTTTGAAACACACACAAAAAGTGGTGCACATGGAGTAGGTGAGGCCCCAGTGCCCAAGATCACACAAATGTGTTTTGCTATGTGTATTTCTACTTTCTAAGAGTGTGAGCCTTTTCACCTTGTAAGAGTGGGAAAAAACAATAAATCCTAGACATCCAGCAAAGCTGCTGAGGGACTCATTAGGTAAGGGAAATCAACCATTTATGAGAATTCTCCCTAACACCGCTCCTCACATGCACTTCAAACTCTGCTCTTTGTGGACTTCTTCATACAAAGTACATTCACTCCTTTGGTTAAATAAGATACAGTGTACAGAGTGGTCCAGCGCCACGTGGGCGCTTATTCGAAGGTCTCTGTTAGGTATCCAACTGAATGGCAACTATATGGTAAAAAGGAAGTATATCGAAGTGGTCCTGCGACAAGTCAAGGTAAACCCTGTGCATATTCGAAAGTCTTCGAGAAGTGTAAAGTGAACTACAATAGTTCGAAGCCCGGCTGAGGGAGAATAACTGAATACAAAGAACGGATCTGAGCCCGTCTGAGGGGGATCGGGTGTGAATCGTGAGTCACCTGAGAAAGAATATTCTCCGAACATTGTAATAAGGGGATCTGAGCCCAGAAGAGGGGGATCCAGGGAGAGACACCCGAATCAGTAAAAAGAAAGTTATTTTCTTGTTACACTATTTTGTTTTGTACATCAGGCCCACTGAATCAAGAGACTTTGATGGGAAAAGAGACGTGGGCACAGAAGATCCTGATGCTGGAAATAGAACTGTATCCTCGTGTAAGAGTGAACCGCATTGCCCCGTGCTGAAAACGTGGGGAAGGGAGGCCAACCGCCCGAACATCTTGACTTATAAATAATGTGGGGTATTGTTCATGAAAAAGAAAGATGTTCACAAAATTATAAATCAGCAGTAAGGATTGGCAATAGGTTTTCTTAGTATAGGCCCTTTTATTTTGACAAGACTCCACTAGGACTGCATTATTATTATTTGATGGTTGTAGCCTGCTCCCATCTGTAGATTTAGGTTTAGATAGGCGTTTTTCAACCCCTTATGAAAGTTCAATAAACACCCTTAGACACAAGTAACCACAGTTCGTCTTTCTTCGATACCATGCCTTCCTTACAACTGCGAAACTTGTCCAGGGATCGTATCTCTCCAGCCCCGAAATCTCTCCACTGACTCCCGGTGGCTGCAAGGATCAAGTTTATGTTTATGTTTATTGAATTTATATAGCGCTTTAAGCCAAAGCACTTTACAATATAACAACAGAAACAAAGTGAGCGAGCATATTTACAAACATGAACAGGTCATAAAACAATTAGTAGAACTATTTACAAGGGGGGGATAGGGTAGAGGAGCGGGTAGGTGAAGGAGTGACGGTGTAGGATTTGAGGTGGGGGGAGGAGAAGGGGGAGTGGTCTGGTGTCCTTGTTGCCTTTAAGTAGTATTTGTTACTAATGTAAGGTTTGAGGGGGAGGAGAGAGGATGGGGGAGGGGGGCAAGGGTAGGAGAGGAGGGGAAGGGAAGTCGGGGGGGTGTAGAGGATGGGCTTTCAGGGAGTGGCGGAAGGATGAGTAGGTAGGGGTGGAGCGGATGGAGAGCGGGAGGGAGTTCCAGTGTAGGGGGGCCAAGAGTTGGAAGGAGCGGAAGCGTGAGGAGGCACATGAGGATGGGGGTACAGTGAGGAGGTAGAGGTTTGTTGAGCGGAGAGAGCGGGAGGGGGAGTAAAATGGAGGGAGGGAGGAAAGGTAGGGGGCGCCAGGTCATGGAGAGATTTAAAGACAAGACAGAGGAATTGAAATTTCAGTTGTGAGAGGAAGGGAAGCCAGCCAAGTTGAGAGAGAGAGGAAGAAATAGAGTCTCGAGGGCCGATGAGGCATAGAGTACGGATAGAGGAGTGGTAGTTGGATTTTAGGGGAGTTAGGTGAGAGACAGGGAGTCCAAAGAGGAGAGAGGAGCAGTAGAAGAGGCGGGAGAAAATGAGGGAGGAGATTAGGAGTTTGGAAGCACGGAATATGAGAGAAGTGCGGATCTTGTGGATGTTATAGAGGTGGTACCAACAAGCTCGAGAGGTTAGAGAGATGTGGTTGTAGAAGGAGAGAGAGGAGTCAAGGTGGAGGCCGAGATTGCGGGCATGGGGAGGTTGGAAGGTGGAAAGTGGATGAAGGGAGGGGGAGAAGGGGAGAGAGTATTAGGAGGGAAGAAAAGCATCTCATCCCACTTTCTTTCCCTAAACAGTGACAAGCCTTTCTTCCTGCCCCATGGCCATAAAAGATTGGATGTCAGAGTGAGGTGGAGGTTAGATGTGAAGGAAGGGAAGGAAAGAAAGAGTTGGGTGTCATCAGCATAGAAGTGGTGGGAAATGCCGAAAGAAGAAATGACTGGGGAGAGAAGGGTGGTATAGAGAGAGAAAAGAAAGGGTCCCAACACGGAACCCTGAGGGACGCCATAGTTGAGGGGGAGGCTTGAGGAGGTGTGGCCGTCCCAGGAGACAGTGAAAGATCGATTGGAGAGGTAAGAAGTGAGCCAGGAGAGAACAGAGTCTTTGTCCTCCTTCAGCTTCAGAGTGCTAAGAAGTAAGGGGTGATCTACGGTATCAAAAGCTGCAGAAAGATCAAGGAGGATGAGAATTGAAGATTGCTTAGCGTAGTGAGGAGAGAGTTGAGGACATAGGTGAGGGCTGTCTCAGTGGAGTGTTTAGGGCGGAAACCAGATTGAGAGGCGGGGAGGAGGGAGCGGGATGAGACGAAAGCAGAAAGTTGAGAGTAGGCAAGGCACTCGAGGAGCTTGGAAATAAAGGGGAGAAGGGAGATTGGCCAGAAATTGGAGGCAACGAGAGGGTTAGCAGAAGGTTTCTTCAGGATAGGGATTATGGTAGCATGTTTGAAAGCTGAAGGAAAGGTGGCAGAGGAGAGACAGATGTTGAATAAGGTGGTTAAGTAGGGAATAAGGAGGGGGTACATTTGGGGGATGAGTGAGGTGGGGATGGGGTCAGATGGGATCGGGTCAAGTTCAAGACCCTCTGCATCATCCACAAGGCTTTCTGGGGCTGGGGCCCACACTACATCCAACTTTCTCTTTCAAAATATCTTCCTTCTCAAGCCCTTCGCTCAGCTACCTCAAACTCTCCAGGCAGAGAGGGGGGGGTAGATCTCTCTGCTCTGCAGGTGCCTCCCTCTGGAATGGCCTCCCTGTCCCTCTCAAACTTGAGCCGGACCACCTCCAGTTCTGGAAGCAGCTCAAGACCTTCCTTTTTTACTCTGCTTTCTCTCTCTCCCCTGCTGACCTACCTGTCTCCTGTGGCGACTGGTTGTTTTTTTTTTTTAAAACTTTTTTTATTAAACAGCTTGGCAGCAGAACACAGGCGAACAATAGACAAGGTAAGCACAAGGTAGGAACAGTTAAACCAGTACAGGCATACAGACTGTATGCATCCTTGATGGAAAATGTTAATGCTAGATGCACTGTGTAAACGCAGTATAAGAGAGCCCTTGGCTCAGGATGGATCATCCGCATGAGTGGGTGTAGTAGTTGGGGAAGTTGTATCTGGTGTTGCATTTAAATCTGGATCCAGTTTCGCTCCTATATGTCAGATATCCCTAGGCCTCGAGTGGGCTGGTTGTAGACAGGTCCACGCTTCCTCAGTGTCTGAGGCCCATGTGAGAGCCCTGAGCCATTGCGCATGTGTGAGGGGTGCGGGGCGAAGCCAGCAAAGCAGAATGGCTCGTACCGCAAGGAGCATGCAAAGGCCGGCCAGTTTCTTGGAATTTCGGGGTAGCTCTGGAAAGTCATGAAATAGGCCCTTCATTGGGGAGGGGTCGATAGATTGATCAAGTATAGCAGATACGGTTGTGAACACCGTCTCCCAAAATTGGGAGAGGCGGGGGCAGTCCCAGATCATGTGCATATAGTTGGCGCCATCCTGCCCACACCTGGGGCATCTTGGGGAGTGATCACTAAGCATACGATGCAACCTGCTCGGGGTATAATGAAACCTATGCAACACCTTTAGTTGAATCAATTTAAAACGGGAATAGAAAGATACCTGGTGTATACGGGCGCACATGTGAGTCCAGCGCTCGTCTGTCACCTCCACCGCGAGGTCCTCCTCCCACGCCCGCCTCAGCCCAGTGAATTTCGGAATGGTTCTGGATTGCATCATTGTGTATAGCCTAGATATTTTCCCTCTGGTAGGTGTGGGGGAAGTCAGTTCCTCGATAGCGGGATCATCCAGTGGCATTGCTGGAAACATGGGGTAGTTTCTTTTAAGGGTTTTACGTAGAGCTGAATACTGAAGCCATGCACTCGGACCACCCTTCAAGGGCAGCGGCAGGTCAGACTACTCAACAAAGCTACCCTGCTCGAATACGTCATGGAGCAACTCGTATCCCACCTCAGCCCATCTGCGTGCAGTCGACGGCGGTACTCGTGGGATCCCGGGGAGAAAGTTCCACAGTGGGAGATTGCCATGAAATGGATGAGTGTCATCTAGCAATTTCCACGTTTTTGTTAGCGCCAGGGAGGTGCAAGCCACCGGATTCAGTGTATCTCGTGCAAAAGGAATGGGCTGTATCACCAGGGAGCGGATGTCTCGGTCGCTAACCGCCAGCCTTTCAAGTCTAACATGTGGAGGAGGGTCAGCTGTGTTAAATACTGGTTGGTCTCTCAAATCCAATACACGTCCTACTGGTTTAAGAAAATCGGGGGCCCCAAAGCCGCCGTCAGCCATCGGGGTGGACAAGGTCCCGAGTTTGAGCCTGACCGCGCCCGAATGCCACAGAAAAGAGTTGATGCTCCGTGTCAATACTTGGAAGAAACCCTCGCCCGGCCACAGGGGGACGTTGGTGAACCTGTCTAGTTGTTGGGGTAATACTATCATTTTTAATAACCCTATTCTGCCCGCCAGGGAGATCGGCAATTTGCTCCATGCCAAAGTCTTAGTCGCCAGATGCGCAAGGTAGTTTTGGTAGTTCTCCTCGAGGGTCGTCTCAAACTGACGTGTTATTTCAATCCCCAGATATGTGAACTTCGACTGCGCCCACAAGAACCCCATGGTGTCAGGGGGGGGGTGCATTCCGTGAGCGGAAAGAGTGTAGATTTTGTGCAGTTCACCTTGAGGCCTGAGATGTACCCGAAGTGGATAACCTCTTTCAATATTGGAGGTAAATTAGTGGAGGGGGACCCCACAAAAAGGAGTGCATCATCAGCGTAGAGGGATACAATATCGGCTTGACCCGCCGAGCGAAGCCCTCTGTGCGAGAGAACCTTTTGCCGACATGCTTCGACAACTTCAATCGCTAAAGCGAAGATCAGAGGAGAGAACGGACAGCCCTGTCTCGTTCCCCTGGCAATATTAAAGAATGGGGAGCATCTGTCCTCCGTGCGGACACAGGCCACAGGCCCTGAGTAAAGTACCTTGACCCAGGAGCGAAAAGCCGGCCCGAATTTGCATTGTTCGAGCACCCGCCAGAGGTATCTCCAAGAAACCGAATCAAACGCCTTTTGTATGTCGAGGGTTGCGGCGACCGCCTGCACATTGGGGCTGATCCTGCTGATTATATTAAAGAGCCGTCTAATGTTCAGAGCGGTGGAGCAGCCTGGAATGAACCACGCCTGGTCCGGGTGTATGATGGATGGTATACAGGGAGCAAGCCTGGTCGCTAACATTTTGGCAAACATTTTTGTGTCACAGTTTATGAGGGAAAGTGGGCGATATGAGCTGCACTGGGTGGCAGGTTTACCAGGTTTAAGCAGTACCGTAATTGTGGCTTCGCGGAGTGATGAGGGGAGTGTACCTGCTTCTATCGATTCCTCCCAGAGAGCTATTAGGTGAGGGAGTAAGAGAGTCTTATAACATTTATAGAATTCAACCGGGATGCCATCAGAGCCAGGGGCCTTCCCCGAGGAGAGAGAGTCTATGGCATCTGTAAACTCTTCCGTGGTGAGTGGAAAATCAAGGGAACCAGCGGTCTCGGGAGAGAGGACCATTAGGGGGAGAGCCGTAAAAATAGGAGTCCACCTCCGCCTCCGTGGCCTCGTCCGAATTGGAGTATAGGGCTTTGTAAAAGGCAAAGAACTCCGAGTTGATGGCCTGTGACGTGGTGGCTAAGGAGCCATCCGAACGAACAATCCCAGGTATATGTGGAGCACCCAGCTCATGACGGACGAGTCTAGCAAGGAAGCGGCCAGGGCGCTCGCCCTCTCTGTATCTCCTCGCCAGGCCGGGGCTATCTAGGAATTTTTGTTCCCGTTCCGCCAGGGAGCGAAAAACGTCCAGCTCCACTCCTATAGCTGCAAGGGTCGCAGGGGTTGAGGACCGCGAGCACTGGGCCTCCAGGGTCGACAGTTTGGTTTCGCTGACAGCAATATCCCTTCGATTTGTTCTAAGTATGCCACTCTCTTTGGACAGTGCTATGCCGCTAATAATGGCGACTGGTT
Organism: Ambystoma mexicanum; assembly: GCF_040938575.1. Taxonomy (NCBI): domain Eukaryota; kingdom Metazoa; phylum Chordata; class Amphibia; order Caudata; family Ambystomatidae; genus Ambystoma; species Ambystoma mexicanum. The sequence goes on along the minus strand of NC_090937.1, from coordinate 182,589,264 downwards.
GTTTGATCATGGAGGCGCCTGGTAGCCAGTAGACTCTGAGGGTAGCCAGCCTCCCATGCACTGCCTCCGGGCCTACCGTGCACTTAGGGGACTGTGGCTAACAGTTACAACCCCTGCCTCCTTGCACTTACCCAGAGCTGCGCTGCCCTTACTTAGAGCAATGCTGCCCTGATTGTACCCCCCCTTACCTCTCCCTGGCACTTGCCCTCCTCACCCCTCCCTGCACTTTACGCTGCAGCACTTACACATTTTCTTACCAGGCCTTGTGTCAGATCGTGCCTTTTCTTCCCTCTTTCAGTCTTCCCTCCCTTGTCGCGCCTAGAAACACTTCTTTACACGCGTGTTATAAATGACATATATCATTGTACATAATTGGAGAGACATAAAAACAGTAATTAAACAGGTGCGGAAAGCCAGAGAGTGAGGGATTGGAACAGTTATCCAGAGAGGTACTGCAATAGGATAGAGAGTGCAGGAGCAAGGACAATGCATTTTATCCCCCAGTAAGCGATGCCTAGGAACCATGTGGTGTGGGAAGAATGCTGCAATCATCCTGCTGGGGGCTACTGCCCAGACGGTCAAGGCCTAGATCAGTGAAAGGAGGGCATTGCCCACTGCTAAAGTATGGTTCCCATTACGCTAACGCTAGCCTTCTGCAGGCCAAGAGAGTTGCATTGTTGCTAGTCAGCTAGGCGCAATAACCCAGATTCCTGGTGAGCACCAGGAGACCCAGAGGGACTGAGAAATAGAGTACATTTCAGTCTGTAGTGGGTGAAGGAGAGCAAATGAACTACCGCTGGGAGGTGAGTGAGAATAACTTTTCTGACCACCTAACAGGGTGCCTTTCAGACAATCTTGGATATCTCCTAGGGCAAGGAAGATTAATACGGGTAACACTTGGGATCTTAGGAAGGCTATCTAAAGAGCCCAGAGGAAACAATTCTGCATAAAACCAGGCACTGTCCAGAGACATGTGGGACTTAAAAGTCTATCTAGAAGAGGGGGAAGCTCTGCCTGAGAGTTTTGCAGGTCTTGTCTCCAGTCTCAACCAGACTGACTAACCAATTATTCAAGTCCCGTTGGACAAAGTCCCAATGTTTCTAATCTCAGTTTCCAAAGGGTATGTTGTGGCTCTGGTACAAGGCATGATGCCAAGGTTTCCAGTCCCTATGCTTTGCCACCCACACCTACACCTTTCCCCACGTAAGCAACCCTTTTATTTTTTGTCAGAAGACATTCCGTAACTGTAGGAGTTTTACCCCTCCCCTTTTGAGAAGTACCTGGAAACCTTGAAAATGTCAGGTAAAAAGACCTAGTAATAGGGAGGAGTCCAAGGTTGAACAGGATCCACAGAAGGGAAGCCTTTAAATCTGCCAAAGGCATGTGTATTTGATTTATTTATTGGGTATTTATGATGTACCTCGAAACACATTGTATATAGGCGCAACAAGATAAGGGGGGGCAGGGAGGACAAAAAAAACGCACTCTCTGAATGTCACAAGGCCTAGTACTACCAAGTGCAGTAACGAGAAGTGCAGGGGAGATTGTCCGGTCTGGCACCCCACCCCCAAAGGTCCTGTGAGAAACAGAGAAGAGGAGGGGAGGTCCACGTGATCTCTGCTTTCCCCTAGCTTAGTGTGTGCCAGGGGAGGCCGGTGGACAAAGTGCGAGGAGAGGGCTACAAGGGTGCAGGCCCAGCCGGGCTAGTGTGGGGGGAGTGGCCCAGGGCAAGCGCAGGATGAGGGGGTTCAGGGGAGACCAAGTGCAGGGGTAGACAGGACTAGGAGGGCCTGGTGCCCTGTAAGAATTTGAAGAAACCAGGCAGCCGGTCAAGAGGCAGACAGGGACATTTGCCAGTGGAAGGGGTGGGGGAAGGAAAAAAAGAAAGGGAAGGTCTTGAGAAGCTTCCGGAACTTAAGGAGCTCCGGCTGCAGTCTGAGAAGGGCTGGGAGGACATTACAGAGTGAGGCACCTGCGGAGGAGAGATATCTACCCCCACTCTCTGAGCTAGAAGACCAGACGCTTTTCCAAGCAAACTCTGCAGATCTGAGGGCTCTGTTAGGAAGGTATTTAGGGAGAGAGAGTTGGATGTAGCTGGGCCCCAGAAAGCCTTGTGGATGATGCGAAGATCAAGTTCAAAACCCTCTGCATCAACCCGGGAGCCAGTGGAGAGATTTCATGGCTAGAGAGATGTGGTCCAAGGATAAGTCTTGCAGTCGTGTTCTGGATTAGTTGAAGGAGGCGAAGGGAGGAGTTAGGCTCTTCCTCAATCTGCCTATTACAGTAGTTCTGCCTGGAGAAGACCAGAGCTCTGGACACATTGAGTTTCTGGGGGAATGTGAGGAAAGGGAGACTACCTTTGAAGAGGTGTAGATGAAAGTGGTAAGGTCTGTGATGTGAGGAGTGAAGGAAGGGGAGGAGTCGAAGATGACATCAAGGTTTTTTTTCCTCACAGGCGGGTGAGGGGAGGGGTGCCCATAGAGGACGGCCAGAGTGTGGGAGGGAAAGAGGGAACTGGGGTCCCAACGAGAAGGATCTCTGCTATTCAGGCATGGTGCACTGCAACTTCTGATGTAATGCCAGTAAGACAAACAGACAGGCAGGCAGGAATGAGAAAGGACGAAGATGAGGCAGAGGAGGGAAGCTTGAAGGAGAGCTGCGTGTCATCTCTCCTAACTTCCAGTGTTATGTAGAAGGTGGTCATCAAGTGGGCTAGAGGAGGCAGGTAAATGTTAAATAGCCAAGGCAAGAGGATAGAGCCCTGGGGGACACCACAGGTGGAGAGTGAGATGGTGGAGAGAAAAGGGCCGAGTTGAACCTAGGAGGGGCGGTCCGAGAGGAAGGATGTCAACCAGTCCAGAGCCACGTCCATGATGCCAAGGGTATCACAAAGCCAATATATCAGGTGGCATGATTGACCATGACAAAGACAGAGGAAAGGTCAACATGGATGAAAACGGAAGGTGAGCCAGAATCGAGATTATAGAGAAAGTCTTCATGGGTGTTCAGGAGAGGAGTTTCTGTGCCTCTGGCAACTCTGAAGTCAGACTTGTGGTTGTGGAAACAACCAACAGATTCAGAGTGGTGGATAAGCTGGGAGATGGCCAGCTCCTCCAGGAGTTTGCCCCCGAAGGTGGTAATGGATATAGGGTTGTCATTAGCCAGACATGAAGGGTCGGCAGAAGGCTTTTTGAGGAGAGGGTGCACAGGCGAGTGCTTGAGGAGAGAGGGGAAGGAGCCAGTGGCAAAGGAGTAATTGTCTCCCTTGCTCCAGCCTTGACCGATTTCTACAATGTGGTCGGACCAGAAGGAAGAATGGAGAGGGAAAGAGTCACAGAGGTTGCGGAAGAGACCAGAAGCTGCATCAGTGGAGCCAAGGTGAATATTGAATTCTGGGAGGAGGAGAAGCTTGGAGGAGGAGGCCAGTAGAGAAGAGGTGTGGTCAGACCATTCAGAGAGGAAGTGGGAGACCTGGCCAAGGGGCCTGTAGATGTCTGCAGGCTTGGTTTATGACCCTGGCCGCTAAGGCATTTGAAAGAGGAGTAGTTCTATCTCCTGGCCTCTTTGGGTCCCTGCTTCTATCATACCCACTCACTTAGGGAAGATCAGGGCCGCTCCGCCCCCGGGCCAGTTAGGCCTGGGCTTAGAGAGGATCTTGTAATCCTCAAGGAGGAGAGTGTCAAAACTTGTGAGAGAGCTGGCAGGGAACCGCGTCTCAGTGAGAGCGAGGACATCTAGATCGAGGTCTTCAAGGAGAAGGCAGATGTCAGCTATTCTGAACTCTGGCTCTGCCGTCAAACACTCTTCTAAGTGGAGCAGGTTGCTACTTTTGAAGGTCTTCCGAGATGGGGTACAGGAGTGTGGCACATCCATTGGAGGTGTTGGAGAAAACCTATCTCCACTTCTTTGTGTGCAATAAAGAGTTGTGAGGTGGAAAACCTGAATCATGAACGTTCTGTGAACCCCAACCCATCACATTGACTACATGGTTCCAGGTGTTTCTGCCTTGCTTCCAACCAGAGGAATCCTGCTTCAGGCTCTTTCTCCCTCTCTAAAGGCAGGGAAAGCTGGACCCTGTGCCTGGCAGTGCATTGTTCTCTCCTAGAGCTTCAGCAAGAAGGTTCTTGTTAGGCTGTTTACTCTTCCATCAAAAGCAGGAGGTGGGTTTCCCAACTACACTACTTTCACTTCAAGATGGTGTCTCTTGAATGCCATTACCACTTCAGAGAAGCTTTGCAGTTTTTTTCCAACATGGCGCCTGGTGTACTCCCACCTCCAGGAATGTTGAATCTTTTTCTACATAATGTCGGTGGGAAAGTGAGCCGACGCGTCGCCACTTCTCTTTGTTGCGCTTCGCTCTCCAGTGATTCTGCCTTCAGGGTCTACTCCTTGGCTCTTCGTATATTCAATTCTATACTTTTCTTCTACCCCTCTATTCGGCTGGTTCTTTTGCCTTCTCTATCGTTTCCCTGCTTTTCCTGCTGGGTTTGTGTGTGTATTAGACTACCCCTGTTTCCTGCCCTACCTGCTGACTTACGGCTGCTGATATTACTTCATTCTCCACCTTTTGGCAGTGTTCGCCTGTCACGCTGTAGCTCTCTGAGCCTCTATATTGCTCCATTTCCCCCCTCTATTTCGGAATCTTCTCTTCTTATTCTTCCTTCTACCACTCTTCTTCCTGTTGCTAATCATTTATCCTTCCTTTTTCCCCATTCAGCAAACCGCCAGCTCTTTCTTGAGCTTCATTACTGCAGGTACCAATCGCGGTTGTATTCTATCCTGATATTTATTCGTTCCACACTAGTAATTTCTCTTTTTCCCTACTCTCCACTGTTCTTTCTCTTTCTTCCAGTTTATCCTTTCCCAGTGACCCTTTCCCCTCCTTCTCCTTTTATCCCCTTGCCACGTTTTTCCTGCACAAGACTACCCTTGGAAGTTGCTCTCCAATAATCCTTAAGTAGTAGGAAGGGACAAGTGTCCTCAGAATTCCAAGGCTGCAAGAAACCATTCAACATCCAGATCGGGTTTTATTCCCGAAAGGCGTTGGCCCGCCAAGTACACAGAATCCGTCTGTCTCTATCCAGGTATCTGAATACTTGGCGGGCTGCTCCCACACACTTCTCATCACTAACAGTTCTAGTGATAGAAGTACAACCTGATCTGTCTGATGATATATCATCTCACCAGCTACTCAGGTCATACTGTAAGAGGATTCAATTCAGCACTACAGCCAAGTCAACGCCTAGTCTAGAATACTGAATGAAAACCCTTATTGATATATCTTTATGTCCAGTTCATGCGTTCTGGATGACTACCCCTATATAACACCCCTCTCTTGGAATCCTCCTGACCCCACTGAGCCAAGAAGTAGTTCTGTTTTGCAAGTTTAAATGATCAAATAAACCTTTTAACAATAGATATATATATCACACTTTAGAATAAATTAATAATTGAATAGCACACTTAATCTGATATGATAAAGATTAACAACGGAGAATCTGGCACTAGCACACTTCTTTATAATCAATGATGAGTGGTTATAGGATGGATAAGATTGCATCCATTTGAAACCATAAAAGTATTGTTGCTATGTGGAATGAAATGCAGTACAGAAAATAACTTGACAGGATTTCAGCAAAGGACAATGTAATCACTTTCTTGGACAATTCACCCCCCCCCTTTTATGCTATGCAAGGAAATGGAAGGAAGGCACACATTTAATTGCATTTCTGAGAACTGTGATTCAGTTAACCCCAGCAAGCTTAGACTACAGAAGTTGGAAACACAGGCCCAAATGCTTTTAAATGTGCTGGCAATGTAGAAAAAAATATGCTAAAATGCTTTTAATTCCCTCTAGGAGGTTCAGGGTGAGTGAAATCAAGTTAATATTAGTCCAGGCTCACTTTAACCTGCTAGTTACACCCTAGATCCTTGCTAAATGAATTTCTGGCAATGGAAGGCAAGCAGCAGCAGATATTTTACCGCGATTTGCAAATTTCTTCACGTGTAAAAGTCAAATCGCGGCTAAATTTGCGAATGCGCCGAGGGCGATTACAGAGGAACTACAAGGACTATCACTATCGTTTTGGGTTCCTAGGAAAGCCTAGGATCTCAGCTTCCAGATGAAAGTTACTGCAGTTACGGTCACGGAGATATGAGCGATTAAATAAAGGTCGTTTTTCAGATTTTAAATTTTTAAGTTCAAAAAGACAAGTGCAGCTTGCAACTAGAAAATGACAGGTGACAGATATATTAGCTTTACAAATGACAGTTAAAAGGTCACCTAAGTAGAACTGCCTCCTAACTAAGAGATTGGTTCTGCACAGTTCTGCTATGTACTCACAATATATTTAGAAATATGCCTTGCCACGGATCTGGTCAGGTTTTGGACTGCACTCCGGTTCAGCTCTCTCTGGTTCTGCTAACAGGTCAGCTCTACTCTGCTGGTCTGGTCTGGGTCTCTGAAGGTTGATGGAGGTAAAGTATGGATTTTCCCGGCAGAGCTTCCAGCTGCAAATGGATTTGAAGGTCCTATCTGTCCTGTCTGTCTGCTTTTATGTGTTTAGAATGTGGGTGTGTTCTAGCATCACTGACCCTACCTCTCTCTCAGCTCCCCCAATCAAGTGAGAAATGGAAGTTTGACCAATTAGAAGCTAAGTTGTGTCAGAGTGATGTCATTTTACAGCCTGCAGAAAGTCCACTCCTCCTGTCAACTTGCACACAAATCTAGATTTGAACCAAATACATATTTGCAGAGGTACATATTGTTTTAAAATCATATGCACCCCTCACATATCACAGGAGGTATACCCTGTTCAAACTCTGCTCTTCCTGGGAGCTTGCATTCAGAAATGGCAATATTTTGCACTTTTTAACTGGTTTGCAATACCGGACATTACCCCAAATTTACACACATGTGCGCAAGGAGTATGGACATTAGTTGATGAAGTGATTTTTCACATGCACACATGTTCAGGGGGGTTTTAGCAGAAAAGAGGATATTACTCAAAATAACACCGGTTCTAAAAACCTCTTAAAATGTGGGCAGAAAAATCACAAGAATTATGGTGTCATTTAAATAATTTTCACAAGTCCGTACTATGAGTTATTCATCTTTTTCTAAAACCATATTCTGGCTATAGAGGTGTGTCTTTTCATGTCACATGGTACAGAAACCAGTCTTTCCAGTTTCTGCCAAGCTCAGAGACCCTGCCCCTCCCAGCTTCTGCCAAGAGGAAGCTCCATTTACGACATCTGCAATAAACCATCTGCCTGAGTCAGGACAGGGCTTTGTTCAGAGCTCCTGTATTCTGTGGGGGTTCCCCTTAATTCAATTATCAGAGAGATGGCATATCCTTAGTGTGGCCAGCAAAAGGCAGATAGGCCTGGGAACACAGCTGTGACTCAAGTTTCACTCCTGATGGGGGGTAGTTGCCAGGCAAAATTGGAATCTCTTTAAGCCAGTTTCAGATAAAATGTCACTTTTTGTTCCCCAGTCTAAGTCAAGACATTTTTTTACATATGCAGCTAGGATGCTGATTCTAAGTGTAAAACTATGACATTTAAACAATTGCAACCTATGTGACACTCAGAGTAGGTCACTCAGACACTAAAAAAATCTAATGTTTAAATTGACTTTCAGTCCAAATTTACTTAAGACTGGCTGAGCTGTGGATTTCAGCAGTTTGTTATACACCTTCAAGTCACTTCAGAATATAACTTTACATTGGATCCACCTCTCAGTAAGTCTTTCCTTGGCCTGTTTTGGGTTCATTTATTCAGTTTTACAAACAAAAGTAAAATCTGGTGGTTTTAAAACGCCGGCTTTCTGATAGTGGTGAGTACTGGTACTGCACCCCTTTTTGGGATTTAAGAAAATGAATTCCCAACAGTTATGGGTTTGCTTTTGGCAATCTGAAACCATTGGGAATGGCAATGCTGACTACTGTGTGGGTAGTCCAATGGTGGTTTTAGGCAGTGTCCTTCTGTGCCCATAACATCGGCAAAAATGGGTGGCAGCCTATTCTTCATGCATTTCCCTGTGCATTTTCTGGGAAGCTCTGGCCATCATGATGTTTTCATGTCAGTACTGCACAGTTTTGAGGTAGGGCTCGGATGCATGGGTAAATACATCCCACAATACTTAGGTGCCCCCCCGCCCCCCAAGAAGACACCCAACCAGCAGATACTGAGCACTGGTCAGAATTCACACAAGCAGTCTCCTTTGTGTGAATTTAATCTAGTAAGACTGGCAAAAATGGCTGTTCCCACTGTGGTTGAGAAATGTAAATTACATTTGCAAGTTCCTTTATTTCAATGTATACATTGAAGCAAAAGAGAGAATGGCTAACATAATGCAGCCTAGTTTAGGAGCGATGCATTATTCTACACTGGCCTAGTTAGAGGAGCCCACCTTGAATATGTATACCTGATTAGAAGAAGATTTCCGCTTGGCACACAGAAACATATATCTGTTTGCCCGCTCAGTAACTGCACAATAGCTTATTTCTGTAACCCCACACACACTGTTTGTCTAGACTCTGCAACCCAACCTATTGCAGGATGGCTTTGCTTCAAATTTAATTCTACAATGAAAGGAACGTAATCAGCTCTCCTCTCAATATGGGACGACCTGAAAATAAGGGAGTACTGTTGTCCGAGTCTGCGTTGGATACTTCTAGAAGTATCCGCAGCATTCGACTCAGTTAATCACGACATCCTCATAACGAGATTAGAAGGACTCAGGAAGGATTTGATCCACAGTACGGCAGTGTCTGTTATCCTAACAAATAGAACGGAAACCATATGGATGAAACCTTTCAAATCCAACCCGAGAGACTCGACGTGTAGTACCACAAGGATCATCCTTATCCCAGCTATTATTCAACATCTACCTATCTCTACTTACGAAATCATCAAAAGTCACGGCCTCACCTGCTACAACTACACCGACGACACACAAATAATCTTCAAAATACAAGACAATCCTGAAATATACTCAACGCTAGAAAACTGTGAGGTAATTAGAGTTCATCCAGTTGAATAAATCACGAAGGCAATCAACCCAGGCAAAACAAAAATTATGATGGTCACAAAAAATGGACGCGAAAACCACCTCATCCCTTGGCCAAGGGAACTCGGGACAACCCCAGCACCTTCACTGATTGTAAAAAACCTGGGGGTCCTGATGGACAATAATCTCACCCTAGAGCCACAAGTAAAGGCTTTACTCAAGAAAGGCTTCTTTCTCCTGCGAGCGGCAAAAGGGATCCTAGCGTTCCTATCATTTGCCAACAAAACAACCACCACCATCATCATCATCGCTCTAGTCATGTCCAGAGTAGACTATGCCAATAGCCTATACCTGGGTATGCCTGAATGACTTCTAAAAAAAACTACAACGCATACAAAATGCCATCCAGGCTTCTTCTCAAATTACCCCGAAGAGAACACATCACGCCGGCACTAAAACACTACATTGGCTACCATTAAAACAATAAATACAAATCAAAACAATGTGCATTGCGCACAGTGCAGTACACAAACAGGGCACTGAGTTACTGAGAGACAAATTACACCTACATCAACCAACAAGAACGCTCAGATCAAGCAATGACATCCGCCTGGAACCAAAAGCCTACAATAAAAGAAAATTTAGAGGATCTTCGTTCTCCCACCAAGCGCCGAAAACCTTGAACAACCTACCAAAGTACATACGCAACACAAGAAACCACCTACTATTCAGGAAACTACTCAAAACCTGGCTCTTCACTTCATAACTAAAAGACCACCAACAGGGAGACACACACACACACACACACACACACACACAACCAAAAACAACCTTGAATGAAGAGACAGACTCTTTTCCCAGTCGATTGCTTGGTGTGAGTCGGGAGTTAAGGAAGACACTACGAAACACCAAACCACTAACTGGTCTTTAGTGTCTTATCATGGTTTGCTTTGTATTTGAGAGACAACAAAGACGGAAGTACTAGGACGACTCATCAATAGCACCCTGGCCTTGGACCACATCAAGCTTCAACAGACCAATGTCACAATAGATAGCAAGGGAATAGGGAGCACCTAACCTCAGCTCCCAACAGAGGGAGCGAAATTAGACACAACCAATGACAATATACAATGCTCACTAGGATACAGCTGGGACCGAGCTGCACCATCACACACTACACTCATTCAGAAATAAGTAACAACCCCGCCCACAGGGTGTGTTTCGTCTTCTACCTTAACAATGCAATTTGAGTACGTCTCTCTCCCACTACACAGGACTCTTAGAGGTGTAGGCTACACCTAGATCCGATTAGAATATGAGGATGCGCGCGCATTTGGAGGAAGTGCATTTGACGAAGTGCTGTTGGCTGTCAGCTGGGTGCGCGGAAAACAAACTGTATGTGTACCCTTCTATAAGGTATTTCTCTGACTTAATGTTGATGACAATCCCCCAATATGTTTGCCTTTGCACATAGTAAAAAGTAAAACATCCTCGGCTATAGAAGAAAGCGGCGTGCGGCCGTTATATATTAAGAGCTGGTTGTTGCCACTAGTGACAAGTGTGTGTTTAAACATTGCGAATTACTCGCAGAGGTAATTGAGTGAGCCGTGATTTCTGACAATGTGGGTATGCCTGTTTTTAGAGACGCCATCATTGCAAAGATCCTAAGACTGCCTCTCGCACTGTTCATTTAAAACGCTCCAGTAAATCGGCTTCAAATGTCAGATCTACATCGCTGTTAGCAGACATTCATACGCTCTGTGCTCCTGGGAACAAAGTGGGAGGTGGCCCAAATAAACAGCAGCTGACCGGTGTTCCATGGAATGGCCCTGAACAGGAGAATGCAGCAAACAAGGAAACAAAGCTGAACCCACCTGACCTATCGTCAGTAATTAGTAAACATGTAGAAAGGTTAAATATATTGGGAACTCTTCCTGATTCATTGGTTATAGCGGGGGCATTGTCGTTAAGTGATCAGAACACAGAGTCTATAAATGGTCTACCCCAAGATGAGATGGTTATAACCAATGATAGCTTCAACAGACCAAAAAACAAACCAACTCTAACGCTATTTTTTTTGTTTATGAACTTAAGCAAGTTGTTAACGAGTGTGAAATTGCCTCAGAGACAATTGCTTCAGTAGCCGCAGCATGTGAGTGTATAAAAACCACGAATAATGTACTAGGGCATATGCTTGAAGAACGTGAGTGTTTTCCTGTTAGGAATATAAATAGTAGTCATTTTTATAACACACCTATGCAAGGACATGAAGTTAGTACGCATTTATCTTGTAATCGAGAACAGGAATGCTTACAACATTTAAACATGCAGGATTGATCTCAGTCGCCTGTCATGTTTTCGCCTCCAGTCCATAATTCATCTGTTTTATACTGCTCATACACACAACCCACGCCCAGAAGAAACCACTCTGCTTTTGTTGAAAAACCACAAGCAGTGCCGGGTTGCTTCTTGGTAGGGCTTGAAACTTCTCAGCGAGAACAACGCTGCATTCATGGTCTGCAAACACGTCTCTATGACATGTTGGACACCAAAATGAGCACTCAGCACAGGTTGCTGACACAATTTATAGAAGAAGATGAAAATAAAAATCTTAAACTATCCTCATGTCGATGTGCGCCCATTTCATCATGTGATATTGACACTGCAAAACTAGAAGCAAGGAAAACATGCAGGAAGAAGTTTTGCTCATTGATTGCAATACTGCTTGTTGACTTAAGGTGCAATTAGGGGCAAAAGAGATTAATATACCCTGCTCGACTGATTACGCTTCTAAAAGTAAAACTGTTGACAAAGTGAAGAATCCACACCCCCAGCTTTCAGTCTTTTGCTCCCCATTTATAATGATTACTGGAGTGCAGGCTGATCATGTTGGACTAAAAAAAAAAAAGCGAAGTTGACAAATATTATTGATCCTGTGAAAGAGATGATGAAACACACTGTTAGTCGCTTCCTTCTCATTTATTTGAACCTCTTTATTCTCTATGGTACTAACTCGGAAGCCCCTACTTATAATATATCTGACATCAAAAATAAAGACCTGAAAGTTTTGCCAATAGCCATGAAAAAGAAATCCAAAAATATCAAAACGACAGCTAATTTAAGACCTTCAGGTTCTCGTCAGTTCATACAGTCCTTGACAATGCCAAAATCTGCGTTAGCAGTGGCTAGGACTGCAATTGCTAACAAATATAGAAAGGTAATGTCTCAGAAAGTGACCCAGATTAAAAAGAGCTTGAATACACCATTAGCTTATGAACCGCTGGACAACTTAGTTCAGTTAAGTAAACAACAGAAAACAGATACGGTACAACTGCATAGTGGTTGTGAAGCCGGTACTGTGATTCCTAAGGAGTTGGCAGCTAAGATACCAACCCACTCTAATTTGGAAATAGATAGTGTGCATGTTGAAACTGCGACAAATAACCCATTTGAAAATAAGGGGGAAAAAGGAATAACCTTGAATGAATGGAGAGGTGAAATTGAACAAACACTAATGCGATTTTTTTCTGATAACAAAAAGCAAGACCTGGTAGCCCAAAATGTGAAATTATTAGATCAAGAGTCAAATAGTGAGCATCAGAGAGCGTTGACACAGCCTAAACAATTCATTCGAACTAGACAAGCTCCGAATACGCCAATGCAAAATCATGACTTAAACTGTCTAACACTGATTGTCTGTTCAACACAAAAGTTTGGTAGGGTTGTGGGCGACATTAAAGAGTTAAAAAAATGTTCTGATGTACAAGCTTTGGAGGGAATTTGTTCGGGCGATATAGATCAAATTGACTTTGTACATCAATCTGATTTAGCTATGGTTAAGTTATGGATTAAGTCTGGTTTGGTCAAGAATGCTATATGGCAGGCGCGTTATGAATTATACGAATTGGGTTTCATACTAATAGGCATTTGTTGTAGGTGAAGAGCACACTGATCTGTCAAAGGAACCCAATATATCACTAGAAATTATATAGGTCAGCGGGGTACAATGGCAGGCCAACAGTTTAATACACAAATCAATGACATCAGTGATTCAACCTTGTTTCTCAGAAATGTCAAGAGCTAACTAGGCCATGACACGGATGTATGTTCACTTGCATCTTGGAATACCAGAGGTTTTAAACACCTCACTTGTTAAAAAAATAATCTATTGCAAAGTTATGATATTGTGGCTTTTCAAGAAATATGGTTGTCAGTGCCCCCTGTTTGGGATAATCACAGCGTCACTCGAGTTCCAGCTATGATGCCGGTTAATGGCAGACCTATGGCTGGACTTAGGCGATGACCAAGGTTCAACTTTAATGTTTGATGACATTTTCACAGCCACCCTAATAGTATTTTTACCATTTGGATGAAACTAACAAAATACAATACCATTGCTCTAATTAATATATATTAGATCTAACATCCTTTCTATTGCATCAAAAAGGCGTCCTCTGTTATTACAGCATGGTTCCAACTGCTTCGGACAGTGGGCCTCATCACGAGTTGGGCTGTAGCCCTTAAATGCGGCTGTAATACCGTTACCACCGTATTTAAGGGCTGGCCCTATCACGAGTTGGGCGCTAAATGGGCTGTTTTACCTCCAGCCTTTCTCTGGAGGTGAAAATCCCCTGTTTTTGGCTGTATTACCGCTAGGCTGTATTAGCCCGCATATTTAGCGCTGAAAATACCCCATGGAATCCAATGGACCCAATGGGGAATGGGGATTTACTGTTAACACCCAACTCGTGATCCGGCGGTAATACAGCCGGACCGGTCGGTGCTAGGGCTATTACAGTCGGCAGTATTACAGCCGGGAATACAGCCCAACTCGTGATGAGGCCCAGTATATTCAGATCTCCTGTTACTAGTACGTTTTGACAACTAAACTGTTTGGAGCAATGTGGGAAAAATTTGACAACTGCTGCTAGACGGTGGAATATGCTATTGAAAGAGCGAATGTTATTTATGTTAAATGGAAGCAAACAGGGGGACATTCCTCCACAGAGGACATGGCACAGAGCAAAACAAGAAGCTTGGATTGATTACATAAATCAGCGTCTACAAAAATGTAATCAAATAATGCAATTCAAAATTGAAGCGCAAAATGTAAGTGATCATGATATTTTGACAACCAAATGGGGGTGGAATTGTGGAAGTAGTAATCATCAAAAATCATTAGCCCACACCATGACCCTGAATGCAGCGGGTAATAGATTCCATTGGTCCCCTTATTTGTTGGAGTATTTCCATGTCAGATTGGCAAAAACATATAATGAAGCATTTGGTCTATGTCTGAAGAAAGTCCCCTCGTATACAGAAATTATGCAGATATTTGTAGGACCAAAGAATAAGGCTCCAAAGGATGTGATACCTAAATTGCACTCTTATAATCATAAATTAGCTCTAAATTGAGCTTTTCGAATTACTGACAAAAGGAAGATTCAAACAATGGGCATATTAGAGAGAACTAGGTGTCTCAAATCATTAAAGTGCTCCTATAAGAACTGGCTTAGAGCAAGACATGTTGTGATGTATCAACATGATGCAGAGAATATGCTTGTATCATTACAATCTAAGAACTCTGCTAAAATTTGGTCTCTGCTGAAAATGTCACATAATAGGATTCAACAGGTGTCACAAATGAACCCCATTCCGGAAGCAGTATGGACTTCTCTCATTCAAATCAACATATAAGTTCTTGTAAAAAGAAGTAGTGATGTGAGTAGTGAGGGATGTGATCATGTTGATATACAATTTGATTTGCATGACATCGTTATGTATATTTCCAAACTCCCTTCATCTCGTGCCCCAGGACCGGATGGGTTATCGAATTTTGTAATTAAGCAACACCCAGTGGCATGGGCGCAAATTTTTATGACAATTTTTAAGCAAATTATCAAGACCCATTGACTTTCTCCATGATGGAGGTTAACAACAACTATCCCCATATGATCAATTTTGTCTCCCTTTTTATATGTTAATTATAGACCAATATCTCTACTAGATATTCCTAGCAAATTGTTTGCAAGGCTTCTTCTAAGGGATCTGAACAAATGGTTAGACAATGCTGGTTTGAGAGATCCAAATCAAACAGGATTTATGCCAGTGAAGGGTACTGCCATCAACTTACATCTTTTACAAGCCATGAACAATTGAAGGGGCAACCGGTGTATCTAGCCTTTATTGATTTTCAATCAGCTTTTGATTCAGTATCCAGAGGCTTGTTGATGGAGAAACTGATTAGAGCAAAATGCCCAAGCCATCTTGTATTTTGGATTAACAAACTTCACTCTAAAACCTCAGTTCAGATTAGATTATCCCTGGATGGGACTCTAACCCTCTACTTGTCGCAATGGGTTCCGATAAAGCAGGGATGCATCCTTGCTAGCACTCTCTTCAATTTTTTTGTTTCAGATGTGTGCTATGAATTTATGCAGGTCATTGCGGATGCGGCGCGTTTTGGAGAGCATGCAGTCCCCTGGTTGTTCTATGCTGACGACCTTGTGTTGTTGGCTAGGACCCTGAGGGGATTGCGTGCCCTACTATTGTGTTTGCTGATGCAAACTTCCCTAAGATTAATCAAATTTACCCAAACAAAATGCAAAATATTGATATTGGGCATGAATAAGTGTATTGATAAAAATTCACGACCTTGGGAATTGCAGAATGTCCACATGGAGGTGGTCTCTTAAATCATTACTGATTATAAGGCCCAGATATTTGAATTCAATGATTGTCACGGCTCGCTCTCTTCGCTCCCGTTCCCGTCACTTGGGGGCATGTTTTGGGGTTTATTCCCTACTGGACATTTCCTCCGAACCTTATGCTACAGTGCTGTGATGAATTGGGAGCGCTAAAACCTTATTTTCCAAGTTACTTCCCTTCCGGATCCATTCCAGGTTTTTGGCAGCCAGCATGCTACTTTAATCTAATGACTATGCTTCCCAGAATGCCTGGCTCACTGCTTCACCTCCTCCCTTGCAGGACAAGGTTGGGTGGAGGATAGGCAACACCTGTGGCTGCAGGTGCAGCAGGCGGCACACCTGAGGGGTGTGCTCGTTAAGCAGCTTTAAAAGCCTCCGTTTGCTTCAGTCCAGCGCTGGTCATTGTTGCAGTGTTCCTGTTGTGACTGGTCCCTTGTTCCTAGCTTTTGTGCCTAGTTCCTAGTTCCTGTTTCTTGTTCCTCTGCCCTGGATTTCGGATTTATGTGCTTAATTGATTTCTGCTTTCTGGATTTCCCTTTCTGTCTTCCTCTGTCTGCAGGCAGCCTTTCTCTGTGCTTTACCCTTTGATGCTGCCCAATTTGCCTGTGTTCTCTGTTTCTTTGCTACTGAAAAACTTGATGCATTAAAGGACAGCATCAGTCTGTCCCTTTGTAGATTTAGCTTCCTGCCTTTTGTCCTTGGATGGGTGGGAAAGGTTTCCTTTTGTGATATCATTTTCCCTGCTCCTGATCCTTACTTTCTATTGGGATCCATTCCATGTTTTCCATTGCACTTCTGCATTTATTTCCCATCGATTATTAAGTTTAGGGTGCTGTTGTAACTAGTCCCTGTGTGAATGCCTTTTGTTTTCCTCACTATTCTATAATCACAATTCCTACTTGCCCCTTGACTTGGGTCTTATTTATTTAGTTATCCTCCACCCATTGCTGTTATAGCCTTCTGGGTCCCTGTTTGATCAACTGGGTTCGTGGGTTTACTGACATTCAAGTGGTCTTTCCGGTCCTCGCGAGTACTGATTCTAAGTTCCTTATTCAGTATCATCCAGAGTGTCAGCTCACATATCCTGTCCTTGCTTGCCCTCAACGTGGGCTTAGCGCTGTCAGTATCTGTAATAGCATAGTGGGTAAGGAGTTTGCCGACTTTCCTTTCAGTCATAAGGAGGTTCCAAGTGCTTACCCCACATCCCTTTTCATATATTGGTATTATTGTTTCACTCTATTTGCACTCCTGGGTTTTTGTATACACGAGTCTTGGGTATTGTATGCACGTTGTTAGATTCAAAGTTGTTCACTGTGCGATTCCGTGCACATTTCCCTCGTCATATTCATTGCCTTCTTCCTTTCTTAACAATGATAAACCATACATTCGAGATCTGTACCATAAATTGATCTTCGTCTGTGAGATACTCGTTCGCAATCAAGCGAAATATGGTACATTTTCTATACTGCCTGCGATGATCTTCTTTCAGCAAAACGTCACTCCTATTTTGACCTATGGAGCTGAGACGCAAGATTATATACCTGAAGCTGTGTGGTCAAAAATGGAAGGAAAGTTTTGGAAGGCAATCCTGGGCGTACCGCAAACAACGTCAGCATGCCCAATTCCTGTCGAATACGGCAAACAATCTTTATATGTTGTATATGCCTGGAAATTGCTGTCGCTTCATAGGAAGCATCTAATGGTAAAAGGTACGAACTCAGCTTTTTGAAAATGCTTACCAACTACAAACATAACTAAGCACCATAATGAAATGAATTGGCGTATGAATATAAAAAGAAGCTAGTATTGATGAAGAGTTATTCTAATCCGGGAAGAGCCAAAACCAAACTATGGTAGTGATTAATGATTGGGAATTTTACTAAGTATTTTTCTACGGAATTAAGTTTTTTAGTTCTATGAGGATGATTTTCTGACAACCTCAATTTTCCACATAGGTTGCCAGTATTAATCCAGATTCTAAAAATGCTCTTAATTATTTGAGAATAAGACAGGAGAGTTACAAAACCTACATTCCCCATTCTGACTTTGTTGTCGCATAAATAATACCTCATTTGTTAGACACACGTTCAAAGAAACTTGACTCATTAAAGCACCTCGTGGTTGAATTCCCAGGTTTATTAGCTACAAGAGTGTGAATATTTAAACATATGTTTCAAGAACAATCCATTATGGAATCGGATGACCTATGGGATATTCTTTATCAGAGTCAGTCAACCAATATGAATGTAGCAATGATTAAACTTGATTGAAAAGTCAAACAAAGTTTTTACAAAGGACTTAGTTAAAAACCAATGAGTACATTTTATACCGCTGTGTTGCTGTGACAGAATTAGTATGATGTCATATCATTAAATGTGTTGAACATTGTTGATATTTATCTGTGTAAATGTATGAATTGTAACATTAAAAAAATATAAATTCAACACAATATAAAATTCAAATATAATATAATGCAATTGTATGGTTTGAAAGGTTGTCTTGTACAGCCGACCAAATTAAATTAAAAAAAAATAAAAAAGAACAGGATACCTGCTACATTATGAAGGCTAGGCCCACTGGTATAGGCCCTCAACTCTAGACTTGGACATAAATTGCCCCAACTGAGCAATCTCGCAGCCTATGGTACGTATACCTCACACCACTAGCGTGGAAACAGGCAGCAGTCACGGCCAAGCATCCATGCATGATAGAATACGCATATGACCAAACTCACATCTGGTACAGTGCACACATAGCCGTCCAGACTGACACCTAATGTACCATAACACCTCTACCACTAGCATGCAGCGACAACCACCCAAAAGAAATTTGGTATAGCTGACCTCACATAAACTCTCTCAACAATAGATATCTATCTCAAACCCTCAACAGCACCCACCCATGTGTCTGACCTCTCTTGGGCTGCTTAGTTGAGCCTTGCCAGCCACCCAAGTCCTAGAACTGCAACATGCACACACATCTCCTAAACGAACCCCCCTAGAATTTTCCAACCACATCGACTACGGTCACCAAGGGCGTTCAACCAAGGAAAAGCGCACTGAGGTCACACAGGTGGTAAAAAGCACTATGTAAAAAAACAAATACAACACAATACAATATAACCCACTAACCCAAAGCTCTAGGTTTTAGTGAAATTTCTGCATACTTAAATCACACAAACACTTCTCGCACAGCACACCGCACAAACTTCACCACACCGCAACAACATACAAACAATCAACACATAAGTCACATCAACAGCACACAAGGACTCGCATCGATCTGATATTCAGACCCAAGCTCACTTAACTGTGACAACCGAGCTGAAGCCCACAACAGGACACCACTTTCTCACTCTCCTACGCCCTTTTTACCCCACTAACCCATCCCGACCTCCTTGTTTGCAGATCCGCCTGAGCACTTGGGGACCAATTCCGTTGGTGACGGTGCACTATATAAATACCTTTAACAAAACAGAATATAACATAATGACTATGCCAGTGAACCTTGTCAGCACAACTGTGTAGAGGAGTACCAAGTCTAATAGTACTTAATAGCTTGTATGCAGAGACTCTTTGAAGATAACTGAGAAGCCAGCAGAAACCTCCTTAAAATGAGCTGTAAGTTCCAAAATTCATTGCCCTGGGTAGGCCTTAATGTACCAGAATATCTATGTAAGCTGAGACCCTGAGGTTCCTGTGTCATCTTCATATTCTTTTCAGCATCAAATTGCTCCCATGAGGCTCGGATAGACAATGGCTGTTAGCACCTCAGAAAGCCTGTGACTCGGATCCACAGCAATGACCCCTTAGCGCATGAAATAAGGTAAGCCAATTGTCTTACCTTAAGTGCTCACTGGGAGAAGCATCTTCCAGTTGGCAAGCAGTCGCGCACAGCCTGCAAAGAACGAATCATTCCAGAGGTTGGTCCAGTAAACATTTTACTTTTCATTGTTAGAACGCTCTTTTTATGCATTTTGGTTACCAGCGACATACATGATAAACAGAACAGACACCTAAGAGCTTGGTCGTCCAGGCAGCAACGGCCTACCTCAAAGGCAGTAGTAGTCAAATGTTTTATGGTGACCCCCGCCCCGCCCCTGAGTGCAAATATTGTGGTCAAGCCCCCGTAAGTAAAAAATAGGTTTGTACCCACTTCCACTGGTGCCATATGTGCTTATATTTTCTATTCAAAAAGGGAATGCAGTGATTGCTTTTAAGAGCCTTGAACCCCTTCCCCCTGCCATCCTTCAGGTTGCCCTATGGGGCCAGCCTCACAGTTTGAAGACCACTGCTCGAAGGGGAGGTATGAGGGGAAACAAAGGTTGGATCTGAGGGTACTGTATGGTGGTGCTTTGGCAGGTATCAGTCCACAGCAGGTTCTCCTATGCCTCTAACATGAGGGCCCCACTGGCGGGTTAAAAGGCAGCATGGTTTCTCTTTGTGGACCCTCATCACGGATGTCTGCAAGTTCAAATTGTTTTTTTTGGCTCCTACCGGACCAAAACTTCAGTGTGGAAACCATCTTCGACTTTATCTTCTTGAAGAAAGCATGAGGCTTCCCTGCAGTTGGAGCCTGAAGGATGTCCAGCTCTGGGGAGGTGCTGCGGCAGCTGTCCGTTTGTAAATGCGAGGCCCAATTCCAATAAATCCTCCCCCTTGCCATACAATTTCTCTGGTTCTCCCTCCTCTTTTAAGAACTCCATCATCTTTGACATAGGTTTGCCCATAGGAAGCGGGATATACTCTGGAGAAATATTGATATTGTGACAGGGGAGCCAAGGCCGGATGGGGAAGCTCAATACGGAGTCGATCTGAGTCCAATAGAGCCGCGACCATGCTTTTAGGCATGTAGTTACAGTCCAGCAAGGGATCCTGTTTGCTCTTCCCAGCGTGGTGGACTTTGTTGTTGCCACAGGAGCCGAGGCCAGCGACACCAGGGCATTGGCGAAGATGTCGAGCATCTTCAGCCTGAACTTTCCTCATTCACCCGGGATTGGAGGATTGGGTAAGAAACAATACCTGTGGGCATGAAGGAGGGGTGGGTCCTCAGCACAACCCTCGTCTCGTGGAATATCAGGTACGGAGGCTGGGAGAGATCCCTGCCCTCTCCTGTAACTTGTCGTGCGGAAAGGGTTTTGGCCACAAGAAACGCCGTCTTCCACAATAGGAATTTCAGAGGCGCCGGATCATCCTGCACCGGGACCGTCTGAGTTGACTGATGAGTCGCAGAAGCAACAGCAACGGGTGGGAACACATAGAGGAACAGGCCGTCCCAGAGGAAGGAGAATGCATCCCCCATGCTCCCCACCTGGGGGAAACCTGCTGGCGAACCTCCGGCACTTGGTGTTTGTCACCGTCACAGACAGGTCGATCTGGGAATTGCCCCATCGTCGGAATAGGAGATCTACTTGATCTTGCCAAAGCTCCCACTCGTGGCAAGAGCGCAGCTCCCTGCTGAGTGAGTCGGCGACAGTGTTCTTCACTCCTGCCAGGTGAAAAGGTACCAGGAACATCCCTTGGGCGACGGCCCAGTGCCACAGATCCTGCGCTTCCCTGGAGAGAGCTGGGGATCTGGTGTCCCCCTGCTTCCGAATGAAGAACATTGTGGTGGTGTTGTCGGTGAAGACCCGTACCACCTTGCCCTTGAGGGATGGAAGGAAGGACCTGAGGGTCCAAAACACGGCCGGAGCTCTAGGACGTTGATGTGCAGTGACCTCTCCTCCGGGGAGCCAAAGGCCCTTGTGTGGATATCTCTGGTGTGCGCGCCCCATCCCTCCAGGGATGCGTCCGTCGTCACTGTTTCCTGATGCGCTGGGGTCTGGAAGACCGCTGCCATGATTCCTGCCCCTCATGTCCCCAGCCCTCCAAGATGTCAGGCTGGAGCCAGGCCACAATCACCTACATGGCCCTCAAGGGCCTCTCCATCCCTCCAAAGACCCACTTTGAGTCTTGTGCCACAAGCGCCAAATCTGACTCCCTCACTCCCATAGGATAACATTGGGGATTGGACTTGTAGTGCATTGATGGGGACAAGATGGATGCCCCCACATATTTCGGTTCCAAGAACTGCATGTGCAGTTTAGTCTTTTGGGTGTGGTTCAGCCCAGAGACACCTGGGATACCCAGAGACTATTTAAGCCACGCCCAGGCTGAGAAACACGCTGCAGGTGCAGAAAACACAAAGCATGACACTCACCGTGTTCGGATCGGTCTCCAGTAGGCCTGCATCTTTCTTCTGCGCTCAGCTCCTGCAAGAACACCGTTAGGAACAGCCTTACCTTGCGGCGCTTCTGCCCATCATTCATCGCTTCTCCTGTTCTGCAGGCATCTTCGCCGGTGTCATTTCCCTAGGAAGCGGCATGCTGGGATGGGAAAGGGAAAAGAACAGAAAAAAGGCATTAGTAAGCATTTTGCAAATCTTCGCTTATTTTTAAAGACTGTACGAGCTTCAAACGCTTACCTGAATCCCAGCCGCTCTGGGGGAACTCTGTCTCCGGAACTTCTCATCCATCTGCAAGAGGGAAAAGACAGTCCAGGTTAGCGTGGAAACATCTAGAGGCGCCGCATACCGCGCTTACTCACCGCATTTGTTCTTCATAACCGGCATCCACGCTGAAAACGTTGCGTCACCTAAAAGACACAGGAAAAGAACTCAGTTCAATACAAATACGAAAGGGGTGCATCGAGTTCTCACTCACCTTGAGCGCTACTCATCTCAGCAGCATGCCGCCATCCCCGGACGCGGCCATCAGCTAAGGAAGGAAAGGAACGAAGTTAGAGAACTGTTCAAAAGACTCATTATACTTACCTGTCTGACTCTTGCCAGTGAAGTAACTAGGCAGCAACGAGCCTGCATCAATCAACGCGCCCCTGCGCTGAAAGCAGGACGGAGAGCACACTATCCAAGAACACAAGGTGAGCTGTGGATCAAA
This sequence comes from Ambystoma mexicanum, assembly GCF_040938575.1. NCBI lineage: Eukaryota > Metazoa > Chordata > Amphibia > Caudata > Ambystomatidae > Ambystoma > Ambystoma mexicanum. The sequence goes on along the minus strand of NC_090937.1, from coordinate 182,566,610 downwards.
GGGAAGGGTTGGACCCCGGGGAAGAAGGGATTCAAGCACACAGAGACAATAGGGAGTTAAACTCTACCAATCCTGTGTTTCAGGCCCAGTCTCCAGTCGAATAGCCTCCAGGGAAGGGTTTGAGGTCGTAAGAGATCAGAATAGGCTGAGTGACGTCCCCGTGGATACCAGGTGAGCGTTACAACCATGCCTGCCCGAGATGCACGTGGGTGCCCCACCACCAGATCGCTCACTGGAAAGTCTGGTTGAGGGCGGTCTTGTCTTTGAAGCTTCCCGCCATCTGTAACCAACGGGCGTCGAGGAACTCCTGGAGCGGCCGCATCCGCAACCTGCACAGCCGAACGAGGTAAATGCATGACGACATCATGCCGAGCAGGGACTTGACCATGGAAGTTGCCAGGGTGAGGTCCATCAACAGTCGTTGTAATTTGCCCAGGCTGGCTTTTATCCTCTCCTCCGACGGTGAAGCCAGCCGTGCCACCGTGTTGAGCCTGGCTCACAAGAAAAGAGCATCCTGAGATGGCACCAAGCAGGACTTTGCATGCTCAAGGACCTGGGGTTCTTGATAAACTATGCAGAGGGTCCTCACTGTGTGATCGACGGCGAGTTCCCTGGACTTCGCTCAGATGAGCCAATCGTCCAGAAAGGGGTAGACGTGGACCCTTGCAGGTGCAGCCGTGTCGTCACCTGTGCCAGGCACTTGGTGAAGACCCTTGGTGCCGACTTCAAACCGAAGGGCAGGGCCTTGAATTGATAGTGCCGCCCCTGGACCACGAAGTGCAGAAACTTTTGATGTCCCTTGTGTATGGGGATGTGGAAGTAGGCATCCTCCAGGTCCAGCGACGACAGGAAGTCCCCCTTCTTCCAGCTGTCCCAGCACGTGCTGAACGGTGATTATCCAGAATTTTTGGGATTTTATGTATTTGTTGAGGCGGCGGAGATATAGGATGGGCTGCCAGCCGCCGGTCTTGTTTCAGACGAGGAAGTACCGCGAGTATACTCTGGAGCCTCAGAGTCTCTTCGGGACGAGCTCTATCGTGCCCTTTTCCAGCATTGCTCGTACCTCTAGAAGTAGTTGAGGAATGTGGTTTTCTTTCCTGGCCACCGGTGGAAAATGGGGACACTTCCTTTGGAACTCCAGAGTGTGTCCGTGGGCCAGGGCATCCAGCACCCAACGGTCGGTGGAGATGGAGTTCCACACGCGGATGAAGTTCGCCAGCCGGCCTCCCACCGGAGTGCTCGGGTGGGGGCCCGACATCACGGCCGGTTCAGTCCTGCTTCGCCAAGGCCTTACCACCTTGGGCCCCTTTTTGGCAACAACGATGTCCACCAACCTTGTTGCGGCCTCTGCGATGAAGAACGGGCCGCCTGACAGTATGACGAAGAGCTGCCGCCGAATCCTTTGGAGGCACCTTGTGAGTTGCCTCCAGAGGGTTCAAAGGACGGCCGTCGATGAAGGAGCATGCCCAAGGCATGGGCCATCTCAGTGTCTGTCTTGATGGCCTGCAGTGACTCATCCACTGCCTTGCCGAACAAGTTGTTCCCGTCGAAGGCATGTCCAGTACCCTCGTCTGTACGTCCTGACGGAAGTCGGTGGCCCTGAGCCAGCCATGCCGGCAAAGGCAAACGCTGTTGCCCATCTATCTTTGGCCACCGTGATGGCGTGGTCCGAAGCCACCTCGCCTTCTTGTACAATTTCAAGGGCTTCTCCCCTTGTCCTCTGGGCGGAAGTCCAGGAGGGGGGTGATTTTTTTTTAAACAAATATTTTATTAGATTTTCAATTTATAACACATTGATAAAGTTCCTCCTGAGTTTAAACTGTTTTATCACTACTGCTCTATCAACAAGGGTAAGCATAACAGTAGGTCATCTCATAGAGCCATTGAACAATTATTAAACAATAATCGACCTTCCCTCCCACTACATTTAACAACCTTATTACATAATCCGACTTAACCTGGGATTGAATATACAACATATGGGGGTACATTCGGGAAGAATTTTGCCCGCAACAATGGATTCTAACTTAAAGTTCCCGTTGTGAGACTTTGGCGGGGAAATTACAATACATTGCTTTCCCTGCTTAATGTTTTACTGAAGCGTTTATACATTCGGAATGCCTCTGGAGGCATTGTAAATGACAACTCAATTAATTGAGAGGAATAACCACCAGGGCTTAGTTCGAAATTGACCACGCTTCACCCTCCATTACAAGTTAAGTGGCTTTCGTAAATGAGTAAGTCCATCATTTGTCCTTAGGCCATGCTCTTTAGGTATTATTTCGAAGAGAAATTGATTTTGTACATGTAAAGTTGGTTATAACGTATGTAAGTGAAATTGTGCTTTTATAGGACCGAGTTGTATCCTAGTGACATCCCCTTCTAAGGCTGTTGCACTGTCTTTGACATTACTATTTCAGTTTAGCTTCCATGTCTATTTTTGTTTGAAGGCATATAAGCAATTACAGCACAGCTTTTGACCACATTGAACTTTCATGTTCTTCATTTTACTCATGTTCCTGTCTTACCGAGCGTTATAGTTCGCATTATCTCGAGAGAGTTCAGGTTACATGTGTGTTTCGGAGCAGCCGGGGTTTGAAGAAATGGGCTTCTCTGTCCCGTACATGTTCATGAAATGGATTCCATATAGTTAGAAATGTTAGGTATTTGCCGGTGCTGATGGCGCATATCTTCTCCATAGCCATAACCCACCAGCATGCAGAGATTGGACCTTCTTTGTTTTTCCAATTTTGTGCAAGAGTCATTCTAGCTGCTGATAGTAGATGGGTGATGAGTTTAGCTGACGCTCCTGACATTGCAGATTTCCCTTCTATAGGGACGCCTAAGAGGATTGTCTTCGGAGATCTCGGTAGATCCACCCCTGAGATGTCTTTTATGTAGCTTAGTATTTCCTTCCAGTAGGCAACAGCTTTAGGGCACGTCCACCACATGTGAAACAGGTCTCCCTTCTCACCGCAGTTTCGCCAACAGTTTGGTGAGTAAGACTTAGATGGTACATGTCCCCGAACCGCAGAGGCATTCACAAAATTGCACAGTTTGTACGCAGATTCCTTTATTGTGGTGCATCTGGAAGTGCCGTGTGCACGTGCACATATTTGGGACCATTCCTCCTCCGTTAGAGACTCTTGCATATCTCTCTCCCAATTTATTTTGTATGCGAGATGGTCTGTTGGCTGGTCATTGGAGAGAAGTTTGTAGAGTCTAGAGACCCCCTTCGCCGTATTGCCTTCTTGAAGTGACAGTTCTAGGCCTGATGGCGTTCTCATGCCCGCCTTCTTCACCGTTGGGTGGGTAATCCAGTGCCTGACTTGCGCATATCTATAGCGTTCATTTTCCCCTATATTGAATTTTAGCTGGCAATCTGTGAAGAGCAATGGAGCGCCGTCTTTCAAATGCGTAATTTCTGCCCCTGACCAGCCCACCCAGTATCCCCGCTGGAGACCCGGTGTGAAGTCTGGGTTGCCCATCAGTGGCGTATATGGGCTCAGTCCACCAGGAATGCGTTTCTTTTTCCGGGCTTTATCCCAATTTAGTAGAGACCATTTTGTCATTTCTAGTAGAGCTTCTCTGTTGTTTCGGTTTTCTTTGCTCAGGCTCAAGAGGGCTATTAGGGGGACGGATGAGACTGATTGTTCGATTCTGCACCATCCTTTATAATCCTCTGGTTTCGCCCATCGCAGCATTGGTGCTAGTTGTTTTAAACCACAGCTCCCTATCGTAGCGGGCCACGATAGCAAGAGCGTTGGCCACCTTAATGGTCATCACCGCCGACGAAATGACCCGACGTCCCATGGTATCCAGCTTCTTCCCCTTGCCGTCCGGCAGGGAAGTGGAAGTCGACGCCGTCGTCCCAGCAGATTTCTTCTTGGCAGCCGCGGAGACCATTGAGTCTGGGGACAGCTGCGCTCTGAGGCACATTGGTGCAGAGTCTGGGACCCGGTACTTCTTCTCGTACTGGTCTCTCTTCGACGGGGCTGAGGATGGGTTCTTCAGGAGGGCCAGCCCTCGTCCCAGATGTCGTCCAACAGCGGGACTGAGAGCACGGTCTTCCTCTTGGCCTCTCATCGCTGATAAAGGAATCCTTCCTTCTTCTGCTCCTCGGGGCATAGCCGAAAAAGCTCGGAGGCCCTAGCGATCATGGCATGAAACAAGCCAATTTCGTCAGGGGGAGAAGCCCGGGGTGGGGGCAACGGGAGATCTGTTCCGCCATCCGTCCCCGTTGTCTCCACCTCCATCGCGTCCTCCGAGGGACGAGACGAAGGATGGAAGGGTGGGGGCGGATGGACTCGCCTCCGCATGGGTGAAGGGCTTCCCGACAGTCCGGCGGACGATCCAGCGGCGCCTGGAGGCACAGGCATCCTTGTTCTTATTTCTGAACACACGGTGTGCAGGGCTAGCAAGATGTCCTCCGACCTGTCAGTCGGTGGTTGCAGTGGTTGCGACGGGAGCGTTGGTAGCGGCGCGGTGTCCTCCAGTTCCTCGTCGATCTGCCGTTCCTTGTCGGCTCCCCGTCGCTCTCCATGTCCGCCTCGTCGGGGTCCTTCCCGTAGGACCGGACATCAACTCATTTCTTGTCCAAGACCGACTTGCAGCCCGACAGCTCATCCTCGTAGGAGATATGCTAGTCCGGTAGGACTATTGTGCCCCCCATTCTGCTCAGCCAGGGGCTTCACGGGGGTCTTTTCGATGGGCAGGAAAGACGATTGCCTCTGGGAGGGCAGGGAAACTCTTGGCTTTGAGGTCGTCTCCACTGGGGCCGCATATGTGGGCTTCTCCAGGGACGCTGCCACTGTTAGGCAGAATCGTGTGTAGTGCCCCTAGGGACCACTACACACAAATAAAACTACAAGTGGTAATACAAGTTCACCTTTGGTACAAGCCTGTACTACTATGTTAAAGTGGTAGCAGTAGCGGAGCAGCCAGGCTTATCTCAAGAGTATATGAGCAGTAGCAGAGATTACCCAAAGGGACCACAATTAGTGTTTGCTTGAGTCACAGTGACTCATATTTTTCTACCTGGAACCTTAAGTACATGTGTTTTATAAAAGATGGTTTAAAAATAAAACACTTCTATAAATTCAAAACCACACGTAAAATACACTACACACAACCAATTCACTTGGTACACTCTAACTCAAGGTAAGTACCCTATATTTTAACGGACTGGTGTTGTGAAACAAAAGACGTTACCGGGAATACATATGCAATCACTTTTTGACAGTAATGACAGTTCAGTCTTACTAAAGATACGCCTATCCGCGGCAAGAAATGTTACCGGGGCAAAAACACACTTAGCACCTGAGTTAACCAGAGGGAGCTGGGGGCAAAAATCATAGGCAATACTTTTGTCAGGGCAGACAGAATCAGAGAACACTCGTTGACAGAAATTCAAGAGTCAATTGGCCGGAGCCAGTTTCAAGTGGAACCGGGTTCCTGTTGTCGAGGATCACATAGTTGGACAGTTCAAGATTCAACGTTGCCAGGAGTACTTGGATATTGTCAACAGAGGAAGCAAAAGTTATAAGAAGGAGGGAAGACAGGGGCAAGCTTTGGAGGAGGAGAAAAGGTAGTTTCCTGCAGACCCACGGTTCCTGGTGCTTCGGTCGTGGAGACGTGAAGGAGGACGTCTGAAGGGGTCTGCACTACGCAGGGATGAAGCCAGCAGCAGCGACGGTGAATAAAAGGTGCGCTCCTTTAAAACAGGAGAGGCTCTTCAGATGGCTATCCGGACACTACAGCAGTGTGCAGCGATTTTGACCACGAAGAGGATCCTCTGGCTGTGGAAGATGAGCTGGTTGACCCCACCAAGCTCAAGGGAAGAAGACTCCGAACTGGATCTTCTCTGGTCGTCAAAGGGCAGATAGCTCAGGACTGCAGCAGGGCTTCACCGGGACGGGGTAGTTGCAGCAGCCATCTTCTTCTCTGCTTCTCTTCGGTTCCTTGTAGTTCCAGTGGCAACTCTGACTTCCAGCCCAAGAGTCCTGCCTTTTATGCGAAAATCCCCCATTCACACAGCCTGGCTATCAATGACGCAGCAGCGGGTTTGCCAATCATGGCAAAGTGCGACTTGGGTTTCCTAGGATACCATGTGCAGGGGGTGACTACACCCCTCCCTCACATTCAGCCCACCTAGACACCCAGGCGCCTAGAGGAGGGCTTCTTGGCAGAAGCCCGCCAAAAGACAGTGAACAAAGAAGGCAAACATGGTTTGCCGCGCAAAGTAAAACACAAGAAGGACTTTAACAAAAAGAAATGGTGAATAAACCCGACCGGAGCCAAAAGAAAGAGTATTTGGTCAAGCGGGTTTATGTTTCGAGGCTAATATAATAACTTTTCTACCGCGTTTATACTATATAAACGTGGTACTGTTTTAGGCTAAGGTAGATACCACAGCCACCAGCCAAGTCTAAATGTTAAAAGAGCCAAACAATGCTCTAGGAGGTACAGATAGAAAGGGTCACTTCTTAGCCCTTTTTAATACTCCATGTAAGATGGGGTCCACTGGATCTGTGGTTAAATGAATATGTAAAGTTAATGGCAACTTTACCCTTTTCTGGGGGACAGTAGTCAGCCCCAGAAATGGAGTCGGTGGGAAGTCTAAAAGACAACCCTGTGTCACTGCACTGAAGGTGCTGTGTAACACACAAAAGAAGGGGGCTACTGAAGTGGTGTACTCCAGAGCCCACAATCACAAAAACAGATGAAATACACATGGCAAAACATGGGTAAGAGTGGGGGAAAAGTGAAAAAAAATAACTCCAGAAATCCAGCAAAGCTGCTGGGGGACTCACGAGGTAAGGGAAATTAGCCATTGAATGAGAATTCTCCCTAACAGACACTTCCTCAATCGAAGCCTTAGCCAGGTGAATCTGGGCCTTCACGACCTTTGGCGCATCTGAGGCCTTCACCGGGGGGGGGAGGGTCACTGCCTCGCTCCTCCTTGGCTTTCTCTGTCGGGTTCGAGCTGGAGCGTTGAGTCGTGGTTGACAGCGTCGGCGATGCTGCGCCCGGCCTGGCAGCCGCGGAGCCCGTACCAACAGCGCTCCTGATGCCTGCGGACTCACGGTTCTTTGCCTTATGTTGGACCCCCGTCATAGGAGCGCCCTCAAAAGTCGTAGAAGACTGCTCAAACTTCTTCTTGGGCTCACATGCCACCGGGCTCCTCGCCTCCAGCCAGTCAGCGAGCAGTTTGCGACGGTCCTTCATGGAACGGATGGACATGCATGTGGAGTAGGAGTGTGCGTTCTGCAACGACGACTTGTCGGAGTACAGGCAGTAGAGGCACCGGGAGTGCTCATCCTACTTGAAGGCGTTCAGTAGTCCACATCCTGGGCAGATCCTAAACAGCTTGGATCCAACGGGCGTCGAGTCTCCTTTGTGTTCGGCCATGTCCACGCGCGGTAGGCCTCAAAGATCTTCCGGAATCCTCCAAGAAGTGAAATTCGATGACATTTCGCCCTTGAGGGGCGTAGAGATTTCCGAAACGGGTCCCCGTTAATCGGAAGATGAATCGGTGGAGCTTGAGGCTTGATTTGACCGAAAAAACAAAAGTAAACTCTTTGAAAAAACGCTCAAGAGCTACAGCATGAGGACTCCCAACACTTGAACGTGCGGTAAAAATCTGAAGATGGCTGCTAGAGGAGGGGCTTGGTAGAGGGCAGTCATTGGCTGGGGGCAGTATGACCCAGAGACCAGTGATTGGTTATTAGTAGAAAGACAGTTCAGAAATGAAACTGAAACTGATTTTTTTCTTTACCGAGGGTTCCCAGCCTGACGACGGGGAGTATTCATGAGCATGTGAATCCATGCCAGACCCCATGCTGGAGAAGCTCTAATAAGATATCTAATGCACTAAAGAAAAGAGATGTCGGGGAGAATTGATAAGAACCTAAGATCAATTGAAGGGGGATGCAGGACATTTTTGACATCTTTAAAAACCTGACCGCTATTTCACGCTCCAATACTCCTACCTCTGCAGGCCCTGATTTTTCTAACCTTGCTGCTTGCTGGAGTTATAATATGCAACCAGCATTGTGCAATGCCAATGAAGCAAGTTCTGTAGTATGGGAAGTGATTCTGAAGGAGGCAGCAATGGGGCAGGCACCCGTATCGGTACTCAATGGAAAGAGTAAGAATGGGCCTACTCCAGGAGTGGCCAGTATAGTTGCTGGCGCTATGGAAAGGAAACAGGAGTTTGGGTGACCCCCTAAACGAAAAGCACACACCATCCACATACACAAGGTCTGAAGCATACATTCAGCTATCTGAGATAGAAGTAAGGAAGATCAGTGAGGATATTTTGATTAATAAAAAAGTTGAAGGACAACCCCAGATAGAAAATATGAATATCCAACCATAAAGCTTGAGTGCTCTCGGAAAAGGACAAGAACAAAGACCCTCGTTACACGGGGGCATATTGGGGAAAGGAGCAGGATATAAATCAACCAGTAATAGGATGGTCGATCATTATTCCTCTAATGATCAAACAAGTTATTTGGGGAAACCGGTATTTCCAAATGAGCCTAGTCTGATAATGCAAACGTCCTAGAAGGGGGATGGTCCACGGTCTCTAAATAGACCATCCCCTTGAACATCTTGAGCCTGTTTTCGGATATACCCGAGCTAAACCTGATCACATCGGCAGATATAAAATGTAATGATTTTATTCATGGACAAAGATTTGATTATGTGAGACTGCGGATTCCCCCACCTCTTGTCAGGGCCCTGCTATTAAAAGAAGCTTACAAAGGAGAGGCTTTGATATTTTTAACTTCCAAAGCAATGTTCAGACCGTAGGAACAGGTACACAAGGAATGGAAAGAAATGTCTTGCCAGACAATTCTAGAATAGAATTGATGAAAAACAAAGAAAGCAACAAGGGTCTACTTAAAGACTTGAATGAATGGCTAGACCTGGCGCTTTCGTTGAAAGATTCAATTATGCAATTGAAAGCTTTGGGGCAACCCCTTTAGCTCAAAGTATAACTTTAGACTAATTTCATGGAACACAAGGGCCGTACTCACCACCTTGCAGCAAATAGGAAGGTTTTTCAGTCCCTGTCCTGCTATGATTTAATACTACTGCAAGAAACCTGGGCCACACGGATAACTCTTTGAGATAGCTTTAATGCATCAGATATCAAAACCAAGGCAGGAAGTAAGGGTCGTCCGAAAGGAGGTCTAGCCCTGGCCATGCAAAATGATGGAGATATGGTTCTGATTCGAGGTATATAAATTCAAGACTCAATAATGGTTGTTGCATGTAGAATAACCACAGAGAAGGGTCCCGTTTATCAGATGATGGTAAATATTTACTGGAACACCCTACAGTACAATGATAATGATCTTGAAATTCATATTAGGAAACCGGATAAAATAATTGAAGATTGGTAAGACCAGGAGGTTCCATTGTTTTGATTAGGGATCTAAATGCTGATTGCAATGTAGTTACCAGTTCCATGGTTTGGGCAATGACCTCACAAGACGAACGTAAATCTAATGATAAATGTAAAAAATACAGAGGAAGTATGCGGAAGGTATTTGCTAAAAGTTGGGGGTTAAAATCCCTGTATAATGAGAAACCAACATGGAATGCAAGAGGTCAGTCCTCGAAATAGACAGATGTCAGACTATATATTTGCAAGTACTAAGTATGGGAAACATGGAAGTTATACAGACGAATGTTAGTGATCATGCTATGTTAACATGTAACCTGCCATGGACAAAATAAAATGATGATAAAATGACTAGAACTTGCGAGAATGTTGTGATCAATGTTAGGGGATCCAGAATAAAATGGAATCCAGGAAAAATTGATATATTCCACTAACATTTGCTTATTGAATTTGAGTCCAGAACATTGGAGGGAAAAAGAGCGACCTATTCAGTTGAGTTATTTTCTGAACACTTGGAAGAGGTATTGGGGAAGAATTTTGTGAAGAATTGTGTAGCAGGACATACTCATAAGCATAAATTTGACTTTATTCATCATTGCTTCTCTTTGTTTGATGACCGAGAAATTTGCTTAATAAAAAAATGTAATTGTGGTAGAGAGTTAACCAAGATTGGAATAAAAAAATGCAGACAGACCTATAAGAATTGGTCCATAAATCATAGCGCAAGTTTACAATAGAAAGATGCCGAACTTCTGTTTCAAGCTATAAAAAACACGAATTCGAGATCTTTTTGGTCATTAATAAATAATACTGAAAAAACCCTTTTACAATTGTCCTTGAACCCAATTAGTGCGGATGATTGGTCTAAGCACTTTATTAATATATATAGTGAATCGACCTCAAGGTCTTTTGAATTGGACAGGCATAATCATCATAAATGAAAGTTGGATGTATCTATTGGGAGTCGTAAGAGCTATATAATTAAGTCTAAAGTGTTCAAAACACCAAGCCTGAATAGTCTTTCATTTATGACCGTAAAAAATAACATAGATAAGGAGAAGTATTCTTGCCCACAAATCTACAACATCGCAATAGAGAATATGAAGATTCCTAAGGCTTGGCTCCTGTCATACTTATTGCCAATATTTAAGAAGGGTAACAGAATGTGTGGCAACAATTATCGACCAATTTCCGTGATGAATATAGAGGCCATGATTTTCTCGTCCATTGTATTAGATAGACTGCTCCTGTGGATAGAGAATAACGATCTATTAGATTTTAGACAATTTGGTTTCAGGAAAAATATAGGAACCAATGCCGTAGTGATGTTAGTTACCAAGTTACAAAAGAACGCTAGGATAAATAAGAAAGGACCTCTGTTTTTGCATCAATGGACCTGTCCGCAGCCTTTGATAAGGTGGATAGGCCCACGCTTTGGAGAAGATTGATGGATTTTGGTATAGATGCAGACCTACTTGCGATTTTGGTCAGCCTGTATTCGAACACCATGGTTAGTGTTAGGCTAAATAATGAGGGACTCATGACAAATCCATTCAAAGCAAGTAATGGTCTAAAGCAGGGATGTGCACTTGCTGCCATATTATTTAATCTTTATTTCGCCTCTATTGGGCAATTCCTGAATGGGAAAGTCTCTCCAAAATTGGGTTCTCTTAAAGTTCAATGGTGTGCCTATGCGGATGATTTGCTTTTATTTGATACCATGAAAATTGGGCTGCAGCGTTTAAGAAAACACATTTGTAGCGTACATAAAGGAGTCAAAATTGGAAAAAAATGCATCAAAAACAGTAATAATTAATTTGGGACAAAGCAACAGAAAATCGCTAGGATACTCATGGGATTGTAACGGCACTAGAATCAGCCCAAGAATTTCAAAGAATTCTGCAGTTTATGTGTTTTTAAGTGTTCCGTCGCTGAATTGTATAAAAAATTGTTTGAAAATGAAAGCAATGGATGTAGCCAAACAGCTAAAAATCATTGAAAGGAAATACGGCAAATATTCATTATATGCTTGTATTGAATTCTATGGGAAGAAAATAATTCCACGAATTCGCTATGGTTTTGAATTTTTACCGGATTCATTAATACCCTATTTGAAAACCATTGAATGTATTATATGGAGAAATGTCCTGTACTTCTTGCCAAAAAGTATACCATTTGAAATAGTACAGTATGAGCTAGGACTGTCTTCTCTTGAACGTTATATGATTTGGAAAAGGGCTTCTCTATTAAGGAAATGCTTGCTCAGTAATCAGAAACAGTTATATGGTTAACTAGCTGAAGATAAAAAAAGGGCATTTTTCAATAAATTTGAATGAAACTGTAGAGCGCATGGGAGTGTCATTGAAAAGGTTGTTGGAAAAATCCTTACAAGTTAAAGCCCTGGTAAAAGCTTGGGATTGGGTGGGCAATAATGCCACACTACTGAACTCAAGTTTATATTCACAGTCTGCGTCTTTGTGGAAGTGGTATCCTGAACCTGAAACGTACATGCTGAAATATCCAGAACGAACAATGAGGAATTCAATAATGAGATTCAAGGTAAATGTCTTAAATATTTCTAATTTCCTGCATATTTGTTTCCCAAAAATGGATGAATACACATTTTGTAGGCATAGTTGCATTGATGGTGAAAAGGAAACGCTGTTTCATCTTATACTAAAGTGCCCAAAACTAATGCCAAAAAGAATACAATATTTCAAACAATTTGTATTCGATACCTCCCAAGTAAATTGCGAACAATTGTGGTATGAAATGCTCCATGGTAGTTCAATGGTGTTGAAAATGAGAATGATCGCTTTTCTAAAAAATGCTTGTGCATTCGAATAGATGAACAAGTTACTTACCAACTGGTAACGTTCTTTCGACTGGATGTTCCTCCAACGTATTCCACATCTTTGACATGTAATGTGCACAGCTGTGGACATTACATGTTAAAGATGTGGAATACGTTGGAGGACACAATCCATTCGAATCTTTCATGTACGATCTATGTACTTTGCCATACAGAGTTCCTATAAAGTAAATGATGATGAATTTGTGATGTAATTTTTATGAGATATATGTTTATGTATACTTTGTGAATGTTTTCTGTTAATTGTATTTTATGAATTTTATACAATAGTTACATTTTTTGCTTTTTATCTCTTATGTTTGTAAAGGTTTATATAAACCAAAACAAATAAAGTGAAAAAAAGCATCTTAACCTCTTAAAAAAAAAACTTCTATGAAACATGGCAGCCTTCAAATATGACAGCAGAGTTCAGGCACTCACTTTTGTTTCCGACATCAACAAAAAAGACATGGCTGGCCTATATTGGCGCAAATCAGTGTGATTTAAAACTTGCAGGATGTTCTGTTTTTTCTTATATTCCCATAACCTGGGCAAAACAGGATAAAATGGCTCAAGCTTTCATTCGGGGCACCGCACACAGGATAGCTTGAATCATCTGGGTAGCCCACCCAGTTCACCGTATTGCCTCTCAGCCGTAAAGAGGAGAATCGTGCCCTTGTTATGAGCCAACTTTGATGTTTTTCCCTGGCCCAGACAAGGTACGGCTGTAAAGTTGGCGTCCCACTTATTAGCTGATGAAAACTGTCTGCTTGTGACACCAGTACTACATTCACCGGTTTCCCTGGTTAGCACTTCCTTGAATGATCTCACTTCCTGTGGGAGAAGCATCACAGCAGAAGGTGGCACTACCGGCACATTCGCCTTACACATTAACTCATTTGCGGACCTCAGCCAGGGTATTTTATGCCACAAATCCCTACTCAACGTCGCTTTTATTATAAAGTGACATAACATGGCATTTTTGTTCCCACATATTCTTAGCCATAGGATGCTTGGGGCAGCTGCCCAGTCATCCTCCAGAAAAGCCATCCCCAATTCTCTGCACCAATGCACAGGGAGAGGAGCCAGGAAGTTCCAAACGCTTTTTAAAATGACGATTTTCCCTGGCATGCATGTCACTGAGCTTGAAGTACCCCCATAGAGCTGCTCCATATTGTGTGGCTGCCTTTACCTGCATGGTGTATACCAGGAGGGCCGATTCCATGTGCTGGCCCTGGCATTTAGCAGAAAAACGGGACAGACCCCCCCCCTAAGTATTGGCACATTTTCAAGGACTGTTTTTTTTACGAGTGCCATACCTGTTAAGAGTCTCTGAAAATCTGACCCCAAGTTATCGTACTCAGCCACCCTTGGGATGACTTCCCCTTTACAGATTATGGGGCACATCTTGATGAGCTTTTTGCCTCCACTACAGCTCATCACCACTGATTTAGTGGAGTTGATTTTAAGTCCCAAGCTAGTCATAAAGGAGGTATAAGCGTCTACCAACGCCTTCAGGGCCCTGGGAGTTCTGGCCATGAGCACCTTGTCATCAGCATAGGCTAGGACCGGAAAGGACCTACCCCCCACTCTTAGGAAATCCACGGCAGTATTCGGCAAAGCCTGCAACAGCCCATTGATATACACAGTAAAAAGTATGGGGGCCATTTGCTTTGTTGTCCGAGTGGATCTCCCGCAACACTCCCAAGATATCCATAGGGCAACCCATAGACTCAAGCACGCCCCACAATTTAGTTTACATTGTGTTCATCGACTCACAGCTTTCATAAAAGTTGATTGTGCTGTCTTCTGCAGGGGCGAGGTAAAGTTTGATACTAAAAGATACAAATGCAGTACCTACTCCATTGTGCCCAAACCAGGGCGAAAACCAAATTGGATGTCAGTTAAAATCTCCGCCTCAGTAAGTCAACACTCTATGTGGCCCAACAGTACCTGACCAAAAATCTTAAAAGTGGTGTCCAAAAGAGAAATGGGACGATACGAGGAGGGTTTGGTTATAGCCCCCTTTTTAAAAATTGGAAAGATGGTTGCCGTCTTCCAAGATGGTGGATAGTGCCCTCAGCTCAAACAGGCATTAAAGGCCAAAGTCAACACCGGAGACCATAGATCAATTTGACTCATAAAAATATCTGCAGGTATGGCATCCGGACCCGATGCTCGATTACGTAACTGGCAGATACACCCCCAGACGACATCCTTTCTTGCACGACCATCATCGTACAAAGTCCCAAAGTAGAAAACCCAATCCGCTGCCCCCACGTGAGTACCCTTTAGACCTTGTTTTCCCTGGCTGGGGGACCCACTCGTTATAAATTCCCAGCAACCCTTCGCATCATTCACCCTAATTGCCTCCAAGAATTCTTCCCAGGCCATAGCTTCCAGCTCCAATTTTCTTTGCTCAATCGTCCTGCGATAGTCAGACGTTGCATTGTCCAAGCGCGTACTGTCAGTCGTCGGGCGTTTTAGAGCATCTAAAAGGGCCGATTTTGCTAGCCTACAGGCTTGGTTAAACCAGCCCCCGCTTTCCATCACTCCCTTTTTGTCTGGCAACCACTGAAAAAACCATGTGAGGGCTTCCAGGATAACCATAAAAAGAGTCACCACTTCCCTATGGCTAGTCGATTTGTCCATTATTCCCATTAAAGCACTTTGTTGGGTGGCTAATCTTTGAAAATGCAGACCAGATCCTAGGATTTTCCCCCATTTAGGGGAATGCTACCTCAATGTCCACTTCGCACAGTGAGCCAGACACAGAGGTCTGGTTGAGGGGTGGTGCCTAACAGGTAGTGATTGTTATTGTGAGTTTGGAAGTATTAAGAGTGGGGAATGAGTTTCCACAGGTCCAGCGTTAAACAAAAGTAATCAATAGTGGAGGATCACAAATGATTGTCAAACGTACGTTTACCGGGGATGTCCGGGTTGATACGCCCGTTCACTGATCGCAAGCTCCATTCAATGAGCCAGGCACTCAGGGTTTGTACCAGGGGTCTCCAATTGTTATCCTCCAGTTGAGGTTTAAGTACCTTTAACATTTGTTCCTCAATGGGTTCATACAGATCCTTTGACAAGCCACAGCCAATTTTGACATAAACCCCCCTCCCCCCAGAGAAGACTAGTCTGGGTGTTTGTAAACAAGTACATGGCAGATCCAGCAAAATCTTTTAATTTCAGCAAGACCTCCCCCTCCACCTTGTTGGGGCTATTATAGAAGTTTAGAATGTTATACCCCTCAGTGCCAGATGTTTTGAACCTTAATAGTTGTAAAAACTCCAGATTGGTCTCCACCATCTCCACCCTCCATGGTAAGGAGGCCTTAACCATTACAACCAGACCACCAGAGCTCATCCCTCTCGTATTCTTTCTAGCGGGGCTACCATAAGAGGCATAGCCGTCCAGGTGGGCCAACTCCAGGTCCCATGTTTCCTGCAGTAGGATGATCTCGTGGCACTTCGAGAATTCCACGTTCTCATCCTACTGCATTTTACCCCTAGAGCCTGCTATAGTCCAGGATACAATTTTTACTTCAGTGGCCGCCATGGTTGGTTCCGTTCCCCTACCTAAAGGACTCACCAGAGCCCCCCACTGAGGATAAGCACTGGGCTACCTCCTGTCAATCCTGATTGTCCAATGATGATAATGGCTCAAGTCTATTCTGAGCTGCAAGGCTCAAGTTGGATTCAGCCCACCCTTGTGGTTCACGGCCGTTTCCCCTCACAGCTACCCATGTAGGGACACAGTGCTGTTTTGGCCATCCCTAGTGCAGCATGCCACCCCAGCTCAAATCCCCCATTGTGTACCTTTCCCTACGGCCCACTGGTGGGGCTGCCCCCAACAGCCCTTGGGGATAAAAATAGTCCAAGACCACCGTTGGCCCTCAAACCTCTAGTTAAGTTTGAGGTCACCATATGACTAGCTAAAATGGGGTTGGAGAATGAAACCACGATACAATCACCCTCGACAGACTTCCTAGTGGGGCCTACCCATCCCACTCTTTTGGCCATTAGGACCGATATAGGGTCTATACTCTGGATACATTCCAATTTGATGGGCCAATGTGTGGCCTTGTTCATCAAAGATGAAGTTGTTTCTAAGGCTCCCCTGGGTAAGCCCTAGACCCTCCTTATCACACCAATGGGGCCGCAATCAGGGGGAGATTTAGTACACTTGCCCCGCTTGCCCAGCCATTGTCCGTTGCTTTAGGCAAGGTGCACGGAAGAGGGTTTGTCCCTTCCATTGGCATCCCTTGTCCGATGCAGCTCATCAGTGCACCAGTCGATATAGGCAACGTGGGAATGCCACCTACAGCAACACCCTCCCTTGCCCCCTGCCCCACTTGGCTTCTTTCCCCACTAGGAGTTTGCACTGTGCTGGGCCTTCTCCCTGCACAATTCTGGCTAATGGCACCCACTTTCATTTTCAAATCTCTAATCAAGTGCATTTAGTGGGGGACCCCCAGTTGTAGGCCCCCTATTTACGGCCTAGGGTTGGAATAACGGTTTCAGTTTACAATCTAGTAGATGATAATACATGGTTGGAGGCTCATCATCCTTTGTGGATGAAGCTATTAAATCATCCCTTTTTTTTTTTTTATAACTCTGTTTATTGAGTTTTAAATCATAACAACATAACAAGAAACATGAATCATCGGCATACAACAAATGAGAAAGGCATAGCATAGCAGCATCAAAGACAATATCTATATCAAAGGCAAGAGGGGCACCGCAGGGCCAGGGGCCAAGGACAGTTGCAGGTCAAGGCAGGCAGATAAAGTTAATCAAGATGTTGAGCTGTATCGACCGGCGGGGCTTACTGCGCATCGAGCCATTTGCCCCATATTTTCCTGAATTTGCGGGGGCAACCCCGTGCATTGTAGATCCGGCATTCCGAAGCCGCACACCTGTCCAGGTCATTCCTCCATCGGTTCAGGCACAGTGGGTCAGCGGAACCCCATTTAGCCGCGATAAGTCTCTTGCCAGCCCCTAACGCTATTGACAGGAACATTTTCCCATGTTTTGTCAGGTCTACTTCCCCCCCAGATGCCCAGGAGTACCATTTTGGGGTCCCTAGGGATTGGTGTTCCCATGGCGGTCGAGATCATATTAATACAGTCCCCCGAGAAGAGCTGTAACACTGGGCATTCCCATATCATATGGTAGAAGGTGGCGGACTCAGTTTTGCATCTGATACATGTCCCATCATCTAGTCCCCCCCATCTGGCCATCGCAGCCCGTGAGTGATACAATTGAGAATTCTCCACCGCTCGTATCAGTCTGAGTTTATTTTCTATCCCAATTTCCCTGGGGGACATCAACGCATCTACCCAGTCCTCCGGCTCCAGTTGACCCACATCCCTTTCCCACTTTGCCTTGAGCCCATCAAGCTGCGTAGTCCCAAAAGAGTTGAGGGCCTGGTAGAGAGTGGAGGTGACCTTTGAAGGGATGGCTTGGGGGAGGATATTGGTCTCAATGGGAGAGCATGGGGGTATGTCTGTCGTGTCGGGGAATTGGGTGTGGATGGCGTGGGCCAGCTGCGCATGTCGAAACCGGTCCATGGGCGTCAGATCAAACTGCACTTGCATAGTCTCGAAGTCTAGGAGGCGCCCCCCCTGTATTACATGTGCCAGTGTGTGTATCCCTTTTGCGTGCCAGTGAGCGAAAGCACCCATTTTCACTACTTCTGGGAGGAGTGCGTTGTGCCATATAGGTTGGGACAGTGTTGGGATTCCCTTCCAGCCGACCAGTTTGTGTGCCTCCCGCCAAGCTCGACGGACGTGGTGAATCGTCTTGGGAAGCCTCGGGAGACGGTTGTGGGTGGCATACAATGTCTGGAGTGGGGATAGCGGGGCCATAGTCTCCAGCTCGATATGGATGTGCGGTAGTGTGGGGTCTGCATGCATCCAATCGTTTACCACACCGATCTGTGTTGCAAGGTAATATGTACGTATGCAGGGCAAGCCGATACGCTCCAAAGATCGGTCTGGGAGGGGGGTATCAAGGGCAATTCTGGATTGCTTCCCTCCCCACAATAGTGTGCAGAGATTCCTATGGATAAGTGCGAAGATTTCCTTGGAGATGGTGAATGGGGCGTTCTGGAGGACGTGGAGGAGTCTGGGGAGGGTCATCATCTTAAATAGTGCGGCTCTACCCATCAGCGACAGGGGGAGTGATTGCCAGTGGGAAGTGTCTCTGTTGAACCGCTCAAGCACAGGTTGTAGGTTCAGTTGGGGGAACCTTTCAAGTGTCGGGTCGAGTCGTATGCCTAAATATGTAAATTCCCTGATAGAGATGTGGTATGGGCAGGACTCAGGGATCGCGGAATCACCACCCTGGACTGGGAAATAAATAGTTTTGGTTTCATTCACTTTCAGACCCGCAAAGTTCTGATATTCCCTAAGGATGTGGGAAACAATAGGGCATGAGATGCATGGGTTACTAAGATAGACGAGGAGGTCGTCCGCATATAGCGAAAGGTGGTCTTCACCCCCCCCCCGGCCAGGCGAACCCGGTCCAGTTGGTGTTAGCTCTGAGCTCAATAGCAAGTGGTTCGATAGCCAGGAGGAAGAGAAGCGGAGACAGCGGGCACCCCTGTCTCGTACCCCTACCCAGTGGGAATGATTTAGAGGATCTGCCGTTTACTCTTACCGTGGCCTCCGGGAATGCATAGAGCAGCCTGACCCATGATATGAATGCGTGTCCCAGGTTCATCCGGTCCATGATCGCCCACAGAGCGTCCCACCCCACCGAGTCAAATGCCTTTTCAAAGTCCACCGCCAGGAGGGCTAGTGGGACCGGTATCTCTTTGGCTCTGCACAGCGCCAGTTGGA
Source organism: Ambystoma mexicanum (assembly GCF_040938575.1). NCBI lineage: Eukaryota > Metazoa > Chordata > Amphibia > Caudata > Ambystomatidae > Ambystoma > Ambystoma mexicanum. Next base: position 182,547,500 of record NC_090937.1, on the reverse strand, counting down.
CCCTGCCTAGGTTCATACGAGTGGACTTGTTGGGCATAAATCCACACTGGTCCGAATGAATAAGGGTCTCTATTACTTTCAGAAGCCTGTTGGCGAGTGCTCTGGCGAGGACCTTGGCTTCTCCATTAATTAATGAGATGGGGCGATAGGAGGCACATTCCTCCGGAGGTTTCCCAGGTTTATGTATAACTATGATGCATGCCTTCCTGAGGTCCGGGGGGAGCGCTCCGAGTTCTTTGCTACGTAGGAACATGCGGTGCATATGGGTCGATAGCCCACCTCCGAGGTATTTCCATGTTTCTGTGGGGAAGCCGTTGGGGCCCGGGGTTTTCCCGGGTTGGAGCTGTGTTAGCGCCTCTTGCACCTCGGTCTCTGTGCGTTCCGCGTTCAGGAGTTCCGACTGGCGTCGCGAGAGTTTCGGGATCTCGATCCGGTCGAGGTAATGGGAGGATGCGGCCGGCGAGCTCTCGGCGGGTGGGGTATAGAGCTTCTCATAGTAGGCGGCAAATGCTTCGACAATGTCAGGGTCGTCCGTGAGTAGCGTGCCATCCGGTGACTTGATGGCGTGCACATGTCCCGTTTTGTTGCCGCCTCTCCAGCCAGGCCAGTGTCTTATTTGCTTTGTCGCCGCGTTCATAAATTTGACTCCGGACGAGCTGGTGGGCAGTTCGTGCTGTGTCCAGAGCTAGGTTACTGAGGGCATCTTGTGCCGTGGTCAGGGCATCCGTCGTCTCTCGGTCGTTGCGCTCCAGGGTCTGTCTTTCACACTCCAGGACATATGCCTCTGCCTCTCTGATCTTCTGGGCTTGTCTTCTTTGGTGGGCATAAACCGCCGAGATAGCTTCTCCCCGAAGAACTGTCTTATATGCCTCCCAAATCGCGATCAGGCAATCCACTGAGCCCTCATTGAGGTCGAAAAACTCTGTTGTCTTTTTTTCCAGTTCCTCCGCTATCTCGGGGAGCCGCAGATGGTATGTGTTCAGACGCCAGTTGCGATCCGGACCTGGGCAGGCGCTCTTTAAGAGGAGTGGAGAGTGGTCCGAAACGCCCCTTGCGAGGAACTCAGCCGCCAGGAGTCTGTGGTTTATGCTACTGGGAATGAAGGCATAATCGATCCTGGAGAACGATTTGTGCGCGCCAGAGAAGAATGAAAAACCGGCCTCGTCGCCGTGGAGTGAACGCCATGTGTCCGTCATTCCCAGGGCTTCGGCGAACATGGCGAGTGGCGTAGAGGCGGGCGGCCTCCGGATCTCCTATGAGATCTATCGAGATCAGTGTCCATGACCTCGTTAAAGTCCCCTCCTATCACCCACAGATCGGCCTCTTCCTCCAGGAGGACATGCCGCAGTTCAGACAGTAGTTCCTTCGTGGGCGTGGGGGGGGCATAAATTGCTGCGAGGCCCCATTTTTCGCCCCAGACATCGGCGAGCAGCAACACATAACGGCCCCGGGGGTCAGCTCTGACCTTCCTAACCTGTAGGGGGACGCGTTTGTGAACGAGGATCATCATGCCCCTGGCGCCTTTCGTGAATCCGGCCTGGTAGGTGTGTGGGTAGTTGGACCTTTTGAAAAAATTGGAGTTCGTACCGATCAGGTGTGTTTCGTTTAACAGAGCTATGTCTGGCGAGTAGCGATTAAGATATTGGAGCACCAGCCTTCGCTTTATGCTGGAGCCCAGTCCATTAACATTCCAGGACAGTAAGGAAATCTTGTTGGCGGTCATCCTATCTGCGTGGGTGCTGTGGCTCGTCATCTGGACGGATCAACGGCAGGTGCATAGTGTTCAAGGGAGCGCAGGGGTGCTCCCGCAGAGGAGACGCCAGTGGGTCACTCCATGACGACCCGCCAGTCGCTTGGAGAACAGTAGTGTTATTAGCCGTTTCGCCCGGAGTCCGTGCGCGCCCCCCTCGCCAGTGCCTGTCGGTGTCATGCCTTCTCGATCCACAATTCGGATTCCTTATATGCCTAAAACGCCCCCCTCCCTGTACTTCCTCCTCAACTGGGAGCACCTGTCACCCAAACATCAAACTTATAACTTATTGAACTTCCTCGGGGTCGCCCGGACTGCGATAGCGGCTGCCACACCTAGTGCGTTCCCATATTAATGTGTTGCAGAATCGTCCCCACATTGCGTAGAGTTTATCCCTTCTCTGTAGGGTTTCCAGCCGTGCCGTCGCCTGCATTAGTCGGGGATCGAGGGGGCGAGGGCCGCTCGGGCCGGGGTTTCTGTATGGGCGGGCCCAGTGGTGTGTGCCCCGCTCCAGGGCCCGAGAGGATTTGAGTTTCAAGCCAGTCCCATGCCTCCCTGGGGTTGTGGAAGAGGTAGGTGGTGCCCTCGTAGTAGACTTTGAGTAGTGCCGGGAAGAACAGGGCGTATTTGACTGATAATGACTGGAGTTTCTTCTTAACCGAGTCGAATGACTGGCGGGCCTTTTGAACTTCCTTGGTGTAATCGGGATAGAATCCAACCTTATATCCATTGTAGGTGATCTGGCCGGAGGCCCTGGCCATTTGCAGGATCGTATCGCGGTCCTGGTAATTGAGCAGCCTTGCGATCATTGTTCTGGGTGGGGCTCCAGGGGTAGGTGGGCCAGTGGGCACCCTGTGTGCTCTTTCTATGGAGAAAAATTTGGATAGCTTTTTAGGAGCAAAGACGTGGGTCAGCCAGTCCTTCAGGAACAGTTCGGCACAGGGGCCCTCCTCTTTCTCCGGCATTCCGAGGATCCTGAGGTTATTGCGCCACGCTCTCCCCTCATTGTCCTCAGCGCGGTATTCCAGTTGGGAGATTTTCTGAGCAATTGCGGCGAGATGTTGTTCCAGGCGATGGACGGTGTCTTCTGTGACAGACACCCTTTGTTCCGCCTCGCCCACCCTGGCGGAGAGGTTGCGTAGATCCTGCCGGATAAGGGAGACCTCTGAGGACAGGCCGCCAATTTTGAGTTCCAGCGACGTTCTCGAGTTCCCAATCGCCTTCATGAGATCGGAGAGAGAAATTGGGGGATCTTGAGTCTCCTCACTGGCAATATCCTCTACCGGAGTCTGCGCTCCCTGGCGGGGCCCTGTTGTGTAAAAGTCCATCTTACTTTGGAGAGTTTGCCACCTACGACATGGGGAAAGAAAAATCCAAACGCCAAACTCAGTATGGCAACCGGCACGGGTATAATACGAAGTTGGGCCAGGAGTGACACGAGGGGACCCTGGTGCATTCAGGCCTCAAGGAGAGCGGATTGTATGTCTCCGGGATGTGGGTCTCTCGTACCGACTGGTGGGCCAGGCCGGTGGGGGGGGGCTCACCCCGTAATTGCAGTGTCCTGGGGGAGCTGTCTCGCAGATCGACCCTCACATCCGTGCCCCCATCGCAGATCCGGTGTGGTAAGACCCTGATCCAAGGGAGATGTCTTGGAGGGAGTGCGGGGTCGTACCCCTATAAAGTTCCCAGGGCAGTTATTGCCTGTTGCGGTCCATGAGAGTTATGGTCACAGGCTGCCCGGGCCTTGTCGCCGGACCAGGGTTATAAGGGGTCGTATGGGGAACAGGGGGGGGAAGAAGCAGGGTTGGCACCTGGGGCTCACTCTCACCCCTACCTGGCCGTGTTCAGGTCCCCGTGTCGTGATGTCTTCCGGATGGGGAGCGCGGCACTAGATCTTCCCCGGTGTGCCGCAGCTCAACCCTGGGTGGTGCAGTCTCGCTGATGGGGGGGGGGGGAGAGGGGAGAGACCGCCGATGAGGCTTGCGGCAGGTCCAGGCGAGGAGGCGTCTGGGCGCTTCCCGCGTAATCCTCCGGCGGCACTCCGGTGATCTCAGCGGAGCTCCCCAGGGAGTGTTTCGTTGTCTCGTGGGCGCCCCTCCAGCACGTATCACGGCTGCGAAGCGTTGGTGTGCCCCGGGGGGGGAGGGGTGAGGAGCCGCCTCCACTCACGCTGCTGTTGCGGACCACGAAAGTTCTGGTCTCAGGCTGCCCGGGCCCTGTCGCCGGATCAGGATTATAAGGGGTCGTGTGGGGAACAGGAGGGGGGGGAAGAAGCAGGGTGGCACCTGGGGCTAACTCACACCCCCACCTGGCCGTGTTCCGGTCCCCGTCGCCGTGATGTCTTCGGGGAAGATCTAGTCCCGCGCTCCCCATCCGGGTGTGCCACAGCTCAACCCTGGGTGGTGCAGTCTCGCTGATGGGGGGGGGGAGGGGAGAGACCGCCGATGAGAGGCTTGTGGCGGGTCCAGGCGAGGAGGCGTCGGAGCGCTTCCCGCGTACTACTCCGGCGACACCCCGGTGATCTCAGCGGAGCTCCCAAGGGAGTGTTTCGTTGTCTCGTGGGCGCCCCTCCAGCGCGTATCACGGCTGCGAAGCGTTGGCGTGCCCCGGGGGGGAGGGGTGAGGAGCCGTCTCCAGTCACACCGCACGGGCCGTGGCGCGCCCGCCAGCCGGCCGATGGTTTTCGAGTCGGCGTTGGGGTCCCAAGGGTCCGATTTGGCCCAGCAGTGCGTCGATCGTTGCCCAGGTGCGTTCACCAACGGTCTTAGGGAGATGGGGTTCCTGATAGCAGAAAAAGAGGGTATATTTTAAAGGATAAATGCAGCGGCCGCCGGGAGCCGGAGAGTTTAGGTCCGCATGCGTTGCTCGCGCATGCGCAGTCTAAATCATCCCTTGATGGTTGAGTTGGCCCTTGATCACTGTTAGGCAGAAACCTGTGCAGTTCCCTTAGGGACCACTGCAAAAGATTTAAGACTGCTACCAAGTGGGTTTACTGCCAACACCTGTAGTCTGTACCACCCAGATTTACCTGGTAGCTGTGGCTGAACAGTCAGACTTCCCTCAAGAAGAGTTAGGCAGTATGCAGAGTATACTCAATAGGCACTCTGATACCAAAGCTCTGGTCAGTGTTTGCTTGTATTATTGTATCTAAGTATATAATTATTTATTTAAAAACACACAGCTGAAACACTCCAGCACTCTTATTGTAAAATATTCTAAACACAGTTACTATTATGATACATACACCCCTTTTTCCCTATTAGAAAATCACAGTAAAACACCACTTATTTTCATACAGAGGTGAGCGCTTAACTAGATTGTACTCTAATAAGTTTTTGAAAAAGGGAGGGAAAAAGACAGAATATGAAGAGGGACACCACTCTACGATTCCAGAACACTGTTAGCAAGGCAGAGAGCAGAAAGTCACTGGTGAGTCAAGTCCAAAGGCTGGGCCCACTCTTATAGAGAGCAGAGCACAAATGCGCCCAAGATCACACAGTTACACTAGGCTTAGAAAGTCTTGCAGAGGGTTCAGAAAAGCGTTGTGAGAGGCTTAGAAAAGTTTAGCCAAGGTGTCCCAGGCTAACCCAGGTTCGAAAGCCGAGGGCTAAATCTACCCCGTACAGTCGGTAGCAAGGGAAGCCAGGCGGGACACGGTACCTTAAGTGGGAAGGATCCTCCAGCGGTGGCAGTTGTTCCTGGTAGTGGGTGCAAGTTGCGTCGTCGTCCAGGGGAAGAGAAGATCTCGACTTGGAGGAAAGATAAAGGTCGTTGCCCTACCAGGGAAGAAACCAGCCGTGGAGTTTTCCGGTTAAAGGTGGTACCTTTGTTTCGCGGTCGTGGTAAAACGTGGTATCCCGGTTGCCGGGGTGCTTGGCACGGGCAAGGCGGCCACGAGATACGTCGGGAAAGCGAAAAGACGGTGAAACTGGTTATCCCCACCAGTTAAAGGAAGAAGACTCTCCGGCGGGAGATCTCCTCTGTCGTTGGGAAAAAGTGGTGAGACGGTCCAGCAGGGCTCCACCAGTAGTGGTGTCGTGGCAGGTCGGCTCAGCTTCTCCCTCGTTGGATTCTTAGGTCCTGTGGCGACTTCTGAAGTTCCAGTCCCCAAAGCCCTGGTTTTATGCAGCAAACCCCCATTCACTCAGCATGTTTGAGTGACAGCTGGGCTGAGTGGTGAGCCGGCCCGCTCACCACTTGGGCCAATCAGGACGGAGTGCGACTTGAGTTGCCTAGGCAACTCAGTCCAGGGTGCCTAAATTCCCCTCTACCCCTCCTAAGTACCCCAGACACAGTGGCACCACTTTGGAGGGCTTCTGTGGAGAAGCCCGCCAAAAAGTGGAACAAAGGGCTCGACTTGGGTTAGAGTCACAGAAGAGAACACAAACTCCATTTTAGAATCAAGTTTTGGCAAAAAATACCAACCGGAGAATTAATATTAATTAAATAAACCGGCGGTATGTTCGAGGCTACCGTAAATAATTAAATAAAGGTAGTAGCCTAAAACAATGGGAAATCCCATAGGAAAATATTTGCGGTTGAATATAAAAAAGTAGTATCCACTGCCACCAGCCAAAATTCGATCAGGGGGGACTGAGACGTGCCCCCTCGACTAACAGACCCCGGGGCAAGTGAATTGCCCCAGCCAGTACGTCCACAATATGATGGTTTGTACTGGTTCTGTTCAGAATTTAAGACTAGTAAAGTCAATGGTGACGTTACATGCCCTGGGAGACAGTAGTCAGTCCCAGGGTATGGAGTCTATACTGGGGGGTCACTATGACACCCCTGTGTCACTGCACTGAGGGTGCTGTGTAACACACATCACAAAAACACATGAAGCCCTATGGGGTAAAAGACCCCATAGCCCATTAAACACATCTAGATTCAAAGAAATACACTCAAATCATGCCCAAGAGCGAGGGTACAAGAGTCTCACTCTTGGCAGGAGAAAAAAATAAACCGCAAAAAATCCAGCAAAGCTGCTGGGGGACTCACTAGGTTAGGAAATTCAGCCTAAACAGAGAATTCTCCCTAACAATCACCCAAGGCCTCTCCACGTCGCTAGGAGGTGCCAATGTTGTCACAAGTTCCCCTACAATGGCAGCTAGTTACATATCCTGGCCAGGTGGCCAGAGTCTTTTGTAAACTTATGTTGGACGGGGTACTAGGAGCTAAAAGCCCCTCTCCCAAACCCCCATCCTCTATTACATTAATAGCCCCTATTGAAGAGGCAGCTTCCCAGATTGCCTTTTCAGTTACTTGAATCCTGTCTGACAGGTTCCGCGCCATTGTTTTTAAAATTGGATTCCAGTGAGAGTTGTCTAACGGATCGCCTAGGCTGGGTGACCCTGGCTACAGAATTGCTAATAACCTTGGAGGCTCTTGTTTGCTTGTTTATTTTTTTGCGCTAGTAGCCATGGGGCCCTCCTCTCTTGGTTTCTTTTTACCATTCTCGATCCCATTTGCTGGTTCAACCCACGGCATTAGCGACATTTTTGCAGGCTCCTCTACCGTGTGGGGTAATCAGGAAGCAGGGAAGAATATGAAGTGGGTCTAAAAATAATATATAAGCTGCACATTTTAAAATACTGTACACAAAATACCAAAATATAACATTATTCTAGGAAAACATTACTAAGAGCATGACAGTTTTAAATTTCATAAGAAATGATTACACTCGTTAAACTCACTGAACCCCACATACAGGAAAAAAGAGTGAGCACCAATGTTAAAAATTAAGTCTGTTCATATACAATGTAAAGTGTAAACTAGTAAAAAGGAGTCCGCAAAACGCAGCAGGCCAAAGTGCGAGATGCAGGGTGCAAAGGTACAATGTATAAAATATGACGAAGTGGAAAGGCTCAAACAGGGCGTCAAAAGCACTGGGGACAAAGCAGCCACTGCTATCAAACTCGAGAAACCCTGCCTGAAACTCAGAAAATATTTCCCAAAAGCAGGGAGAGGAAACCCTTGCAGCCCCCCTAACACGAAAGGACCGTAGCAGGTAGCAGGTATCAATCTACACCGTTACACTTAAACAATGCTTGGCAAATATAACAAAAATGGCAAACGTTTTCAATGGGGGAGAGAAACCTTGCAGCCCCCATACGTTGCAATAAATTCAACTATCCGATTGTGGGCAGGAAACGGATGTCCAAGGCTGGGAACATCACCTCCAACCATCCTGGAGTTCTGGCTGGGCTGCGTTACAACTTTTCCCTTCAGGGAGGTATTGTCATACTGCCGGGACTCCCTGGTTGTGAAAAGCTGTAACACAGGCTAGCAAGAACTCCAGGATGGTTGGAGATGATGTCCCCGGAAGTGGGCATCCGTTTTCCATGTGGGTGTACCGTCCCCAAGCACAGCGGCAGCGCCAGTTAGCCGCTGGCCGGGTCCCCTTCTCTCCCCAGGGGATAATTCTGAAACGCAGCCCAGCCAGCGCTCCAGGATGGGCGGGGGTGATGTCCCTGGCCTTGGGCGGCTGTCTCCCATGTGGTTTGACCATCCCCAAGCCCAGCAGCGGTTCCAGGGAGCCCCGGCAGGGTCCCCAACCTTTCCCAGAGGGAGAAGCTGTAACGCAGGCTGGCCAGAGCTCCAGGAAAGTCAGGGGTAATGTCCCCGGCCTTGGGCGGCTGTCTCCCATGTGGGTTGACCATCTCCAAGTGCAGCGGCAGTCTCAGGGAGCCCTGCCAGGGTCCCCTGACCTTTCCCAGAGGGAGAAGCTGCACTGCAATCCTGGGACTCCTCAAAAGTAAACTGTCTAAGCTTTGCACCACGTTGAAGAAAAACTGGGTGCACAGCTTACCCTTGTGCAAACTAAAAAATGGCAAGGGCCTTGCAGGGGTGTGTACACAAACTAAACAGATGCTGGTCCATGCCATTATCACTCCATGAGGTGGTTACTGGTCGTCATATGCATACACCCCTGTCTCCTGCTAGGAGGGCATCAGATGCCTATAGGGCAGCAGCTGTTTAAGGAGATGAATTTAAAAATTACCTAACAACTCTAACACGGGCCATTAAATGTGTCTCCCCGCAAATTGCACACACGGGTGCCGCACCTGCCACAGCAACAGATTCCCCACTCACTCAACCACTGCTGGCTGGGGAACTCACCTGCGTGTGGAGTTTTGTCTACAAGTGGAACAGCTCCAGGTTCAATGGACCCTGCGAGGTAGTGTTTTCTATTCCTCTTGCGGTCAAGGTGACGGAACCCTGTTATTGGATCCACCTGTCTGGTGCTCGGAGAGCACCCCTGGACATTGCCTTGGTACCCTAAAAAGCTGATACTACAATGGGGGGTGAGGTAGATGAAAAGTATCAGCATACCAGTTTCTACCTTCCCCAACCCGTGCACAAGCACAGCTGCTAGACATACTCGCACAGGGGCGCTCCCGCCCTCCATCCATCTCTCTCTCTCTTTTTTCCATACCTTTTGGTGTGCATTATTTTTTTGCCTTTCAGACAGAGGAGAAAATGGAACCAGCTCTAACTGCTCATTGTATTTTTTAAAAAAAGTAATAATTATAGCATTATATATAGGTTTACTTATTCATATATGTGTGCAATGCATTTTATAGTGGGGGTGTTTGCAGTGTTAATGTTTATATTAGGAGCATATTTTATATGGGGCCGCATATTAAAGAGGGGGCAAGGGATGGGTATCAAAACCTCACTGTATATAACATGTCAAATGTATACACAAATGAAACTGTTGTGCACTAGGGAAGGTAAATAATCACTGAGCCTCACATCGACAACAATTCTGTCCAAGACCCAAATGCACCCCCACGTACTGGAATGATAGAATATATTACTAAGTCTCTACTGTTTTGAAGATTTCCTAATGCTTTTCGGAATACAAGCTTTACTAATGTCATTAGTAGTAGTAATAGTAGTAGTATTATTATTAATGGATACATAGACGGACCCAAATGTATCAAGACAAGCACGAAGGGCGAAATATGACGCCTATCACAGGCTTGGTGTTGACGCCATAGAAGATGTGCATCACCCAGAATCGTTCGGTGGGGTGAGAGAAAGTGAATGGCAGCTGTTATGTGTGTTCGAGTGGATGGCAGCTGTTATGTGTGTTCATTAATACTGTATGTGTCTGGGGCCCCCAAGGTCTTAATGCCACAAGAAGTACCAATTGTAGAGGCACAGTGCCTAGTCCATTTTGCGCTATGTAGGCTCAAGGGCACCTTCCAGACACACAACGTGAGACTCAAAGTTGTTAATCCAGATCGCCTACAATGCAACAACAATCCGAAAAGCAACCAATGCCTAAAACAACCATACATGGTGATACAAGCACTTAAATATATGAACAACAAATGGCATCACACCACAATTAGTTGCATGGCGGAAGGGTCTAATAAGATACGAAGAAGGGATCCTGGCTCGAGTGGAAGAAACCTGCGCACTGTTCTGGACTGAGCATATCACAAAACTAACATGGATAGAAGCAATGGAGAAACCAGTGACAGTGCACAGAGAAGAAACGTATCAACGTTGCTTCTATAATGCTGAAACTACCTTTGTGGGGGCCCACGAACATTGCAAAAAGACCCTGCTCATTCCCGATCTCAAGAAAGGCACAGCCGCACTGAGGGATTACTAATGGGTGTGCGGCCAGCAAGCGTACTTGCACCTCCCACCATCATGGGCTATTGTTTGCTAAGAACGCTGCACTCAGTTTTACTCGTGATCACATAAGAACATTTGCAATGGGGGACAACAACCGCTTTTGCCCCAACCACCCTTCCTACTTCTGAAGAACAAACAAAACACCTGTTACCAGCACCAGAGATTCGCATCCACCCTGGGAAAGAGAAATATAAAAATGGGTAAAGGATGAAAGGAGCCAACTATCTATCCAAAGACTCATCTGAAATGCTCAATGAAATACCCGAGGAGTATAGACTTATCAGCAAGCCAGAGACCTTTTTTGCCTCACTGTTGCTACCTGGCGTGCAAGCAGCAGCCAGCACCAAATGGCTGCAAATAGTACGCTGGGAACTGATACAGCTGGCAAATGACACTGAACAAGGGTTCAACGTTATAAAGGTGGAATTGCGCGCACTGAGATTGATGACAATCCAGAACAGGTACGTCCTAAACCTTCTCACGGCGATGGAAGGAGGCATGCGCAAAAAGATAGGGAGGCACAAAGGTGCAACATGAATCCCCGAAGATTTGGAGAATGGCTCCCTCTCACAAATAATAGGAGCGGTACACAATTTTGTATTCCAGCTTCCTACTTCATGTTCACTCCTAAGTGAAGACTGGCTTTACACTATGTTTTCCTGGGCACCGTCCTGGATGGGGGCGATCATGAATATGCTGGTGCCTGTCATCGTTTTCGTGTTGGTCATCTTTTTCACTTGCCAAATGGGTCTTCGATGTTGTGCCAAAGCACTGCCTAATAGCACAATGATGATGGTTTCAATTGGGGTATCATCAAAAGCACCTTGCAGTACCACAGAGAGCGGTAACCAGACAAACAACCCAAATATACCCTGCATGGTACAGATTGAACATCGCCTACACCCCACTGGTACGACTGCTTGCCGCCCAAAATCCTGATAATTACACCGAGCACTTGGTCGATTTACCTGGAGATGGGGGATGCATTTACATGACATGTACTCCTGAGGAGTATGCCCTGTCCGGAGCTAGTTCTCTACAGAGCATAGGTTCCCAAGGAGGGGTTGCCACCATATATGGAAGCTGAAAGGCCCTCCTGCCCACAACGATCCCCACACGAGAAATACAGCTCTACAATGCTTTTAACCTAAAACCCCTGCATACCACAGTACCATCCAACCCCAGACCACTGACCATAAAACTGTTACACCCCTCGATCGTTCACGAAGATCAGAATGCAAGGCTATCTTGCCTTCATAATTGGGTCATGTGATTAGGTGCAGGGTGGTTTCAAATTAAAGTCTAAAAGAAGTTGGAAAGCCTTGGAAGTTGCTGACTTGTCTGGGAGTGAGTGAAGTGGGTGAGTTAGCGTGACCTCGGCTCTGCTCTGAGGCCCATCTCTGTGCCTGCCAGGTGCACTGTTAGAACGATAAAATAATTTGTTACTTGGAAAAACAATGTTAACTGTTAGGCCAACCCTCCCTGCAGATGACAATCCCGGCAGCACCCATGTGGACGAAGATGGACAGATGAAGATGGACCAATGGCCTGACACCCCCTATGGAGCAGGCCCTCCATGTATATGGCTCCGCCAATTAGTGTTGTAGAATTGTATTGTATAAAATTGTGTCACCAGTGACGTCGTCTGTGCTAATCGCGCTTTGAAACACTTGTGTATAGGCGCATTATAAATGCCTTATCATATCATAATAACATGTGCACATGCTGACAGAACAAAGAACGTTCGGCGGCAGCAGAGTTCTTCGCTAATGCATCTCTACTTTGTAGAAATAAATACTTGTTATCCTTGCAAGAGGTGTCTTGGGCCTTTTTCCCCTAGTGGCCTGTATTTTATTCTAGTGTGAGTGTATAGGGGCTTGCCTTCAATAGTCTGTTTATTGGCTGTAATCTTTATTGCTAGACGCGAGTACTGGGATCAGGGAGACTATATTATTAAAGGAATTTAATATTGAGTGTGCTACAATGGAACAGATCTATGTGATCACTGCGCCACCCATAATGGCGACTTTTAAAATGCTGACTTCCATTATGGTTCAGGGCAGTGATCACATAGATCACTAGTTTCCTTCATGCCCCTACCCGCTCCCCCCCAACGTACTTACCTTTCTGGTGGCACACTTATGTGTGTGCCGCGACTCCCCTGTATCCCTGCGACATCAGTTCCCACCCACTTATGTGGGGCGGAGCTGGTGCTGCTGGGTCCCTTTTATTTTTTTTACACTTTCTTGTCCCCTGCTATCCTTCTAATGGAAGCGGGGGAGATCCTTGCAACCTGACTCCCATTACGACTAAAGGGAGTGGGGACAACCCCGCAATCCCTGCTCCCCTTAGTCAGTAATGGGAGTCAGGATTTCTGTTCTGCGCACAGTGCAGTAATGGGCATGTCGCAGTATGCAAGTTGACATTTTGGTACGATACCCATTGGAACTACCAGAAATGAAAAAGAAATCCAGATGTATGCCCACCTTGTTGAATGATTGTCTTATGGAAAGTGTCCTTAAGATTGTGATCACTGATATTACTGCTCCTATTCATATGTTTGTGTTGGATTATATCTAATCCTGATATGCACATTCACAATTTTCACTGATCTTAATAACCACACAACATTTAACCCACCACACAGCAGCACCACCAGTAAAGAAATACACCATCCAATTATATTCATCACACTCACTAGGAAATCCATTGTCAACACAAAATGTTTTTAAAAACCAATCATACTGCGCAACCTAGGCCTCTCTCCTACTATACAGGGCTCTCAAATCTAGATGTATCCACCTTATCCACCTATTATATTGTGCATCCTACTGTATTGTGAAACCTAGGCTATATCTGCCTATTCTATTGTGAAACCTATTGTATTATGAAACCTAGGCCACCCTCCCATCAAACAGGACTCTCACATCTAGGCGTATCCCCCACAACATTCCTACCTGACACACACACACACCCCAAAAAAGCCAGCAGCTTTCGCTATGGCACACCGCAATAAATCCACTCCCCCTCACCGCTCAGACTCTCGCACCAGAAAAACCAAGAATAATGAGACCTTGCCATCCGCACTGGACAAAGATCGCTGCAGCCGAACACCATCGAAGCCTACGGTATGTATACCTTACACCACGTCTGTGGACACAGGCCGCAGGCACGGCCAAGCATCCATGCACCGTAGAATGCAGCTATGGCTATGCTCATCCGGTCTAGCAGCACATATAGCCGGCCAAACTGAAACACCTGACGTACCTCAACACCTCTGCCACTAGCATACCAACAAAAAGAAAATCGGTATAGCTGGCCACACATCGACTCTTTTCAACAATAGCACCCTATCGCAAACCACCAACAGCACCCACCCACGTGCCTGACCTTTCTGGGCTGCTTAGTCGAGCCTAGCCCGCCACCTAAGTCCTAGACCGGTGAAAATGCACACATGCATCTCATAACCTAAAACTCTTAGAACCTCCAGCACATCGACTACGGTCACTGAGGGCGTTCCAACCACAAAGCGCATTGAGGCCATACAAATGGGGAAAGAGCTCTATATAAATAACCAAATACAATACAATACATTTTTCTAAGGAATTGTCGGCCTTTTGGCCGAATAGGAACTCGCCTTCGAAGGGCCTGTCCAACAATTTTGCCTGGACATAAGGCGACAAGCCATACGTTTTTAGGTATGACCGTCTCCTCAGAGTTACTGCTGACGCCATAGACCGGCCCACATAGTTGGCGATGTCCAGGCCCATAGGCAGCGACTGCCTGGCCACCTCTTTCCCCTCCTCCACCAGCTGTAGGAAGCCCTTGTGCATTTCACCACCAGGGACGTACTGCGCAGCATTCTCCTTCTCCACTGCTGTCCACAGACCAAACTAAAATTTAGTGAACCCACTTGCCACTTTGGTGGCTTTAAGGTCCATACTGCCCAAAGTAAAAGCCTTTTTGGCAAGGGCGTCAACCTTCTTTGCTTCCCTGCCGGGTGGTAGAGTATAAGTGGAAGAATCAGGTCTGGAGGAGACTGTAGCAACCTGCATGAACAGCCCTTCCGGCGAAGGGTGTGAGGAGAGTAATAGTCTCCTCTAGCCGGGCTGTATTTTCCAGATATAGTTTCAACTTACTGGGGGAATTGTACAAGGATGCTGCTTGCAGAGTGGTCAGAGGATCACCAATTGCAGGGTTCAGATGCATATTGCGCTCAGTTACCGGACCTTCGTCCAAAATATCAGAAAGGGCGTAACCCTGCACTGGTGTTGCCGAGGAGTGTAATCCTAAAGTGTCAATGACCCTTTACACCAAGTTCAGGAATTTAGTAGAGTTATGGGTGTAGGGCTGGCTTTGTGGGTTTGATGAAGTATCCAGAATACTAGCCCCATGGAGACCCTCAGCAAGTTGCAACAACTGGTCATGGTCCTTGAAAAAATAAACACCACCAGTGCCCACATAAGCTGGGTCGACATCCCATTGATCTCCCGTGTCCTTGGTGCCGAAAATACTCGACATGGAGCCGAAAAAGTCAGACTGGGATTGAGGGGTGTAAGAGAAGATTTGCCTCTCGGCGCCGATAAGGTTGCTGTCGGCGTCGACCAGTCCTGAATGTCAAAGCCTCGACAGCTGTGACAGCACAGGAGGGACCCGATATTGATACCCAAGAAACATCCTTGGGTGTCAAAGGTTTCATCGACGCCTATTGCGTCGGCACCAGGACATGTGAGGGGTCGGTAGTACCGAGAGCCGCTGATGCCTTTGAAGTCTGCTGTGAGAGAAGGTTAACAGCACCTTCTGCAGCATGCTTCTTAAACATTCCAAACATGGAGGTTTTAAATTCCTCCCACTCTTGGCGGATAAAAGGGCCTGCAAACAGCTTACCTCGTGCGCTCGATGAGTCGGAGATCCGACGATGGCAATGACACCTTCGGGACGAGAAAGAATGGCTCCTTGAGTTGGACCGCTTCTTCTTCCACCAATATTCTTTTTCAGGGGTATGCCCCTTAGTTTCGGCATGTCGACCTTGCCAGAGATTTTGCTGTAGATTCTGCCAGCGGTCAACCGAGCGCGAGTTTAGCAGCTCAATCGCATAGAGATCTTGGCTTTGGTGCATGACAAGCACTCTTCCGTCCCGTGCCGAGGCACCAGAGACACAACTAGTGTGGGTCAGTGATGCACATCTTAGTGCCACAGTTAGTACACCGTTTGAATCCCGAAACTCGAGTAACCGACATCTCACGTCAAATGAAGTGAAAAAAAGGCTTTTTTTGACAAAAAAGTCAAATGAGTCAAAGACTCATTGTGTTCCAAAGCAGCGTGTTAACGCACAGAAAAAAGGATTTGAGTACGAGGCGTAGTGACCGAGTTTATATACTAGGCCTGACGTCATGACCAGAACCGGCGATCGAGTGCCGAGCAAGACGCATCAATGGCAGAGTCAATGTCTACTACGCCCCCTGTCGAAGGTTTTCTCAAGCAGCAGAGCTGGAAGGAATATCGATCAGATGAGGACTCTGCGGGAGAAAAGCAATCCACTGAAGCAGTCTTTATATGGCTGCTTTTCATGGAAATAAGCCTTCTTGGAGAAAGGCTTAATTGCCAACAACTTTACATCTTCCTACCTAAAGGTGGAAATGGGATGCTGTCAGTTTGTGCATTAAAAGGCCCTGCAGGGGAGCATATTATCCGATTTGGATCAGCCACAGTTCTCCATGTTATGCTCAAGGCAGTAGAGGCATACCATGTTGGAGTGGAACACATAGACATCTGCCTCCCGCAACCCATTAAAGGCTTGAAGCCTTAGGCCTTTGGGGTATTTCACACGACACAGTGAAATACCCCATACTCAGGTGGCCAGGGAAAGGCCATCACTTTTGGATCCTAATGCTAGCGATGGACAAGCGAGAGAGGATCACCTGGGTAGGGGGTCCTCGGGGAGTGGGGAGAGGTACCCGATGGTGAGATGTTATTCCCCTTTTTCCACAACCCACCTAGCCCCTATCCCTGCTTATTTTATAGGAAATTGCAGCTCCCATAATTCCTCCCTATTTTACATTGGCAATACTATTGAGCCAAGGAAGATGAGGACAGAGGCCAGAAAGATTACCTCCACTGACTTTGCCTGGCCTCAATATAGGGACAGAGCCATTACGAGACAGACACATAGTCCTAACTATACACACCTGCCAGGATAAAAGGTGGCATGCACAGGCACACTCTGAGTGAGGCTGGATACAAAAACAAACAGCTCTTTCGGGGCTGATGTGAACCAGGCGATGGAGGTTGGAAGGACAAAGGGCTGGTCGGCCGTTGCAGAGATCGAGAGGGTCCAGGCGAGAATTCCACACTTGCTTGAAGCCGCAAGCGCTCCAAGACTGAATCCGAGTGAGCGGAACGAAGAAACCTTCAAGGTTACTTGGAAGTGACCCGTGACCCTCCCAGGTGAACGGTGGAGTTGGGGAGGAGCAGAGGAGGCGTTGGTAAGGGTCTTGACTTCTGCATGAAGAGCGATGATGAAAGAAGACCAATTAACACGACCAGTGAATTATCAAAGGCAAAAAAAGCCTGGTTTGTGTTAAAAACAAAAGTAACTGTAACTCAAAAGTTGAAGGTTGCTCTTGTCCTTTCCACTACACGTTTTATCGGCACAACTGCTAAATGTAAAAGGAATTGATGCAAAGTAACAGAGCGGTCCTGCAAGGAAAAATTACACATTCGGAAGTCTCTGTGAAACGTTCCGAGTTGATGTTACTCACCGATCCGGTGAATGGATGAAGGCAGGAGACAAGGTTCAGAATCTTGATCTTCCGGATTGATTGTAGAACCCGGGTTTTGTTAGAACCAGAGTCTCCTCTCTTCTATGAAATGCTCCTTTGCTGATTGTGATAAGGCAGACAAAGGGGCTAATCACCTAAAAGAGCGGGGAGAGCACACTGCCACGAAACCAGCTAGAAAGGAAAAATCCACAGGTCAATAATGTTGAAGGCCTCAAAGACTGACTAACAATAAGTAGTGTGATATATCCACCTGTGCCAACTGTGTCCCCTCCCTCCTAGAGAAGATGGTATTCGAGTGGCCGACATGGCCCTATCCCTACAAGAGTAAGGAGGAAAGGTTGCTATGTGTTCTCTAGGGGGACAGCAGAATTACAGTACAACCGTAGGTAAACAGGGAATTCCTTACCGTTGTAGCAAGTGAGCGTGATGAAGAGCATTATGAAGACCAACAACGCCAGGAAAAAATAATAAAAAGGTATGTTAGTACAGGAGAACTTGACCCGTTCAGCACAAGTAGCGCACTACGATCGGGAAGGTGCACTGGATGCAGAGCGTCCTATAGTGCACAGAGGTCGAGAGCAATAGTTCCAAAATCCAGAAGTAAGGCAGAAGCAATACAGGTAGGAGCAGGAAGAGGTTGGTACACAACAGTTCAAAAGAATCAAAAGCGTGAGTCAGAGGCAGTCCTTGTAAGTGAGAGCAGAGTCGGAACACAGGAGTTCACGAGAGTCAAGCTGCAATACAGAGACAGTCTGTGTCAACAAAAGGCAGGATTCGGTACACGGGAGTTCAGGAGAGTAAAGCCGTAGTGCAGGGGCAGTCGTGTCACCAAAGGCAGGACTCGGTACACGGGAGTTCAGGAAAGTCAAGAGGTGATGGAGAGCCAGTCCGTGTTAACAGAGCAGGGTTCGTTACACAGAATATACAAAAAGAGGTAAAGGTACACGGAAGAGAAGACCGCTCCTGGCTATCCTCAAATTTCTAGCTTCAAACAGTAGCAGCGTTCGGTGGGTCGATGACGCTTATGAGTCCTTTGTTGAGGACGAGATTCTGGGCATCCATTGGCGGTCTGGATCACATGTCACAAGTGGAACAGAGGAGTCAATAGTCTTTTTGGCAATAGCCTGATGCCATAGCCCATTTCCACAGCAACCTCCAATGCCGCAGGAATGGGGCAAAGAAGCGCTGTATCCCTTGCCGAACGGCTGGAAAACACTTGTATTTTCCAGCCCTGATGGGCGTGTGCCTCCCAGATTCCGTAATACGGGCATGGAATGTTGTCACCGTCCTTCGAGGTGAGACAGTTGAACGGAAACCAAGGCAAGAAAGTAACCGCAATCCCAAAATAAAGTCGAATGAGTGAAAAGCAAGGTATGGGTACTCATAGTTTGTCCTCTTGGCATATTCAATCTCACATTTCTCACCCGATTGCTCAGCTGAAGCTTCACGTTCTGAAGCAACTGCAGTCTTTCCTTTTTGTTTGTCCCGAAGCCAGTGTGAGTAGAGAAAAGGACAAACCCTCCTCCTCCACCACGGTGCACTAGTGAATTCAGGCAGGAAGTACACAGAGGCAGAACCGAGGGGTAGCACCCCCCAAAGACGGGGAAAAAGCCAAACTGGCGTAAAAAAAACCTGTTAACAGACTGAAGCAGTTGTAATGCGATGTTCAGTTGAGGAGGTGGTATGCATCCAAAGTACTGACGTAAGAGCAGAAGGCAAGTAGGGTAGGATCAGAGGGAGGATAGCAATCCGGAAACAAAGTAGAAGACAAGAGTACAAGAATAAGTAGCAGGAAAGGCAGAAAAGGATATAACAAGCATCTCACCCGCAAAGAGGAACTCCGGATGGGTGATACACCGCAAGCGAGGCCCGCTGAATGAACACAGAGCTGCCGTGTGGGCGCAATTTTAGCAAAGACTAGACTGACACCCCGATGTGTGGTAAAGAACCTCACGGCAAACGGGACGTCTTCCTCCATCTGTGCCACAGCGATCACTGCGTCGTTGTGGCAGTATATCAACTTTGAAAGAGGCCAAGAGGGCAAAGTTAGGAGAATAAGAAACTCCAAGTACCAAGAGGCATTGGTGTTGCAAGATGAGAAAGATTGTGGATCACAGAATTGTTTAAAGAAAGGTCGAACTGGTCATGCAGAGGTCTGCGTAAAATCCTTGCATTTTTTCGAAAGTCTTCAACAGTGAAAAGACATCTAAGACAAAACGTGGGGAAGGGAACCCCCACACAGAGAAAGACAGGCTCGACCTGGCAGAGGGAAGCCTGTACAGAACTGTGAGAAATTGAGAAAGTGAATGTGAAAAGTGACAGGCTCAAGCCCGGCGGAGGGGAAGCCAGTGTTGAATTGTGGGAAATTAAAGGTCAAAAGTGGAACTGTGTATTTATGACACGGCGGACCGAGCCTAAGGAAGTGATTGAGCTACCAGAAGCTTGAAGACCAAGCCTGAACTGTTGAATTGTACCAGTGAGCCAAAGTGAGCAAGACTGATAGAATAGTGCCATCCACCTATCCTTTTTAGGAAACCTGTAGACCCTGTGGTGCTGAACGTGGGGAAGGGAGTTATTTTATCCATTTTGACATTTCTTTTGAGACACTTTTTTTCCTTTTGTATTCCCTTAACACATTTGTCATTTTGAGAAGTAGGGCAAGGTTCGTTTTTTTTAGTATAGGCCTTTTTATTTTGACTAGACTGACTTTCACTTGTTTGTTATTTGTTGAATGGTTGAGACTACTTCCATTCTAGATTAGGGCCAGTTAGGAATTCCACCAAACCAACCAAAATACCAAATAAAGGTTTTCGAAACATGTATCCATTGTGTCTGTGTCTACTACTGGATACCATGCCTTCCTTACACATTCTAAAGTAGTGTGCTGACTGTAGATGAAGCCAACAGCGACCCATGAACACCACTACTTTTTTCTGTACAATGCTCCCGACGTAACCTCCAGCATTACAAGTACCCAACACCCCCCTACGCATATTCACACTGCTCCCCTCCTGGCTGAAAATGTTTCTGAAGACTTGGTGGCGTTGAACAACAATTTATTAGAGGAACAATCTGTGAGCAGACAGAATCATTACAAAAGTGAATGCTGCTATTCTTCTCGGGAACATCTGGTGGGTTTACTTGCTTGGGGCTGCATGTGACTCTCCCTGGAGTCAAAACCCAGTTTCCTTGAAACAGAAGACAAACCTGTGCTTGGAGAGGGATGCCCCATCACTCAGAGCAGGACACCATCTTCTTTTCTTCCATTTCGAGCCATCATCGTCTCATCAGGTGACAGTCAGAGCCGAAGACCCTTGCACTGCCAGTAGGGAGTTTGGAATACCTTCACCATCCTGGCTTGATCAGAATTATAAACACTTTAGCAATGGCTTTACTGATTGGGCTTGGAGCATGCACTGAAGCATGTGCTTCATATCAAACTATAGATCCTAAGGCAGACCCATGACACAATGATGGAGCAGTTAAGCGGCTGGCAACGTGGTTCTTACAGTCTTTGCAAGGGTTGAACCCCAGGGTTTTCATGGTCATCATTTTCAAATATATATTCCATACATCAAGTGCTTACAACACAAGGCGCCTATTGAGTGAAAAAAGCAAGTAATGTGAGGGCACACCAAAGGCTCCATATACACCAGGGCAGCAGTAAGGAGGCAGGCTATCATTGCTTCGGCAGACTTTGGTGTCTATTTATACGATGATAAAGACAGCATGAAAACATATTTCTAATGGAAGCCTTCTTATATATAGACCTGTAGGTCATATCGCCAAAAGAATTTAGAGTGCACACATTCTACATAGAAGGTAGAAAAATACTATAATCACAACGGATGCTTTACAGTCTGAAAGAAGTAATGGCCGAGGAAGACAAAGCTACTTGTTTGCCTACATGAATTGTGGCGTCTGAAGAAAAATCTATAGCACTGAGTCGTACAGGTGTGCCTTTCTTGTCAACATTTTCTTAAGATAGATATTGAACGCATTCCACTTAAGATTAATACATTTTGATGGCCGATTTGGACCATGAGCTTCAAAGGTTTCCAGTGTCTCTGCCCATCATTACCACAGACCCCTTCAATCATTTATCAATTTTTCACAGTTACGTAAATAAAAAAAATAAAATGCTGTGATCGGACCACCTACAAATGTCTCAAGTGCTTTTCCCTGAAAAAATATCCATCATATTCTTTAGCATATACATTATGCACCAAAAATAAAAATCAGATTTAAGTTCCACAGAACTTAGACATTTCATAAAAAAATGTACTGCTATGGTGTATGGATTATCACAGTTTAGATTATAATCAAGTGAAGCATATTTGTCTATTGTCAAAAGCTCCTTTACCTATTGAGTTAAACAAAAAAGACAAAAGTATAGAAAAAAAAGAAAAAACCTAAAACAAAACTGGTTTAGTTTCCTTTCTCGCAGAGATTTATTGGTGCATAGACCTGAAGCAAAAATAGCAGTTAAATGTATGATATATTTTTATTTTTTGTTTAAATTTCATATAAGACACAAGTACATATGTGGGATAATCACTTTTAAATAATCTTTAATAGAAATTGTAGCGCTGTAACAACAAAATGCAATTTTCTATAAATACAGATGAAAATTCTAAAATGTGAGTCTAAATTGCAACCACAGCAGAATTAAGTTCACTTCTGGAGCATAGAAAGTCTGTGTGTCACAATCCGAGCTGCTCAATGGTATGATGAACATTCAGGGTCTATCCCCATTGAAGAAGTAGGTAATTTGTGCTCACTGCAAAGGTACAACAGAAGTTACAGAAGAAGATTCAGTTTCCACTGCGTGCTGCTGTTCAGTTTTGGGGCCATAAGTAGCTCTGTGTCTGTGACAAAAATAAACATGCAGAGGGTTAAAAATATAAGACTTTCCCAGTTAAAAAAGATTGACAGTCTTCACTTAAAATAACTTAACTTGTCATGATTCAACAAAGATTCCAACCAGTGTAGATGCCCTTAATCATTCTAAATTGATCAATGACCAGGTGCTCTAATGAGAGAGATGCTTGGCAATATCGTCATAGAACTACTCAGGGAGAAATGTGAACAGGAACATCTTTTAATCTCAGATTTTTGTTTTGAAGAACACTAAATGAAACTGCAAGTTTAATAGTCATTCCGTTAAAAAAACTTTTTTGAAAACCTTAACTTTAAAAATAAAGGAAATCTATTGAAACAACATAAAGAATGACTATGATTCAGATTGTAGATTTCAAACTGTTATCATTCTAAAAGCTCTGGATTTCTTTAAAAGGATCTCCGTCGAGGTACCCCAATTAAGAACACTGTGAGAAATCCTACTCTGTGAGTCAATGTGGAGACATGCAACCTGAATAGGTTTTCATCTAGTTGATGAGGTCACCCATCAAGTTGGCTAGACTAAGATTCAAAATTCTAGAAGAGCTACATGAGTATTCGATCCGTTCTGTGCACGCTGTACCTTCACATGCACTTGTCTGGAAGAGCGGGACTAATGGGACGAGGTGCAAAGCTGTTTGCCCAGAACTGCTATTGAAGGATCTTTGTTTTAAATACTTCCTTATTAACATTTCAATTTGAAAAACAATCTAAGTGATCATCAGTGCGACAAATTAACTGTTTGGCTATTTTGCACAACTATTATCAATAACATAAGATACTTTGATACAGGCAATACATATATACACATATTGTGCATGAGCTATATAGACCAATGTGGCTAGTGACTTGCTTTGTTGGTTTATCTGTCTTTTTTGGGGGGCAATCCATAATATACATAACTCCCATGGCTCGAGCCATGCTTGCACCATCATTACTTCAGTTTATTAGAAGAACGGAATGCCACATTTCACATAATAATCCCCCTCCTGTTAGCTAAAAGGGGACACACTTGGTTCCAACCCTTGCCCCTTTAGCTATGAATTGTGAGCTACTCATCTACACTTCTGTCTCCTGCACTTGCTCTCCTTCTTTGCAAACAAATAACATCTGAATTCTGTCGACAAACCCGCAGATCTCTGCTGAGGGTGGACCAGTGCACAAATAGCATCTTCTCTTTCATTGCACATTGCAAGGTCTTGTGTCCAGCATACATAAATTGGAGGGATGACAGGCATCCAATCTGAGCAGACAGCATAGTTTGGCCAAGCTTGCCACTAAATTATGAAATTTGGACTGGCCCAGTCCAAATCATCCAGCAAGCTATACCCTTATAGTGTCTTCCACGTTCCAACGGTCCTAAGTTTTCACTCACAACGGACTCCACCATTTCCCAGAAGTATGCCACTGCTGCGCTTTCACAAACCAGGCCTAAAAATGTGGCATTCCTCACCGCACAGCTGGCCTATTTTGCATTCTTGTTCAAAGTGCATGTGCATATCCGGTGGTTCACAACAGAACATCTGGTCATTATTATGGCATTTATTATGCGTTATCTTTATGCATACATAAGGGACACCCATACTACAACTAGGAACTATGTACCAT
Organism: Ambystoma mexicanum; assembly: GCF_040938575.1. NCBI lineage: Eukaryota > Metazoa > Chordata > Amphibia > Caudata > Ambystomatidae > Ambystoma > Ambystoma mexicanum. The sequence goes on along the minus strand of NC_090937.1, from coordinate 182,523,809 downwards.
TTATCCAACAGAAACATTTTTATTTTGTAGTTTATTCCAAAGCCATTTAGATCATATATCCTCAACAATTTCACCTACTAAAGTGCCCAAAAGTATCACACCATACAACAATGAATGTGGCGAACTCCAGTAGACTAAACACAGCAAAAATGTTTAAGGGATAGCATTTATTGCCAAATCATTATTAAACAGCATAATTAATATGTCTTGATCTGAATCTAAAGAAAAAACTAACGGCACAATAAGTCAGAGGGTTCCTTATCTCCCTGTTCGAGCTTCCCCAGCTTCTATTTGGTACTCTATCTGGTCTACCGCGTACCGGAAAAAGAGCTGCAGCTTTCCAACCCTTCTGTGCGGCCTCACCGGTTTTCTTTGGTGGCTTTGTCATCTTTCGCATCCACAGGTTCTGTTTGCCTCCTGCCATCGGCTCGGTCTGACAGGTCGTCTGTCCTTGTGCCTCCCCTCTGCATCTGCCTCCTTTCGGCAGCCTTCTCTGGTCACAGTGCTGCAATGGGAAGGCTCCTTCCTCTGGCTTTGCTCCAGACGATGTCTCCAGGCTCGCCGAAACTCAGGAAGACTGTCTGCTTCCTTCTCGCGTCCCAACCGGCATCAGGAATTAATTCTCCTTCTTGGTCTCATGTTCCCAACAACTAGTACGCACACTATTCTTTGCGGGCCTAGGAATCTTCATTATTCGATCCCTCCTCCTTGACCCAGTCTTCTCATAAGGATATTCATGGGTGATTCTGTTACCTACATTAGGATGTTCTCACAGTATGCCATACACAGATTAGATGGAAATTAATGGATGTAATTATTCCTTAGATATTGCGAGGTATACCATGCCTCTTCTGTTGAGTCGCCCCCATTTCCCTGAGGGTGCTCTCCCCTCATGTGGTCCTCCAGCAGAAAGCCACCCCCAAGGTGGGAGTCAGGTAGCTTCTGCCTTTTCCACATGAGGGAAGGTGTTCCCTGCGGAACTAGTGACGACTCTATCAGATTCGTCACACCAAACAGCAAACCAGGTAACAGAAGAAAGTAAAAGAGAAAGAAGCCGGGCCAGGGACCCGCAATCTTTGACAGAGAAAGCAAAATCCTCTGTGTGGCAACATCCTCATGTCAGTACTGGCAGATTATTGAGCCTGGTCTGAACTGTATAAGAAGACTGAGAAAGGCTAGGGGAAGGGAGGCATTACCCCATAACTTGCTGAACTGTCTAAGAAGCCTAAGAAAGGTGGGGGGAATGGAGCCAATCCCCCATCACTTGTTGAACTGCATTAGAAGCCTGAGAAAGGCTAGGAGAAGGGAGACATCCCCCTAAAAGTATATTAGAGGGCAGAGAAGCCAACCCCCCTCGACATTAGCCAAAGAAGGACCCATTGGTGAAGATAACTAATGCAACCTTTAAAACCTGGAACTTTGGGTTGTTCCTCTGAACGAGATTGTACTCTGAGGGAATGTCTCCCTTCCCTAGGCCACAATCCCACTTTGAAACTCTCATCCACTATCCAGAAAGAGGGAGTCATTCTTCTGGACCAAAGAGACTCACCACTTCTTTAGTTTAGTTATGAGTGTAAGGGAAGGAAATAGGTTTCTGACACAGGACAGCAGACTCTTTATTTTGGACATCCTGACAGACTCTGTAGTATTTTAGTTGAAGCAGGGAAACCCCTCTTAGAACAAGGGTAAGACAGGTTTCTTTTTCCTTTTTGCACTTAAAAAGTCTTAGTCAAATGTTTCTGAATTCATGATAAGTTTCTGCAGTGTAAGGGCGAAGAAGTATGAGTCTGACACAATAGTGGCATGCTGGTTGGCAAAGTACATTTGATATTGTAATCATTCCTTAGAAATCTCCATATCAAGGCATGAAATAGAAACAAGGAAAGAAGACGATTTTCAGAAGCTCTCAAGTCTCAATCAAAAGACTTTAAAGAAACTCCTATTGGGGTAAAACAGCATAGGGGAAACCCCAAACACACATGTTACCACGACCACTCCAATTTCAAACTAATTTGGAATCTAAACATGGACCAAGCTCTCTAGATGAATGCAAACATTTTTAATCATTAGGCATGTTTATATCTAATCAATGAATTTGAATTGAATTTTCTGTTATAAATCCCTCCTGATGAGCCAAAATATTTGGTGAAACACATGTACAGGGCACTAGTATTTAAGAACAATTTTTGGAGGATCATTTTTGGAATAAAAAAGCCTCATGATACAACAAACATGATTTTTGGAACATCATTTAACCTATAGTTAGCGTTAACTTTAGGTGCGCTAGAAGGTGACTTGAAAATTCTGTTCTTCATGATTTGGGAATTGATATTTGGCTTGCTGACCTACATGAAGCACAAGCAGAGTGTATTTTTCCATTCACCTGCAGCAGATGCACTTGGTCTGTAATCGCAAATCAATATAGCATTTTAGGCACCACTATCATTTTTTCTCAGGCTATTCTGTCTATAAGTGCCACTGAAAGTTTTCCACCCTTCTGCTCAAGCTGTTGTTCTGAAACATATCTGGAAGCAATCTGTATAATTGCACCCCAAGGTAATTAAGTGAATCTGGTGGCACCTGAACAGGAAAGTTAAGTATTGCTGCATTGGTGCACGTCTTCAAGTATAACCGCCTCGATTTTTCCCAGTGTGATAAAGTCCCCCTGCCTAAATCTGAGAACATCTAGTGGGCGACTGTGGAGGATGAGTACCCCACACTATGAGCTAGTGGATGAAGGCACCAGGAGTGTTAGACAAAGGATCCTTTGGTCGCCTTCCCATCATCAGGCAGGGGACAGTCACATGCAGCTTCCCTCTACATTCCTAAGTGGGGTGCTTGTGGCCTAACCCAGACGGTACAGGCAACATGTCCTCTCCCACAACGTTTACCTACTAGAAAGACAATCATATGATGAGCCTGGGCCTTTGAATAAACATTTTTTTCACCCGCAGTTTTGTCTTTTTAAGGGATATAGTCTCTACATCTGGGAAGTTATAGGTGCTATCCCATTAGGAAAAACTGCTTCCAGTCCTCAGAGTTGAAAGCTATGTGAAACTGGTAATACAAAGTGCTCCACATTCCCAAAGTGGTGCCTTTTGTGCATCACTGCACAGAGGGAGTTTATAGGCTCCGCCACTTTAAGAGAACTCAACACCACAAGCAAAAGAAGAACAATTGACTTACCACTCAGTAATGTTCTTTCTGATGGATGTTGCTCCCACGGATTCCTCATCTATGATAATCCAATCCCCAGCGCATCTGTTCTCAGAAACATTTCCACCGCCAGGAGGTGCAGCATGGCTCCGCATTGGCTCCATCTGATGCCTCTGCGTGCTCCCAACTGTACATGACATTGGGGCCAGTATATATTGAGTTCACTGCACCCCGTGACCTCAGATCCACCCTTTATCCCTAGCACTCTGACGCTGAGGAACTGTAGAACCTATGGTGTACTAGCTTTCCTCGAAGAGGGGCAGATAGGGAGGGCGATGGGCAATTTGTGGGTGGCACATCCACCAGAAAGTACATTACCAAGAGAGAAGTAATTTGTGGGAGGAAAGAATCCATTAAAAGAACAGATTCCTCATCTATGATAGACTCCCCTCCTCCAGATTTGCGTACTGCTTTGGAAGACACAAGAACACCACCTTAACCAGAATAATCTGGAGGACTGCTCTACCAAAATAGGCATGCTGTCCTGCAAGAGAATTCAAGCAGTAATGCTTAGCAGATGTGTGCAAAGACAACCACGTTGCCGCCTGACAAATGTCCAGGACAGGAACTCCCCTGTAGGGCAGAGGTAGCAGCACCTCCTCTGGTAGAGTGGACTCAGAGACCCTCAGTTAACATCCTTCCCAGACAGATCTTTGCATTCTGAAATGCAGAGAATGATCCACCTTGACAGGGCCTGTTTGGTCACAGATATGCCAGTATGAGCACCAACGAAAAGCTGGTAATCTTGCCTAGCTGAGCGACGGCACCAGGTCCAGCCGATGGAATCGCTCCTCTGCCTTTGAAGAATGAGGCAGAGGAAAAACACAGGAAGATGGATCCTCTAAGAGAGCCGAGAATCTGAGACCACTTTCAGGAGAAAGGAGGGCCTCACTCTCAAATTCACCTTCTGTTTGGAGAAAAACAAATAGGGAGGCTAATCAGACAGCGCCTGGAGCTGACTCAGCCATCTCGCAGAAGCGATAGCAACCAGGAAAATCACCTTGTAGTTGGGCAAGCTAATAGAACAGGAATAAAGGGGCTCAAACGGAGCACCCATTAGGAAAGCCAAAACCAAATTTAAATCCCATGTCGGAACATCAAACGGCACAGGGGAAATTGATAACACAACCACTGCAAGAATTGCATAACAGTGGGGATTGTGAAGAATGAGCCCTGTTCTGTTCAGCTCTGTTCAGTGCCAATCTGCAGGGGATGAAGTACAGATTAAGGGTCCAGATCCCTCTCCCACCACTATGTCAAACATTGACACAATCTGCAGTGTGACGAATCTGGACTATTTGTCTCTTCTCCCTAGAGGGGAGCCACCCTTTTGGGGCTAGGGAGGTGAGCCAACTAAACAAGACCCTCCCCTAGAAGTCTGGGAAAGTGGGACATTTCTCTGGGAGGGACTCTCCTCTTGGGGACAAGGACTCCCATTCTTGAAAGGAACGCCGGTTCAGAATACATTGTCTGCCTACATGGGAATCGGAAATACTGTTGTTAACCCGGTTTTGGATTCACAAAATAGTCACATTTCTTCAATCTCTTTGGCTTCAGGTAATGTTGGATCCTGCCTGAACTTCCCAGTCAAAGATGAAAAACACATCCCTTTTGTTTGTGATGACGTGCATAAAACGATGAGGAACCTGGAATGGAGGAGAGAGAATCCTACGCAGAGGCAAGTCTCCGACGCAAGGACGTCCTGGAAGGGGGAGCCATGCTAGACTGCGGAGCCAACCACAGAATGGAGAGCGAGCTGATCGCTAGCAAGACGTCAAAAGGCTGAACGAAGTAGAGAGAGTGATGGAGACAGTAAAAAGACTGTCTCGCCTGGTGGCGCAACCACAAAGAAGCCATGGTGGGCCTGGAGCCCGCTAACTGATTCCGAAACCAGACCGCAGCAGAGATATCAAATCCCTGATCGCTGTGTGAGAAGTGCAACAACTGCTGAGCCAGACAGAGTAAGGGACGTGAACGCCCCCGAAGAGGTAACACTCCTGAGAGGGCAAACTATTATATCAGATGCTGGGGATGCCATAGGGGTTACCTGAGCCAAGAAAATCTGAATGCTGGATATGGGCAGAGGCCAATCCGAAGCCCCACTACAGTAAGCCTACCCGAGGGCCACTAGGCTTTGGAGAGCTTGGGAAAATCAAGGGAGATTGATATTAGAGACAGAGAAAGCCAAAAAGGTTACAGGAGCGAGGAAAACCCAAACACAAGATACAGGCAGACACCCCATCAAGGCCATGCTAAAGTAAGCCTATTAGAGGGCTACATGGCATTGGAGAGCCCTGAAAATACATATCACAGTGAGCATGTTTGGAAACAAAGAGAACCTGAAGGGTGCCAGTGCTCAATCCCATACTCAGGTGGCCAGGGAAAGGCCATGTGTAGACAAGCGAGGAGGATCACCTGGGTAAAGCGTCCTCGAGGAGTGGGGGAGAAACACCCAATGGTGAGACATGGTATCCCCCCTTTTCCACAACCCATTTAACCCCTATCCCTGTTTATTTTATGGTAAACTACAACTCCCATAATTCCTCCCCACTTTGTCTTGACAAAAGTACTGCACCACGGATGATGAGTAATGTGTTCAGAAGGATTACCCCCCTTGACTTGCATTTGCCCTGTCTCTGTAATGAGGCCAGGCAGAGACAGACACATAGCTTTAATAATGTACACCTGCCACTTATTAAGGCTCCCTGTGAAAATAAAAGTTGGCGCGCACAGGCACACTTTGAGTGAGGCCGGCTAGGAGAAGGACCAGCTCTTCAGAGGCTGATGCAAACCAGGATGTGGGAGTTGGAAGGCCAACGGGCTGATCAACATTTGAGAGGATCGAGAGAAAGCCAGGCGTAATTTCCAAGCTTTTGGGAAGCCGCGAGTGTTCGAAAAGCAGAGCCGAGCGAGCAGAGGAAAGAAACCTTCAAAGTGCCAGGAAACGGCCTGTGACACTCCTGGGTGAACGGCAGAGTTGGGGAGGAGCAGAGGAAGCATTGGTAACGACATTGAACTGCGGGAAAAAGATGAAAGACATTAATTTAACACAACCGGTGAGTTATCGAGGGCAACAAAAGTCTGGTTGATGTTAAAGGGAAAGTGACTGATTTGAAAGTTGAAGGTTGCACATGTGCCGATAAAACGTGAATTAAGAGAACAATTGTTAAAAGAAAAAGATACAAAGTAGCAGAGTGGTCCTGCGAGAGGAAGTCACAGATTCAAAAGTCTCTGAAATGTTATGAACTTTTTATATTACATAGAGAGATTAAAGGAAAGAACATTGAATAATTGGAAAATTAAATATATGAATTTTGAAAAATGCCAAGAGGGCAAAGTAAAATATAAGAACTTTGGAAAAGGCCAAGAAGGCAAGTGAAAGAGAATAAGAACTACAAGTGCTAAGAGGCATTGTGTCATGACCTCTGTAGCACTCATCCCTCCAACCCAAACAGGTTCACATACTAGTGCTCTTGCATCCACTCACTGGGCACAATACCTTTCCAAAAGAAGAACTAAGATGCTATGCACTTGGTCCAGGGCATGGCATTTATGGTATCAGCAGTTTCATACCAATATGGAGGGATGCTAAGTCCGAGTAACGAAGGGAGCAGTCTAGTTGCTGGGTGTGGCTGACTATATAAGCCACACCCAGACAGAACTCCACGCTTAGCGTTGTTTTTGTCCAACGGCAACGGCACGTTCACCGCAGCTCCAGAGCAGTATTAGATGAGTTAGGATCCGGCTGCTCCATCATCGATCGTTCGAGCTCCGCTCCTCTCCTCTCCGAGCCCGTCACCTACCTGTCTTCAGATCCAGTGTCGCCCTCGGCATCTCTTCACGCTCCGGTTGCCACAACGTTCGCGGTCTCCAGTGCAGCTCCTCCAGTCATCCAGCGAGTGCACATTCCATCGGCTAGCCTCCAGTTCCTCCTGGAACTCGCGTGATTCGCGACCCCTCCAGCTACTGCACCCGCAGCTCTCCCGCTCCAGCTTCCGCCGCGACTCAGCAGCTCCCAGCATTTCGCCTGCCGGCACGGATTCAAGGTAAACACTTGCATGAGGTAATGCATAGGCGATAACGACACGTACAGCGTTACAACTGTAAAACAGACCCAGTGAATACTACATATATGTGCGAGGCAACGCATGGACTTTGCATATTGCAGATTTAATTACATGAATGCATGAGGTAACGCATGGACTTTGCTGTAACTCATGGACTTGCATACTGCAGATCGAGTCACAACTGTGAACCAGGTTCAGTGTGAGTTCCAGCAATTGCAGAAAGCCACCAAGATTGTTACAAGGCGTGTGCCAAGAAACAAGCCATAGGAACCTACAGCTCTCATCCAAGCAAAACAAGCAAGGGACTTGGATTTGCAACAAGGTCTCAGTGCCATCAGTGAAGTAACTGCTGGACAAATGCACCCCTGCTAAGAGAGAGAAAGCAGGATGGAGAGTTCGCCCACTATTTAACTAAGGTAAGCACATACACAGCAGGGTTTTAGAGCGGGTTGGAGGGGTCACTCACTGAACATATATCACGAACCATAGTCTTGTTCTTGGCTCCTGATTTAGACCCAGTTCCCCAAAAGCTGACCTAAGGCAAAATACAGTGCAGTGGATCCGGGTACTCCTGCAGAGCCAAGGTGAGCGTGACACATTGGTGCTTCAAGAGAAGATTGTGAATGGAAGGAATATGTAAAGAGAGGTCGAAGAGGTCTATGTAAATTCCATGCTATTTTGAAAGTCTTCGACAGTGAAAGATATCTGAGCCAAAACGTGGAGAAGGAAACCCCCACGAAGAGCAAGAGAGGCTCGAGCCTGGCAGAGGGAAGCCTGTGCAGAACTGTGAGAAATTGAGAGCATATGAACTGATGGCAAGGCGGGTGAAGCCTAAGGAAGTGATTTGCTTACTGGTACAGTTCAACAGTTGAATCTAAGTCTTACGCACTTTGAGCTACCAGAAATTCAAAGCCTGATAGAACTGTGCCATCCACCTATCCTTTGTTTAAGAGACTCTCTAGACCCTTCCCCAGGTTCAACACCACAGGGGAGTTGGTACTGAAGCCATTCTGACATTTCTTTTTGGCACACTATTTCCCTTTTTGTATTCCCTTAACACATTTGTTATCTTCAGAAAGAGGGCATGGTTAGGTTTTCTTATTATAGGCCTTTTTATTTTGACCAGACTGACTTGGACATATTTGTAATTGTTTAATGGTCGAGATTACTCGCATTTTAGAGTTAGGGCCAGTTAGAAATTCTACCATTCCAATCAAATTCGTAAATAAAGGTTTCAGAAATGGTGGAATTGCATTAAGAAAACCTATTTCTTCATGTAAAGACACATTGGATGTGTGTAAGACTTGCCATTCAGAACCCGTACAGAGGCTGAAGGACCATATTGTGAGGAATTGACTAACTATTAAAAACCTTTTTTTTGGAAAGTGTAAGGGTGCAGAAGGAGGAAACTGCCCTGTGTCAAAGACATTTAGTCAGTGGAAAAGTCACCTTAGATCGTTTAGTTGAGGCAGGGAACTCCTTACCCCCTTAGAGATAGGGATAGGTATGTTTTCCTTTCTCTGTCAGGTTGTCTTTCAACTCAAAATTTCCACCATCCTGTGTCATGAAAACCTTGCTTCTGACCCTCACACTAGAAACTATAACTAAAGTAGTATCGTTCTAGCCGATACCAGGAGAATTATCCACTTTTCCTGGGTTCAAGTTCCTGGTTTGTTGCAACACTTCTATTCAGTTCAATACAGTCTTGTGTCTCACATGTTGTCAGCTGGAATAGCTCCCATCGCATACTATCTTCCAAACAATACTTCTCACGTGTTATCAGGGGGAATGGCTCCCTACCTGATAGTAGAGTCCTAAACACTCTGGTACTCCCTCGTGACGGGTCAGGAAAATGTTTCCCTTTTCCTGACATATGTTTTCATATAGCCTGGCGGAATGACTCCCTTCCCCAGGCCACTTTTTTGACATTACTGGCGATCAGAGTTATATGTTCTTTCAAACAGCCTGGTGGAACGGCTCCCTTCCCCAGGGTTTCTTGAACTTCGCTGACAGTACAGACTACCAGGAAAAGGACTCCTTTCCCCTGGTATCTTACTCTCAGTTCATCACAATTAGGGGAATAACTCCCCTCCCCTGGTCTAGTTTCCACCAGGCTTCACACCTACAACGCCCAATTCTGGTTTCACCGCCTCTTTGACTTGGCCCACTTCCCTGTCAAGTACTGCCACAAGGAAGATAACTTCTATCTCTTTCTGGTATTTGGTCCCAGACCCTGGTTTCTCTTTTGCCCTCTTCTTTGAATTGGCCCACTTGGTTCACTACCCTGCCAGGTACTGCCACGAGGAAGATGACTTGTATCTTTATCTTTCTCTCTATCACTGGGGTCCTTGGCCCTTTTCTGACAGTTGGTGGCCTTGGGGCTACCACCAACACAAGGAAAACATCCGTGGATGCAAAAGTCAGACTCTCACATTGAGGTGCATGACCCTTCTCTGGTGGTCATTGGTTTTGATACTATCACTGACATGAGGAAGATTTCCTTTCATGCAAAGTTCACTCATACTTCCTTTCAAATTAGGCAACTGGTGCCTGCCCCTGTTTCCCCATGTGCCAATATTCTGTTTCCAGGACCTTCTCGTGCCCCCAACGGTCAGCCCGCTCTCTCCCATACCTTCTGGGATCTTCCTGTCGGGCTATGGAGTTCCTGGGGTCTGCACTGTTCTTGTCTTGGTCTTCGCTGTCTTCCTACGGCTTCTGGGCTGCTGCGGTGTATCCGCAGCCTTTTTTAAAAAATGTTTTTTTAATTGTATTTAATTTGTAAAACAAACTTTTACAAAAGGTGTCAAATACATCGGGGGGCGTGGCTACATGGCCACAGGCTAGGACGTGATCCCTACGAGCTCCTGCCAATCCGACGCTAATCCGACCAAAAAAACATACTTTGAGCCTGCAGAGTGCTGCCTTATTGGAACTATGAATACGTGAATACGAGAGGCATACGGAGGTCGTGGAGCTAGCAATAACCGTGCACAGAGTGCTGCATTGTGAGTTAAAGAAGGTAGCAAGCTTCGGTCTGCAAAAGATACTAAATGGCGTCCAAACGAGAACAAAGGGGTGAGCCTTTGGACAGCCGCATTGGGAAATTGTGAAAAGGCGCCGCTCGCTAATGAAAGCGGATTTTAAATATTGAAGGGGACTTGGATACAAGTCAGCAGCTGCAGCAGGGAGCGGCTGCAGCAGGGATCATAGCTGACACGCTTCGGTAGTCTGGCAGATCAGCACACATTGCGGCCTACACGTAACAAAGTATCGTTGTGAAGTGATACAGCCCGAAGCAGCAGAAAACGGTGCAGATCCAAACAAGATGGCGCCCGGTCCCACCCGAAAGTCGGCATCTACGGACCAAAAATAAACGCAGGCTGGGGCGTGGAGGCCAGTCACACAGTCACTGTTGGTGAAAAGTGCTGTATGCAACGGAAGAGCAAGCAGACACGCGTTGTGCACAACCCCCACGGCCATATCAGTGCTGGTGGACGTCGGAGGGGCAGAGATCAAAATCCGGTCAGCACAACACATAAAGCAGTAATGATTTTGGATCCAGGGCAAGGGCCTGGTGTTGGCGACTCGCAATTACTCATCCAGGAGTGGGATAATGTCAGTGAGAGGAGGCAAAGCGAAGGCTAAACAATCAACGATAGACATATTTTCTAAGACTCCGACCATCCCGGCACAGACCCCCACGAGCGGGTCAGCGGAATTTGCCCCCTTGAGAGATGACCAGGCAATCCTAGCTGCTATCACAGAACTGAAAACCTCGTGGGGGACAACGATGGCAGAGTTAAAAGTGGCGCTGGAGAACAAAATAGACGCAGTGGGAATAGAGGTCAATCTATTACGGCAAGACATGAGGGCGCTAGCAGAGAGGACGACTAGTCGGGAAGGTGCGGTGAAAACCAACACAGAAACCAGCACCAGCAATGCTAAGGAGGTCCACGTACTGAAGCAGCACATATCAAACCTAGAGAACCGAGCAGAGGAGGCTGAAGGAAGAACGAGACGTAACATACGTGTGGTGGGCCTTCCAGAGGGAGAAGAAGGCCAAGATCCAACGGACTACGTGGAGAACATGATTATGCAGGAGGTTGGAGCTGGCAAGCTCTCTCAAGGATTCACAATTGAACGCGCAAATAGAGCCCTGATGCGAAGGCCGCAACCAGGGGCCCCGCCCCGAGCGATCATAATGAAAATCCTGAACTATAGAGACCGAGAGCAGATCCTGGAGTTCTTCAGGAAAGGAGGGCCGATAAAAAGAGCAGCAGCGACCATAACTGCATACCCCGATGTTAGGCAGAAACCTGTGCAGTTCCCTCTGGGACCACTGCAAAAGATTTAGGACTACAGGTGTTTGGCAGTAAACCCACTTGGTAGCAGTCTGTACCACACAGATGTACTTGGTAGCTGTGGCTGAGCAGTCAGACTTCCCTCAAGAAGAGTTAGGCAGTATACAGAGTATTCACAATAGGTCAAGAGAACACAATAGAACAAGTAAACACTGACCAGGGCTTGGTGTAAAAGAGATATAATTATTTATTTAAAACCACATCTAGAAAAACATACAGGCACTAATAGTAAGCAATTCAGAAACACGGTCACTAAAAGATATACACTCCCTTAAAAGAATATTAGACAAGTCTTAAGTAAAGCCCCACTTATTTTCAGACGGCGGTGAGCGCTTAACGTAGATGGCACTCTAATAGTTTGTTTTAAAAAGGGAGAGAAAAGCAGAGAACAAATTGAAACAGATCCCAACACTTTTTCAAGGACACAACAAGGGAGAAAGGCAAAGTAAAACCGTGTAGTTAGAGATCAAGAAGCTGGATCCACCTTCGGAGGATCCAAACGAAATGTGTCCAAGGTCACACGGTTGCAGTGCACAAAAGTCTTGTAAAGGTTCAAAAAGGAGTTGGACCATAGAAAGGGACCAGTTAGAGGGTCAAGGCGGCCAGCCTGTCCAGAAGGTTAAGGAGTTATTATTACCTTGTAGCAATCTTTAGAAAGGGAGGCCTGGCGGACACGGTACCTTAAAGTGGTGAGAGCGCTCCAGCGGGGGCAGTTGTTCCTGGCAGCGGGTGCAAGTCGGTGCTTCGTCCAGGGGAGGAGAGGATCTCGTCGTGGAGGAAGACAGGAGTCCGTTGCACTGCCAGGGAAGAAACCAGCCGTGGAGTTTCTCAGGTATAAGGCGCGGTCCGGTGATTCGCGGTTCAGTGGCGAGTGGCTATCCGGCTGCCAGGGTGCTTGGCACGGGCAGTTCGACCACAAACCGGGCTGGGGTGCGAAGAAAGAAAGGAAAACTGGTTGTGCCCACCAGTCAGGAGAAGAAGCCTCTCCAGCCGGGAGATCTTCTCTGTCGTCGGGAAGTGGTGAGTCGGTTCTGCAGGGCTCCACCGGTGGTGTCATCGTGGTAGGTCGGCTCAACTTCTCCCTCGTCGGATTCTCAGGTCCTGTGGCGATTTCTGAAGTTCCAGTCCCCAAAGCCCTGCTTTTATGCAGAAAACCCCCATTCACTCAGCCTAGCTGTCACTGAAACATGCTAAGTGGTGAGCCGGCCGGCTCACCACTTGGGACAATCACACAAGAGTGCAACTTGAGTTACCAAGGTAACTCAGTGTAGGGTGCCTAAAGCCCCTCCCACACCCCCTGTGGTACCCAGACAGAGTGGCACCACTTTTGGAGGCTTCTGTGGAGAAGCCCGCCAAAAAGTGGAACAAAGGGCTCGACTTGGGTTGGAGTCACAGAAGAGAACACAAACGCCATTTTAGAATCGAGTCTTGGCAAAAAATACCAACCGGAGAATTAATATAAATTAAATAAACCGGCGGTATGTTCGAGGCTATGAGAATTAAATAATTAAATTTGGTAGCCTCGAACAATGGGAAAATCCCATAGGAAAATATTCACGGTCGAATATAAAAAGTAGTTTCCACTGCCACCAGCCAAAACTCGATCAGGGGGGACGGAGACGTGCCCCCTCGACTAACAGACCCCGGGGCAATCGAATTGCCCCGACCAGTACGTCCACAATATGATGTTTTGTACTGGTTTCTGTTAATAATTTGGGACTAGTAAAGCCAATGGTGACTTTACAGGCCCTGGGAGACAGTAGTCAGTCCCAGGGTATGGAGTCTATGGTGGGGGGTCGCTATGACACCCCTGTGTTACTGCACGGAGGGTGCTGTGTAACACACATAGTAAAAACACATGAGACCCTATGGAGTAAAGGACCCCATAGCCCATAAAACACATAAGAAGTCAAAGGAACACCATAAATCATGTCCAAGAGTGGGAGAAAAAGAGTCTCACTCTTGGCAGGAGGCAAAAACAAACTCTAGAAATCCAGCAAAGCTGCTGGGGGACTCACTAGGTTAGGAAATTCAGCCTAAAGAGAGAATTCTCCCTAACACCCGACTACACCATGCAAGTGCAAAGACAACGCTACGGATTTGTAGCCGTGAAGAGGAGGCTATGCACAGCTGGCCTTAAATACATGCCTCTGTATCCTGCAAGACTTAAGATAATACACAAGAGCAAAATACATTTCTTCGACCCCCCGGAAGAAGCGACAAACTGGCTGGACGCCCAAGGTTGCTTGGACGATGATGAGGATCAGAGACGAGAGGCACAAGATAAATGATATGAGGCAAAGCTATGGGTTGGCGAGAAAGGGATATAATGGGGGCAGCCTTATGGCATGACATTGATTGCTCAAGATGAGCGATGCTGGACATACTGGACTGGAATATAGATGGCACTGTTAAATATTGATAATGATATTACAATGTGATGACTAATGCAGGAGGCACAAAAGGGACGTGACCTACCCTCCGGTAACTAGAGTGAGAAGAAAAGCCACTAGGGCTGAATCACCCCGCTGAGCCCCGAACGCGTGAATTGTCGGGTTAAGGGATAGATGCGGGTGTGCCTGAGATCCAGGGATGGAGCTGGGCAACAGTTGGGAGGGTTGGGGAGTAGTGGAGGGGTAGACATTGTGTTTGGGCAAGTTGGGGAGAGGATGGGGAAAAGGAGGGTGGGGCGGGTGTTGGGGAGTTGGGTGTGTCGTTTGTAGCTGGGGACCGAGCCTATAAGGGTCCACCAGTAGGAGGGTGAGAGACTGTTAGGGAGAATTCTCTGTTTAGGGTGAATTTCCTAACCTAGTGAGTCCCCCAGCAGCTTTGCTGGATTTTGTGGGGTTTATTTATTTCTCCTGCCAAGAGTGAGGCTCTTTTTACCCTCACTCTTGGACATGATTTGAGTGTGTTCCTTTGACTCTATATGTGTTTAATGGGCTATGGGGTCTTTTACTCCATAGGGCTTCATGTGTTTTTGTGATGAGTGTTACACAGCACCATCAGTGCAGTACCACAGGGGTGTCATAGTGACCCCCCAGTATAGATTACATGCCCTGGGAGACAGTAAAGTCACCATTGACTTTACTAGTCTTGAATTCTGAACAGAACCAGTACAAACCATCATATTGTGGACGTACTGGCTGGGGCAATTCGATTGCCCCGGGGTCTGTTAGTCGAGGGGGCACGTCTCCGTCCCCCCTGATCGAGTTTTGGCTGGTGGCAGTGGATACTACTTTTTATATTCAACCGCGAATATTTCTCTATGGGATTTTCCCATTGTTCGAGGCTACTATCTTTATTTATTTAATTACGATAGCCTCATACATACCGCTGGTTTATTCAATTATTATTAATTCTCTGGTTGGTATTTTTTGCCAAAACTCAGTTCTAAAATGGCGTTTGTGTTCTCTTCTGTGACTCCAACCCAAGTCGAGCCCTTTGTTCCACTTTTTGGCGGGCTTCTCCTCCACAGAAGCCCTCCAAAGTGGTGCCACTCTGTCTGGGGTACTTAGGAGGGGTGGAGGGGGATTTAGGCACCCTGGACTGAGTTGCGTAGGCAACTCAAGTCGCACTCCATCCTGATTGGCCCAAGTGGTGAGCCGGCCGGCTCACCACTTAGCATGTTTGAGTGACAGCTAGGCTGAGTGAATGGGGGTTTTCTGCATAAAAGCAGGGCTTTGGGGACTGGAACTTCAGAAGTCGCCACAGGACCTAAGAATCCGACGAGGGAGAAGCTGAGCCGACCTGCCACGACGACACCACCGGTGGAGCCCTGCTGGACCGTCTCACAACTTTTCCCAACGACAGAGGAGATCTCCTGCCGGAGAGTCTTCTTCCTTTGACTGGTGGGGATAACCAGTTTCACCATCTTTTCGCCTTCCCGATGCATCCCGTGGCCGCCTTGCCTTTGCCAAGCACCCCGGCAACCAGAATACCACGATTTACCACGACTGCGAAATAAAGGGTAATACCTTTAACCGGAAAACTCTGCGGCTGGTTTCTTCCCTGGCAGTGCACCGACCTTCCTCTTTCCTCCAAGTCGAGATCTTCTCTTCCCCTGGACGACGCAGAGACTTGCACCCGCTGCCAGGAACAACTGCCACCGCTGGAGGATCCTTCCCACTTAAGGTACTGTGTTCCGTCCGGCTTCCCTTGCCACCGACTGTACGGGGTAGATTTAGCCCCCGGCTTTCGAACCTGAGTTAGCCTGGGACACCCTGGCTAAACTTTTCTGAGCCTCTCTAAACTCTTTTCGAACTCTCTGCAAGACTTTCAAAGCCTAGTGTAACTGTGTGATCTTGGGCGCATTTGTGCTCTGCTCTCTCTAAGAGTGGGCCTAGCCTATGGACTTTGGCTCACCAGTGACTTTTGCTCTTCTGCCTTGCTAAAAGTGTTCCTAAATCTTAGAGTGGTGTATCTTCACATATTCTGTCTTTTTCCCTCCCTTTTTCATGAACTTATTGGAGTGCCATCTATAGTTAAGCACTCACCTCTGTCTGGAAATAAGTGGTGTTACCTAAGACTTGTCTGATAAGGAATAAGGGTTGTATATATCATAATAGTAACTGTGTTTAGAGTGTTTTACAAGAAGAGTGCTGGAGTGTTTCAAACAGTGTGTTTTTAAATAAATAATTATATACTTTGATACCAAAGCTCTGGTCAGTGTTTGCTTGTGCTATTGTGTCTGAGTGCCTATTGTGTATACTTTGCATACTGCCTAACTCTTCTTGTGGGAAGTCTAACTGCTCAGCCACAGCTACCAGGTAAATCTGGGTGGTACAGACTGCTACCAAGTGGGTTTACTGCTAACACCTGTAGTCCTAAATCTTTTGCAGTGTTCCCAAAGGGCACTGCACAGGTTTCTGCCTAACAGAGACAGATTGACAAATAATGGGAGAACTCAGAATTGTTACGTGGAACCTAAGAGGGCTCAATAGCTACCTGAAGAGAAACAAGGTTATGCTGTACCCGCGCAGACAAAAAATAGATATAGCATTGATACAGGAGACACACCTCACGCGCGACAAGTTGGAAGTGATAAAGAAAAAATGGAGGGGGACTGTGGTAGGCGCCACATATTCGGCCTATGCCAGAGGAGTGATCACATGGGTGGCGCCACATGTCCCTTTCCAGCTGCTACAATCCACGGTGGCAGAGGATGGTAATGATAAGAGGGCTGGTAGAAAATAGAGAAATAAGCATTATCAATACATATGCCCTGAACCAAGAGACAGCGGCGTATTTTATATCTCTGTATAGTAAGATGGGCAGGTGTCTGGGTGGGGCGGTGGTCTGGGGAGGAGACTTTAATTGCGTGTTGAATCCGAGAATTGATAGATCGGATAATAAAATAGATAGACCTGCCCCAGCGGCCAGAGCGCTGCAGACACTGCTGACGGACTTGGGGTTTGAAGATGCATGGAGAGCGCAACATATACCAGAGAGACAATACTCCCATTACTCAGCCCCACACAATTTGCACACTAGGCTGGATTACATGTTTGTCACACATGAACTAATGTTGGAGGTAACAATTACGGAAAATAAAGTGAGGGTCCTATCGGACCACTCACTGTTAATACTGGGATGGCAATATCAGCCCCCGAAAACAAATATACCGACTTGGTGCCTCCATGCTGAGGCGCTGAGAGATACTATATTTAGATAAAGTCTGAGAGACGACATATTAAGCTATTTTGAAATTAATACTGGTAGTGTTGAGTCTGCTGGCATGCTGTGGGAAGCCTTTAAAGTAGTGGTAAGGTGAATGACAATAGCGAACTCCAAAGGACTGCAAGGAGGGATAGTAGCTGAACTACAAGAGGCTGAGAACGAGTTGGAGAAAGCGCTGGGGAGGGGTGGCACCACTGAGGTAGAGAATGTAGAGATATTCGGGCTGCAGCAAAAATGTGTGGGATGCTGGGAGAGACTGTGTAATCTGAATTATAAGAAGCACGTAGAGAGACTGCATGCGGGAGGGGATAAACCAGGAAGAATGCTGGTATGGCTCTACAAAATTGAAACCCCCAGACCCACAATAAGGACAATTATAAGAGATGATGGGAGTACGGTGGACACCCAAGAAGGGGTTAATCAAGAATTTGTAGAATATTATCGAACCCTATATGGCGATAAAGTAGGGAGTGATCAGGGGAGAATAAATGAAACGCTAGAAGATATAGGCCTGCCACAAATTAGTTCGGAAGAACGAGAAGAGCTAGACGCCCCGATCACCTTGCAAGAATTGGAGGAGGTAGTGGTTCACTTACCCACAAACAAGACCCCGGGAGCTGATGGACTCCCAAGCAAATTTTACAAAAAATATAAAGACAAGGTGCTTCCCCCGCTATTGGCAATGCTAAACGAGGCGTATGACAAGGGTAGGCTCCCGGAGTCCCTGCGAGAGGCGATAATTATACCACTCCTGAAACCTAATAAGCCTTCCACGAAATGTGGGTCATATAGACCATTGTCAATGCTAAATCAGGATAGCAAAATACTCAGCGGTTCTAGCAAATAGAATGAGAAGAATTATCACCAAACTCATACACCTTGATCAGACGGGGTACGTCCCAGGCAGAAATATCACGAATAACCATAGGCGGCTCCATTGAGTGTGCGAATGAAGAAGATGGAGAGATGGCAATTGTATCACTGGATGCAATAAAAGCATTTGATTCAGTAAAGTGGCCCTGGATGATGGCTGCCCTGACCAGCTATGGGATAGGGCTGGGGTACCTTATATGGGGGTCCAATTGCTATATAGCGCGCCCCTAGCCAGGGTGAAAACGGGAGCGATCATCTCGGAGAAGTGGCAACTTAGCAGGGGCACTAGACAGGGTTGCCATGGTCCCCAATGTTATACATTTTAGCTCTAGAGCCACTAGTAATATACCTAAGGCAACAGTACAATGTGATAGGTATCACCATTAAAGCAGAGCCACATTTAATTCCCCTGTATGCTGACGACATACTGTCGTACTTGAAATACCCTGAAGAAAACCTCCAATACCTGCTAGAGGTGATGGAACAATTCGCGTTCCTGTCGGGCATAGCAGTAAATCCTAAACAGTCATGCGTGTTCCCGCTGGGCAGATATAAAGGGACCCCACTAGAGCACTCACCTGTGTTGCCAATACCATGGGAGGTGGACACGTTTAGGTACCTTGGAATAGACATCTACCATATGGTGGAGGCAGAGCACCTACATAACACAGAGAGGGCGGTTAAGAGTATCGAAAGTAGTATGAAGTTCTGGGCGAAGCTTCCTCTGGCTATGGTGGGAAAAGGGGCAATGTTGAAAATGGTGGTCCTGCCGAGAATATTGCACCATTTTAGTAATATACCGCATCTGATCCCAAAACTATTCTTTGCCAGATTACACAGTATATGTAGAGATTTCCTATGGAGTGGGACAAGAAATAGAATACCCCTCTGGAAGCTACAAAATACACACGAGAAAGGAGGGATAAAACTGCCAAACTACGAGGTCTATTACTTAGAGAGTCAATTACAATATGTAGCAAAATGGTTATCGGAAGACTCGACCTCGGAATCTAGGTTGTTTAGACCAGAATGCGCACCGTTTTTCTTACAAGAAATGATGTGGCTGCCCACAGCGAATATAAAAGAGTGTCCGAAAATGATGTTGCTAGGATGGGACATATGG
Source organism: Ambystoma mexicanum (assembly GCF_040938575.1). Taxonomy (NCBI): domain Eukaryota; kingdom Metazoa; phylum Chordata; class Amphibia; order Caudata; family Ambystomatidae; genus Ambystoma; species Ambystoma mexicanum. The sequence goes on along the minus strand of NC_090937.1, from coordinate 182,504,490 downwards.
CATAGGGCCTGTCGGGTAATGGAGAGCCCTTCCCCATGCTCCCCGCAGGTGCCACTCGTGGCACTTGTGGGAAAAGACGCCCAACTAATGAAGACGATCAGGAGGCACTGGGAACCAGTTGGGATAGCAACGCTGGGTGATGTATGGCAAGAGGGGAAGATTCTAGATTTTGAGACTTTGGTAGAGGAAACTGGATTACACAGGGGACAGTATATTACATACCACAGGGTTGTGCGGCGGGTTAAAGAAACGTGGTCAGAGATAATATTGGAAAGCCAACCGGATGCCACCCTAGAGGGTATATACGCATAGCAGAGGGAGGACATGAGATATCCAGACTATATGAGAGGGTTATGTCCAAAGTGGGGAAAGAACCAATGCGATTACGACAGGAATGGGAAGAAGAGGTGGGCACCCCTATGACAGATGGGATGTGGGAGAGAGCCCAAAGATATCATAAGAAGGTGTCAAGAAATGCTAGGTTGCAGCAGATACAGCTGTATATCACCCACAGAGCTTACATGACACCCCAATGAATAGCTAAATTTGCGAATGCAGGGCAGCAAGCATGCCCTAAATGTAACGAGAATAATGCTGGGATGGTGCACATGTTCTGGGCGTGCCCAGTGATTGAAAGATTCTGGAGGGAAGTGGCGGATAGGCTGAACACAAAATGGGTTAAGCTAATGATAGAATCGGCGTGGACTTGCCTGATAGGAGGGTTCCCCAGACCACGTAAATTAAAGCACGTCAGTAAACTTAAAGACCTGGTGTATACTTGCGAAACGTAGAGTTGCTATGAACTGGAAGGCATGTCATGGTCCGATAGTAGAAGTGTGGTGGAAAGATCTATAGAAGTGGTCAGAAGCTGAACTCGCAGTGTGGCAAGAAGCAAATAACTCGGGTGGGGAGGAGGAAGCAGAGACCTTGAACAGAAGGTGTGGAAGAATAGGCTCGGGAGGGGGGGTGGGCAGAGGGAGCAGTATATATTGTTGAAGAAAAGCAATATTGTAATAATGTTAACTGTACTGCAAGTTTGGTTGTATTGTTGTTAAAAATAATAAAAATTGTTTAAAAACAAAAGTGTCAAATACATACAAATTTTAAGTTTATACAAATTTCAACAACAAAATATGCATAAACATATATATTGTGGTGACCATCCCAAATTCAAATGAACATTAAATAGATAATCTTAATAAAAACGCAAGTGACTAGTGCTGCATAAAGTGAAATAATATGAAATGCATAGCAGCAAAGAACATAAAATTATTGTATTAATGTTAAGGTTTTAAAACCTCACGTCAAAATCAAACCATTCTACCACAGATACTACTATGTATTCTACAATTCATAAAACAAACATTTAACCTATTCATATCAATATACAAAATTAAAGGACAATACATCACACAAAATGGAAAGAACAACATTGATTGTCGATAAACAACTAAGGATTTAGACATGCCTAAATAAATTAAAACCTACATCAATTTATTATCAGTCATTACACAGATGCTAGAATTTTGCATATTCAGTTTATATTTAATTATTTTCAGCAAGCGAGTCAAGGCAAGTATTAGAGATCGAGCATTGCCCCACATTATTCTGGTCCATAACAATTCACGTGCGTTAATAGTGTCGCCTAGGTAGAAGGAGTCTAAAATTAGAGCTCGACTTGTATCGAAGTAAGAACAGTACAATACTAGATGTTTAAGTGTTTCTTTCTATACGGGATCGGAACAAAAAACGACATGAATCCGAGATATGCACATCATTATTGATTTTCCAGAGGTTAGTTTTATCTGGGGTATGGAAATGGTTTAATCTAAACTCTAAGTACAAATCTTGTGCTATATGAGAAGGAAATATTTGTAAATATGCCAGTCTAGGAGATTTTCTCCTCAGGAAATTGGAGTACTCTTTATAGTTCTTATATGTATTGATTAAATCTATTGTCACGCACCAATCATACTCGTATAACTTGTGTTTGACGTAGGCTGGTCGTGAACATAGGTCTTCGCAATTAGTATGGATCTTATGCAGAAGCACCTTCATTTGGTTAGAAAACGAGACTATAGATACTGGATGTTGCTCGAATATCATCTTTGCATGATCCTCGTACAAGGAGTTGCGCGGAGGCAGTAGCATTTTGGAGAAGTTTGCTAGAAGTCTCCAGGAGCGTTTGGTTGATAGCGAAGCAATCCCTAGCTCGTGCCTTATAATGGAATTCGGAACAGAGTTAGCCAAAGACAAAGTCTTTTTCCAAATCTTTCCTTTAATTTTATCAAGTATAGCCTCTTTATTCAAAAGACACATGTCTAGCCCAAATAAAATAATAGCTTCAACCTTTGATATATAGAACTCAATCACAGGAAGCATGGAATATTTGCAAAAGTTCCTATATATAAAACCTTCATCTGGGCAATAAAAGGGATAATTGTTTTATTCACATTTGTTTGCCACAAAAGCTTGGAAGAATTGTCAACCAAATTATAGCCCTGGTATCTTAGCGTAGTAGTGCGATGGACAAAAAAGGTTATTTATTGTCCATTGAAATCTGTCTAATTTCTTTTTCTTATTGTTGAAGGCTATTATCTTAGATTTAGTAGCATTGGACTGCAAGTTAAGATTATGTGCATAATGGGAGAAAGTCTGGATTTTTTTTTTTAAACCATATGGTGTTTTATCATACATGATTAGATCGTGTGCAAAAGCCATCTAGTTGATACACACTTTACCCAGTTTCACTGGGAAGCCTGTATCATCTTGCCAAATTTCATCAAGGTCCGAGAGATAGATGTTAAAAAGGGTGGCCGCCAAATTGCAGCCTTGTTTTACTCCTAAATATGTCTTAATTGGCTCAGACAGGGCTCCCTGTGAAGTAATTCAGATGCAATATGATGTATTGGTATGCATTTTGGCAATCATAAAGATAAGTCGCAGAGGAAAACCAATTTTGTATATTTTGTCCTATAGGATCTCTCGGATGACACAATCGAAGGCAGAGGAGAGATCTAATGATGCCAGATAAACTTCTCTTGTAATAAGGGATTTTGAACTTTCTAAAATATGAGCACGAATAGTGGCATTCAATGTTGTTCCCATCCCTTTTCTGAAGTCTATTCGGTGTCGTGAAAAAATGTCATGTTGGCCGATGAAACTGATCAATTCTCTAAGAAGCAACATCGCACACATTTTTGCAAAATCTGCAGCCTTTGGCTCCTTGCAGTACCAGCACCTGTTACGGACGCACAGTCCACCTCTTCCTGGAGGCCGGGCTACTGCCTTAGCAGCTTCTTGCAGGGTCTTGTGCAAGATCTGCTAGACATGCGTCTCCTCCGACGGCATCCCGTTCTCGAGCCCTTTGAATCCCCAGCACGTAACAGCTTCCACCAATGCTGTTGCTCCAGTGATGGCTTGACCTTGTGTCAAGATCCTCTTCAGTTTTTAAAGTCCATACAGGTATGTTCTTCCTGGAGGGCTAGTTGAACGCTCTACTGAGCTCACAGAAGTGCTCTTCCTGCATCTGTGAATCCTCTGTGTGTCAGTACCTGACTCCCATGTATTATTCTTCGTCCCAGGACTGGAGTAAATGGTATAATGCCACAATAGCAAATGTAAGTGCTAGTAAGGGGAGATGGAAAAAGGGTTTGGGAAGGTTGGGTTGGGGATGTTGTGACTAATTCTACCCAGGTCCTTCTCCTCCCAATGAGATCCTCCCGCATTGTACCACCCCCACGGGGACTATTGGGATCAGGAAACACGTGTTAACTCCTCACCTGGCTCATGCTGGGAAGCGAATCTATGTTCATGTTATGTTTGCTTATGGCTACCCCTGGGGCCATGTGTTCATTTATTCATTGGAAAGGCTTCCCTGTTTGTTTCATTCAGCTTGCTAAATGTTGTCATGTTTACATGCTCATTATGTTTCATGTGATATGTTGTGCATTCCAGATTAGGTGCAGTCAATAAGTAGGATGGTATATTACTATGACCATAGCATGGTAAATGTGTGTCAGAGCTCAGTAGGTTTAGGCAGGAATAGGGTGGTAGAAGCGTGTCAGACTTGGGGTTTGCATAAGTAAGGTTTACCCTGTGCTTCCCTGTACCTATTTCTAATAGGTTTACTCTACACCTCTTTCCGGTTTTCCTAACTTCCCCCACCCTATTCACAACCTCTCCCTAATCCCTCTTCCCCCCCATTGGCTGCCACGTGGTTACCTGTGTTTTGCAAATCAGGTGCCTGTGTCAACCACGGTGGGAGGGTCGAATCCATTCGGCTTCTTTGGTTCGGGGGAAGAGTGTCAATACTCTTCCCTTGTGAATTAAAGACAGTTTAATAAGTTAGGGGAAGGGAACCCCTAAAGGAGGTGAATTAAGCTTGGGGAAGGGAACCCCTGCAAGTGTTTTGTTTTGCTGTGAAAGGTCCGAGTCTGACTGAGGGAGACCAACGTGAACTGTTTGGTGAACTTTTGCTTCAAGAGGTCTGACCCCGACAGAGCAGGACCGGTGTGAACTTTTTGTCGAACTGTGTTTTAGAACCAGGAAAGAGAGACTTTAACGTGGAAGGCCAGGTGGGCCACGATCCAAGTTTTGAACTAACTACTGTGTTAAGAGCATGAGCCAGAGTGTGTCACCTTGCCTACAGGGACCGCCTTACTCCGTGCTGTTCAACGTGGGGAGGAGAGCTGACTCCGCCACATTTATTCTTTATATTTCAACACTGACTTTCCTTTGCATAAATATTGTCCTTTTCACATGTGTTGTACAAGGTATAGGGCAGGGATTAGGTTTTTGATGGTATAGGCCATTTTGATTTGACGGACACAACTAGGACTGTTTTATTTATTATTTGATGGTTCGGACTACTTCCATCCTAGCTATAGGGCAAAGTAGGAGTTTCTCCAACCCCATTGAAACTTTAGCTTCCTGTAGAATGGCGTGTCTGTCCTGTAAGGGAGGTGTGGTATCACAAGTATGACACATACACAAAAGGTACAATTTGTAAAAACATTATTACACACCAGGGAAATTTTTTGAGAGACAGCACAAAAATCCTCATATTCCCAGACTTCACACAAAGTCCAGAACAAACAAAATCCTTTGAAGCTGTCAAGAGGAAACTGAGAGACTGTCAATTTCGCTGGAAAGAACATTATGTAGCACATATTAAAGTGCTAGCAGATGGCAAATACTTATTTTTTTCTTTAACACTTTATTTAAGACAAATCCTTTTTTCTGATGGCGCCAGAATTCTGGAGCTGGCTGGAAGCCAGGGGAGTGATGGAAGACCTGCAAAAGCAGAAGTGTAAGGATGGGACATGAGTCGAAGGCTGGACTCGGGAGGGCTGATTGGGGGCCAGTTTGACCCAGGGAGGTGTGGCAAATTGACCTGAGGACTTTACTCAGCCGCACCAAATCGGTCCGACAAGTTCTGCTCTCTTATTCGTAGTCGGTAGAGCCACGAGGGGTGGCCAAGCACCCAGAACCATGGAGTCACTGACCCTGACGGGAGAATGCAAGGGGGGCTATCGGGCACCGTTGGTTATGAGAATGTAGGTTTTGTTTGGAAGTAGCAGCGGGGCTCTGCTTGATTCGTGGACGGATGAAGGGGTGAGTTACATTACAGGTTGGGGAGGTGGGTGGGGGCAGGGATTATTTCTTGAGTAGGTTACAGCAGATGGCATGGCAAGAAGATGTTACTGAAGGAGCATGGGGAAGGAAAGGGAAGGTGGCGGGGTAGGAAAGCAGTTAGGGGGTTACAGTTTAAAAAAGTTTGTTGGTTGGTTTATGGTGCAATTGTTTTGATGTTGAATCTGATATACACAGCATGGTTCAGGCGGGAACGACACGGGAAGGAGGGCGGGTTCATACATGGACACAGAAATAACTAGGTGCCACAACAATTAAGATAGGGACTCGGAATGTTCGGGCCTGGGGAAGCAGGTAAAGAGGGTTAAGGTGAGGGCATTCCTGAAGCGGAATGTGATACAGATAGCGCTGCTCCAGGAGACGCACTTGTTAGGTTCAGACCTGGCGGAACTCTGTCATGAGTGGGGAGGTGGAGTATTTGGCTCTGCATATTCCTCTTATGTGAGGGGAGTCTTGATCTGGATAAGCGGGATACCCCGATGTTAGGGAGAATTCTCTGTTTAGGCTGAATTTCCCTACCTAGTGAGTCCCCCAGCAGCTTTGCTGGATTTCTAGGGTTTCTTTTTTTTCTCCTGCCAAGAGTGAGACTCTTTTACCCTCACTCTTGGGCATGTTGAAGCGTGTTTTCTTGGTTAAACCTTGTGTTGGATGGGCTATGGGGTCTTTTACTCCATAGGGCCTCATGTATTTTTTGGATGTGGGTTCTGTGCCGTAACCCAGGGGTGTCCTAGGGACTCCCCAACATAGACTCCATACCCTGGGACTGACTACTGTCTCCCAGGGCATGTAAAGTCACCAAAGACTTTACTAGTCTTAAATCCTGAACAGAACCAGTACAAACCATCATATTGTGGACGTACTGGCTGGGGCAATTCGATTGCCCCAGGGTCTGTTAGTCGCAGGGGCACGTCTCCGTCCCCCCTGATCGAGTTTTGGCTGGTGGCAGTGGAAACTACTTTTTATATTCGACCGCGAATATTTTCCTATGGGATTTCCCATTGTTTTAGGCTAACACATTTAATTATTTATTTACGGTAGCCTTAAACATACCGCCGGTTTATATATTTATTATTATAACTCCGGTTGGGATTTTTTGCCAAAACTTGATACTAAAATGGCGTTGGCGTTCGCCTCTGTAACTCTGACCCAAAGTGGAGCCCTTTGTCCCACTTTTGGCGGGCTTCTCCACAGAAGCCCTCTTAAGTGGTGCCACTCTGTCTGGGGTACTTAGGAGGGGTGGAGGGGGATTTAGGCACCCTGGACTGAGTTACCTTGGTAACTCAAGTCGCACTCCATCCTGATTGGCCCAAGTGGTGAGCCGGCCGGCTCACCACTTAGCATGTCTGAGTGACAGCTAGGCTGGGTGAATGGGGGTTTGCTGCATAAAAGCAGGGCTTTGGGGACTGGAACTTCAGAAGTCGCCACAGGACCTAAGAATCCAACGAGGGACGAGCTGAGCTGATCTGCTACGACGACACCGCCGGTGGAGCCCTGCTGAACCATCTCACCACTTTTCCCGACGACCGAGGAGAACTCTTAACGGAGTGGCTCCTTCCCTTGACTGGTGGGGACAACCAGTTTTCACCTTCTTTCCGTTCTTCGAGGTATCCCGTGGCCGCCTTGCCAGTGCCAAGCACCTCGGCAACCGGAACCCCACCACTTTTACCCCAACCGCGAAAGTCGGTACAACCCTTTAACCGGAGGACTCCGCGGCTGGTTTCTTCCCGGGCAGTGCAACGACCTTCTTCTTCTGCTCTTCAGCGAGATCTTCTTCTCCCCTGACCGACGTCGAGCCTTGCTGCCACTGCCTGGAACAACTGCCCCCGCTGGAGGATCCTTTCCGTTAAGGTACCGTGTTCCGCCTGGCTTCCCTTGCCACCAACTGTACGAGGTAGTTTTAGCCCTCGGCTTTCGATCCTGGGATTGCCTGGGACACTTTGGCTAAACTTTCTGAGCCTCTCTAACTCTTTTCCAAACTCTTTTGCAAGACTCTGAATCCCTACCAACTGTGTGATCTTGGGCACGTTTTCGCTCTGTCTGCTCTAAGAGTGGGCCCTGCTTAGTGACTTTTGCTCACCTGTGACTTTGTGCTTCTTGGAGCTTACCAAAAGCGTTCTTGACCTTAGAGTGGTGTGTTTATCCTAATTCTGCTCTTTTTCCCTCCCTTCTTTAACCTACTAGAGTGTCATCTAACGTTAAGCGCTCACCTCTGTTTTAATTATGTGGTGTTAACCTAGAGTTGTCTAGATAGGAATAAGGATTGGGACTGCTTTCCATATAACTGTGTTTGGAGTGTTTTATTATATTTTGCTAGAGTGTTTTCAATTTGTGTGTTCTAAAAAATAAATAACTATATATTTTTGAAACCAAGCTCTGGTCAGTGTTTGCTTGTGCTATTGTGCCTGAGTACATATTGTGTATACTTTGCATACTGCCTAACTCTTCTTGAGGGAAGTCTGACTGCTCAGCCACAGCTACCAGGTAAATCTGGGTGGTGCAGACTGCTACCAAGTGGGTTTACTGCTATACCTGTAGTCTTAAATCTTTTGCAGTGTTCCCCAAGGGAACTGCACAGGTTTCTGCCTAACACCCGATACGCATCACTGACACGTGGGTGGCCTGTGAGAAACCTGAAGGTGTCTCACCCGCTAGTCCCTGGAGATCTGTCATCCTGGTGGACAGGACATGGCCATCACTATTGGATCCAGTTCCTGGGCATGGACCAGTGGGGGAGGATCACCTGGAAGGGGGGGAGGCTCTTCGGGGAGTGGGACACCAACGGGCGAGACGCGGTACCCGTTTCCTTCTAACCCCTTTTCCCCATCCTACCCCATAGGATACTTCGTTGTAAGGATTGCCAATAGCTTTTTTTTTTTTAGTATTTAGTATAGGCTGTTTTTATTTGACAAGACGCCACTAGGACCACCTAACTATTATTTGATGGTCGTAGCTTGCTCCCATCTTCGATTTAGTTTTAGATTATTAAACTTTATAATGGGTGAGAGAAACGCCTAAACACCCTTGAACTGTGATCACTTGTGTCTGTCTTTACTGTTGCCACCATGAGTTCCTTATAGTAGGTGTCAGAGGTGGGATGTGACTCAATTGAAACTAATTGGGGAACCCTACAATTTCCAAAACCTAGTCATAGAGCTTCTAACCCTTTTGTTGCCACCAAGGAATCGATAGGTTTTGATATCTGTAGCAGAAGGAAAGCTACTATTCCCCATGGGAAAAGAGGAATGATTCCTACAGACCTGGTTTTAATACCCCCTCTGGAATGTTACAGAAGATTGGCCCCAAAATATGTCCTAGCGTGTACGTTCGGTATAGACGTCTTGGCAGGCGTCATCGATCCTGACTTCCGGGGAGATGTAAAGGTCCTCTTAAAGAATCATGGTGAGATCCCCTTTGAAGTACATCGTGGAAACCAAATTGCTCAAGGAATTTTGGAAAGTGCATTATTTCCTCAGTTTAAAGAAAGTAAACCAGACGAAACAAAGGGAGGTACCTTAGGTTTTGGGGAAGCTGATAAACCTGGTCAAATCGAAGAAAGAAAGGGAGAAGAGCCTTACCATCTATCCCGACCTAGCCTTCGCTCACCAAAATGATCCAGCTGTCGCTGAAGCTTTTCTACAAGCTATTCCGCAAGGAAAAGGTATAGAGAAAGGAAGCCCCTTTTTCTTCATAAAACAAGGGTTACTTTATAGAAGAGAGACATCTACGGAAGGCTTAGTAAAGACACAGTTGGTAATACCCAAAAGCCACCGAAAGGTTGTTATGGAGATTGTCCTAAATGCCCACTGTCAGATGGGAATGCGCAATCTAAAACCCAGGCAAATATTAGTGGGAAGTTTTACTGGCCAGGTATTGACGCCGATATAAAGACCTTTAGCGAAACGTGCAAAATATGTCAAAGGACCAGCACGCACATCCCGTTACCTGCCCCTCTAAACCCGTTATCGATCATAGAAGTCCCTCATTCAAGGATCGGAATAGACATAATTGAACCTCTAGAGACATCCAGATTATGCAACAAATATGTCCTTGCTGTCATGAACCGTCGGACACGCCCCTTTTGGACCTCCTGGTCCTTGACACATCGGGGCTTACACTCTGCTGTACTTCCAACATGGACATTAAACACAGAACACTACCTACCAGCTTTCGCGTACGACATAGCACGCTCTATAAAGAAGCCACGCCCCCGCGGCCCCGCACGTCTCAACGCTACTGATTGCTTTGGCTAGACGTGTGCTCTGTAGTTTGCCTTCGCTGAACTCTGTTGTTTCCTCGTTCCTGGACCCCCCGCTTCCTCCTACTATCCTCCTTCCTCCTTATCCTGTCTTGCTTCCCGGACTCCATGTACACGCCTCCGAGTACACCTTCTTCGAATCCTGAACTTCCTGGAGTTTCCAATTGACCCTTGACGTAGAAGCTGAACGAACGCTGGAACCCGAAGACGGCCGTACGGGGTTGTACAAAACCCGAACCGTATGGAAGAAGACTCCTCCCAAGAAATCCAGCAAGCAGCAAACTCAGGTGAGAAAGTGGGAAGCCTGTGACAGATTGAGACGCCACCTAACTGAAGCCAATACAGACATGGAGGCGGCCATTCGAGATCTTATGCACGACATGCAAGAACCAACGACCGAAGTACAAAACCTAAAGGCAGAGAATGCCGCATTAAAACAATTAGTCTTGTCCCGCGACTCCGCCACTAAAGAAAGCGTACTATTGGGCAGCATTGTGGACAAATACGATGGGTCTGCAAAAAACCTTTGTGGATTCCTTGATTCCTGTTTAGTTCACTTTACAATTAAGCCCTATTATTTTTCTACTCTCAGGGCTAAGGTGGGCTTTATTATTTTGCACCTTTCCGGGAATGCATTAACCTGGGCCACACCTTTAGTTAATGCCAGAGATGCCCTCCTGGATGATTATGACGGATTCATTCAAGCTCTTAAGACCATGTTTGACCGCCCAGTACAGGTCTATAGTGCTCAGGAACGCCTCCTCGGTTTCCAACAAGGCTCCCAGGACATGCTCACATACGTAACACGGTTTAAACAATTGGCTAAAGAAGCGGATTGGTCCTCAGAAGCCTGCTTCACTCTTTTTCGAAGAGGGTTAAATGAAGACATCAAGGATGAACTAGCCAGAGTGGCTCGCCCAAGTTCATTCCAAGCCCTTATGGATCTCGCTCTGCAGATTGACTTCCGCATCCAGGAAAGGAAGGCAGAGGAAAGGAAGACCAAGGTACCCCTCCAGAAAATCCCTATAGAGACCTCCTCGAAGTCTGATTCTGTTCCTGCCCCTAGTAACGAACCCAAACCCATGCAACTAGGGGCTTTCCGTGGACCCATATCCCCCCAAGAAAGGATGCGAAGGATCCATACGGGGTTATGCATGTATTGTGCCTCGGACAAACATTTAGTGAGAGAGTGTCCTATAGCCCCTCCAAGGCATTCGGGAAACGCCAGCTCCCGATCCTAGATGGAGCACAGTTTCGGGAGAGAGATGTTTGCTCCACATGTATTCCATCCTTGAACTCTCCTGGACAAAAACATCTGGTAATATTACAGGCCTTTCTATCGCCATCCAAGAAGGAAACCACCCCATTTTGGTATTGGTGGATTGTGGAGCCATGGGAATATTCATAGAACAAGATTGGGTCTTTAAACACCATATTCCATATGAAACCCGGGATTTCATGCAACCCGTAGAAGCGATCGATGGAAGACCCCTTTCTTCAGGACCCATAACCCTTCAAACCAAGGAAATTGAGCTTGCAATAAACCACCATCGAGAGAAGATAAATTTTGACATCATAAAGTCCGCCCATTACCCAATGGTTTTGGGTATGCCCTGGCTACAAAGACACAACCCATACATCAATTGGGCAGCAGGTTCCTTGTTTCTGGGTTCCGAACATTGCACGTCTCATTGCTTACTCCTGGATTCCACTCCGACACCATCGGAAGGAGCTTCAGCAGACCATCAAGGCCCGCTCACAGTCTCAAATATCATCCAGGTTCCTAAAGTCTATCAGGAATACGCCGATGTGTTCTCTTCTGCCATTGTTCAAGCCTTACCTCCTCATAGACCAGAAGACTGTGCTATTGATACCGAACCTTCAGCAGTGATTCCCTTTGGAAGGATGTTCATCTTATCCGAACCTGAGAAAAGGGCATACTAACCTTGAAAATGGCACCATATGACCATCCAAATCCCCAGCCGGAGCCTCGCTGTTTTTTGTTCCAAAAAAGGATACCAGTGAGCTCAGACCTTGTCTTGATTATCGAGGTTTAAATCAGTGCACCCTGAAAGATCGCTATCCATTGCCCTTGATCTCAGATATCCTGGAAGCAGTAAGAGGAGCCGTAGTCTTCACTTAATTGGATCTCAGAGGTGCCTACCATCTGATCCGTATTAGAGAGGGAGACGAATGGAAGACAGCCTTTAGAACACCCTTTGGTCACTTTGAGTACTTGGTCATGCCCTTCTGAATTGCAAATGCCCCAGCGGTCTTCCAACGCTTCATGGATCGGGTGTTTTCAGATATGTTATTCCTCTTCGTCATTGTGTATCTGGACGATATCTTAATATTCTCTAAGGACCATCTTAAGCATGAGGAGCATGTTAAGGCAGTGTTACAACGGCTATGTGAACACAAGCTCCTGGCTAAACACGAGAAGTGCCTTTTCCATGTCTCTACTGTTCACTATCTAGGATTTGTCCTTAGCCCAGAAGGTATTGGAATGAATCACTCCAAGGTAAAAGCCATACTATCCTAGCCTATTCCGACTACCGTGAAACAAATCCAATACTTCCTGGGGTTAGCCAACTTTTATTGGAAATTCATACCTTCCTTTTCCGAGATAGTGCAACCGATCATTGCCTTGTTGAAAAAAGATACTCCCTTTCTTTGGACAACAGCCCAAGAGGAGGCATTGCAATGGTTAAAGACAGAGTTTACACAAGCTCCAATCCTGGCTCAACCTGACATCAATCGACCTTTCCTAGTAGAAACAGACGCCTCCATCTACGCCATTGAGAAGTTCTAAAACAGGAATTCGACGACAACCTGGAACATCCCATTGCTTATCTTTCACAGAAACACTAACTCCCAGTGAAACCCATTATTCTGTTTTGGAAAAGGAACTGCTAGCCATCCGTCAAGCCTTCACAGAGTGGCGTCATCTACTTCTAGGAGCAAAACATCCTGTCCAGGTCCGCACGGACCATCGGAATCTTCAAGTTTTACAGGCTCTGGAATGTAGAAATACCCGTCAAGCCCGTTGGGCTTTCTTCTTTGCCCAGTACCAGTTCCACATTCATCATGTCCTTGGAACACAGAATATAATTGCTGACGCCTTATCTCGACGTCCCGACTACGAAACTCTTGAAGACCGGTCATTCCCTAAAATGTTTCCACATACAATATTCGTAGCTCAAGCAATCAGCCTCCTGGACGATGTTCGGATACAAACCCAGTCCTCTGAACTATGGAAAGAATTTTCAGGAAAGAACCGATGGAATCTGAGAACAAAGGATGGATATCTTTTCAAGGATAAAGGGTTAGTCATCCCCACACAAAAACTACAGCAAAAGATAACTCTCTGCCACGATACCCTTCACTGCGGACATCGTGGCATCGCAAACACCCTCCATCTAATACAAAGACAATTTTGGTGGGCGAGAATGAAAACTGACATACGACTGTACATCCAAGCCTGTGCAGTCTGCAGTCAAAACAAACATGATAACAAAAGACCGGCGGGCCTCCTACTTCAGCCCATACTACCAACAAGGCCCAGGGAAATTATTGCTACGGACTTCATTGTGGAATTACCACCTTCCAGGGGGTACACGACTATCATGGTCACCATAGATTTATTCACTAATATGGCTCATTTTACACCATTATATAAGCTACCTCTTTCCTCAGAACTTGCTGGAATCTTTGTGGAACACATATTTAGACTTCATGGACTCCCTTCCAAGATCATATCAGACAGAGGACCTCAATACATATCTCAATTTTAGAAACACTTTTGCCAGATACTAGGAATCCAACGTGCCCTCTCTTCAGGGTATCATCCACAGACTAATGGGGCTACCGAACGTGTGAATCGAACCCTGGAACAATATCTTCGTTGTTTCTCTACCAAGGTCCAGGACGATTGGTCACTTCTAATACCTGTGGCTGAATTCTCCTATAACAATTCAGATCACTCGGCTGTCAAGACCAGCACCTTTTTCTGCAGCCAAGGATTTCACCCTTCGGTGCTACCTTCTGTCCTCCCACATCCTGCACCTGTTCCTACAGTTGATTGCTGGATCGAAACACTCATGTACAGAAGGAAGCCAAAGAGCATTTAGAAAGGGCCCGAACTCATGCCAAGCATTATGCGGATTCCAAAAGAAGACCAGGTCCCTCCTACGCAGTAGGAGATAAGGTCTGGCTATCCTCGAAACTACTGCCCCGACATCTACGGCCAAATAAACTGGCTCCACGGTATTATGGGCCCTTTCCCATAAAAGAAATCATTAACCGAGTGGCCTTCCGACTCAAATTACCAGACTCTTGGAAGATAATTCACCCAATTTTTCATACGTCTCTAATGAAACCATACATCCAGTCCTCCCGGACTATCTTCAGGCCCAATCCTGTACTTGTCAATGACCAACTGGAATATGAAGTGTCCAGAATATGTGACTCCAGATACAAACGTGGTCAGCTCCAGTACCTGGTTGAATGGAAGGGATACCCTCCCAGTGAACGCACTTGGGAACCAATCTCAAACTTAAATACCCCCAGATTACTCAGAAGGTACCATCTCATACACCCGGGCAAACCTGGTGGGCCGGTTTTCGGAGGAGGCATGCTGTCATGAACCGTCGGACACGCCCCTTTTTGACCTCCTGGTCCTTGACACATTGGGGCTCACAGTCTGCTGTACTTCCAACATGGCCATTAAACACAGAACGTTGCCTACCAGCTTTCACCTACAACGTAGCACGCTCTATAAAGAAACCACGCCCCCGCAGACCCACGCGTCTCAACGCTACTGATTGCTTTGGCTAGACGTGTGCTCCATAGTTCGCCTTCGCTGAACTCTGTTGTTTCCTGGTTCCCGGATCCCCCCCCTTCCTCCTACTATCCTCCTTCCTCCTCATCTTGTCTTGCTTCCCGGACTCCGTGTCCCGCCACCGAGTACACCTTCTTCGAATCCTGGACTTCCTGGAGTTTCTAATTGACCCTTGACGAAGAAGCTGAACGAACGCTGGAACCTGAAGACGGCCGTACAGGGTTGTACAAAACCCGAACCGTACGGAAGAAGACTCCTCCCAAGAACTCCAGCAAGCAGCGAACACAGGTGAGAAAGTGGGAAACCTGTGACACTTGTGATCGTGGACTATGCAACCAGATATGCCAGGGCATCCCCAATGCAAAAAAATACCATGCAGCAAATCCTTAAGCACCTCCTACCATATTTTTCCAAGGTCGGCTTTCCCAAAGAAATATTAACCAACCAGGGTTGGAATTCCATGAGTAAGATTATGACAGAAGTCAAAGAGCTACTGCACATTACCACCTTGCAAACTTCTGTGTACCATCCCCAAACCGATGGCCTGGTAGAAAGATTCAATAGAACTCTAAGTTAATTCTACGAAAATTGGTAGGTAAGGACGGGAAAGGCTGGGACTGAATGATCCTCTGGGCACTATTTACAGTAAGGAAACCCCATCTGGCCTCCCCAGGTTTCTCTCCTTTTGAACTACTCTATGGTAGAGAGCCTAGAGATGTCCTAGACATGATCTGGTAAACCTGGGAAGAATGAGAAGATGCTCCCATGCCCATCTCGCAAACCGCCACCAGAATGCGGGAACATATGAAATTGGTTTGAGATCTAGTCTGTATTCATATGAAAAAAGCCCAGAGCCAACAAAAATCCATTTATGACAAGAAGGTGAGTTTAAGATAATTTTCTATAGGACAGAAAGTACTGGTCTTCCTACCCACCTCAGAAAACAAACTTGTCTCATAGGGCCCATGCCACTTAGAGACATTAGAATCTATAGGAACCTGTACTTATAAAGTAGCCCAACTGGACAGGAAACAGAACATTACGGTAAAGTAATTCTCCTTCTTTCTATGGATTCTTCTCCCGCAAATTCCTCACTATCATCTCCAGCTTCACTGCTCTGAAATCATTTCCCCGCTTAACGGGAACACAGCAGAAAGAACAATCTCTGTATGTACTGTGGGTTCTCGGACCATTTGTTACCCGATTGCAATAAGAAACCAAAAAAGAAGGTGGGAAACGCCAAATCCGACAATAGAAAGAGTCCCTTTATCGGGAAAACCTGTTTTGGACTCTATCGTAGCCAGCCTACCTTCATTATTCAGCCTTCAGGTCACCTTTTCAGCAGCAAGTGGGGTGTCCTTTCCTGCCTCTGCCATTATCGATTCTGGAGCCACAGGAAACTACGTCGATCAGGATTTTGCAACATCCTCAGTATTGCCCTCATCAACAAATCTCAACCCGAGATGGTCAGTGCAGTGGATGGCTCCGCTCTAGTTTCGGGTCTGGCAACCCAACACACGGTGCCACTCACAATGTGTACTATTGATGGACACACTGAGGAGACCACTTTTCACATTATCAAGGCTCCGGCCAACAATCATTTTGGGGATTCCATGGCTACAGCTCCATAACCCTGTGATTGATTGGGCTCTGGGTACTATTCAGTTCCCTGTGCCGTTCTGTAATGGCCAGTGTCTACTTATTCAAAGTATTTTGGTGCCCACTCCTGGCCATGCCTTAGCCACCATCTCACCATCTATAGGTGCCATCTCCACAGAACCTATTAGAGCAATACCTCAGGAGTATTCAGTCTTTTCTGATGTATTTGATAAAAAACGGCAGACACCCTACCTCCGCATCGAGCCTATGACTGCCCGATTGAGCTGATTCCAGGTGCTAAGATTCCATCGGGCATGGTGTGTTCGTTATCCCTTAAGGAGGATGCTGCACTCAAAGAATATCTCAACAAAGCATTGTCCATGGGTTTCATTCGGCCTTCCACATTGCCCGCTGCCTCACCCATTTTCTTTGTGCCCAAGAAGGAGGGGACCTCTGGCCCTGTGTTGATTACAGAGCTCTCAATGCGGTGACAGAAACCAGCACCCCCTCCCGCTGATCTCAGTCTTGCTTGATCATTTAGGGCAATCCAAGATATTTCCCAAATTAGACCTCCGTGGAGCATATAATTTGGTGCGTATGAGGAGTGGAGACGAGTGGAAAACCGTCTTTAAAACGCGGTTTGGACTATTTGAGTACTTAGTAATGCCTTTTGTCGTTTGTAATGCCCCCGCTACTTTTCAGGCATTCATGAATGATGTATTTCGTGACATAATGGATAAATATGTAGTGATCTATCTGGATGACATCTTGATTTACTCATCCTCAAGGTCAGAACACCTTCAACACGTTTCTACGGTCCTCCAACGCCTCCGGGATAATCACTTGTATATAAAGGCCGAAAAGTGCGTGTTTCATGCTACGCAGGTTGAGTTCCTGGGTTTTGACCTCACTGATCATGGAATACAAATGTACTCTTCTAAAGTAAAAGTGGTCCGGGATTGGCCTGCACCTACATCGATCAAAGCTTTGCAGTCCTTTTTAGGTTTAGCAAACTTTTATCACTGTTTTATTCATTCATTCTCCTCATTGGCCGCTCCGCTCACTACTCTGACAAGCACCAAACAGCCATTCATATGGTCCAAAGAAGCTCAGAAGGCTTTTGAACAACTCAAGATCGTCTTTACTACGGCACCAGTGCTATAGCATCCTGATCCCGATCGTCCGTTCTTTGTTGAGGCGGATGCCTCAGGTTTTGCTGTGGGAGCAGTGCTGTCCCAGGCTAACCGATCAATGAAATGCCTTACCGCCCGTCAAGCTCAGTGGCATCTGTTCTTTTCTCAATTCCGTTTCACAATCACTTACAGGCCTGCTTGAATGCAAGCTTCGGCAGATGCTGTCGCTTGTATATACATGGAGCAGTCCCCGACCTGCACCGAACCTGTTCCTGTGTTGCACAGCAACGTGGTCTGTGGTTGTTCGGTCCAGCCTTCACTACGGACCCTTCTGGAGGAATGGGTATCTTCGAACCCCCCTGAATTTACGGACCTCAATTTAGACCTCTTGAACGGTCTGCGCTCTATCCAAGGAAGAGTTTTCATTCCACCAGGACCGGCTCGTCTCCTTGCCCTACAATGGGCTCATGATTCCATTAATGCTGCTCACCCTGGCCAGCAGAAAACAATTGAATCTCTTAGATGTTGGCCTTAGTGGCCTTCTATGTCTAGAGACGTTGTTGATCATTTGGCATCCTGTGCAATCTGTGCTCAGTGTAAATCCTCCAAATCCAAACCAATGGATTTATTACAACCCCTTCCAGTGCCATACAAGCCGTGGCACATATCATCGATGGACTTCGTGGTGGACTTGCCCAAGACTAAAGGTTTTGACACGATCCTGGTTGTTGTGGTTGATTATTTTACTAAATACGCAGTCTTTATACTGTTTGCAGGCATTCCTACCGCTCCTGCTTTGGCCAATCTGTTCCTGTCCCATGTCTTCCAGAGGTTTGGCCTTCCATCCATTATTATCACCACAGGGGATCCCAATTCACCTCCCGTTTCTGGAGGGCTTTGACGGCCACATTATTCATTAACAATCGTTTTTCTACTTCTTATCATCCTCAAACGGATGGCCAAACAGAGCGCGCCAATGCCGCGATGGAGCAGTATTTATGCTGTTTGTGCCTCCAGTTCCAACATTCATGGTTACAAGCCCTGCCTCATGCTGAGTTTGCATACAATAATTCTTTGCACTCGAAATCATCCCTGTTTTATGCTCTATACGGGTTTCATCCGCGCTCATTGCCCTTAGACTCTGACTTGCCGATTGCTAATCCGGCTGCCAGTACGTGTGTGCGGGATTTGGATCAACTTCGGCGGGATGTGCAGTCTCTCCTCCTACGTGCCCATGTGCGAGCCAAAAAACATGCAGATGGCCATCGTGTCCCGGCACCAGCGTATTGAACGGGCATGAAAGTATGGCTGTCCACGTGCCATCTGAGCATCCCTGGATGCAAGAAACTGCTGCCCCGTTTCGTGGGTCCTTACAAGGTGGACGCAGTTATTAACCCTGCTGCCGTCCGTCTGTCTTAGCCCTCCAACTGGCGGGTTCATCTGGTTTTTCATGTCTCCCTGTTGAAACCCTGTCCTTCGGATTCCCGGTTGCCTGTGCGCCCTGACCCACTTCAAGTGGAGGGGGAGGAAGAGTTCGAGGTGGCACGCATTCTGGATGTCAAGGTATCTAGGGGTACTTTGTACTATCTAGTAGATTGTAAGGGATTTGGCCCCGAAGAACGCACATGAGAACTGTTGGCTAATATCCACGCGCCCTACCTTCTCCGTTCCTTTTACGCCTCCAGGGGGTTGCCACTATCTTTGGGGGCGGATGCTGTCACACCTGCGGTACGATCCGCACTGCGCTCCTGCAGACGGGGGTAACACAAGAGGCGAAGACTGCAGAGAACGGCTCCTTTCTGGCAATGCTGGAGGTTGCTAGGGAAACAGAGGTTGTTGTCACGTGGTCACGTGACTGATCAGCTGGCCGCTACATTACCAGCTGGTAGCTCAGCACACCTCCTCAATTCACGTTCACATATATATAAAGGTGTCCGTAACGCCAGACTTGGCGCTTCTGATTAGCATTACTATTGCAAATCGTTTACTGCAGAACTCTTTGTGAAACGGACCTTGGATATCCTTCTTGACCATTCTTCTCGTCTCTTCCTTGTTACCTGGTTTTGACTCGCTGGCTTCTGACCCGGACCGACTTTGACCCAGCGATCCCCTTCCTTCCTGGAGCTCTTCAAGGCTTACTCCCGCTCGCAATTGTCCCCGCCTAGCATGGATCCCGTCTTCGAACTGAGCAGTTCGCTTCCCGTGTATCCAGCATACTCACGGGACCCAAGGCACAAACGCTGCTATCGCGTAAATCACCTGCGCAGAAATCCCCTGCTGCCTCGATCGTGGACCCTGATATGTTGAGGCCATCCACCATTCCTCCACACCTGGTAAGACTGAAACTGTATCTTTGTCATCTGGGGATTGTCCTCCACACTTTTGTCCTATGTATCCATCCCGCCTAAAAATCCATACTCAGCAATTGTTCATCATCAGCATAACTGGACAATACATTCTGTACTCATTTATCTCCAACGTGGGACCTCACCCAAGGATCAACAGTGCAATAATTCCAACGCTCTGCTGCAGATATTGCACCAACCCGTACCTAGTAGCGGCCCTCGTTCCGTCCAGGGAGTTCCCTGTACTAACCTTCCCTTTTCTTATTTTATCCTACCGTTGTTACCAATACTTAGACACTTCTTTAGGCTACAGAGGGTAAGCGTTGGTATTTCCTCTGTTGTTTCTATGTAGGCTCTTCTCTCTTACCTTGGTTAATATGAACCTCAATTTTTCCCATAGATTCTACCAACCTACCATCACCTGTATTTCAGGTACTGACCCTAGCAGCAGATCTGTGTTGTATTTCTTTCTTATCCATTCGGTTCTAACCACGTGTCTTTTCTTTACAGCCTGGTGAAAGCGGTGTGGATATCCCCGCTCTTTTGGGTAATTTACCATCTTGGCTGTTATCTAAAACAGCAGGAAGGTCCATTGCCAAAAAGAGTTCCCTCAGTGAGAGGGGGTCCGGTCTGGGTATTTCCCCACTGGGAATTACGCCAGCAGTGACTGAAGGTTCTGGACTCATTGAACAGCTCTTGTCTGGTCCTGAGCAAACGCCCGGTCTGTCTGCAGGCTGGTGAGTCTAACACTTTAAGAGAGACTTTCTTGCGAAAGAACCTCAGGAATTGAGGTTTGCAGCGCAAAACTTGCAGTTCGCTAACCCTCCCGGCTGACGTGATTGCGACCAAAAAAGCTGTTTTAAGAGACAGCAGTCGCAAATAACATGAATGCATAGGCTCACAGGGAGCGGCGATCAAAAAGGTCAAAACCAGATTAAGATCCCAATCTGGGACGACAAAGGGGGTTGGTGGAAACTTCAGGAACTGGGCCATGACCGGAATGGTAAAAAATGAACCTTGGTCTGGGGATCTCTTAAACACAGACATGACAGCCAAATACCCTTTCACTGTGGCAACCTGAAGGCCTGAAGAGGCCAGTGACAGAAGGAACTCCATCACTGTAGTGGTGGGGCAAGCAATAGGGTCAGTCTCGCGTTTCCTGCACCACACCTCAAATCTTCTCTACCTGCGCGCATACAGTGATCTGGTAGAAGGTCTGCATGCAGCCAGCAGTACCTCAAGCACCTCCTCTGAGAGGTCCCAGTCATTATACCTAATCCTGTCAAGAGCCACGCATAATACCTCATCCTCTGAAGAGCCACGTATGTAGGTTGAGGGAGTCCGGAGTAGTGTGTAGTAGCCGGCCTTCCGACTGGGTGAGGAGATCCGGACGCCGAGGCAACCGGTGAGTCTGACAGATGGTCAGATACAGGAGATTGGAGTACCATGTTCTCCTCGCTCAATCCGGGGCAATCAGGATCATGGATCCCCGAAATCTCTTCAACCTCCTGAGAACCCAAGGAATGCTGGGAATCGGAGGGAAGGCGTAGTGGAGAGGGAAGGTCCAATCCACCAGAAATGCATCCCCCAGTGCACCGCTCGCTGGGAATTCCCTCAAGCAAATGCGAAGAGATCCACTGCAGGGGGACCGCAGATAGCAAAGACCTCCTCTAGGACTTCCGGGCACAATTCCCACTCGTGTGTCAGAAGTCGTCCATGGAAATTAAGGCATTACTGGCATTACTTTCACTGAGAATTCAATTGTTGGTCTAGTCCTCATTCAAGATGGCCGCTGGGGTGTTTATATGCAAACCCTGCCCACAGCTCTTTGCGTTGTATCTGTTTTACTTACAGCAGCGCTGCCGCTGCTCCCTTCGTTGAGTATCAGCTTTGTGCTTCCTCCTTGCTACCCTTTGATATTCACTTTGCTTACCTTCTGTTGCTATTCTCCCCCCTTCTTTCTAGGTTTTGGTCTTTCTACAGCTTTGCCGCCTTTCCTTCGTTTCAGCTTTCCCAGTTTACGGCTTTTTCGGCTGTCGTCCTTTACCTGATTAGTTCCTTCAGTTCGGGTTTCTCTTGCGGCGCTTCTGCAATTCTACCTTGGGGGTGTCGTTACCCTTATCGACACTTCTTTTCTTACGGCTCCGGTCGTCGTTCTTGCTGCATTGCCTTCCTTTCCGTTCGGCTCCCTTTGGCCATCCTCCCTTTCCCGAGTCAGCTCTTCAATTCGGAACTTTTCCAAGCGGCGATTCCACGATTCACCTTATGAAGCGTAGTGCTTCTGACACTACAGATGACTTAGGCAACTATTCTTTTCCTTTTTCTTTCATCTCCTTGCACTCTCTTCAGACTCGCATCCTGTGATTGCATTGTTACTTACCTCTTGGCTTTCCTTTCCTTACCTCTCTCTCCTACACTCTTATCTCCTTTCCTCTATCCTTCGTTCGTCCAGTTTTCTGGCTTTACTTTTTCAACTGGCTACCACAGTACCGGATCCTGTTTTGTTTGTATACCTGAAGCTATTGAGTTCTATTCCTTCAAATACTTGCAGCCATTCAATAATTACATTCTTTCATAATCTACAAGGAATTTCGGACCTCAGGGTTTGCTTTTTCCCAGGGTCCCCCAAGGGCAGGTCCCAATCCCTGCCAAGGTGGCCTCCGAGGGAGCCAGACCCTATTTGCACGATCGGAAGGACAGAAGGTCTAAGGAGAGACAATCACAAGATAATCGTAAGTCCCGTAAGAAGACTACCAAAGACAATTCATCTGAAGAGACGGGTGAGGAGGTGGTTTGGGAAGGTGGGCTGGATCCTGACATTGTGTGAGACCATGCTCTGCCTGCTCAGAGCATCCGCCAAGGTGTTCTCTGTCCCTGCCAGATGAACTGCAGAGTCTGAGATCTGGTTGTCTCTTAACCAGAACCACAGCTCAATCACCTCTGTGCAAAGTGGGCGAGAGTGCATACCACCCTGCTTGTTGCGGAAATGCACGGCCACTGTGTTGTCTGTTAGGACGAGGACATGCTCCCCTGTGAGAGACAGTGCAAAGGCCCTCAGGGCTAGCCTGATGGCCCTCAACTCCAGCCTGTTGATATGCCACTTGGCTTCTGATGGAGACCAAAGGCCGTTCACCTGCAATTCCTCACAGTGAGTGCTCCAACCCTTCAGAGATGCATCAGTGACCACTCGATCCTGGGACAAAGGTGGCCAGAAGGGTTCCCCCAACAACAGATTGTTTTGTGTGCTCCACCAGCCGAGTCTGCGGACTACCTGACTAGACATCGAAAGGCGGTCCGCGAGTGGCCGTTACGCTCACCTGGCTCCCACAGAGGCGTCGATCTGGACTGGACTGCTGCGGTCTCCACCAATGTGAAGCGTAGGGCCGAGATGACGGACTGGACTGGCCCACCTAGCTTCGTTTGCTTGGCCCCTAGGAATATTCTTCTGCAAGTGGAGAAAGGGAATTAACCAGCCGTGGAGTTGAGCGTAAATCCCCCCACCCCGCTGTTCTCCCCACTGATCACCTTGGATGTTCCCTTTTATAGTCTCACCTGATGATTTGAAAAGATGAGCTCTCCATCCTGCATTGAGCGCAGGGGCGCGTAGATAACCAGTTGCTTCACTAGCTCGAAGGAATTGGTGAGTTCCAGGACTATATTGACTCCGATATTCCTGGCAAGACGCCATAAGTATGTAGTTCCTAAGAGTTCAAATGCCTGACTTTCACTCTTGTCCGATTCCTTGCAGGTTGCAGCTTGACCCTACTGAAGAGTTCCTCGTGGCAACCGGTAATGTTCTGGTAAGGATTTGTATTATCCAACACAGTTCGATAAAATAATGTCCATATGTAACCTGTTGCTTTCTCCCTTATTCAGGCGCTGAGAGAAAGTATGAAGTCTCAGGGAATAATGCCTCCGGCGGTAAAATCAGGCAAGTCTTTTGTGGTAAGGAGGGTTCCCCTTGTTAGTCCCTTGTTTCACCTTGCTGTCCTTTTGTTTCCCCTTAGGGGCCGGGGTTCGGCTAGGATGCAGTGGAAGCTGCGCCGACCCGTGAAGAAGAATAGTACCCCCGGTGGTAAAATCAGGTAAGTCTATGGGGGGTATTCCTCTGTGTATTCCCTTGGCTCACCTTGCTGTTCTTGTCTTCTCCTTAGGTGCTGGAGTGCGGCGGTAACATGCAGGAGGATGCGGTGAAATGTGAAGATGCTGCGAAGGCCGGTGAGTTTAGCGCGGCGCTGCAGCAGGCAAGGCGACGCGCATAAAATAACTTCTTTCTTCCAGCTCAAAGGCGCGATGGGTTGGGAATTCAGGTAAGGATCAAAGGTATTGCTCTTGTTCTAATCGTTTCTCCTTCTTTCTCCCTTTTTCTAGGAGCTCCAAACTCGAGACGGGCGTGGCAGAAGACTGGATGCAGACTTGCAGGCACAGTGAGCGTTACGCTGCTGGATGCAGAATAACGCGAAGCGTGTGCTGCTCTTCAGGCGTGGTTTAGTTAGCCTCCAAAGTAGTCCCAGGTAAGTGTTCCTCCCCAGCCCCACCCGAGTAAAAAAATAGTCCCTTCCAAGCCTTGTTTGGCTTGGAGCTCTTGCAGCATGGTCTGCATCAGGTAAGTTTTAATCTATGAGCCTGGCGCCTATGGCACCAGGACTGACTCTCCATATGAGCCTGGCACCATAGGCGCCAGGACTGCACCCAAGTAGCCCCTAGCGGGGGTTGTTGGGCTTGCTTGGGGTAACTTGATGCCTGCTTCCGGGGTTGCTGGACTTGGTCTGGGTCCCCGGGGGTAGGCATCATGACAGTGGCCCCAGGTATTGAGACCACTGGTTTCTCAGGAGCCATAGGAGGGATTGCATACACAGCCTAGCTTCTGGCACTAGTAAATTACAGGAGGCCATGAGACCCAATAGGCGGAGGAAGGAAGCCGCTGGAAGAGTGGCGTGGTTCTGAAACAACTGTACCATCTGGGAGATGTTGCTGACTCTCTCCTCAGGAGGAAAGGCCTTCCCTACCCGGGTGTCTGATGAACTGGCGTCAGATGGGACTTCGTCAAGTTGAGGGAGAAGCCCAGCATGTGCAATAGTAGGCAAGTGTCTTCGAGATGAGACAAGACCTGCCCTGCCGACTTTGAATAAAGAAAAATTGCAACCAAAAAAAAAAAGCTTATCCCTGGCGACAGCTTTCTATAAAGTGTTGTATTCTGTAAACTTTGTTGTTGTCTGCATGAGTATTTCTCAAATCCTTGTGTGGCTGCTACACAGTAATAGTTAGAAAATTAATAGATATGAGAAATTCAAGTTTTACTCAAATGCGCCAACCTTTAGGGTTACATTTGTGACAGTGAGTCTTCAAATTAAAGAACCAATTTTCAATTAAGAGAAAGAAGAAATCTTCAATACTTGTCATTTGTTTTGTTCCAAATTACTTTTTATTTTTCGTTCCACATGTTACCATCACATGTATAATTCCATATAGTACTTTTTATTTTTAGTTCCACATGTTACCATCACATGTATAATTCCATACTTTTTCCAGTCCCACATGTGCAATTCTGTTGTTTTTTGTTTAAAGTTTTTCAGTCCAAGTGTTTACTCCACACTTAAATAATAAACAATATTAAAACTGCCATAAAAAAGGCAGAAAAGATTTCTAGAGAATCTCTACTCATTGACAAACCAAAAATTGCAAACACCAGACGTAAGACCCAATTTATCACAACTTACAGTACAGAATCCAAGAATATAAAAAAGATACTATCAGAAAATTGGAACATTCTCCTTACAGACCCAAGCTTAAGAACACATCTGGATGAAACAGCAAGTATATGCTTTCGGAAAGCCCCAACCATTAAAAATCTCATTAGTCCAAGTTTCCTCAAACCACTACCAGACACAAGGAAAATATTTTTTCAATTACTCACAAAGGGCACCCACAAATGTGGGCATTGTAAACTATGCCCTTTGCTAAGCACTGGGAAAAAGGAGATTTTATTACCAAATGGAAGAATCAAACAAATCAACCAACTTATTAATTGCAACTCAACATTTGCAATCTATGGGCTAGAATGTGTTTGCAAGAAATTGTACATTGGTAGTACAATAAGAAAACTTAAGGTGAGAATTTTTGAACATCTTAGAGCAATTAAAAACAAAGACCTAAGATCTCCCATATCAGTGCACATAATGGAAAATCACCCGAAGTTGGACATATCCAATCTAAAGATTTTTGGCTTGGAAAACATTTCTTTACCTCCCAGAGGAGGAAATAAAGAAGACATTTTGAGAAAACAGGAAAGTAAATGGATATGCATTATGGACACATGCATAACTGGTTTGAATTGTGACACAGAAATGTACAATTGGCTATGACTTTGCATCTTGTTAAATTGATTATGAACATGTTTGACTATTTTAAGTTTTATATATGATTTGTTAATGTATAAATAATAATATCAAAGTTCAGGATGTCATTAATATGGAAAATGTATCAACTGTGTTCAAGATCCTCTTAATTTGTACTGCAGTAATTAGAAATAATTATATATATCTCTCGCATAATGATGACTGAAAATATTCCTTTTTAGTCAAAACACTCTTATATAAATATAGTTAACATAACTGCCACGCTCCAAAATGTAAATAGGGCTATCTGACATTCAAATTTGAAGACCATCACAAGTGAAATTTGAAAATATTAAAAATTAAGTTTGGAAAACCATAGAAAAGATCATTTCACATTGTAATGACAAACAAAATGGCCACCGAAACGTCACGTTAACGCGATGACGTCATCACATCGCACGTAATGACGTGACGCGCGGCGTGATGATGTCGTCGCACCTGGCGCGAGGTATAAATAAAGCGTTTCAAAGCGGAGATGCCGCGAAAGCATCCGGCAGCACTCTGCAAAGTAACAGGACCAGGAAGGACGTTTTTTTTAAGATTGAAATTAACAGCAAACCAAGGTAAGATCACTTAGTTATCCAACAAAGAGATGCCTACTGAGAAAGATCTAACAAAATTCCAAGCCATTTTAAAACTAAACATTTATAATCTGGAAAGACCCTTCATTTTCTGAGTAAGCCTTCTCTATTTAACAGAATATACTAAGAATCACCGGCAGAGAGCTGACAGCATACATTTCTGCAAAAAAGCACAGTTATTGAATTTAAACAACCATAAGTTAAAATAACTTGGAAAAAGTGAACGCACCGCATTATGTGTATGAAGGAACTAAACAGGGTGAGTCAAGAAATCACAAATTATTTTACATTATCAAAAAGTTTTTACTAGAATAAGATTTGAGACAATGGTCTTCTTTTCTGCCCTGCCGACTTCCCTCGGATCAGCCAGTAGTCCAGGTATGGAAATACATGAACCCCGGATCTTGAGGTGCGCAGCGACCAGTGCCATGTGCTTGGTGAAGACCCTTGGTGCGGAGGTCAACCCAAAGGGAAGAACTTTGAACTGACAGTGCTTGTCGCCAATGAGGAACCGTAGAAACTTCCTGTGCTTTTGGTGTATCGGCATGTGGAAACAAGCGTCCTGTAGGTCTATGGACACTAGCCAGTCCTGGAGTTCGAGAGCATGGAGAATCCCTTTCAATGTCACCATCCTAAATTTGTCCTTCCTCAAGAACTTGTTTAAGGCCCCGTCCCTTCTTGGGCACCAGGAATCAACAGGAATACCAACCCAACGCTCTCTGAGCAGGTGGCACCTCGTCCACGGCACCCTTCGACAACAGTGTTCTCAGTTCTTCCTGGACCTCCTGTCCTGGTTGGATCGGGGGAGCTGGAGGTCTATTCAGAGGGCTCTTTAGGAAAGACAGCCAATAACCCCACCAAATCAACTGCCGGCCTCAGGCTTCTGAGGTTATTTCCTGCCACTTGGGCCAATCCCCTGCCAACCGTTCACCAAACCGGTGCATTGTGTTAGGAAAAACAAAGCGCCTTAGATGGTGCGGGAGACCCTGCCGCTGCTGCTGCTTTTTGGCCTCTAGAGGCCTGTCATGCCAAAACTCGTTGGGCAGTATTCACATAAGTCACGACCTACTCAGATCCCTAGGAAAGCTATTTCTGTGCATAAATACAGGCTTGGAATCCATGTTTCCGTCTTTCTGCTTGCCGGAGGGGCTGGCGGTTACCATGGAAGCTTTGGAAGCCCTTGTCAAGGGGAGGGAACCGGTGGTCGGGAAACCAACGCTAGTCACATGACTTCTCCTACTTTAGCCCCACCTTGTCTAGGCTTCAGTGCTTCTGATTGAGCTTTTCTCATTGTTGCTTAGTTTGTACGAATCTTGTTGCTATCGTTTTTTGACCTGCTTTTGGATTTCCCTTGACTGTCTTGGTATCTTGTACTATCTGGTAATTAGGAAACTCTCGCCTACGTCCCTGTATTGGCCTGCTCACTCCTTTTGGTATTGTCTTCGTCCGCCTGTGAATTCTGACCCGGACCGTTCTAGGATTTGCCTCTGCCTTGCTCCTGGTCTGGTTTTTGTTCAAAAGTTTTCAACCCAGAACATTTTTGTTACTCTTTGAACATTTGTTTTTGTATATTATTGAACTTACCTTTCCGGACTTATTTTGGATTCAGCCTCCGCTGCTACGTGGGAACCAGAACAGCCTCCGCTGCTCTGCGGGATTTCTTTCAGCCTCCGCTGCTATGTGGGAATCTCAGCCTCAGCTGCACCGTGGGATTCGTGTCAGCCTCCGCTGCTACGTGGGAGACTAGAAACTCCCACAGAGCAGCGGCGGCTGAATCCAAAGTATACCCTGGTACCTTATCTTGGATTTTTGTGTTTTCAACTTCTCACGTCCAGTCTGTGTGGGTTACTTACACACTAAACTTCACTTAGTGCTTTGGAGACCATTGTGTTATTAGCCGTAAAGGGAAGGTATCTTAGTTCTCTCTGGGACAGTGTATTATACTTTATAGGTTGTTACATTGTCTACGGGATAGTCTCTTAGGATTGTCATCTTCTCAGCACTCATCCCAATCCTAGGAACTACCTAGTATAATATTGTTCCCCAGAATAGTAATTATCAGGTTTTTCCTAACCATTTCTTAGTTGCATTCTATTGGTTAGTGTCAAATTAAAACCCATTGTGATTTCTGTTACAGAAACCTTAAAGGCTACTGTGCATGCTCTACGACCTGATATTTTTGGGTTCAGCTACTACCATTACAGGTTTGTGTTGATATCTAGCATTGTATTCTGGATATTCTGTCAGTACTAAAAGACACTAATCTTACATATTTCCTTTTACAGCCACGGTGGTCTCGAGGGAATCCAGTCTTTCAATTAATTGATTCCTCTGTATGTTTCTTCGTACATTCAGAGGGATACATTAGTGGGAAGAATTATTCTTCTACACTAAGGGTTCACGTTTATGAAGGAGAATTCTGACAGAATCAGAAGCCTCATAATTGGATCCCAATGAGACCCTAGCTAATATTCTTCAGTTAGTGGCAGATTTGCGCTCTTACATGGCCACAGCTCATGCCACTACGCAGCAACAAATCTTGGAACTGCAGACAGCTAGTCAGGTTCAACACTCGAACCTGAAGGGGCCGTAGGTTTCTCAATTGACGGCCCATTCAGGCTCGGGTGTTGAACCCGCACAAGCCGAGGCAGGACCGGTTTGCATTACCTCACAATTTCCACTGGCCCCTACAGAGAGGTTTCATGGGGATTCTAAACACTTCAGGACCTTTCTGAATCAATGTCGTTTGTACTATTTGTGCCGACCTGGCTCCTTCCCTGACGCAGCGACTAAAGCGGCCTTCTTACTGTCACACCTTGGGGGAACTGCAGCAGCATGGATTAACCCTCTTCTGGAGGAGGGAAGTCCACTGTTGTTCAATTGTGATGCACTGATTGAGCAAGGTTTTTGATACTCGCTACAAAGCTCAAGTTAAGGAGTTGGAGTTGTTGAGTTTACAACAAGGTGATTTAACACTCCAGGCCTATTTGGCCAAATTTAATTAATTAGCTGCTGAAACAGGGTGGCCAGATGATAAAAAAGCCTCATTTTTTTTTTTTTTTTTACAAAGGATTGTCTGACTCCTTGAGGGACACCCTTGCTATGGTACCTGTTGTTACAGTCACATTTCCGGAGTTATTGGAATTGGTTCTACAAATTGATGCCCGGAAGGCCGCCAGAAAGGGTGAAAAGAGGGGTTTGTTCCCTTTTATCCCAATCAATCCTACACCGGCCACGGTGGCACCAGAGCCCATGCAGATAGGGGCTGCTACACGGGGACCTCTTTCTCAGGAAGAAAGAGAACACAGAAAGAAGAACAATTTGTGTTTCTACTGTGGCTCCTCTGACCATCTCTTGAAATCATGCACCAAAAAACCTACAAAGAAACAGGGAAACTTGAAAGCTTGGGAATGGAGTCCAGTTGCCGAGCTCCACCCTTTTAATGGACTCAAGACTAGTGCTTCCTTTCACATTGACTGTCACATTCATGGTTCCCCAAGGGAATACAATTTCAGCTACTGCAGTTCTCCATTCTGGTGCTACGGGAAACTACATTGACACCCAATATGCCAAAGAATTAGCCTTGCCTATTGTTGCGAAAGACAATACCATGGTTGTTAATGTGGTGGATGGTTCTACCTTGTTATCTGGTATGGTGACTCACCAGACTGTTGAGCTAGTCATGGAAACGGTACATGGACATACCGAGACCATCGGTTTTGACCTCATTTCCGCTCCGCAGTTTAAGCTCATCCTTGGAATCACATGGCTTTCAGTGCATAACCCAACCATCGACTGGTTCACAAGTAGTATTGAAATCTTATCGGAACACTGTGAAAACCGGTGTTAGGGTTCAAACACAACAGAGAGCAATCCGCGTCGCCCTTTATTAGATGTGGCATCCACAATAGGGGCTGTAATCACGGGTGAACTGCCTAAGGAATACGTAGAGTTCCAAGACGTGTTCGATGAAGGAGCAGCCATGGTATTACCTCCTCACAGACCGTACGATTGCCCCATTGATCTTATTCCCGGGGCTAAGATTCCATCTGGGAGGATTTATTCATTGACACACAAAGAAGACCTGGTTATTAAAGAGTATATTGATCAGGCGCTTAAATCTGGGTTAATATGTCCTTCCTGTTCTCCCGCAGCTTCCCCTTTGTTTTTTGTCCCCAAGAAGGTACTGGACGAGCTTGGTTCTTCAGTCATATTTACCAAATTAGACCTTAGAGGTGCATATAATTTGGTCAGAATTCGTAGTAGTGATGAGTGGAAAACCGCTTTCAAGACAAAATATGGTTTGAGTATAGGGTCATGCCATTCGGACTATGTAATTCCCCGGCTACTTTTCAATATTTCATGAATGATGTTTTTCATGATATGATAGATCAATTTCTTGTCGTCTATTTGGATGATATACTGGTATATTCCGAAACTTATGAGTTACATGTACTACATGTCACCCAAGTCCTACAAAGGCTTCGGGACACTCATCTCTTCGCTAAATTGGAAAAGTGTATTTTTCATGCCACTGAAGTGGAATTCCTTGGGTATGACATTACATGTAAAGGAATCCAAATGAGTCAGTCCAAGGTCAAGGCGGTACTAAATTGGCCTATACCCACATCACTGAAAGCCCGCCAGTCCTTTTTGGGTTTTGCAAACTTCTATAGATGGTTCATTAAGGATTTCTCTACCATGGTGGCTCCTTTAACCACTCTTAGGAGTAGTAAAAAGTATTTTTTCTGGGATGAAGAGTGGACTAAGGCCTTTGTCAATCTGAAAACTGCTTTCACCACCGCTCCTATTCTCCAACATCCTAATCCTGCTCTTCCATTTGTTGTGGAGGCGGATGCTTCGGACATTGCTCTTGGTGTCATTTTGTCCCAGGAATGCCCGGAAGCCAATGGTTTACATCCAGTAGCATTCCATTCCCGTAAATTGACATCTTATGAAAGAAACTATACCATCACAGAGAAGGAATTGTTAGCGGTAAGGGATGCTTTTATGACTTGGCGGCATCACTTATTGGGCACAGCTCTGCCTGTCCAGGTATTTACTGATCACAAGAATTTACTGGCATTGCAATCAGTGAAGTGTTCCACGGCTCAGCATGCCAGATAGCATGAACTCTTTTCAATGTTTCATTTTAATATCACTTACCGACCTGGTTCTCTACATACTAAAGCTGATGCTTTGCCGCGCATGCATGGTGTTTCTTCAATAAAACAAACCGATGGGCCTCTTCTTCTGCCACATCAGGTGGTATGTGGTTGTATGCTTCAACCCACGCTTCGTACAGACCTACAGGAGTGGGTGAAAAAGAACCCAGTCGAGGTTGAAAAACTCAACATTGAGGTCATACAGTGTTTACCTTATGTTAAATGTTTGCTATATCTTCCGGATGTGACCACTCGGGAGAAAGCTATGAGTTGGTGTCATGACTCTATGGTGGCAGCACATCCTGGAATTAAGAAGACTGTGAATCTTCTCCATCATTGGTGTTGGTGGCCGTCTATGGTCAAAGATGTTACAGACTATATTGCTCGTTGTTATGTTTGCACCCAATGCAAAAGCTCTAGTGCTAAGCCAGTGGGTCTGCTACAGTCAATGCCGATCCCTGACCAACCTTGGTATATATCATCTATGGACTTTGTAGTAGAACTACCTCCCGTCTCTGGTTTCGATACCATTTGGGTCATCATTGACTACTTAACTAAGTTGGCCTTGTTTGTACCTTATCAAGGTCTACCGTCAGTTCGTGTGTTAGCGGATGCATTCCTGAAGAATGTGTTTTGTTTCTTTGGTCTCCCCTCAGTTATTGTCACAGACAGGGGTTCACAGTTCACATCTCATTTTTGGAGGTCGCTTACTGCTTCCTTTGGGATAGACAATAGGTTTTCCAGCTCGTATCATCCTCAAACTGATGGTCCGACGGAACGCCTGAACTCAACCATGGAACAATATCTTAGGTGTTTAACCCATCAGTACCAAGGTACTTGGCTTTCAGTCCTTACAATGGCAGAATTTGCCTACAATAACTCCCTTCATTCTTCCACACAATCCTCTCCTTACTTTGCTATGTATGGTCGCCATCGTAGGTCATTGCCTTTGTCTCCTGTTTTTCCGGCTAACCATCCTGCGGCATCTTCTTGTGTAGAACATTTGGTTGCCGTACGGAATCAGGTTAGGCGACATTTAGAGGCGGCTCAGGAGCGTGCTAAACGTTTTGCTGACGCTCACCGTTCTCCTGCCCTGAACTATGTTGTGGGGTTTGGCTGTCAACTAGAAATCTGCGCATTCCGGGGAGAAGGGCTCTTCTGCCTCGGTTCATTGGCCCTTATGTAATCACTGCGTTAATGAATCCAGTGGCAGTGCGTTTGCATCTTCCTGCCAAGTGGCGGATACATCAAGTCTTTCACGTTTCCCTTGTGAAACCTTTTCATCCGGACACTTCTCTTCCATCCCGTCCTCTTCCTCTTCAAGTTCAGGGTGAAGAGAAATATGAAGTATGCAGGATTCTGTCTACAAAGGTCTCCAGGGGTGTTAGATGGTACTATGTGGACTGGAAGGGGTATGGTCCAGAAGATCGTACATGGCAACCTGTTGGTCATATCCATGCCCCGCGCTTGATAGACCCCCTCTCCGGGAAGCCCAGAAATCGGCTATCTTTTGGGGAGGGTTCTGTCATGCCAAAACGTGTGGAGCGGTATTCACATAAACCACGACCTACTCAGATCCCTAGGAAAGCTATTTCTGTGCCGAAATACGGGCTTCAGAATACATGTTTCCGTCTTTCTGCTTGCCGGAGGGGCTGGAGGTTACCATGGAAGCTTTGGAAGCTGTTGTCAAGGGGAGGGAACCGGCGTTCGGGAAACCAATGCTAGTCACATGACTTCTCCTACTTTAGCTCCGTCTTGTCTAGGCTTCAGTGCTTCTGATTGAGCTTTTCTCGTTGTTGCTTAGTTTGTACGAATCTTGTTGCTATTGACCTTTTGACCTGCTTTTGGATTTCCCTTGACTGTCTTGGTATCTTGTACACTCTGGTCATTAGGAAACTCTCGCCTACGTCCCTGGATTGGCCTGCTTGCTCCTTTTGGTATTGTCTTTGTCCGCCTGTGAATTCTGACCGGACCGTTGTAGGATTTGCCTCTGCCTTGCTCTTGGTCTGGTTTTTGTTCAAAAGTTTTCAACCCGGAAAGTTTTTGTTACTCTTTGAACATTTGTTTTTCTATATTATTGAACTTACCCTTCCAGACTTAATTTGGATTCAGCCTCTGCTGCTACGTGGGAACCAGAACAGCCTCCGCTGCTCCGTGGGATTTCTTTCAGCCTCCGCTGCTACACGGGAATCTCAGCCTCAGCTGCACCGCGAGATTCATGTCACCATCTGCTGCTAAGTGGGAGTCTTTTTTTTTGTTTTTAATTCGGTTGCTCCACATGACTGGATTCAGCCATCGCTGCATCGTGGGAGTTTCTAAAGTATACCCTCGTACGTTATCTTTGATTTCGTGTTTTCAACTTCTCACGTCCAGTCTGTGTGGGTTACTTACACACTAAACTCCACTTAGTGATTTGGAGAGGTTATGAGCCGGAAAGGGAAGGTATCTTAGTTCACTTTGGGACAGTGTATTATACTTTATAGGTTGTTACATTGTCTACGGGATAGTCTCTTAGGATTGTCATCTTCTCAGCACTCATACCAATCCTAGGAACTACCTAGTATAATAGTGTTCCCCAGAATAGTAGTCATCAGGTTTTTCCTAACCATTTCTTAGTTACATTCTATTGGTTAGTGTAAAATTAAAACACTTTGTGATTTCTATTACAGAAACCTTAAAGGCTACTGTGCATGCTCTACGACCTGATATTTTTGGGTTCAGCTACTACCTTTACAGGTTAGTGTTGATATCTAGCATTGTATTCTGGATATTCTGTCAGTACTAATAGACACTAATCTTACGTATTTCCTTTTACAGCCACGGTAGTCTCGAGGGAATCCAGACTTTCAATTAATTGATTCCTCTGTATGTTTCTTTGTACATTAAGAAGGATACATTAGTGGGAAGAATTATTCTTCTACACTACGGGGTCAAGT
Source organism: Ambystoma mexicanum (assembly GCF_040938575.1). Lineage (NCBI taxonomy): Eukaryota > Metazoa > Chordata > Amphibia > Caudata > Ambystomatidae > Ambystoma > Ambystoma mexicanum. Next base: position 182,469,583 of record NC_090937.1, on the reverse strand, counting down.
TTATTAAGTACATTTTGACACTCTCTGCCCCTTCTGGGGCGCGAGAAGCGACTTTGCCCTTGCCTGGCTTGCGTGAGTTGCAGCTTTCTGCCATAGGGCACATAACGTCTATATCCCCTGCCCCTGGAAACGAAGCTGAAGGCAGGCATGGCCAGCTGCACCGCTAGGCCCAAAGATTTAGCAGCCAATTTCGACTCCTTCAATTTCTCCAAAGATTTGTCTGCTTTTTGTCCGAAAAACATATCACCTACAAAAGGCATGTCCAGCAATCTGTTTTGGACATTCGGGGACAAACCAGAAGTTCTAACATAAGCTTAGTGTCTCATCACAACTGCTGAACCCATTGCTCTGCCAACACAGTCTGCTACGTCCAGGCCCATCTGCAACAACTGTTTGGCTACCTCTGTTCCATCATCCACAGCTGTAAAAAGCCATCCCACATGGCACCCTCAGGGACGTACTCAGCAACCTGTTCTACTGCTTTCCATAAGCCAAACTAATATTTGGGCGAAACCACACGCCACATTAGTAGCCTTGAGCGCCATGCTACCAGAAGTAAATACCTTGCTGGCCAGGGCGTCGCATTCTTTCCCTTCTCTGTGCGTAGGCAGATTTGAGGTGGATGCCGCGGGTCTAGTGGAAACAGTGGCAGCCTGAATAACCAACCCCTCCGGGGAAGGATGTCTGGCGGGGAAAGAAGGATCTCCTCTTTCCGGCCTATACTTCCCTGTGAAATTGGCATTCACAGTGGGAATAGTAGAAGGGTGCTGCCATAAGGAGGCTAAGGGGTCTGCAATGGCAGCGTTGAAAGGCATATTGTTCTCGACTGGGGAACTCTCGTCCAAAATGTCAGTAAGATCATACCCCTGAATAGGTACAGAGCATGCCTTCAACCCCAGGGCGTCAAATACCATGTGAACCAGCTCCCTGAACTTCACACTAGTGTGGGTATAGGGAAGTATCCAGACCACTGCCATTGTGTAAAGCCTGAGCCAAAGGCAATAAATCAGAGTGGTCGTCGAAATAGTCGACGCCGCTGGCGCCCATGTTAACGGATTGACCGTGTCCAGAGGGTCATCGTGTTCCTGAACTCCGAAGATGGAATCCATGGAATCGAAGAAACACAATTTCAACAGTAGCAGAAAGGAACCATCGCCGACTGTTGGCGCTGAAGGCTTGAGGATGGACTTTGAGGCCAAAGCCATGGATGCCGAAGGCACTGTCGGAGCAGAGGGACTCTCGGGCAAGCGAGAGACATCGGGGGCTTCCACCATACGGCCTTACGGTGAATATGCCTGATGGGAGTCACACCCAAAGATGCCTTTGACATATATGATGTCGACGGAGTAGCCGGCTTGGGGTCGGGAGCGCCGCTTTAGCCGCCAAAGCCTGCTGGTCGGGGGCCAGAGCTGCACCTACAGCCACTGGACTTGTGTCGATGGCGGTGGTGCTGCTGCTTCTTCCGCGAGGAAGACAATGAGGAATGGCTCCTGGAATGGGACTGCTTCTTGGTTTTCTTACAATGTCAGTCTTTCCCCTTGACAGGGGTGGGCTCATCAGTCTCGGCCTCCAAAGACCGGAGGAGCGACTGCGCTGGAGACTTAGTGACAGGTTGGCCTAAAGCCAGTTTTCCGGCCCTCTCACGCAGGGACTTCAGCTGCATCTTTGCGCACGACGCACAGGCCTCTGTCTGTGGTGTCTAGGTGCAAGTCCCGACACAGACGTCATGGGGGTCGGTCATAGACATTTTGGCGTCGCAATCGCAACATCGCTTGAAGCCTGAAACCCTGTTGGACGACATCGCGTCTAGGTTTTGAAGAAAAAACATACGAAAGTACAACAAGAACGTCAAGTAACTTGAGTCATGATCCCTAAGCAGCATGCAAGTGCATGGAAAAAAGGAACTGAGATGAGGGGCATAGTGACGTGCTATTTATATGACGCCTGATGTCACGTCCAGAGCCGATGATCGAGAGCCAGACAAGACGGATCGACGATCGAAAGCCGAGGTCCACTATGCCCCCTGGCGAAGCTGGAGATGAACATCTATCATGATGAGAAATCTGGGGAGAAAAGTAATCCATTGAAGGTCCATTTGTATCACGTAAATCTCTTGAAAGAGTGGAAAGAGAACCCGTCAGCCACCCATGCCCAAGTATTAGCCTGTCTGGGTTCCACAAGAAGTAACTTTGAATTAATTCCTCCTCCAGAGCTATTTATCCAACACCAAGAAGATCTAAAAGATGTAGTCACCTCAATTCCTGACGTATTCTCAGTAAAGCCAGCAAGAGTAAAAGGCACATACCACTATATTAGAACACCTAAAGGTAAAGTGGTTCATTTAAAACCGTATAGACTCCCCGAAGCCCGTAAACAGATAGTGATTGAGGAGGTCAACAAAATGTTGAAAGCCAATATTATCGAGCCTTCGTCAAGTCCATGATCCTGACCGGTCCAGGCGATTCTGCATAGACTTCCGTCAAGTTAATTCCATTTCTGACGTCGATGCCTATCTCATGACCTAAGTGATAAACTCGGAGCAGCCACCTTTATATCCACCCTAGATTTAACCAAAGGGTACTGGCAAGTTCCAGAACACAGGTCAGATAAGGAAAAGACAGCGTTTTCAATGCCCCTAGGTCTGTTTTAATTCAAAGTCCTCCTTTTTGGCTTACACCGCGCGCCAGCCACTTTCCAATACCTCATGGATAAAATCCTGCAACCCTATTCTGATTTCTGTGGGGCTTATATTGACAATATCGTCATTTATAGTAAGACCTGGGAAGACCATCTCTTTCATCTTTATACTATCATGAAAGCTCTCAGAGAGGCCAGCCTAACTACTAATCCAGCTAAATGCAGACTGGCCCGGTCAGCCGTAAAAATACCTTGGCTTCTTTGTAGGAAAGGGGAATGTACAGCCTCAACACGAGAAGGTGAAAGCCGTCCTAGATATACCAACACCCAAGACCAAAAGAGATCTTAGAGCATTTCTCGGGTTAATAGGATATTACCGTAGGTTTATACCTAACTTTTCGGACAAAAAAGCTAGGCTGACAGACAAACTCAAGAATGACGAACCTCAGAAACTTCATTGGAATGATGAGGATGATATATGTTATAATACTCTAAAACAAACTGTGTGCCAGAACCCAATCGTGAACGTAGAAGACTTCTCTAAAGAGTTTATATTACAGACAGATGCCTCCCTTTCAGGCTTAGGAGCAATACTGTCCTAAGTTTGCGATGGATTAGAACCCCCCATATCCTATTTGCAAGTTCTTCCCACATGAAATAAATTACTCTGTGTTGGAACTAGAGGCCCTGGCCATCAAGTGGGCCATTATCCATCTTAGATGCTACCTATTAGGAAGAAAGTTCACACTAGTTACAGACCACTCACCCTTAGTTTGGATTAGCCAACGCAAAGATTCCAACCCTCGGGTCATGCAATGGTTTCTAGACCTACAACCCTACTGCTTCACTATGAAACACTGAAAAGGAAAAGACCAGGGGAATGTAGACTTTCACGGTTCCCCTGTGAAGCAGATGTGGCTCATCGCATGGAGGAAGGGTATGTGAGAAAATTACAAGTTACTCACTGTAGTGACTAACGTACTCCTAGTCCATAGTCCCCTTTCCTCCATACTGTATGGGAGTCCCTCGCTAGGAACCAGAGTTGGAACCCTTTTCACCAGAAAAATCAACTTCCCCTTTAAATTTATCTGCCTGCCGGGGCCCGGTCCTGGGAGCTCCCCTGACTCCCCCCACCGGCGCCACTCCCCAGTCCTCTATTCTGCGTCGACAGGAACGGATCGATTTCACCAGCGCTCCTGGGTTAGAATATCCAGCCTAGTAATTCCACACACTCTTCCCCGTAGAAGTACTTCTGTCTTCTTTATTCTTGTCTTTATCCAGATACCTCTGTCCTCTGGCGCCACGCTCCTCCCCGGAGCATGTCGACGTCAGCGGGCTTCAGAAGGTGTCCAGCCTGCGAGGGGCTCGTCCCTACGTCCGACCCCCACGCTCTTTCCCTCCTTTGCCTCTGCCCCGACCACGGCAGGGAGGGTTGTACTGCACGTGACGTGCTCACACCACACGCTCTGAAAAACAGGCTAGCTTGTGGATATGACCATTGCCTAATGACACTAATTGTATTAGGGGGGAGGATGGTGGGACTCATGGAGTAAAGAGGGCTATGGACTAGGAGTAAGTTAGTCACTACGGTGAGTAACTTATAATTACTCCTACGTCCTGTCCCCTTTTCCTCCATACTCTACAGGCGATTACAACTGAATGTACCCCGAGGGTGGAGAGTTGCCCACTGAGGGAAACAAGTTCCTTAAAACTGCCTGACCAAATGCTGCGTCCGACCTGGAGCTGGCATCCAAGCAGTAGTGCTTGCAGAAGGCTGAGGGCGTAGCCCATGTAGTTGCCTTGCTGATAACCTGCCATGGGACATGCCTCTGGAATGCCACAGACGTGGCCTTGGCTCTGATAGCATGGGCGTGCACGTTTGCCGGGAGAGGCTTGTGCTGCCCTTCGTAAGCCATCTTGCTATGGAGGCCTTGGAAGCCTTGTAGCTGGGCTTTGACCCACCGAATGTGACAAAGAGAGCATCTGACTTGTGGAAGCTCTTAGGTTCTGTCTAGATAGAATTGTAGAGCACGCCTGACGTCTAGACAGTGCAGGACCCTCTGAGCGTCGTCTTTAGGATCTGCGAAGAACATAGTTAACACTATCTCCTCATTCAGGTGAAAAGAGGAGACCACCTTAGGTAAGAATGCAGGGCGAGTTCTAAGCACCACCATGTCCTTATGAAAGGTTGTATAGGGCTCTGAGGCCACCAGTGCCTGGATTTCACTGACCCTGCATGCCAATATAAGGCCCACCAGAAGGGCTGTCTTAATGGTGACTAGCCTGATGTCCGCGGATGCCATAGGCTCGAATGGTTTATGCACCAGGGTGCCCAAGACCACGTTGAGGTCCCACACAGGGTGTGGCTTCTTGATAGGTGGGTAGAGCCTGCTGAGGCCTGGTAGGTGCCTTTTAACCACCGGGTTAGAGGATGAAAATACCTCCTCCTCACAGTTCCAGTAGGCTCCGATCGCCACCAGATAGGTGCAACATATGTCCACCTGCACCCCAGAGAGTGTGAGATGAGCAGAGAAGGATAGGATGTCGTCCAACGTGCAAGTCAATGGATCGACCTCCTTTCATTCAGCCCAGTGGCAAAACCTAGTCAGCTTGCTTCTGTATTGGTTCCCGGTGGCTACGCTCCTAGCACCTTGTATAAGGTCTAGGTTAGCCTGTGACAGATGTAGATACCTTAGTGTGACCTGTTCAGGAACCACGCTGCGAGGGCTAACTTCTGAGGGGCAGGGTGGATGACTGTGCCTCCCTGCTGTGCGAGTAGGTAAGCTGGGCCCAGCGGAAGGAGCACCAGGGCCAGCTCCGACAGGTTGAGTAGTTCCGAGAACCATGGCCTTGCGGGCCTTCACAGAGCCATAAGGATGATACGGAGGTGCCAGACCTCCCTGATCTTGCAAATTACCCTGTGTACAAAGGGAGCAGGAGGGAAGGCATACGCGTTCATGTTGTTCCATCGGATCTCGATCGCGTCGCCCAGAGAGCCCCAGCCCTGTCCCTGCCAGGACGCAAACCTGGGGCACCTCCTCTTGGACCAGGTGGCAAAGAAATCTACCTGAAGATGACACCATCTGTCGAAGATCCCCCGAGGGACCTGCTCGTTCAACTGCCATTTGTAGCTGTCTGCACCCAGCCTGCTGAGCCTGTCCGCCACCAGGTTGGACTCCCCCGGGAGGTGGATTGCTGCCAAGGGCATGTTGTTTACCAGAGCCCACTCCCAAATGTTGACTGCCAGAGTGTATAAGGGAGGAGACCTGGTGCCACCCTGCTTGTTTATGTAATACATGCTGGTGGAGCTGTCCGTTTGAATGAGGATTGTCTTGGCACTGATCATCGGAAGGAAGGCTTTGAGAGCGAGCCAGATGGCCATCAACTCGAACCAGTTGATGTGGGCCTCCTGCTCCTGATGAGACCAAACTCCATGGACACTGTGGCTGTCCAGGGTGGCTCCCCAGCCCTCCAGGGACGAGTCTGTGGTGATAGTTGTCTGCGGTGCTGGCTGCCAGAAGGGTCTGCCTATCCGCAAGTTGTAGTCCATGCTCCACCAGACTAGCTCCTGGTAGAGATGAGGTGGGATGCTGACAAGCTCCGCCTGGGAACCCTTCTCCTGATTCCAGGAGGCTCCGAAGTGCAACTGTAATCGCCTCATCTTGAGGCTCGTGTATGGCACTGACAGGAGACATGCCGCCATGATACCAAAGAGGTGTTGGTATCACCATGCTGAGGTCACTGCTCTGCTGAGGAAATGCCCTGTGGCCTTCTAGATGGCTGCGATCTTGTCCACCAAAGGGAAGACTCTCTCGGAGCTCGTATCCCAGGTGAGACCCAGGAACGTTAGGATTTTCCATCAATCTCAAGAAATCACAGCTGATTCCTACGCAAAATCTAACTCGTGTAGAGTATTCATGAGGGCGTAGGCGGTGTGGTGGACTGCCTCTGTAGACCTTGCCCTGAGCAGCAAGTCGTCTAGGTATGGATAGTTGTGGTGACCTTGTGCCCTTAGGAGGGCAACCACTGTGTTCACCAGTCTTGTAAAGACTCTGGGAGCCGAACTGAGGCCAAAGTGTAGAACCTTGGATTGGAAATGGAAACCCATGATCCTGAACCTCAGGAAGGATCAGTGGGGTTGCCAGATTGGTAGGTGTAAGTATGCATCCTTCTGAACCAGGGAGCACATCCAGTCTCCCATGCACAATGTCTCCGCAATAAGCACTGGGGTAACCATCTTGAACTTTTGAAGAGGAAGGGAAAGGTTCAGGGTGGAAAGGTCCAACACAACTCTCAGGCCCGCCTGGTTCTTCTTGTGTATGGCAAAAATCCATGAATAGAAGCCCAGACCCAGCTGGAACTTCCTCCACTGCCTGACTCTCTATGAGCGAGCAAATTTCCGCCAACAGAGTTGCTGTCCCAATCTGTGGGAGCAAAGGGGAGGAGAGAGGAGATGGAGGTAGAGGTAGGCGGAAGCCCGTGGACACTGCGGATAGGATCCAGGGGTCCGCCAACCTTGCACACCAGTGTTGAGAGTGAAGGGCAAGCCTGCCCCCACCAGAGACTTGTGGATCCGGATGAGCGTGTCATGCCTTTTTTCCGTCAGAGGCTGAGGAGGGGGACTGAAAAAAGCCCTTATGCGCCGCCTTGTGCTGCTTGCGGCGGTGCTGGCTCGGAGATTCGTCCGGCTGCCTTAAACGTCTTTCCTGGAAACCCCGGAACCCTCTGAAGGACCGACCCATGTCGGAACGCTGGTGCATCTGGCTGTAGGCCTTAAGGGTGGACTTTGTGAGGATGGATAAGGATTTGGCAGTCTGGGAACTGTTCTTCTTCTTATCAAGTTCCTTGTCCATGGTGGAATGGAACAGATCCAGTATACGCTACTGGAGGTCTGGGTTGAACTTGGTTACCCACAGCCAGGCCGTTCTTCTCATGGCTGTAGCAATGCGGATGGCACGACTTGAGGTGTCAATGTGAGCCACTGTGGACTCCATTATGTTGTGCGCTACAATCTTGGCTTCTGCCAGCCCCGCCTTGAAGCGTGACTGACTCTGAACCGGAAGTTCCAGAAGTAAGTCAGCTATTTCCTGCCAGAGCCTTTGGTTGACGGCAGCAAAGCAAAGCATTGGAATAGACTTTTTTGCCATATGATTCCAGGATCTTTTCCTCCTTACCCAGGAGTGCTGAGGCCGATGTAGCCAAGGACGATTGTGGCTTGGAGTAGATTGAGGCCGCAATGATCACTGAGGAGTGTGGCTGAGGATGTGCCGACAGTAAGAGTGGATCCCCCTCCAACTGCCTATAATTGGCGTTGAGGCGCCTGTTGATAGGCTGCGCCAAATGAGGTTTAAGCCATCCTTTTTTGGCCAGTGCCACCACATCCTTTAGCATTGGAATTCCCGTTCTAGCCGTGGGGCGTAGAGGGAAGACCTCTGCCAAGACCCCCGCCTCTGGTTGTTCCACCTTGGGCTGTGGAAGGTATTCGGCTAGGCCCGCGAGCCATTAATGAAATGCTTTGGCCGATGAAGGTGTGTCAGGGTCCTCCACCTCATCGGTGTCCACCAATATGTCCTGTTGGTCAGATTCAGCTGGAGGAGTGCTGGGAGCCAGGGGCTGTGGTCTACTGATAGGAGCCGGCGGCTGTTGCAGCGGCTGATAGGGAGCTACCGGGACTACTGGAGGCGTGGGGGCCGGTTGAGAACTGGCGTGGGAGGTGATGCATAGAAGCTGGAGGCACTGGAACCAAGGGCGGAGTGGGTGTCGGTGCAAGCGGTAAGATCGCAGGGAGCATGTCCCTGATCACATCCTTGAGGATGACGCCTATCTCTGGAGAGCTCATAAGCATCGGGAATTTTTCCAAAAACCTGTCCTCACAGGGCGGGCGGAGTGCTTGGTGGCGCGGGCATGGGCGGAGGGCCCTGAGAGTGCCGAGACCTGGGCGCACTTTGCCTTGCTGTATGTGGGGTGTATCTGCCCTGTGACACTGAAGGGTAGGCCGTAGGCCACATGACCGGTGAAGACCAGTCCCACCTGGAACCTTGTTCCCCTACCTGTTACCCAAAGGGGGATGGTGTTGGATCGGCGGCCATTTTGTCGGGCTGCATGCCACATGCCTGAGTCGTGGTGCTTGCCGCGCTGAGCCCTGCCTCTTCCTGGACTCTTGGCGGTGGAGGTTGAGGCCTACCCTGCACCTCAGGACGGGGCCTGGTAAGCGCAGTGCCCTTGGCTGTCGCTGCCGGTAGTGCTGCATACAGGCGCCCCCTCAGACATCTGTCCGGTAAAAGGGCGTAGCCCCTCGGGCAGAAACCCAGTAATAGAACCTTGCGGTCCCTCAGCGATGTCACCGGTAGGATCTCGCGACCCCTCGGCCTGGAGACCGGTAGCTGAAGCAGCCTCCGTACCTGCGCTGGTGCTAGAACCTGAACTGTCCCTCCTGCTCAGGCATTTCCTCAGCAAGGAGTCGCCTTTGCGGGGTGTAGATGATAACAGTGCCCCAGCCTTGGGCCTGGACTTGTGTCTGACAAATTCCTTCAAGTCCTCTGGAGGCGACCTTCCGAAGAGCCCCCTCCACTGAGCTAGCTTGTTCTTCAGAGCGTGTGGTGTGAGCGCGTCACCCGCTATGCAACGCTCCCAGCCGTGCTTGGGGCCGAGGGTACAGAGGCAAAGAGCATAGGGGTCGGACGTAGGGAAGAGCCCCTTGCAGGCTAGACACCTGCTGAAGCCTGCTGATGTCGACATGCGCCGGGGAGGAGCAGGGCGCCAGAGGACAGAGGTATCTGAATAAAGACAAGAAAAAAGAAGACAAAAGTACTTCTCCAGGGAAGAGCGAATGGAATTACTAGGCCGGATGTCTAACCCTGGAGCGCTGGTGAAAGTGGTTTGTTCCCATGGACGCAGAATAGAGGACTGGGGAGTGGCGCCGGTGGGTGGAGTCAGGGGAGCGCATGCTCTCAGGACCGCGCCACTGCACGCATCTAAATGTAAAGGGGAAGTTGATTTTTCTGGTGAAAAAGGTTTATCTCCTGTCCCTAGTGAGGGACGACCATACAGTTTGGAGGAAAGGGGACAGGACGTAGCAGTACCTGAAGGTGTCTCAGCCATTAGTCCCCGGAGATCTGTCATCCAGGTGGCCAGGACATGGCCATCGCTATTGGATCCAGTTCCTGGGAGTGGACCAGTGGGGTAGGATCACCTGGATGGGAGGTCTTCGGGCAGTGGAAGTGGACCACCAACGTATTATTATTTGATGGTCGTAGCTTGCTTCCATCTTAGATTTAGGCTTAGATTAGGCGTTTTCCCAACCCGCATATGCAGTTTAATAAACACCCTTGAACTGTGATCACTTGTGTCTGGAACTCATGGTGGCAACAGTAAAGACAATTATAACAGCTCCACGGGGCAACAGACCTACTAACGGTCAGACATCCGACTCGCTGAAGGCATGGAGCTCCCACCATAGCCAATAGTGGTCTGCTCAGTGTAGTGCCAGCTGTGCACCTCTTGCTCTCTGGAGGCCAGTTCCCTGCGGTCTGTTTCCTGTCTGGAGACTACCGCAACACTGGATCCGACAACAAAAACTTGCAGGTGGGGGCATGGAAACGGCATGATCAGCTGATACAGTGAGTGCTTTGGGAAGCTGAAATAGCTGATAGAGCCCCTGGAGCTGTGGTGATGTGCGTCGGCTGGGGGTACTGGCCATTAAGGTGTGTGCTGAACTGTGTGCACAGTGTGTGGGGCCAGGCTATGAGTGGAGTTGGGTGAGAAAGCAAAACTAAAATATTCATGACAAGTACCATACTGCAGTCGTCACTTAGGCCTGGCGGATAACACTGGATAGCTTGCCGGCGTGGTGGTAAACACCCCTGCCCCCCCCCACCCCCAGGCTGCTACTAAACTCTCTGCGTTGGCGGTGCCCCCAGCCAGGGTGTGGCTGGCATAGGTGGCTGTGGGCACCTGTACATTACATCATTTCACTGCTGCATTCAGGCCCGTGGCCCAGCAGAGTAATTGATGCCCCAACCAGTACTGAATACACTATACAAGTCACCCGGCATTTTGTCTCAACGGGTAGGGCAGTGAACATTGACATTGCCTGCTTACTCGACTGGTGCACGCTGCACGCGGTTGTTGTATACCTTTTAGTCCAACAATATACTGTGCATCTACAAAATTGCCTGCAAACGTGGACACTGTGTGGAAGCTTGACCAGATACCCGATATGACCAAAGGAGCTGGGGAAAAGGGTGGAAGCATGGATCCTGGTTACCCCCTAAACTCTCTGACACAAACCCACCTGTGGCACACACACCAGAAGACACACTAACCTCAACTACTGCAGAGCCACTTAACCCACAGCAAACATTGGACACACTATATCTGGACTGAAAAGCATAAAAAAAGACATCCTTGCTGCCTACCCTGGCCTCCCAATTGCAGACACCTATGTCAGTAATCCTAAAGATAAATCTTCATTGACATTCTCTTTTCCTATCTGAGTGGGCAGACATCTGTTCCTCCCTACTGTCTACCTCCTCCAACCTGCTACTACTAGGTGACTTCAACATCCAGCTAGATTCCCCTTGCACAACAACCTCCCTCTTCACTGACGTCTGCTCCTCCCTATCCCTCTCCATTCTTCCCTCTATTCCTACCCATTCTGCTGGACACACACTAGATGCCATCATCCATTCCAACCTCACCCTCTCTACTCCCCTGGCGACCGCTCTCTCCTGGTCTGACCACTCTCTCCTCACCTCCCTCCTGCGACAACACCTCAAAGCTCTGCCAACCTCATTCACGAACATCCGTCCGATGAAACGAGTGTCAGCTGCCTTCTCTTCCACCTTCATTCCCCCTTGCCCACCCAACTCAAACGCTACTGCTGATTCTGCCGTCAGCAACCTCTATGTTCCCCCAATCCTACCATGATGGTTGTAGTTAAAGTATTTTTACACTTTTCCAATCAGACCTTAGAAAACTTTCCAGCATTAATAGACTGTGGAGCTGCAGGAATGTTCATCGACGATGAATGGGCGCTTAAAACACAAAATACCTTGTTGATCCCGAGCCACCATCATTCCGGTGGAAAGAGTAGACGGTACTCCGTTATCGTCCGGATTAATAAAGGAAGAGACAAGTCCTTTGTTACTGTCTTTAATGTCCCATCAGGAGGAAATTGCAAAATTGCTTTCAATTTAATCAAGGTCGCTCATTAGCCTGACAACCATGGAAGACCTAGAATAAGACTTCACAATCCCTATAATAATTGGACTGCGGGATCCCTCTTTCTAGGCTCTGATCAGTGTATTACACATTGTCTCGCCAAGGGATCAGTTGGACTGCGCACACCCACCACTGCCCTAGCCTTATCTCCAAAGACCAATCCCATTGAGTTAATAGTGACTCTACCGAACCATTATCAAGACTATCAAGACGTTTTTTCTGATCTCTAATTCAAAGAACTTCCTTCCCACCAAAGAGATGACTGCGCCATAGAACCCATACCCGAGAAGATGATCCCTTTTGGCAGAATGTACATCTTATCTCAAACAGAACAAATAGCTCTTCATGAATACTTAAAAAGCAATCTCTGTGTAAAATAGTAGGCTGTAGTCGGATGTAGGTTTAACAATTTTAAGATTTATTGCTGTGTTAACCTAAACAACAGCTCTCCTTGTGCACATCAAACAGTATTAGTTTTCAGGAGGCTTGGTTTCCGTAAAAGGGTTAATGAAGTCCAGAGTTCAAAAGAAGCTCCACTTGGCTTCTTGCATCTTTAAAAGGGAAAATAAAGTCAACTTAATTCTTTTTCTCCACGGACCTTAGCTTTCAGTCTGACTCACCCTCTGTTCACTGGGTTAAGAAAACAAAAAGACAAAAATCCACACGGAAGGCACAGTCTTTGATTAATGGTTGACGGCTGGCGCTTCTCCTCAGCGAGTCCGCCTCTGATAGGGATTTCCCCTGTGCCTCTCATTGAGCCTTCTAGTACGCCCAGTCACAATCACCTTTCCATTCCTCTCTGGTCTCCGGCTCGACTTGCAGCTGTAATCAGAAACACCTGGTGAGCGCTCTGTTGCTGCTTTTAAGCCCCTCTCTGCTCTTCCCCTCCCTTCAGTCTCCAGCCAGTTTTCCCTCCCATTCCCCACACCTGCAGGGCGTTTTCTTTCCTCATTCCACCCAGTTTCATGCACTGTTTAACCCTACCCTGTATGTCTCTGGGGCCACCCATCTACATGCGGGCTGACTGCATTGTACCAGTGCTAGTCTCTGTTACACCTATTTCCATGCTGTATGATTGGGTTGTACCTATGCCGTTTTCCCTTTTTAATTCTGTCTCTGCCCCCTCCTTGGTTTCGTTTCTCGTGGTGGTTTCTGGGACATGTAGTTTTCTTTTGATTTGCTGTGTTAACCTTTTGTTGGCTGGGTCTCATTACTAGAATAGGGTCCTCCCTTGGTTCTGTTGCCTCTTTGACCACCTCACACTCTGTAATGGATTGATTACTGAGTCTCATTCCCCGGCCGGGGATTCTTTGTTTTTATTCCAAAGAAAAATACCACAGAACTCAGACCATGTATAGATTTCAGAGGATAAATACCCAATGCCCCATATCTGAGATATTTTGGAAGTAGCAAGAGGAGTGGCTATCTTTACTAAGTTAGATCTTATCCGCATTCGCAAAGGAGATTAATGGAAAACAGCCTTTAGGACCCCCTTTGGACATTATGAATATCGAGTAATGCCCTTTGGACTCACTAACGCTCTGGCGGTCTTCCATAGGTTTATGGACCATGTGTTTTCGTATTTATTACTCCACTCCGTTATCGTATATATTGACAATATCTTCGTCTTTTCTAAATCCCTTCCAGAACATATTCTCCATGTTAGAGAGGCTCTTCGTAGATTAAAACAAAATCACATATTTGCCAAACTGGAGAATTGTGTGTTTCATCAGTCTCAAATTCCATACTTAGGTCACATTCTACCTGCTCAGGGGGCACAAATATATCCAACTAAAGTACAAGACGTTTTGGAATGGCCCATTCCAAGCTCTGTCAAAGAGGTGCAAAGTTTTTTGGGATTCTCAAATTTTTTGCAAACATTCATTCCTGAATTTTCACAGACGATCCTTCCGATCACAAAACCTTTAAAGAAAGGACAATTTGCCTGCTCAGAAGAACCCCAAAAGAACCTTCTTATCTCTAAAAAAGGCATTTACTACCGCTCCAGTACTAAGACTACCTAACCAAAACAAACCCTTCATTGTAGAATCTGATGTTTATAAGAATGCCCTCGGAGCAGTCCTCAAACAAACTGGTAAAAATGGGAATACCCAATAGCTTATCTTTCTACGACATTGACAAGTTCAGAAATTAACTACACTGTTTTAGAGAAAAAGCTATTGGCCATAAAAAGAGCATTCCAGGAGTGAAGACACTTACTACTAGGATCCCATTTTCCCATTGAAGGTCAAACCGACATCATAAACTCACGGTTTTACAACACACTGGAACTTCAAATAGCAGACAAGCCCGATTGGCCTACTTCTTTTACTCTTATGGAATCCACTTCACATTTGTCCCTCGAAAATGTAACATTATCGCGGATGCCCTTTCTCGCAAGCCTTTTGACAACAATGCCGTCTTTCAGAAGAAAATTATTTTTCCTACTTCCTTATTTATATTCCTAATGAGGGATTACTTGACTACACTTAGAAAGGCGACATCAGACCACACTGCTGAATTACTTACTCAAATAAAGGATCTAGATCTGTCGTTTGCAGATGGCCTGTATTTTCATGATTCCCAAGTGTATATTCCCACCAAAAAGTTGAGAACAGAAGCACTTCATATGCCCCATGATACTGTTATCACCTGGCATAGAGGACTCAAAGCGACTCTAATGTTAATCACTCAACATTTTTGGTGGCCTGAGATTTCCCGGGATGTTAAGGACTATGTTACCGCTTGCTCTATTTGTACTCAAACCAAAAATCCTTGCCATCACCCATTCGGTTTACTGGTACAACCCACTCTTCCCAGCAAACCTTGGAAACAGATATCCACCGATTTCATTGCGGATCTTCTCTCATCTAATGGTTATACTGCTATTATGGTCACAATAGATTCATTCACTAAATTGGCTAAATGCATCTCAGTACCTCAGATAACAACAGCATTTCAAATGGCCACATTTTTTACAATTCATTTTTTCCAAACATGGTCTTCCAGACACAATTATATCAGATCGAGGTTCACAATATTCCTCCAAATATTGTACTTTAGTGTGTAAAAACTTAGGCATACAAAACTGCTTTTTAGATCTTACTGGACACCCATAAAGCTATTCAGGAGGCAACTCTTGGAGAATGAGCTTTGCTGGAAATGCACAAGAGGCACCCTCAGTCACTTAATTTGGTTTTGTCAAAAACAATGAAGTTTTGGGAAAGTATATGTGAGAGATTAGGCTTGGTCCTGAGCTGTACAGTCCCCTTGGATGCCTCCTTACTGAACCTGGGTGATATATCTCTGATAGATGAAATCACCTACGGCATGAAAACTTGGTTGCTCCGTGCCTGCATGGTCGCCAAGAGGACGATATTGAGATCTTGGAAGTCAAGCAGCTCCTTCAATATCGATGACTGGGTGGAAGAGCTTCTCACTATTTCAACCTACGAGAAAGCCATCTATAAGAATGCAGGAGACATTGAGAAGTTCTGGGACATATGGAGATGTTTCCTTGATGTTTACGGATGATGCAGGACTTATTTATGCGGTAGTATCTCTGGGAATGGTTGCTACTATTGCTAAATGTTTACATGTTCCACTACAGAGTTGTTGTGTGAAACCTCCATAATTGTTAGGAATGTTTGTTGAAAATGTGGTATTTTGGTTCTTTTCATCTAACCTGTTCTCTTTTTCTTTCTTCCTTCTGTACTTCTTATCTTCTTCTTTAATTTCATTAGTAAGATGTAGTTTGATAGTCCATTGTTGTTGGTTACTATTGGCCTGGTAGAATTAGGAATTTACCTATTGTTTAATTGTGATTGATAGTTGGTGTACTGTACTACTGTTTTCTGTATTGAAATAAAAGTTTTAATACAGGCATACAATGCACTTTAAGTTCCGGATTCCATCCTCAAACCAATGGCCAGACAGAAAGACTCAATCAGACCCTAGAACACTATGTATGCTGTTACGTTTCAGATCTTCAGGATGATTGGAGATAACTATTTCCTCTTGCAGAATTTGCATATAATAACTCTCACCATAGTGTTATCAACACCTCTCCCTTTCACTGTACTTATGGATATCACCCTTCAAACATACCTAATACCACCTCATTCGTCATGCAAAGTCCTACTGTGAATAAAATGATAGCCCTTATCCAAAAAGGATACACAGAGGCCTTGTCAGCACTTTCACATTCCAGAGAACTAAAAAAAAAAAACAAGCTGATAAAAAACACACACTAGCGCCTGGGTTGACTGTTGGGGACAAAGTTTGGTTAGCGTCGCAATGTCTCCCCCGTCATTTAGTGCCCTCCAAATTATCGTCCCGATACTTTGGGCCTTTTCCCATTCAAGCAGTAATAGGACCAGTAGCCTATCGCATTATACTGCCTTAATCTGTTACGCTCACCTGGTTCCCACAGGGGCGTCGATCGGACCCGGACAGCTGCGGTCTCCACCAACGTGATGCGTAGTGCCGAGATGACTGCCTGGACTGGCCTGCCTAATCTCGTCTGCTTGATCCGTAGAAGAATTCTCCTGCAAGTGGAGAAAGGGATTTAGCCACCCGTGGATTTTAGTGATGGGCCCCTCCCACTGTTCTCGTTCTCCCCTCTTGTCACCTCTGATATCCCCTTTTAGTAACCTCACCTTATGTTTTTAAATGATGAGCTCCCCATCCTGCATAGCATGCAGGGGTGCGTAGATACCAGTTACTTCACTGGTTTGAAGGTGCTGGAGGAGTTCCAGAGGAATATTGACACCGGGGTTTATAAAGTTCAAAGAGTTCAATATGTCCGATAATCACTCTTATTCCATTCCCTTGTTGAATTGCAACTGGTTCAAAAGAATATTGCCTGGAGGCAGCTGATGGCTTTCAGGTAAGAGTCTGTATTACCCAACACTGTCCGGTAAAAGTTGAATGAGTTCAACTTGTTGTTTTCTCCCTTTATAGGTGCAGCAAATGAAGATGAGGCATATTAAAGGGTAATGCCTCCGGTGGTAAATCAGGTAAGCCTACGGTGGTAAGAGATTGTATTTGTCGGCTCTCTTGGCTCACCTTGTTGTTTCTTTCGTTTTCCCCAAGGTGCTGGAGTTCTGCAAAGAAAATGATGGAGGCAGCGCCGTATCAAAAAATGCTGTGAGGACTGGTGAGTATGCAACGCGTGCAGAAATAATGTCCTTTTCAAGTTCAAAGATGTGATGGATCCGGAATCAGGTAAGGATTCGAGACGGGCGTGGCTGAAGACTGGATGCTGACTGCAGGCACGGTGAGCGTTACGCTGCTGGATGCAGAATAACGCAAAGCATGTGTTGCTGATCGGGCGTGGTTTAAATAGCCTCCAAAGTAGTTCCCGAGTAAAAAATAGTCCCTGTAACAAAATAGTCCCATCCAAGCCTCACGTTGGCTTGGATTCAGTTGCAGCATGGTCTGCATGAGGTAAGTAATGTCTATGAGCCTGGCGCCTATGGCGCCAGGACTGATTTCTATTATGAGCCTGGTGCCTTAGGTGCCAGGACTGAACCTAGACAGCCCCTAGCCGGGGCTGCTGGGGTTTTGATAAATATCTGGATGCCTGCTGATGGGCTTGGTCCGGATGCCCGGGGGTAGGCATCATGACATAATCCTGGTCTCGAATACACCCTGTATTTCATATTTCCCAATTGAAACCCCATGTTCAAGACCATTTCAAAAGAATGACAAACCATAAACCTCCATCCAATGACACACAATCAGGTCCCGAGTACGAAGTGGCAGGAATCTGTGAATCACGATACTATATAGGATGACTTCAATATTAAAGCACCCCTAACTCCACTATCAGCCTCTGTGCAAGTAAGGCTTCTGTGGACCAACTCATTTTCACTGTGTACAAATTTGGTGTCATAACAATTAAATTAGTCAAAATAATATGATGGTCCGGTTTCTTCAACCACTTAGTGCCCATTTTCGCTCTTTGGTTATTTTTTCCATCTGTTGCACCAGTGTTCATTATTTTTCCATCTCCTAGTGCTTGCAGGAATCTCTCCTAGTGTAACTATTCTTTATCAGGAGATAGGTTTTCTTGAGTTTATCCGTTCATGCCCATCTTAACAATATTCAACAAATAAAGAAAAGGGTTTTCCCTCAGATATAACTAACCTAAATTCTCAAGTGCCAAAGAAAGTCAATACTCTCAAAGATCGTAGACAAATGGCTGTTTCCTTAATCTTATTCCACCAACTACATTGGTCTCACCCCACGAGAGTTCATTATTGCTTGATTCTACTTTCCCCTTGGGCTGATTCTTGCTTTGCTTTAGAGGGCCTTTCTGGCTTCCTTGACACTCTTGTTCCCAGATTCTTTTTTTTTAATTTATTTTTAATTTTTATACAGTTTGGTACAAACTTTTAAAAAAAAGAGGAGGAAAGAAAACACAAGGAACACTGCAAAAAGAACATCCAATTTTCTGCTTTTAGGAACATGGCTAGTCAGTGTCCATTCTTTCAGTTGTCTACATTCTAGTGCTTTCACCAATTCTTAATTATGCTATTGCGATATCTGAGTTGTGGCTAAATTTGCCCCATAATCAGTTAGCGCTGTCTTGTCCGCTCATAATGCATTGTCCGGGGATAGAATTCTCAGCCTGCAATATTCCTAGTATCTTTTTCAGGAAGTGTATGAGGGGAAAAGGTATTTTTTTGTTTGTGCCTTCAAAAATGGAGGACCACCATTGTTCACCACCCCAGGTGGTTTTTTTTTCAATTTCAGATCCGAACAGATTTAGTCTCAGGTCACGGAGGGCAGGACAGTAAAGCACTAGATGTTTTAGATTTTCGTCTGAGTTTTGACAGAATCTACAAAAAGTGTCATTCACACAAGTTGTTTTCCTTTGTATTAGAATTTCCTTTGTTTCAAGTTGATTCAATTTGAATCTTAGGAAGAGATCCCGTGAGGATCTGTCCGGGAATTTAGTCAGGTATTTAGGCAAGGTGTTGTAAGCTTTTGCTTCCGGTGGTACCAGCTTCATACACTTGTGGACATTTCTTTGATGTATTGTGTGCCACCAGTTCCCAGATTCACCTTCAATCAATAGGGACATGCATAAATCCTACCGGGGATATCTGCTTGTGCCTTTGAGCCATTTGGCTGATTCCAAGATTCGGGTTTTTAGGGTGCCTGTGACCGCTCTTATTATATATGTCAGGTTCTCCTTCTGGATCAGGTTGCCCCTCAAACAGTTTTATAGTCTTTATTATTTCTTCCCTTGACTGGGTTTGGTCTCTGTGCCCTCTTCAACTGGCAGGAACCTGTGTACTTTCACTATAACAGTTCCTGCTCCTGCAAAGTGGCTCCAGTCCGCTGCCTCGGCACTGGCATTCTCTGCGTCTCCTCAGCATCCTCTCCGGTACGCAAGCAATAGTGTTTCTTCGATTGTCGCCTTGTTCCTCCCTTTCTGGTTTCTCATGGTCCGAGTAATTTTCTTGTTCCCCCTTGCCGCTCGCGTAGTTCAGTATTGCTTCTTGGGCTCCCTGCCTACCACGTCCTTCGCATGTTCACGCCTTACCAACTCTGCACAGCCCTGCGTCTCGTTGACCAAGTTTCACTCCTCCTCAGGCTTCTCTCCCGGTAGCTTTCCGAGTCTCTGTATGGACCTCCTGCCGGGTCCTTTTCCATGCTACCGCCGGCTCTGCTCGGCAGCGCAGCACCACCTCGCAATGGCATAGGTATGTCAAAGGCTCGCCTCTGCGTACTGCATCCCCTCTATTCAAACTCACTAAAGTCCTTTTTTTCCTTGGCATCAGATACGAAGGGGGTGTGTTTGATTGTCCGGCTCCTTGAAAGACAAGCATTTTCTTGAGCCAACTGTTTAAATGTATTTCTTTCATTATTTGTAGCTACACAACTGGCAGAAAACTCCACTTCTGGTTTTTTCCCCATGTATGCATATAGTCTCAGAACAAGGGTGTTCCTTACTAGAATGAGAGCCCCTGTCCACTGGTGGGGAGTCACTGCCAGTGAGGTCCTGCTTTCCCAAACCTTTTGGGAGGGTTTTTCTTAGCAGGTTCACCTGCCTAGCCTCAATCCTCTAGATTCATCACAGTCCATTTGTACATAGCGTATTAACACACCCTAATATATTCCTCTTTCCCTGAAACCCGAACCAAGTGTGTTGTCACTTTTGATGTATAGTTTAGTTCTTGCATATATTCTCATGTAACGCAATTGTGAGAAACCTGAGAGTATTCTCACTCCTTCTCACCCTGGATCCTCTGCTCAGGTGGCCAGGGGACGGCCATCGCGGTTGGATCCAGAACCTGGTGGTGGACAAGAGAGGGAGGATCAACTGGGTGGAGGGTCCTTGGGGATTGGGAGTGAGGCATCCATGGGTGAGACGCGGTATCCCCCTTTTCCTTCTGATGGCCAATCTATCCTTACCCTTCCCATAACCTCCTTAGGTTGCTGTAAAACATCTTCCCTCATTTTCCCACATGTAACATCTACTGGTACAGAGACACAGTATTCCCAGTTATACATCATCAAACTCTCCCTCAGCGTTTATGGGGCATTTTCAATCTCATCCCGTTTCCCCTCCCCATTTCCGACAAATAGTGGGAAGAAGAAGAGGCAACCAAGAGTAGTGAGGATTACCTGCACTAAACACCTGGGTTGTCCATTTAATAGTGTGAAATGCCTGACCCTACCTGACCCTGACTAATCCTACAGGACTCCACTTGACTTATGTAAAGTATAAAAGGTTTGGTTTTGCACAATCAGGAGAGCCAGCTGTGAATCCTGAAGGAAGCTGAGGAGCCAAGGAGCTAAAGGGAGAGGAACCTGGAGGATTCAGAGGTGAGCGGAGTGCCGCAACGCTGGCATGGTGCCTGTGAAGTGCTGTAGTGTGGTTAGGGAGCTATACCTCCAGGGATCCGGACTGAGGCAGCCTATGTCCTGCTGTAAGCGTGTGAAGGAGTGCTTATTCCCTTGGTATGTGTGCAGGTCCCGAGGGGGTGTGAGGGGCAGGTGGTGAGACCCTGACCATGATCCCACATGCCCCGAGAGGACCGCTCGCCAGAGCAATGCTATCCAGTGAGTTTCAAAGGGGAAAGGGATGAGAAACTCGGGAGTGTGCAGCTAGCTGGAGCGGGTAGAGAGAAAGGACAGAATTTGCAAGCGGCACGAAGCAGAATTCAAGAAAGAGAGTGGAAAGGAAGAGGAAAGCGAGAGAGAGGCGCTGAGACAGCGGAAAGTAAGAGAAAGGCTTGAAGATAAATGAGAAGGGTGCGAGCGACCCAAAAGTGGAGGAAAGGTGCAAGTGAGCACCAGTGAATGAAACGAGTGTGCAAGAAGCACAGAAAGGACAAGGACAGGTGGCAAGGGTGTACGAAGGCAAAGAAATGAATGTGCAAGAGGCACAGTGAAGAAACAGTGAACTCAAAGGGAAGGTGCAAGTGAGCACAACCAAGTGAATGGTAACAAAGGGGTGCAAGAAGTACCTGGAAGAGGAAAGGATAGAAGAGAAAGTAGTACAGGAAATACAGAACGGGGCCAAAGATCAGAGTGGTCGCGCTTACGGTGAGCCAAGAACCTAGCGTTTTCAAAAGTCTATGATATTACCCCATGAGAAGGTTGTGTGTGAAAAGAATTGCAAATAAGAGAAATGCACATCTTGACAAGTTGACATTTTGTGTTTGAAACTGGACTCGTGTTTGGGAATTGAAAGGGCCTGAGCCTGGGGAAGGGAACCCTAAGAGGCCTAATAGAGGTACACTTTTATTTGGTGAAACAAGGAGGCATAAACTTGGGGGAGGGAACCCTGAGAAGCCTGAAAGGAACTGTTTTATATTTTGTTTGATTTGAAACTTGGAATGAGTGAAGCTTGGGGTAGGGAATCCCCAGGAACTGAAGACATTGGGACTTGTTGAACAGAGTATAAGAACTTTGTGGAGAAGAGCTAATGAACAACTTCTTTTTGATTGTGCTAAACATTGAGGATACTAACCAAGCTGCACCTGGCGAGAAGACCACCTGGAACCAGCCTTGGTATAGATTTCTTTTTGAATCACTATTTTTCCTTTAAAGAGACTTCCTATCACATTTTATCAGAGAGTGAGTGAAAGCATAGATTTAGACACAAGCAGGTTTTGGTTTTATACTTTCAGACATCGACAGCCCTTAGAAAAATCAGTTGAGGGAACCATTCCTTTAGAGCAGCGGTATTCAAATTGTGGGGCACGACCCCCCAAGGGTCTGCGGATGCATCCCTGGGGGGTGCTGAGAGCTCAGCATGAAATATTTTTAAAAGAAAATGTTTTTTTTTTTTTTTTTTAGATTGGAAGAAATGGGCAGGGGTGGCTCACATGGTCGGGCTGAAGCACAAAACTGTCTCAGGCAACAAAGAAAAAGTGGCCCGCGTTGTAAATGGATATTCATTCCTTTAGTCACAGACTGGGCCTCATTACAACTATGGCGGTACGGTAACAACGGTGCCAGTAAGATACCGGCACCGTTGCTACCGTACCGCCATAGTAAGAGTTGTGCTCGCGAGTGCCTGACAGCCCGCCAGGTCGGACCTGGCAGGCAGTGCGGCACCCACGAGCAGACCTCGTCGGATGCACCGGCACCGTTATTAACGGTGCCGGTGCATCCGAGCTCCAAATTCCCGTTGAGCCCTATGGGGCTCAAATGGGAATGGGGATCTACCAGTACCGGCACCAACGAAAGGGCAATTATCAGGTCCGCCTAACTCGGCATGACCCGATATTGCCCATTCACGGGTGCTGGACCCGGATGCAACTCCGGCAGCATGAGTTGAACTATAGTGCATTGGGGGCCTTCTGCCTAAGACGGTTATATGAGAGGAGGATCCATTCAGTTGTACAGGAACCCCTAGAACCTCTAAGCGTTATTCTATTACCTATCCTGAGAAAAATAAAATCTGTGGCTCCAACAGAACAGGTGACAATATCTCCTAGAGATTACCTAGCTTCAATGGGTAGTGGTCAAATATGTCTTGGTCCCGGGAGGGGGGGGCGGGGCGGTGTTGCGCTTGACTAAGATGGCCGCCTGAGCGCGACGCTCCGAGACGGGGAGAATCCTTTTTGTAAAAACTGCCTCTATACTGCTGAGTTGTGTGTAGTAAACTGGAGGATCGCTCACTTGGGATCTGTTGATCCTCCTGTTCGTTCGAAGCCCTCCGGAGAAGAACGGATGCAGAGATCCCTGCGGTGCTGCGGGACCCGGCCTAGACGCACACCATCGCCCCGCCGCATGCATCCACAAGGGGCCGACTCATAGCCGCACAAGCACTGAGGATCCTGGGGCCTGCGGGGGGAGGGGAGACCGCCACTCGGTGTGGCGCACTCCTTCCGAACCACTCTTCATGGTCGCGGCTGCAGCCCCCGGACCCCCTCTGCCCCCCCTTCCAACACAGTTGCCATTGCGGACCCGCCGAGACCTTCTCCTCCTTCCCTCGGATCCCGCTGAACTCCCGCCCTTGTCCTTCGTTCGGGTGCCACAGCCTTGGAGGCACCGCCGGAGCCCTGACGTCTCCTGGGCGCACCATGGACCAGGCAGGCCCCCGGCTGTCAGCTCCTCTGACGTGCTGGGGCCCGGAGCTCCGGGGGCACTGTCCCGCGCTGAGGCGACACGCAGGAAGGAAGGCGCGCCGCCCCCCTTCATTAAGACTTAAGGTATGGGTGCCCCCACGTGTAAAGGTCAATCCCCACACGGCCACTCAGGGGAATGGTACCTGCCTTGAACTTGTCAGCACTTCTTAATATACTAAAGGCTACATAAAGAAGCATACATACCGGTGCAATACTGGATTGACCCCGTGCTGCACTGCGCTTCGCCCAGCAGCTTGAATGTTCACACTGTCCTATTCCCGGCTCCTTGTGACCGTGTGAGCCCATTGCCGGCGGTTCACCCTGCACCTAATTGATCCCTTATACGCCACTGGCCTCCTGAACTGGGCACCCTGCACGCCACACTGCCCGGAAACTCCTACACCTCGGCACTCACCTGTGGATGCCCCCCCCGACTGATCGGGACCCCCCTCACAGCTGGCCCACTGATACCCTGTGCCTACGTTACCGAGAGCTGCATAGGCACATCTACAACACTAACCCCACTGCTGCGCTCCCAGCATAACTGGACAGCAGTAGTTGGGATAAGACTCCAGCACCACAAAGCTACCCGGGGGTGAGCCTATTGCACTATACATTGCCCGGGGTCTTGTCCTTGGAGAGGCGATGCCGCGCCCGATGGCCTGGTGACTGGTGGGCTGAACTCCTGATCGAGGGGCCTCAGCGCTCGGTGGGGAACACCAATACTCGGAAGTAGACAACTACTTACACCAGTCCACGCCCCCGGGCCCCTTCCTTCCCAGCACTATGACTAGGAGCGGGTGCGAGCAAGAAACAGAGCTCTCTAAATATGTTTGCTAAGACACCTGCCAAGCCGTTGACAGAATCGCCCGAGTATACCCCCACAACGTCAGCCCCACTAGCCCCAGATGACTCGCAAAAAATGTTAGAATATATTCACGAGGGGTTCACCACTCTTCACACCAAGCTGGATGACTTGAATGGTACTATCTCATCCATAAAAGCGCATTTTGAGAAAACAGATGGTCGGGTGGCTGAAATTGAAACAAGGATGGGGGCCACTGAAGACGACGTTGGCTCCCTGCGGGCCACGGTCTCCTTGCTCTCTACTTGAATGTTGGCGGTGGAAAAAAAGAATGATGACTTAGAGTCCCGCTCATGGCGCAACAACCTACGCATAGTTGGAGTGCCCGAGGACAATATTAATGAGCCCCTGGAAGACTTTGTGGAACACATGCTGCTGTCAGTTCTTGATTCTCCGAAACTATCCCCGCAATTCGCGGTGGAAAGAGCCCACCGCTCCTTGACTGCGAAACCTAAACCTGGTGCACCTCCACGCCCCATCATCGCCAGGATCGAAAATTTCCGCGACCAGGATGCCCTTCTGAGAGCGGCAAGGCTCAAGGGGGTGTTGCGGATGGGGGCAGCGAAGATCCATCTCTACCCTGATTTTTCTGCGACGGTGTAGCAGGAACGTAAAACCTTCATGGCAGTAAATAGCAGACTCAGAGATCATGGGGTCAAATACTCCATGCTATTCCCTGCCAAATTGAGAATAGAACACTCGAATCAAACCTTCTTTACGATCCCGGAAGAGGCCTCAGAGTTTATAGATGAACATTTCCAAGGCTGATCATGGCACCTAAGTAATTTCCACTGTCATGGCACTTAAGTAACTCGACCACCTTTTGCCGACTCCCTGCCGAGAAACGTGCCCTCAGAGGCACTCAAACACAGCTGAAGCCATATTGCAGGGAATACATCGGCAACTCAATTGTCATGATGCCTACTCCCGGGAAGCCAGTTCAGGCCCAGCGTCCCCGAAAGCAGACATCATGTCCCCAGGGAGGGACCCAGCAACCCCTTACAGGGGCTCTTTGGACATTGTCCTGGAGCCTTTGGCGCCAGGCTCATAGAAGGCATCAGTCCTGGCACCATAGGCGCCAGGCTCATTATGGGAGTGCTTGGATGGACTTACCTCCTTGAGGTCTGAAAGGGACTATTTTACCTATGGGACTATTTTACCACTCGGGCGTGGCTGAGGAAGAATACTTACCTGGAATTACTTTGGGGGCTATTTAAACCACGCCCAGACAGCAGCTCACGCTTCGCGTTGTTCTGCATCTAGCAGCTGGACGCTCACCGTGTCTGCTCCTGCATCCTGGCTCCAGCCACACCCGCCTGCAACCTGGAACACCTGAAAAGGAAGGAAAGGAGAGAAAGGTGAATAATTGAACTTTACCTACCTCCATCTGGAGTCCGGAACCATCACTCCGACGATCCTGAGAAAAGACATTATTTTTAGAAGCGCATCGCATCGCTCGCTGCAGCGCCGCGTTCCACTCACCTTCACGAGGCGCCCTCGGGCTCTTCAGCGACCATTGGCTCCATCCAGCGCCTAAGGAGAAAAAGAGACAAAACAAAGGTGAGCGAAGGAACAGATTGAGGAAGGCCTGATTCTTCCACCTTAAGACTTACCTGATTATTGTTGGGACAATCTTTCCTCACCTCGGGTCGGCGCCGCTTCTTTGGCACTTCCGTACCCCGGCCCCTAAGGGGAAAAAGACACACGCATTAGTGGGTGAAAGCAAGATCACTAAGGGAACCATCCATCAAAAAGACTCACCAGAGTTTACCGTCGGCGAATCCATTCCTCTACGCTGATTCTTCATCCTGCATCTGAAATAGAGAAAAGGACAACGGACAATTAAGGCTTGAACTTTTGCAACTGAATACTTACGGCCTCATATCGGAAAAGTCAAGCGGAGTTGAATACTCACCAAACCCGAGATCCAGTGAAGTAACTGGAAATCAACGCGCCCCTGCATCGGAAGCAGGATGGAGAGCTCGTCCTTTCAGACTCTAAGGTGAGACTCTACGGGAAATCGCGGAGGGGGTTTGAGGAGTGTGAGAGGGGGAAGGGGGGAATCCGACACATTATCCAGCAGACAGTTAATCCCCTTTTCCATCTACAGAAGGATTCTTCTACGGGCCAGACAGGCGAGGTTTGGGGGCCCGGTCCAGTCCGTCTTCCGAGTCCTGCGCATCACCTTAGAAGAGGTCATAGTAGTCCAGAACAGGTCGGTGCCTCCGTGGGAATCAGGTGAGCGTTACATCAATTTTGTCAATCCACCGAACTGCTGATCCTCTGTTTACGCAGCAAATACTAACAACATTCGAACAAGACTGCGGTATTGAAAATCTCCTTATAGGCCCTTGTCCGATGCGTCACCGCCAGGCCAGCCAACAGGCCCCCAGGCGCTGATGCCAACGAGTTTGTCACTATGTTTCTATTGTGTTGTCATTCCTCTAGTTGGGGGAGGGATGTGGATGTGGGGAGGGGGACTGGGAGTTATGTTAAAAAGGACTTGACGACCACAGAAGATGCCACACACTCCACAGTAGTATGTCTCGGGCTTGCGGATGGTACACTGTTTCTGCCCCCGTTGGGCTTGCTATGGTTACTGCCACTCCGCACCCCGGAAATCAATCGACACCTCCATACAAATGGCTGATAGTAACTTGGCATTCATGAGCTGGAACATAAGAGGCCTGGGTAACTACAAAAAAATTAGGCAGATACAATTGTACGCGGAACGTCATGATATTAAAGTCTTATGCTTACACGAGACCCATGCCCGCTCGGAACAATGCGAGAAGTTCGCTAGGCAATGGGGGCCGCAGAGATACTTCACCAACTATTCCACCCAAAGTCGAGGTGTCCTAACTTTGATACACAAGAGCCTAAAGTTCTCATGCATTCACTCATTAATAGACCCACAAGGGAGGTATGTGCAGATCCATGGTAACCTCCAAAATCGAGAGGTAATCATCTTAAATATTTACAGTCCGAACATCGACGACCCCGATTTCTACCTACACCTAGCTTCAGTGTTGGAGAGCTACCCCCTGGTTCTGATCATATGGGGTGGCGATTTTAACACTATTCTTGATGTCAACCTAGACAGATCAGGCTCTAGACCCCACCAACTGTCCAAGGCAGCCCATGCAATTCGGACTACGCTCCCTCGCTTGGCGGTCGTAGATGCCTGGCTACTCATGAACCCTGACTCCCGCACATACTCCTACTATTCCACAGTGCATGATTCACACTCTAGGATAGATAGGTGACTTGTATCAGACATATTGGTCAGGTGCCTATCCCGCCAGCTGATCCTCCCTAGAACCGTATCGGATCACTCACTGGTGATTATCTCGCTCAATTGGGGGCACGACTATAATAAAAGAAGACAGTGGAGAATGAGACCTCACGCCCTACTCGACCAAGCCTTCGCATCTGAACTTGAGTCCTCCATCGAGGACTTCTTTGAAATTAACACCAACTCTATTGCAACACAGGCCACCCTCTGGGAATCATTTAAAGTACATATTAAGGGTATCGCCATCTCCAAAGGGTGTGGTATCCTGAAGGGAATCCGCGAAGGAATCGCTGGTAGCGAATCGGCCCTGGCTACCCTCGAGGCCCAATATGCTCTCAGTCAGGCTCCAGAAACATTGGCATGGCTGGGGTCAGAATTAGACACATTCCACACTCTAGCAGAGCGGGAAGTCAAATTCTTAGACAGCCCATTTGCAATTAGAAAATATGGCGAGGGAGAACGGCCAGGTCGACTGCTCGCCAGGTTGATTCACCGAGAATTCGGTGCCCCCAACATACCGGCGATAGAGCGACCAGACGGAACACTAGCTACGTCCCCACAAGACATCAACTCGGAATTCTTATCATTCTACACCTCCTTATACTCTAAAGTTGATGGCCCCCAGATAGCGGAAATTGACTCCTATTTGGAAAACCACCCTCTCTCGGTCCTCTCCACTGACGCTAGTGCTATCCTGGAGAGACCGTTTACACCAAAAGAACTCACGGAAGCCATTGAATCATTGGCATTGGGTAAGGCCCCTGGCCCAGACGGGCTCCCAATCAATCTGTATAAACGCTTCAAAACGCTCCTAGTCCCACATCTATCAACCCTATGGGAAGAGGCATGTGAGAGGGACATACTCCCCCCTCTCTCCGAGAGGCGATGATAATGGTTCTCCTAAAACCTGGCAAAAACCCCACCCAATGTGGCTCATACCGCCCTCTTTCCCTAATCTACAGTGACGTTAAAATATATGCCAAAGTACTAGCTATCTGACTGGCCTCATTTATGCCCCACATCATCCATCCTGATCAGGCGGGATTTGTCCCTGGTAGATCCACTGCCCTGAACCTGAGAAGGCTGTTTAATGTGATCAGTAGGATTGATCCGGAGGTGCAGGCGGTTGCGGCCACCCTAGACATGCAAAAAGCATTCGACTCGGTGTTATGGAAATATCTATGGCGAGTCCTCGAGAAGTGCAAATTTGGCCCCAACTTCCGCACCTGGGTTAAGTTGCTCTATACTGATCCATCGGCCAGGGTCCGCCCGAGAGATAGATGCTCCTCCCCCTTTCATATAGCAAGGGGAACACGGCAGGGCTGCCCATTTTCACCACTGATTTTCGCTATAGCCATGGAACCCTTCGCCAACATGCTGCGCCAATCACACTCTCATAGGGGCCTACGTACTGCTGGTCAAGCCGATATTGTTTCCCTGTATGCCGATGATGCCCTCCTTTACATTTGCTGCCCAGAAACCAACCTTGCCCCTATCCTGGAAGATGTAGTCCACTTCGGACACATATCGGGCCTAAAAGTGAACTGCTCTAAATCCGTCCCACTTACAGATTCCAC
This sequence comes from Ambystoma mexicanum, assembly GCF_040938575.1. Taxonomy (NCBI): domain Eukaryota; kingdom Metazoa; phylum Chordata; class Amphibia; order Caudata; family Ambystomatidae; genus Ambystoma; species Ambystoma mexicanum. Next base: position 182,440,390 of record NC_090937.1, on the reverse strand, counting down.
ACTGACCCCCTCTGACCTGGGTGGATTCACGTGGTCCCAATCCAACATTACTTACCTGGGGGTGGTGGTCTCCCGGCATGCGGTGAAGCTACGTGAAAACAACTATTGTAATTATCTTGCGTACCTGGCCACAAAAACAGAGAGTTGGACTAGGCTTCCTATCTCCTTAGCGGGTAGGATAGGCATACTCAAAATGGGGGTACTACCCCAACTCCTGTATCGTTTTACTAATCTTACCCTGTGGCCAGGCGATGATTTCTTCTGCTCGCTGCGCCGTATAACCAACACCTTCCTATGGCACTCCGGTGCAGTTCGACTCAAGCTGACCACACTGACCACCCCTAGGGAACTAGGTGGGTTTGGCGCCCCGGACTTCCCCAGATATTGGTTAGTGGCTCAAGCACAATTTGCCTCCTACTGGTTCAACACCACTGACCCCCCTCCACATGTCAGTTTAGAGAAGCTGACGGTCAGTGATCAAGAAATTGGGTCCCTTATTCTTAAACCGGTCCCAGCTGACCCGGACTCTCCTGATCCCGTTGCCAGTACATCCTTGGCTCTCACTAAGATCTGGAAGCTAGTTGCAACACCTCACCCCTTTCACGGGGTCCCCCCCTCTGGAACTTCTACCCCGACGTCCCAAATATCTCACAATCCGTGGTCTCCCGTTGGGCTGATTCAGGCTTCCTGGTACTCCGAGGTATCTATAAACAGGGCAATTTCCTCGAATGGGCAGACCTCCCAACCCCTCTCAAGCAGAAGCCTTCTGCGTGGTTACAATACTCTTCCCTCCGGAAAAATCTGAAGGCCAGATACCCCAACTTCCCAACAATACCACCAGACGAGCCCATAATCGTAGAGTTGTGCACCTTTGTCTGCTTTAGAGGCAAGGTATCAAGGCTCTATACCCTACTACAGACTAGGGCTACCCCCCCTTTGGTAAATTGAGATGTAGGTGGGAGCAGGACCTCAGAGTGAAGATCAGTGATGAGCGCTGGTCTCAGATGTGTGCGCGCACCCACAACGTTTCATATAACTCCCGGTTCAAACTTATACAATTTAAAGTGTTACACAGGTATCATCATACTCCAAGCAGACTACACCATATGTTTAGCAAACTATCTCCCAGCTGCCCTAGATGCGGTGCGGATCAAGCCCCCTACATCCATATGATCTGGAGCGTCCAGCGGCTCATGCAATACTGGTCTGAAATATGCACTACATTGTCTGCCATACTAGATTGCACCATAGACCCATCCCCAATGCGATGCCTTTTCCATGATTTCCCTCAACTGGGCCGTGATTCAAAAAAACTGGCTGGACTTTGTATGGTACTGGCTGTACGCTGCAGAATCAGCCCAGGGCTCCCACGTACGCACAGTGGCACAGAACGGTCACATGGGCACATGACACTGAGGAAGCCTGGGGAGCACTACAACATCCGCACTCAAGGCCAAGAGACATTTGGCTGAGATTTCGCAATTATATGTCCGCTACGACCTCCAACTCAGACAATGAATCCTCTGTCCCTAGCCTCTCCGCCGTACAGTTGTCACCCCATGAATAATGGTTCTTAAGCTTTACAACCAGGCCTTCACACAGTTCCCAGACCCTTTAGATGAATCCAGAAGCCAGAAATTCATTGTGTAATTTGCATTTCTGTAATGGTGTATTCTGTCGTTGTGTTGTGAGCATCTCTATCGTTCTGTATGTCATCAAGCCAAATAAATAAAGTTTTGAAAAAACAAACAAAAATTAAATATGTCTTGGTCCCTTACACAATAGATTAGAATCTAGAACAGAATAGTGAGTCTTTGGTGCAGAGACCTTGATTGAAAAACAACCACATTATATACATATTTTGAAACAAACAAAAATACTGTCATAGAGCAATGTAAAGCACAAGTGAACTTGATATAGATCATACCATACTATAAAATAGGAACAAGTGAAAATCACAGGGGGAAAGGCTTAACATGAAAAGAAGGTAAGTATAAGGGATTGGAGGGGTTAGATAGGAGGGTACCAGGAACCCCCATTCAGAGCTACTTTAAAGAATGCATGGGCAGAACGCAGCCACATTTGGGGGGGGGGGATTTTTTGACAAAGGCATTTCACTAAACTGCAATAACGCTTGGAGACATAAGACTTAATCCAGTATTTGTGTTGCAACCTGGAAAGAATACAATTGTCTTGTTTATGTCTACCATGTAAAAGTGTAACCTATACTTACCATGTGGTGCAGGGGTTACACTCTTCGGTTGTTGAAAGGAAGCAGTAATACTGTTGGCTGTAGAATTGGGACCTAGAACCTACACAAGCAGACACGCACATGAGAGTTCACATCTGAACACAAATGCTGGTTATTGTAGTACGTGCAATACAATACTTATAAAATGAAGTTTACTCAGAGGCACACAAGAGACATTGCTTTCTGTTTTACTGAAATGTTTGTGCACAATCAAATACAAAATAGACCGATTTTAATCTCAGATTTTAAATGTTTGTGCTCTGGTGAAAGGAAATAGTATATTTAAAGTTGCCGTAGAATAGTTTACATAAACTTATATTTCAATACATTTCTTTAATTCCGAATTAACCTCAGATATCTACACTTCCTCTATCGGTCATTTAAATTTCAAATCCAGAAGACCATGTCTCGTGAAAGTTGAGCCTAATGCAGTACTTTGGAAACACAGAAGTCTGTCATTTATATGTTCACTTAATTACTTTTATCTACCCATTAAGACACGCAGCATACCATACTAAGGAGGGTTTAAAAGTACAGTAAATGCTTTAGATAGCTACACAATAAGGGAATATACACTCAGTATGCCTGTAAAAATATATTCTTTATATCAAATTTGTACAAAGAAGGAGAAATTACTTAGCATAATCATCTTTCTATGGATTCTTCTCCTGCAGATTCCTCATCTGATAGATATCCTCCTCCAGCTCTACTGCTCGGAAACTATATACACGGGAGACGTAGTGACCTCGATTTGGCTGTCGATCTGTCTTGCTTGGTGCTCGATCATCGGCTTCCGGATGTGACGTTGGGAGTTGTATATATATATGTCACTACGCCCCATAACTCATTTCCACTTTTTTCCCCCGTGCTCGATCGCTGCAGAGGAAAACGATGGAAAACAAGGCTAAACAGCCAGCAAACTTAACAGTGACCGCATCCCATGGGAAGGAAAAATAACCTTGGAACAAGGATCCGAAGTATATGAAAACAGATTGAAAATATATGTATTTTGTTTTGGTAAGAGGACATACGACTAGACAGAAACAGTAACCTTGGGCCATCCCCAGGTGTCCTTTCACTTTAACCAGCTGCGCAACAACCACAAATGCTTTCTGAGCGGGGATGGATGGGAGGGATGATGAGGAAGCTGCGGGAGAAAAATACATAGAAAGAACGTTATGGTAAGTAATTTCTCCTTCAATGGATTGCCTTTCTCCCACAGATTCCTCATCTGATAGACTCCCCAAGCAGTTAGACAACAAGTAGATTTTGCAGCACTGCCCTGCCAAAATGCGCAACATCCTCGCTAGCAATGTCTTGACTATAATGCCTGGTGAACGTGTAACGAGGATCATGTGGCTGCACAGCAGATATCCCTAATGGGAACTCCCCTTTGTAAGGCTGTAGTCTCAAAATCTAGAACTGTCTCTGGTGCACTCCTGTGGGTCTCTTCCTCTGTCTCCTCACATGTGTCTCCTGTGGATTCCTCCGGGGACTCTTTCTTCTTTGGAGTGTTGATCTCTTACTCTTGCTCTTCTTCTGGAAGAGATAAGGGCGGGCTCCCCTGGAGGCTACTTTGCCTACTAAGCAATCTGCCTGGCAGTGGGGACTCTGGGGAGCCAACCCCAATCCTGGGAAAACCGTAAGGCAGAAAAACCCTGGTGGTATTGCTCTTGAGTAACAAAAGAGTCTTGTAGGCTTGTTGTTAGGGAGAATTCTCTGTTAGGCTGAATTGCCTAACCTAGTGAGTCCCCCAGCAGCTTTGCTGGATTTCTAGAGTTTGTTTTTTTCTCCTGCCAAGAGTGTGACTCTTTTCCTCACACTCTTGGACATGATTTGAGGGGTTCCTTTGACTATTAGTGTGTTTTATGGGCTATGGGGTCTTTTACTCCATAGGGTCTCATGTGTTTTTACTATGTGTGTTACACAGCACCCTCAGTGCCGTGACACAGGGGTGTTATAGTGACACCCCATCATAGACTCCATACACTGGGACTGACTACTGTCTCCCAGGGCATGTAAAGTCACCATTGGCTACGAGCCGGACCCAATGAGGCAGAAAAGAAGGAGCAAGTATCAGCCTCCCGAAACTGGGCGCCATTCAGGATCGGCAGCTGGCGTTTCCCGAAGCCTCATTGGTGCGATTGGGCAGTTCTGAACCAAGTGTTTTGCTGAAGCACAGTGTTAGGGAGAATTCTCTGTAAAGGCTAATTTCCCAAACCTAGTGAATCCCCCAGCAGCCCTGCTGGATTTTTGGGATTTATTTTTTTCTCCTGCTAAGAGTGAGACTCTGTTTCTCCCACTCTTAGACATGATTTGAGGTGTTCCTTTGACTTTGTATGTGTTTTATGGGCTATGGGGTCCTTTACCCCGTAGGGCTTCATGTGTTTTTGGTATGTGGGTTACACAGCACCCTCCATGCCGTAACCCAGGGGTGTCGTAGCGACCCCCAAACATAGACACAATACCCTGGGACTGACTACTGTCTCCCAGGGCATGTAAAGTCACCATTGGCTTTACTAGTCCCAAATTATGAACAGAAACCAGTACAAACCATCATATTGTGGACGTACTGGTCGGGGCAATTCGATTGCCCCAGGGTCTGTTGTTCGAGGGGGCACGTCTCCGTCCCCCCTGATTGAGTTATGGCTGGTGGCAGTGGATACTACTTTTTATATTCGGCCGCAAATATATCTCTATGGGATTTTCCCATTGTTCGAGGCTACCAACTTTAATTATTTAATTCCTATAGCCTCGAACATACCGCTGGGTTATTTATTTTATATTAATTCACCGGTTGGTATTTTTTTGCCAGAACTCGATTCTAAAATGGCGTTTGTGTTCTCTTCTGTGACTCCAACCCAAGTCGAGCCCTTTGTTCCACTTTTTGGCGGGCTTCTCCACAGAAGCCTCCAAAAGTGGTGCCACTCTCCCTGGGTACCACTGGGGTGTGGGATGGGGTTTAGGCACCCTGGACTGAGTTGCCTTGGCAACTCAAGTCTCACTCTTGTGTGATTGGGCCAAGTGGTGAGCCGGCCGGCTTGCATAAAAGCATGGCTTTTGGGACTGGAACTTCGGATTTTCAGGTCCTGTGGCGACTTCTGAAGAGGGAGAAGCTGAGCCGACCTGCAACGACGATACCACCGGTGGAGCCCTGCTGAACCGTCTCACCACTTCCCGATGACAGAGGAGATCTTCTTGCCGGAGAGTCTCTTCCCCTTGAGCTGGTGGGGACAACCAGTTTGCTTTCCTTTTCGCCTACCAGGACGTCTAGTGGTCGAATAGCCCGTGCCAAGCACCCCGGCAACCGGATAGCCACTTACCACTGAACTGCAAATAAAAGGACTGCTCCTTTGAATCGAGAAACTCCGCGGCTGGTTTCTTCCATGGCAGTACAGCGACCTTCTGCTTTCCCCCCCCCCGAGGAGATCTTCTCTTCTGCCGGACGAAGCACCGACTCGCAACCGCTGCCAGGAACAACTGCCCCCGCTGGAGTGTTCTCACCATTTCAAGGTACTGTGTCCGCCTGACCTCCCTTTCTATAGATTGCTACAAGGTGACAGTAAATCCTTAACCTTATAGACTGGGCTGGTCTCTTGACCATCTAACTGGTCCCTTTCTTTTGGTCCAACTCCTTTCTGAACCTTTTCGAGACTTTCGTGCACTTTTCAACCGTGTGACCTTGGACACATTTCGTTCTGATCCTCTTAAAGTGGATCTGGCTTTCTGGAACTCTAACTTCACGGTTTTATTCTGCCTTCCTCTCTTGCTGTGTACTTTTGAAAGTGTTGGGATCTCTTTCAATTTATGCTCTGCCTTTCTCTCCCTTTTAACCAAATTATTAGAGTGCAATCTGCATTAAGCGCTCACCGCTGTCTGAAAATAAGTGGTGCTTTACTTAAGACTTGTCTAATATTCTGCGAAGGGAGTGTATATACTTTAGTAACTGTGTTGTTGAAAGTGCTTGATATTAGTGCCAGTGTGTTTTTATAGATGTGTTTTTAAATAAATAATTATATATCTTTTACACCAAAGCTCTGGTCACTGTTTGCTTGTTCTACTGTATTTACCTGCCCTATTGCGTATGCTCTGCATACTGCCTAACTCTTCTTGAGAGAAGTCTGACTGCTCAGCCACAGCTACCAGGTAAATCTGGGTGGTGCAGACTGCTACCAATTGGGTTTACTGCTAACTCCTGTAGTCTTAACATTTTTGCAGTGTTCCCTAAGGGAACTGCACAGGTTTCTGCCTAAGACTTGTCTTCCGAAGGCTTGTCTTGTTTCCGAAGATCCAAAATGTAGGAAGCAGATTACAAGAAGGTAAGTATTCCGGGTCAGAGCTGTCTTTAGCTTCGTACTGAAGAAAGACAGAGCAGGACTACAGTACCCAGAATGCAGCAGATGAAATCGAAGGAACCCGGAAAGGGACTGGTAAGTATGGAAAATAGGAGAAGGCACAAACAAGGAAATGGGAAACCTGTCAAGAGAGAGAGGAGACGGGAAACTGCAGAGGAGAAGCCACAAAGCAAGGGAATCACCTGGACGCTGGGAGAGGGTGAAGAGAGCACGGGTACCGGACTGCGGAGTCCGCAGAGAGAGAAAGACAAACGGAACAGTGGGTGCGGAGAAAACCCAAAGAGAGAGCAAGCAGCACCGGAGGAGCCGGGACTGAACAAATCAAGGTGTGTGAAATGAGTAGAAAGGTTGCCGCAAGACTACGGAGCATTTTGTCTCAGACAAAGCAGAGTTGCAATGCACCTGCGCAATACACTGTTCCTGTGATAAACATGGCAGCGGCATGTTGGAAGGAGTCGAGACCGCTAGATGAGATGCGGACATGGGTCGGGGAATCAATGAAGCCTCCACCGTTTCAAAAGTCTCCATGGCTGATTTGTGACAGTACAACCCCTCTTCAACGGGGACCCCCAAGCCTTTCCTGTATTGTACCTGTGGAATTGGCAGATAAGCCTGGGAGCTCGATATTGGTTCCCAAGATCTTTCCGCTGCTGTGTAACCCTTCCAGTGTACTAGGTACTGCAGACCACCCTTCCTGTATCGGGAATCAATCAGATGTGATACCTCGTATTCATCTGCCCCAGTGTCAGCCGTGTTACAGAGTCTTCTTAGCTTTCTTGAATAGGGATCGGGTAGGTAAGCCTTAAGAAGGGATGTATGGAATACAGGATGTACCTTCCTCAGGCGTTGTGGCAGTCTTAGCCGGAAAGCTACTGGGTTGATCTTAGCGTCCATGGTATAAGGTCCAATGAAACAAGGAGAAAATGTACCAGGGTGGACCCACTGGGGAGAAATTTGGTGGAGAGCCATACCTTGGTACCCATGTCCCACTGAGGATTGGGACTTCTTCCCTTGTCAGCCCATCTCTTATAGGTCTGTCTGCTGGCCTGCAGGTTTTGTAGGGCTTCCTTGTGGAGTTTGTCTGGATCCCCAACAGCTGATCCACCGTGGGCACACTTGACATGGGGTATCCTATAGCCGAGTGTTTGGCGTTATTGTAGGCAAACTCAGTGAGGGAATGAGACCTGCCCAATTATCCCGTTCCTGATTACAGAAACACCTCAGGTATTGCTCCAAAGTGGAGTTCTGTCTCTCAGTTTGGCCGTTGATCTCAGGGTGATATCCAGAACAGAGTGCCCAGTGTATGTTCAGTTGCTTGCAGAGAGTAGCTAAAATTTGTAGGTGAATTGGGACCCTCTGTCTGAGACTCCGGTGAGGGGGAGTCCATGTAACCTAGCCACATCCTTCATGAAGATGTCAGCGGTGAGTGAAGCTGACCGAAGACCCTTGAGAGGAGAGAAATTAGCAAGCTTGCTAAATGAATCTATGGTCACCATTATGGCTGTGAATCCTTGGGAAGGGGGAAGATCCACAATGAAGTCCGTTGAGATGTGTTGCCATGGCCTTATGGTGGTGGCTCCTGTTGCAAAAGACCCAACGGTTTAGACGTGGGGTATTTATTCCGGGCACATGTGGGACAGGTAGCAACATATTCTCGGACCTCCTTAGACAAGGTAGGCCACCAAAAATTACGAGACGTCAGCTCCCCGGTAGAGGCTTGGCCCTTATGGCCAGCCATCAGTAGGTCATGGCAGCATGAAATGGCCTGAGACTGTAAATGCCTGGTCGGTAGGTATAAGGCTGTCTACTGGAAAAGCAGACCCTTTTTGAGATACAGGGGATGACTGGAACCAAGTGTATGAGCTGTGAGGGCGTGCTTGACCTGTTGGAGGAATGTGTCCACCATCCCAATGAACCTCTTCCCTGCTAAGATCTTCTCATGTACCTTGAATTGTCCTGAATCATCTCCAAGAGTACGGGATAATGCATCCGCCAAAAAGTTCTCATGACCAGGGATTAAGTGATTTTAAAATCAAATTGAGAGAAGTAGTAGGCCCACCTTGCATGTAGGGCATTGCAGCACTCCATTTGCTGCAGTACTTGGAGGTTGCGGTGGTCCATGCATACCCGGAAAGGATGGGATGCTCCCCAGAGAAGTTGACGCTAGTCCTAGCAGGCTTGGCGGATCGCGAGGAGTTCTTTTTCAAGAACTGAGTAATTCCTCTTGCTCGTGATGAGGGTCCTTGAATAGTAGGCGATATTGTGTTCAAAGACGTCTTCCTTCTTTTTCAATAGGGCAGCCCCCGAAGCACCCCCGAAGTGTCGGTTTCAACCACAAAGGAGAGTGACTGGTCTAGCTGACGTAAGATGGGCGCGGATACAAAGGCCTTCTTGAGGGTTTGAAAGGCTCCTTCAGCTGATTCTTCCCATTCAAACCGTACCACTTTCTTAAGTAAAGAGGTTATAGGCAACACAATCTCTGAGAAATTGGGGATACATTTCCTATAAAAATTGGCTTATCCTAAAAACCGTTGCACATCCTTAACAGATCTTGGGGCTGACCATTGTAGGATTGCCTTAATCTTGTTAGGATCGATCTGGACCCCCTTGGCAGTAAGGATAAATCCCGAATAAGAGACCGGGGAAGCGTTGAATGTACATTTTTCTGGTTTGGCCAGCAATTAGTTCTGGCTTAGTCAAAGGAGTAGTTCGGAGACATGCCGCCCATGTTCAGAGAGGCTGATTGAGAAGACCAAGATGTCGTCCAGATAGACCACTACAGATAAAAAGAGGAGATCAGCAAAGATCTTGTCCATGAACTGCTGGAATTGGGCTGGGGCGTTCTCAAGTCCACACGGCACGGCAAAGTGGTCTAGCGGTGTTCGAAAGGCCGCTTTCCATTCGTCCCCTGCCTTAATTCTCAGGAGGTGGTAGGCTCCTCGTAAGTCCAGTTTAGTGAACACGCTAGCCCCTTGTACCGCTTCTAGGATGTCTTTAATGAATGGCATCGGGTATCTGTCCTGTATGGTGAGGTTGGTGAGTCTGCGGTAGTCGAGACAAGAACGGAGCTCTGTGGTCCCTTTCTCGGGTATGAAAACGAGCGACGCACAGGCACGCGAGGTGGATTCACGAATCAGACCATTCTGGAGATTGCTTTCGAGGAACTCCTCGAGAGCTCTTTTTTTCAGGTAGCGATAGTGGGAACATCCTTCCGAAGGGTACTGTGGCATTGGGTAGGAGCTTGATCGAGGAATCTTCTTTGCGATGGGGTGTCAGTCTTCTGGGCAGCACGTCTTCAAATACCTCCTGGTAGTCCAGATACTGTGGCAGAACGGAGTTCACCATGGTCGTCTGGAGAGTGACTGCCTTCCCGACTCGGATTCTTGCTCACCCAGGTGTAAACAATGTTGAACACAATACTGGGAGTCGAAACGGACTACGTTTGACACTCGGTTGATCTCCGGATTATGCAGTCGAAGCCAGGGTATGCCCAGGATAATGGGGAAGTGTGCAGCAAGTATGAGGACAATTGTGATGTGTTCTTTGTGTGCCATCATGGATACCTGTATCCCTAAGGTTTCCTGTAGAATGGGCCCCGATTTAAGAGGTGTGCCGTCCACGCCTTCTACTGGATTCAGAGTGGACTTATCTTGGCATGGGATGCGATGTTCCTTGGCCCAAGTATCCTCCATGACATTTCCAGCTGCACCGCAGTCAAGCATAGCCAGAGCTTTGATAGTCTGATTCATACCCAACTGTAGAAGGACGCTAAACACCATCAGACGGTTGTCGACCTCTTAGTCTTGGAGACGGGTTGAATTGCAGGGATTGTTGCAACTTACCCCTTCCTTGTCCCTGTTCAAGGCTGGGGTCGGCCGTTTCCCTGACGCTTCGGGGGAACCTCGGGACAGTTTCATACATAGCCCTAGGTCCTTCCGCCTCTTGCGTTCAGCTGCGGTGAGAGGTCCTCGAGCCGCACCTATCTGTATTGGCTCGTCGGTGGATGGTTTCTCAGAAGCAAAAGGTACAGGAGGAGACAAGGGCAAACCTGTTCTGGGGCGTCGTCTTTCCATCTTGCGCTCCAGTAAGCGGAACTCTATCTGTAGTGACAAGGTCACTAATTCCTGGAAAGTAGCCGGGCGGCGACAAGAGCAAGTTCATCCTTAATATCGTCCTTAAGGCCGCAATGAAACAGGGTCTGTTGAGCTGTATCAGGCCATTCGGCTTCTGCAGCTACTTTCTGAAAGGCTGATATGTATGTCTGAACGTCTGAGGTTCCTTGGCAGATATCCAGCAGACTCTCCTAAGAAGAAAACAGGACCGCAGGCCTCTCAAAACGGTTTCTGAACATCTGTACAAATAGGGCATAGTCACTCAATGCGGGATCAGCGTTGGTGAAAAGAGGGGAGGGCCAGTCCAGGGCGTTTCCAACAAGATTGGATATTAGAAAACCCACCCTGGCTCTCTCTGACTCGTAGGCTTGTGTGTGAAAGGTAAAGTATACCAGACAGGCATTATGGAATTCTTTTAGTCTTCTTGGGTTACCATTGTACTTTCCACATGGTAAAGACAAGGGAGGGAGGTCTATTCTCTGATCGTCCCGGTGGTTGGCTTCCTGGCGTAGTGCCACGTTCTCAGCTCTTAAATTCTTTACCTCAACTGTGAGGCCCTGAGGGGTAGCGACAAGTTCCTGGTACTGTTCTAAGCTCGTCATGGTGGTCGTGAGACGTTGCAAACTCTCAGAATCTAGAACTCGTCTCTGGTGCACTACTGTGGGTCTCTTCCTCTGTCTCCACACCTGTGTCTCCTGTGGATTCCTCCGGGGACTCTTCCTTCTTCTTTGGAGTGTTGATGTCTTACTCGTGTTCTTCTTCTGGAAGAGATAAGGGCGGGCTCCCCCAGAGGCCACTTTGCCTACTAAGCAATCTGCCTGGCAGTGGGGACTCTGGGGAGCCAACCCCAATCCAGGGAAAAGCCGTAAGGTGAAAAAAACCCTGATGGTGTTGTTCTCGAGTAACAAAAGAGTCTTGTAGGCTTGTCTTCCCAAACAGATGGTTTCTGAATATCTAAAACGTATGAAGCAGATTCCAAGAAGGTAAGTATTCCGGGTCGGAGCTGTCTTTAGCCTGGTACTGAAGAAAGACAGAGCAGGACTACAGTACCCGGAGAGGGACTGGTAAGTATGGAAAATAGGATAAGGCACAGACAAGGAAATGGGAAGCCTCGCGAGAGAGAGGAGAGGGAAACTGCAGAGGAGAAGCCTCAAAGCAAGGGAATCACCTGGACCAGCGGAGGGACGCTGGGAGAGGGTGCAGAGAGCACAAGTACCGGACTGCAGAGTCCGGTACCTGACGGGCCCCTAGGGGACCCTCGTGCATGGAAACAAGGCACAATCACCACACACGAACTGATACGCCAGACACGAGGTTCAATTCCCAAAATCTAGGGTTTATTGCAAAGCAAATAGTCTCAGTCGGCCGACCGGATCTCACGTCCCGCAACTTGCATTACCCAGACCTTGTGGGACGCAAGAGAGCGAGCCTTTCACATCCGTTATATATATAGAAAAAGACCATCATATTATCAGTCGTGACACATTGAAAACCGCCCATAATGTATCTTTTTTAGCAAGGGTTCGATGACTGTAACTTTTGCTAAATGAATGTCTTAGAAGGTGCCATATTCGTCATAATTGTCAATCTGCAAAGGTGCAGACACCATTCATTGTTATACGGAACATAGTGCTCTTGTTCTGCAAGCAAGCTGCGTTCGTAGGAGAGACACATTCCAAGCCCTATTATCTCTTGGTTTCTATTTGTGAGCTCGAGGTCAGCGCGATCTACAGGGGCCCAGGAAAAGGGGGGGGGGCGTAAAGGAGAGCATAATACAAGCCATTCACTGTCTATTTCTACAGTTTCTGCCATTTCAGTGAGACTAGCTGGCACCTGCTTGGTGATTAAATGCCTTTCTGCTTACTTACAAGGACTTGTGAGGGAGGGGGAACAGTGTATTGCTGTTGAGGCTGTCTGGGCTAGACTCTTGGCATGTAACTTGTGGCCTTGCACTGTGCATGAGCAGAACAAAATAGAATTCACTTTTAGCACAGCATTAGAACAGAAGAGCAAGAAAAAGCAAAATTGCAAAAATGGCGAATTCTATTGTTACAAAATGGACGCTCTATGGTTACGCTGGCGATTCTGTACTGACAATGCTAGACATATGATGAGGTTGGTTTTCGGCCAACATAATATACAGTCTATGCTATGGTAGGGTATTTTCTAGACTAACAGGAGTTCGCAGAGAGAGAAAGACAAGTGTAACCGCGGGTCTACAGAAAACCCAAAGAGAAAGCAGGCAGCACCGGAGGAGCCGGGCCTGAACAAAGCAAGGTGTGTGAAATGAGTAGGAAGCTCGTAGTGAGACTATGGAGCATCTTGACTCAGACAGAGCAGAGTTGTGATGCACTGTTCCTGTGATAAACATGGGGGCGGCCATGTTGGAAGGATTCGAGACAGCTAGACGAAGTTCCGACATGTGTCGGGGAATCATTGAAGCCTCCACCATTTCCAAAGTCTCCACAGCAGATTTGTGACATGTAGAAGCCGGAGACGCCTGTGGTCGAGTGAAACCTGATTCCGGGAGGAAGCGCTCTGCCTGCAGATTGATAGCACTCCGCGAGGCAATAAATAATCTTCTCTTTCTTGGAAGGATGTGTTGGGGATAAAAAACCGGCAAAGTCTATGGCTTGAGAAAGGTGAAATTCAGAAACCACCTTCAGTAAAAATTCAGGCTTTATCTTAAGCAAGACCTTCTCCCTAAAGAAATACAAAAACGGGGGTCCGCAGCACAGAGCCTGCAGCTTGCTGAGCCTCCAAGCCAACGTAATTGCAACCAAGAAAGCAGTCTTCAGAGAGAGCAGCCGCAGAGAACAGGAATGCATGGGCTCAACAGAGCCACCATCAGAAAAGTGAACAGTAGATTTAAATCCCAATCTGGGACAACAAAGGCAGTCAGTGGAAACGCATTCACAAGGCCTTTCAGGAATTGGGCCATGACCAGGATCGTAAAGAAGGGACCTTGATCCAAAGACCTCTTGAACACAGAAAAGGCTGCCAAATATCCTTTGACTGTGGTAACCTGAAGACCTGCTGAGGCCAGTGGCAGAAGGAACTCCATCTAAAGTGGTAGGGCAAGAGATAGGATCAATCGCATGTGCCCTGTACTATGCCTCATATCTTCTCCACCTGCATGCATACAGAGATCTTGTTGGAGGTCTGCGTGCAGCCAGCAACACCTCGGTTACCTCTTCTGAGAGGTCCCAGTCATCACACCTCATCCTCTCAAGAGCCACGCATGTAGGTTGTGGGACTCCAGGTTCAGGTGTAGCCCCCATCCTTCCGACTGGGTCAGGAGAACTGGGTGCGCAGGCAACCGGAGAGGTGCCAGACAGACAGATCCAGAAGGTCTGAGTACCAAGCCCTCCTCGCCCAATCCGGGGCGATCAAGATCATGGATGCATGCTCAAAACCTCTTCAACCTCCTGAGAATCCAAGGAATTACATGAATTGGAGGGAGGGCGTAGTGGCGAGGGAAGGTCCAATCCACCAGAAATGTTTCTCCCCCTAGCACCCCAGCGAGAGAAGACCCCCTTCAGGGCTTCATGGCACATTTCCCACTAATGTGAGACCATGCTCTGCCTCCTCACAGCATCCGCCAAACTGTTCTCCGTCGCCACCAGATGAACTGCCAAGACCGAGATCTGGTTCTCTAATAGCCAGAATCACAGTTGCATTGCTTCTCTGCAAAGGGGAAGGGACCGCACGCCACCCTGTTTGTTCAGGTAATGCATGGCCACTGTATTGTCTGTCAGAATCAGGACATGATTCCCTTTCAGAGGGAGGGCAAATGCCCGCACGTCTAACCGGATGGCTTGCAACTCCAGCCTATTGATGTGCTGACTGGCTTCCATTGCTAACCAAAGGCCGTTCACCTGCAAATCCTCGCAGAGAGTCCGTCAACCCTTCAAAGACGCATCCGTGACCACTAGGGCCTGAGGCCACAGGGCCAAAAGGGGGCCCCACCATGAAATTGTCGCTGTCAGCCCACCAACCAAGGTCCTCGACCACTGAACTGGACACCCTGATGGAATCAGATAGGGTTCCGAGGTGCTGGGACAACTGACCTCGTAGGGCCCCTGAGGAGACCTCAGACCCAGCCTGGCCTCTGGTACCAGAAAATACAGGAGACCATGAGACCTAAGAGGTGGAGGAAGGAAGCTGCCGGAAAGGCTGCGTGGTTCCGGAACAAGTTCACCATCTGTGCTATGCTGTTGACTCTCTCTTCTGGAGGAAAAGCCTTCCCTACCCGGGTATCCAGAACTGCACAGATAAACTGAAGCCTCTAGACTGGTGTCACATGGGACTTCCTCAAGTTCAGGGAGAAGCTCAGCCTGTGGAGTAGTCTTCCAGATCAGACAAAACCTGCTCTGTCGACTTCCCCCGGATCAGCCAGTCGACCTGGTATGGGAATACGTGGACACCGGATCTCCCGAGGTGAGCCGGGACTACTGCCATGAGCTTGGTGAAGACCCTTGGAGCAGAGGTCAGCCCAAAGGGGTGCACCTTGAACTGATGGTGCTGGTCCCCCATGGGGACCCTGAGGAGCTTTTTGTGCTTTTGATCTATCAGCACATGGAAATAAGCGTCCTGTAGGTCTATTGACACCAGCCAGTCCTGCAATTCGAGAGCGTGGAGAATTTCTATCCATGTCACCAACCTGAAGTTGTCTTTCCTCAGGAACTTGCTCAAGGCCCTGAGATCCAGAATGGGGCAGAGATCTCCTCCCTTCTTGGGTACCTGGAAGTACCAGGAATACCAACCCGATCCTCTCTGTTAGGGAGGTACCTCTTCCATGGCACCCTTCAACAACAGAGCTCATAGTCGTTCATGGAGCTCCTGTCCCGGTTTGCATGGAGGTGGTGGAGGTCTGGCCAGTGGTTTTCTTAAGAAGGGCAAACAATAAGCCCACTGCACAAGGTCCAGGGCCCAGGCGTCGGAGGTAACCTCCCGCCATTGGGACCAGTGCTCTGCCAGCCAAAAATCTAAGCGGCTTCGAGGGCGGAGCCACCCTTGCGGCAGCTGCGGTTTGCTGGCCTCTGGAAGCCCCTCTGCCCCTTCCAGGGCATGAGAAATGCTTCTGCCCCTGCCTGGCTTGCGGGAGTTGCGTCCTTCTGCCGTAAGGCACATAGCGCCTGTAGCCTCTGCCCCTAGAGGCAAAGCTGAAGGCAGGTACGGTCAGCTGAGCAGCTAGGCCCAGCGATTTTGCAGTTATTTTTGACTCCTTACATTTTTAAATGGTGTCGTCAGCTTTCTGACCAAAGAGATGCTCACCTTAAAAAAGCATACCGAGCAGCCTGTTCTGGACATTCAGAGAGAAGCCAGAGGTTTTCAGGTAGGCTTGTCTTCTTAAGGCTACCGCCGATGCCATTGAGCGGCCAACACAGTCGGCCACGTCCAGGCCAGTTTGCAGTGACTGCCTTGCTACCTCCATCCTAACTTCCACCGGCCGTGAAAGTCCATCCCGCATTTCTCTCTCTGGGATGTATTGGGCCGCCTGTTCAACAGCCTTCCATAGACCGAATAAGTATTTGGCGAACCCACATGCTACGTTAGTGGCTTTCAGAGCCATGCTACCAGAAGTGAACACTTTCTTGCCCATTGGATCCAGCCTCTTGCCTTCTCTGTGCGGGGGCAGATTTGAAGTAGAGGCCGCATGTCTGGTGGTGATTGTGGCTGCCTGCACAACAAGGCCTTCCAGATAAGGGTGAGAAGATATAAAAGACGGATCTACCCATTCCAGCCTATACTTCCCCGTCACAGTGGAGCTATCCACTGGCATCATGGAGCCCTTCAGCCAGTGCTAAAAGGTCTGCTTGATCATCGAAATCATCAACGTCTCATGACCCCTGGAACATGGGATCGACACTGCCCTGGACATCTACTTGAACAGGTGCCGAAAATGGTGGCCATGCAGCCGAAGAATTTGGTCCTGGAGAGTAGAGCTAATGATCCATCGCAGATGGTCACGTTGAGGGTTGATCTCCCAATGTAGACGGCATTGCAGCTGCATCACATGGGGCCTCGGCACTGAGAAGACGTCAGGGATGTCCGCACCTTGATGCTCTCGGGAGGGTCCCGGCATCGAAGGCTTAAGTGCCTTTTTCAGCATCGAGCCCGAAGGCTTCTCTGACGTCATCAGTAACAGGGCCTGCGTAGGGGTCAGGAGTGCCGAGTGCTGCTGCTCCCACAGAGGCCTGCTGCTTGAGGGGCGCACCAGCCGCTGCCTGTTTTTCCAACATAGCCAACATTTGGCTCTTAAAATCTTCCCACTCCTGCTGAGTGTTCAGCCAAGCTGAGGTCTTCCCTCTATCCGACGAGGTGTAGGATTCACACGGATGACGCTGCTTATTTTTGTGTGATGACGAGGAAGAGTGGCTCAAGAAATTCTGCTGCAAAGCTTCTGTCATCTTGCTCAGGCTGGCATGTCATCCCTCTTGGAACTTTGGTTTCAAAGCCAGTGTTCGAAAAAGTACTGGTCCAGCTTATACCCATAAACTAGGGTTAAGGTCAGACCCTTAATCTCAAATCATAGCTCATTCACAATTCAACATTTTTGAAGCGTGCCAGTATGTGCTGGTCACCCAAACAGCTTTCGAGGACATCTTCATGGGCAACCTTTTTATGTTATTCCTGTGAAATCCACATCCCCTCTTACTGCCATCAGGCACTTATAGATACACCTGCTCAGCCCAATTGTGAGCTCCATGTCAGAAATCAATCATGGAGTGAAAAGGTCTCATGTTGCAGTCTGGGTGATGGGACTGGGAAGGCCCTGGGTGCTTGGTGCCACCACTCGCTACGTGATGCAGTATCAGGTTTCCAGGCCGCGGCAGCAGAAACACTAGAGCACTGCTATGGACCCACAGCTGCCTGCCATCGAGAATCAGAATTAGGACTACCCTCCCCAGAATTACCCACGGTCACGTCAACTTCGTATGCATGCAACATCACACAGTATGTGCAGTGTAGCATAAGTGACATTCACTCAACTGAAAAAAAGACAACCTGAATGGAAGGTCCATGCACAATAACGTTTCTGTGGGTCTCCATGTTGTTTGTGCCTTGAATAGCATGTTTGCTTCTCACTTGATCTCTGTGTACTAACCGTAGCCTGTTTCTTGGATGCCTGTTTTTCCCTCCTGGTCTTGTTGTACCCTGCTATGTGAAGACCTACTGACTATCCTTTTGGTTGCCTGTGCCATACTCTTATGGTGGATCTGAAACCCCATTTATTGACTATTAACCTGCTTAGACTACCTGTATGTTGTGGTAAAATATGATACTTTCTTTGCCACATCCATTGCCTGCCTGTGATGACTACACAGTTGAAGCGCTTGCATGTCAGGTTTTTACTTGGACACTTGCTTCTTTCTGGACCTGTTCTTTGGAGTGCCTTCTGTGAGATACCTGAGGGTGCTCTCCCAAGTAGATCCAGGGAACCTCTTATTCAGGTGGCCACAAAAGGACTGTCCCTCTCTTATCCCAACCCTGAAGGCAAAGGAGCAGGGAAAGATCACCTGGGTAGGGGAAACCAGGGTTATGCTCAGGAGAATGCCCAAAGGGAGACGCAGTATGTTACTGAGGAAGGAGAAGAGGAGGGTGAAATCTCTGAGAACTTTATGGGCTGTGCCACATCTGCGCCACTTCCTCCCATTAAATCTTTCCTACCCAAACACAATAAGCCCTCTGTACAGAACCAATCCCCTAGCATCTCAAACCCTGTCACATTTAGAAACCTTCTTTTCCAAAAACCCTGTTTTCCTGTTCCCTGTCCGAATACTCCCAATCATTTGTCTTACCGTCCCTCTGATTATTATTTTCCGCACTCCCAACCTACTCAGCTCAAATACTACAGTTCCCACCATCCCTCTCGTTTATTTCAAGGTCCCAGCTATTCCCGTTTGCTCCAAAACCCTACCAATCCCGTCCCTTGGATTGTCATTTTCTGAACACCCATCCACTATGACAGAACACCACCGTTCCCACAATCCCCTCTGTTCTGCTCTCCATCCCTGTCAATTTAATCCATTTAACAAACCCTCCAAAACCTACCCTTCCAAGATCACCCCAAACCCAAATATTAAGGATATGATTCCATATAACACATCTTTCCTTTCTGACTCTGTAGGATTCTCTGACACTCAAACCATCCCCTTTTCCAACACAAACACTTGCACACACCACAAACAATGGTCGAATAAAACTGTGTACCTGACATGTCCCAACACGAGGGTCAAGCAGAGTCAGGCAATTAAATTGAATCACACACACCTGATGGCCTTTCCTTTTCCCTACAGGGATAAAAGGTGGAGCAAAAGAGCACAAAGGGAGCAAAGCGAGCATGGCAGACAGCACAATGAGACGGTTAATCAGGCGCAGCAGTTCAAGATGCTAGCTCAAGAAACTCTGGTCGATCCCCATCTGAGTAAAACTGCAAATACCAGAAGGCCATAAGAGAGCCACCGAAATAGGTCAAAGTGGTCATAGAGAGGGTCAAGAAAAATCCCTGTACAATTGAAAGACTTTGATCTAAAAACTGTGTGAGAGAAAGGGAAGTGAATCTCGCAGTGAGAGAAAACAAGGGAAGCGAATCCCAAGAGGGGGCAATGTCTAAAATCCCAAGAAACAGTGTGTTGACAGAAGTGAACCCGGTCGAGGGATGTCCGCTGGAACTGTTTAAAAAGACATTAAGATTTGTGAAAAAGGAAAAGCTATAGTAAACCAGACCATGGGAGGCTTAAGTCAAGAGGGGTCCGAGCCCGGCCAAGGGAGATCCAGGGGTGAAGTCGTCACTGAAGAACCTAAAGAGAAGAGGAGAGGAGTCCGGACCGAGGTACATCCAGGGGGGGAAGTCATCACGCAAGAACCTAAAGAGAACAGGGGTCCGAACCCAACCAAGGGAGATTCAGGGGTGAAGCTATCACCAAAAGTTGAATGATAAAGGAACTGTTGTATAATTTGTGGAATACGATATGTGAAGGGCCAGCGCCCAGAAGAGGGGGACCCAGGGGTGAATCATTATCATCCTAAAGAACTTTTCATTTGTTGAAGGAACTTTTTGTTTTATTATTTTGAAGACATCAGGTCCTCAACGGCAAGAGACTTTCAGTGAAACAAGACTTGGCCATCGACGGCCCTGATAGCTGGAAACTGAACTGTCATCTTGTGCTGGGAAAGCTCAAGAGTGTGCTGTGCTCCACAATCACACCTTATCCTGTGCTTAAAACGTGGGGAAGGGAGACCCAGGCTGCCGCATGCTGATGTATTATTTGAGAACACTTGAAAACTATCCCCCATCCCTTTTTGTATTTGTTTTAAGGTTTGGCAATAGGTCTCTTAGTATACGCCCTTTTATTTTGACACAACCCCACTAGGACTGCCTTATTTTTCATTTGATGGTTGACGCTTGCTCCCATCTTAGATTTAGATTAGGCATTTTCTAACCTACATACATCATTCATTGTTCAATAAACACCCTTGAATTGTGATCGCTTGTGTCTGTCTTACTTGTTGCCACCATGAGTTCCTTACACTTCCCAGGAACTAATCATCACATTTTAGATTCCTGTCATCAACCCACTCAGATTCTCCCTGGCTAGCATTCCTACTATGGTGATCCCTTAGTTATGTCTAGTTACGCCCATGTGCCATCTGGGAAATATCCATTTTGCTTTTTCTTTTCGTCCTGGTCGTCGGGACCCGGTCTCTAGCCTAATGACTGCATCCAGCACTTCTCAGCCAATCACTCTCTCTTTGTGGACTACAAACATGCAATCTATCTGCAACACTGTTGCAAGAGCAGGGGGCTGTATCTAACACTATCCTTGCATTTTCTTTCTTTTGTTTATAGGTCCCAGGTGTCCGTCCCAGGCTTGCTGGCCTCACCAGGGTCCCCCTCCTTATCCTTTTCTGAGGATGGAAGTGGGGCACTGGGGAGGCCTGCAAGGCTCATCGGAATAAACAACAGCCCTCTGGCATCACTAGGCAGCCACCATGACTGTGCATCTCTTCCAGGGCCTGCATGAGTGTCCTCCAGGTTCCCAGAGTCTGAAACACCTGAGGCCCTAAACTTGTCAGGACCACAAGTCCACATTTACAATCCAAAGGTGACAAGTTGACCAAGAGCTTCCAGATGTTTGGGCAAACCCTTTGTTTCAAGGACCCCTACCCATCAATAGAATGTACCTGCTTGTTAGATGGATCATGTTCGTTGGTCAATCTCTCAACTAGTCTTCCCTCAAACTGCACACTGAATAAGTTGTGCAATCTGAAATCTGCTACTTATGGTGGTTTATTCAGAAAATGCATACGTTTACTGGCAACCGCGGGATTGTGCCATGAAAAGAGAAATTACCTTACAGTAATGTTTCTTCTATGGATTCTTCGCCGCCAGATGAACTGCAGAGACCGAGATTTGGTTCTCTCGTAACCAGAACCACAGCTGAATTGCCTCTGTGCAGAGTGGGCAGGTGTGCCCACTAACCTGCCTGTTGAGGTATTGCATGGCCACTGTGTTGTCCTTCAGGACGAGGACATGCCTCCCTCTAAGAGACGGGGCAAAAGCCCTCAAAGCTAACCTGATGGCTCGCAACTGTAGCCTATTGATGTGCCACTTGGCGTCTGATGGAGACCAGAGGCCGTTCACCTGCAAATCCCTGCAGTGCAGGCTCCAACCCTTCAGGGATGCATCCGTGACCTCTGGGACCTAGGGCCAAGGAGGCCAGAAGGGTTCCCCCGTCAAGAGATTGCTGAGCATGTTCCACCAGCCGAGTTTACAGACTACCTGGCTGGACACTGAAAGGCGATCCGTGAGCGCTCCCAGATACTGAGACCCGTGGTCCCTCAAGAGCCACTGGAGGGATCTCATATGCAGTCTGGCCTCTGACACTAGAAAAATACAGGAGGCCATGAGACCCAAGAGGAGGAGTGTTATGGCTCCGGCTTCCAGCCATCATTGCCGTTGTTTACTGAAACGGAGAAGGCCTGCAGTCCTTCTCCAGCGTCCCTGGCAGTTGCTATGGCGCCTCAGAGAGCGTTGCGGCCTTAGATGGCCCAACCCCTTTCTCCTCCACGTACTGCATCTGCCTCCATGGTTAGGGGAAACAAGCCAGAGTTGCGAACATGGAACTCTCACGTCATCCGGGCGAGCGCCTAGCCCGGAAGTACGAAAGGGCTTGCATTTCGTTATGCAAGCACTTCCGATTAAAGCAAGTTCCTTGCGTCTTTGATCCTTCGCCTTGCTTCCTGCCTGGTTTTTGTCTTCCACTTTGCTGACTGACTCGCCGCCTTTCTGGATTATCCTCCTGTGTTCTGACCTCAGCTCTGGTAATATGACCCTTCAATTGGATTTCATTTTTTCCACTGTTTTGGCTGATGGTTACCTGGTACTTTGATTCATTTGGTTTATACGGATTCCTCCTGGATTGCCCTTCATCTGATGAATTGTTCATTTAAAATTCAGAGTGCCTTTGAACTTGGATGACTTGCTGTTTTCCATTGCACTTCTGTTCCCATTAGAGCATCCTTGTTTCGTACGGGAAATAGTTCCTTACTAAACATATTAACTACACTTCCCTTCTATCCCACTTCATTTAAACCACTTCATTCTTGTGCTACTACTTCTATCCCGGAATCCTGTCGGACAACATCACTAAAAAAGAGTTTATACCACCTACTTCTATCCGCCACTTAGAGTAGATTCCCAGCCATCTCAGGTTAGTCTCTCTTACTGTTATTATTACTATATCTTCATAGTGCTCTGGTACTAAAACGGTCTTCCCTTTCTTTTCAGACTGGGGAATACCTGGTGGTATTTTGCTCTTCCAGCTGAACTTCTATCCCGTCTGTATATCGATGGTCCGGACGGGGTAGTATTTCATAGGGAAGGCGGCCGTGTTAGAGGAGGCCCACACTGGGTTATTTATTTCCGTCCAATAACAGATCTTTTACAGTCTCTAGGACGGTGGGGCGCTTACGTTCTCAGTGAGTATTTACACAGAGGAAAGAAGCTGCTGGAAGGGTGGCGTGGTTCTGAAACAAATTCACCATCTGGGCTATGTTGCAGACTCTCTCCTCGGGAGGAAAAGCCTTCCCTACCTGGTGTCTAGGGCTGCTCTGATGAACAGGAGCTGCTGAACTAGTGTCAAATGGGACTTTGTCAAGTTAAGGGAGAAGCCCAGCCTGTGCAGTAGGAGGCAGGTGTCCTCTAGATGAGACAAAACCGGCCCCACCAACTTCCCTTGTATCAGCCAGTCATCCAGGTATGTAAATACATGGACCCCTGATCTCCCAAGGTGAGCTGCAACTACCGCCATAAGCTTGGTGAAGACCATTGGCGTAGAGGTCAACCCAAAGGGAAGCTCTTTGAACTGATAGTGCTTGTCCCCTACGAGGAACCCTAAGATCTTCTTGTGCTTTTGGTGCATCAGCACATGGAATATTGACACTAGCCAGTCTTGAAGTTCGAGAGCGTGGAGAATTTCTCTCTACGTCACCATCCTGAATTTGTCTTTCCTCAGGAACTTGTTCAAGGCCCTGAAGTCCAGGATGGGCCGGGGACCTCCTGCCTTCTTGGACACCAGAAAATACCAAGAATACCAAGCCGACCCTCTCTGCTCGGGAGGTACCTCTTCCACAGCACCCTTTGATAACAGAGCTCTCAGTTCTTCCTGTAGCTCCTGTCCGGGGTTGGATTGGGGGAGGTGAGGGTCTGTCTGGAGGCCCCTTTAGAAAAGACAAACAACCCCACTGAATCAACTGCAGGGCACAGGCATCAGAGGCTATATCCTGCCACTGGGGCCAATGCCATGCCAACCGTCCACCAACCGGCACATCGTGGGAGGGGAAAATCAAAGCCGCTTAGAGGGCATGGGTGTCCCTGCCGCTGTTGCTGCTTGTTGGCCTCGAGAGGCCCTTCTGCCCCTTCTGGGATGCGAGAAGCGCCTCTGCCCCTGCCGTTCCTTCTGCGGAAAAAGACAGCATGTCGTCCAGGGAACAGGTAAGGGGGTCAAGCCCTTTGCTGCTAGCCCAGTGGCAGAAACTTGTCCACTTGCTCTTGCACTGGATCCGTGTAGAGGGCCTCCTGAATGATGTCTCAGTTGTCCTCAGAGAACTGAGAATGGTGGAGTTTTAGCTGGTGAGGAACCAGGCCGCTAGGGCCAGCATGGCTGGTTCCTTCACCGCCCAGCCTGCTGTGTCAGGAAGCCCACCCGGAAGATGGACCGGTCCAATAGAGCACAACTGCAGTAGTTCCGAGAACCAATCCCTCGACGGCCAGTGCAGGGCGATCATGATGAGGCTGCAGCCCTCTGACGTCTGGAACGTGCATAGGGTCCGCTGGAGCAACGGTGGAGGAGGAAACACAACACCTGCAGTCGTGTCAGCAGAGCTGGAACGCATCGCCCAGAGACCCCTGACCTTGGCCCACCCAAGAGGCAAAGCGGGGACACTTGGAATTCAGGGCAGATGCGAATAAGTCCAGATCTCAAAACCCCCATCTCTGGAACAGGGGCAACAACGAGTTGATGTGCAACTCCCACTCGTAGGTGTTGAACCCGAAGAGGCTGAGCTGATTCGCTTCTGTGTTGCTGTGCCGCGGGAGGTGGACCGCTGAAATCCAGATCCCTTCCGTAAGGGCCCTTTCCCAAATCGCCACCAGCTCCATGCACAGGAGGGGCCTGTGGAGAATGGGTGGCATCCTACTTGTTCAGGTAAAACATTGTGGAGTTGTTGGTACGGACCAGAACTGTACTGTCCCTGATGAGAGGCACAAAAGCATTGAGCACCAGGCCCACCGCCCAGAGTTCAAGCAGGTTGATGTGCAGGAGCACTTCTGCCCTGGACCATGTGCCATGAATGGAGTAGCTCTCCAGAATATCCCCCCAGCCAGACAGCAAGGAATCCGTCGTCACCACCAGAGTGGGCTCCAGTCAGGTAAAGGGGGCCTACTCACTGCCACACTGCAGTCCATCAGCCACCAGCAAAGATCGGGGAGGAGGAATCGGGGATTGGGATCGTGACCGACTGCGACTCAGTTTCCTGGTCCCAAATGGCCACCAGGTGGCGCTGGAGGTGCCTCATCTTGAAGTAGGCGTGCTGAGCCGTGAGCATGCAAGATGCCATCAGTCCCAGAAGGTGCTGGAACCACCATGCTGAGGTGGTCGAGTTGGCCAGAAAGTACCTGATCGCCTTGCAGAGGGAGAAGAGCCTCTCGGCGCAGGGAACACCCGCTGAACAGCCGTTTCCCAACACGGTCCGAGGAACTGCAGCTCCTGGGCAGGAGTGAGCTGCGACTTCCGCCGGTTGAGGGAAAAGCCTAGCTGGTGAAGAACGTCTACCAGCCACTGGCAGGAGTACACTACCCCCTCGGGTGAGCTGGCCCTGACCAGCCAGTCGTCCACATAAGGGTATAATTGATGGCCCTCCAGGCGGATGAGACCAGCCACTGAATTCATCATCTTCGTGTACACACAAGGAGCCGAACTGAAGCAGAAGGGCAGCACCTTGTACTGGAAGTGGTATGACATAATCGTGAACCGCAGACATTTCAGATGGGGACATGAAAGTATGCATCCTTGAGGTCTAGGGAACACATCCAGTCCCCTGCGCACAGAGACTCTACCGCTCGAATGCTTCAAGATGATTACTCAAACGCACATAGTAAAGACAGGTTGAGAAATGACAGGTCCAGGACTACCCTTAGGCCAGCGTGCTTGTTCTTGGGTACCGCAAAAATCCTGGAGTAGAAGCCATTTGATCTGTGAGAGTAATTTCTGCACAGATGGGTTTATTTAGGATTAAATCTGAACCCAGATAATTTACAACAGTAGAGTGGCAATACATAACCAAATAGGGTTAGACTGAGAATATAGAAAGTATGAATGTAATGAAGAATAAGAGAGAATGAGTGGTAGTTTATTGTGATAGGTGAGTCCGGTCTTGAATGTGTGTTCTGAATATATTTATTTTTTCAGACACATAAGAAAATTATAAATTTCAAAAATATCTTTTTTGTATTGTATTGTTGTTTATTATTGTTTTTTATGCTAAAAAATGTGTATGACACAATAAATTGATTTTATGTTTTGAAGTAATGTAATGGTTGGTCAATATTTGTAAAAAGACCACATATGAATGTAAGAGGTCACCCGCCTCTCTGATTGGTCCAATTTATATTGTTTCACTGTTGATAGCCTGCAGGACCAGTTGAGATATCAGGCTTCCCCAATGTTTTTGTCTACTTTAAGACAGTGTGCCTGCGCTGATCTCATAGGGCGGTTTGAGGTGTTGCGTGTGAAGCTCTTGGTCAGATAGCTGGGTGCTCAGTTAGCGAGACACTTGTGGGTGAGAGGGTTTTAAAGGCGATCCTGTGTTTGATCGAAAAGCCAGTTCAGGTTGCGTCTTACCTCAGGGATATGTTGGGATTTAGGAATATTCAGTGCAGCCCGGATGTCATTATTTTGCAGAACTTGCATCTTTCTCAAATTCTGTTGGCTGATTCCAAGATAGAGAGCGTTGCAGAAGTCTAACTTGGAGAGTACTAGTGCTCTTGCGATGGAGATGCAGTTGGGTGTGGAGAGGAACGGTCTGCAAGCCGTGATTAATTTGCA